>NC_138794.1:13178476-14378476 GCF_965178545.1 Coloeus monedula | reverse complement strand
GCCAATTACTTCATTACGCTCATAACAGGAAAAAAAAAATATATAAAAATGATACTCTACATCAAGCCCAGAAAAAAGCAAACTACAAACAATGGTCTGTATGCTTCTGGTTTTTAACAAGGTGACAAACCCTAGGGGAGGAATGCAGTTTTAGTTTCTTCAGACATAAGCAACTGTATCTTAGGAGCAGTTCCTTACCTGCTCATAATTAAGTCGCTGAATTTCAGATATCTCTTTAGGTTTTGCGTCAAGAATGTAGTCTCCTAAAAGAAAGCAAAAATGAAATTAAATTTATTCCACAATCAAAGCTTCAACATTTCTATGAATACTTCTGACTGAAGCTGACTGATAATACATACCACAACTCCACAACTGAAGTTTTCTACCAAATTAATGATATCACATTGTTTTCTAAACTGAATTATAATTATGGAGTAAAATATGAATATAAAAAACATAGTAAGATAATATTAAGAAATAAAATTCAGATGGCCAACACTGTTACTAAAATAACATTTCATCATCTCTTGGGGTACCATACCAATCTCTTCATTATTCAAAAACTGACTTCCCTCTGTGCTTCAGCTGAAAAGTATAAAAAGGTCAAACTGTTCACGGTAAGGTAAGTAATTCTGTACACAATCAAAAAGGCAACCACTTATCCCGACTGATACTGTAAATGTTTTGCCATGTTTTATACACCAGCAATTCTATAAAACTTGTGCTGGTTTTGAGTGGGGTATAGTTAACTTTCTCCTCAGTGGCTGGTATGGGGCTGTGCTTTGGATTTGTGCTGAACACAGTGGTGGTAATAGAGAGATGTTTTTGTTATTGCTCAGCAGGGCTCACACAGACCCAAGGCCTTTCCCGCTTTTCACAGGGCCACGCTGGTGAGGGCTGAGGATACACGGGAGGTTATGAGGAGACAGAGCCAGGACAGGTGACCCCCACTGACCATAGGGATGTTCCAGACCACACGACATCCTGCCCAGTATATAAAGCGGAAGGAAGAAGGAGGAAGGGGGAACACTTGGAGTGATGGTGTTTTTCTTCCCAAGTCACCGCATGTGACAGGGCCCTACCCTCCTGGGGATGGCTGAACACCTGCCCGCTTGCAGGAAGCAGTGAATTAATTCCCTGTTTTGCTCTGCTTTTCCGATTAATCTGTCTTTAACTCACCCCACAGGTTTTCTGCCTTTTACCTTTCCCATTCTCTCCCTGATTTCACTGGTAGGGGAGTGAGCAAGAGGCTGCCTAGGCTTAAACCACAACACTTGTATTCCACCTTTGTCTACAACACAAAGGTAATAAATTAGTTAACAGTTAATCAACATGCTGAGGGTCAAGATTTATAACATCTTTAGAGGCTACTATCCACTTTTGAGATTTTATTTCAATGTTTTTGTACTTATTCCCTAGCTCCATTACTAAAGTCAGAAAAGTATCATTATAGGTTTCCTAATTTATACTCTTAACTTGAAAGTGGTTGAAGGCTGTTTTGTTGGGGTTTTTTTTCAGCTGTGGAAGAACTGTAACTGCTAATCCTGTTGATTGAATAGGAACCTAAATAATTTGAACGCAATTTTATTATTCAATTTAGTAAGACAATTCCAGAAGCTAATATATGCCCTCAAGAAAGAATAAATATATAGACAACTGCAATTATGTAGTGACTTCAGATAGGATTATGCCATCAATGCAATTACAAGAAATGTTTAGACACGGAGCAAGATTTACTTTTTAAAAAAAAATATGTAGGTAACTTTTTTATTCAACCACAAGATTCAGCAATTTGCTTCTGAAAAGAGCAAGTTACATTCTTTAAAAGGAAAAAGAAAATATAGCAAGGGTTTCTTCTCCTGCTTAAGAAAAATCAAACCTAGCGTATTAAGTTCAAACATTTTATGTATGTCAGGCTACAAGGGAAAGAAAAGTGGTATATACATCTTAAGTACTATCACAACTGCATTTTTAACACCTGGATCATCGGGGGTACTAAAGTTTGAGCCCTGTCAGATAGAAAGAGCTGCAGTTTTGCTGAACGCGTGAGTATGATACCAGAGTAGTGCCTGCAAATGAAACCCTTATCACTGTGAGAACTACATTAACTTTTCTTCTTATTTTAATTGGGTCATACTTTCAAGGATTAGAGTTACTGCAGACAATTAAAGACAGAGTTGACTTACTAGCGTCTGTCAATTATAGTAACACAACACTGTAAGAGACATGAATAATTTTAAATCCATCAATGCATTGGTGCACTAAGCCACACCAACTGCATCAACTAGACCAATCATTTTGGAAAGCAGTACAGAAAACTTCTAAAAGCAGTTAAGGAAAAGCATGAGTAACTGAATGCTGTAAGTAGTTTTCTTGGATCAAATAAAAAACTGAATAAAATAGTAAATAAATAAAACAGTTCTATATTACTACACACTATGAAGTGTAACATACAAGTTAAAGCGATTTATTGTAATTACTAACCTAAGTATTCCATCAGCTGTTCAGCTGTTATGATTTCCATCATTGGTGGCAGTTTAATCTGTGAAAGTAAAAGTATATTCTCTTTAGAACACCAAAACACTACAATTTTAAAAGCATCAACATGGTATTTCTAACAGAAGACTTCTGATTACATTTTCCTCACCAGTTTATAAGGCTATTAGCATACTGGACCTCTACTAAACAGCAGCCACAAGAAGAGATTAAAAAGGCATTTTGGTTTTTAGAGAAACCACAGGCACATAGCACTTTCTCCCACGTGGAGGTCTCTGCATAGTGCTCCCTTCCCCTATCAAAACACTTCTCCAGCATCCGCCTCCACTTCACAGGAGCTCACACCACTCCCTGCAACAGCTCAACTACAAGCACCCAAAATTAACAGACTGGGAACTGCTAAGAAAACTCCATCTTCCTCAAGTCTTTGACTACTTACCTTCATTAAAATTCTTAACTGAGTATTAGCTCAAGAAGTTCCTGCGTACAGACGAAGTTTTTAAAGGATCTAGTGTCAGTAGCTGCTGGGACAGGGAAGCCAAAGACTTGTGCAGGTACAAGGAATCAACCTCCCAGCCTCTAATCCCACAATCATATTCCAAGGGTTTGGTTTAGCTCCACACAGAGCAGACCAGACACGCAGAACTCTGTGGTGAGGTTTCCATTCCCCTCTTCCCTGATCTATTCCCACCATCACCACTGGCTAAAACCAACTACCTTGGCACCAGCCAGAGCTAAAAGTTCCTGCATCCGCATCTCTTCCAGCATCCTGAGTAAATGTTTGGGTTGAACACTTCCTTTTACTGCAGGGAGAAATGCAACAGCCAAAGGACATGCTTCTGGCAATCTGAAGAAATACCACAGGCAGATATAGACTTTAGTGCACACAGTTTTTCTCTGCATAAATGTGAATTTTATTTTTCTAGGGTTTGGGGTTGGTTTGTCTGGGGGTTGATTTTTAAGCTCTCTCTTCAGTTTTTAATCTTCTCATCCTATCACTCTCCAACATCTTACCACTGAAAGTCAAGAAACTCTGGTATTTATTATAGTGGGAATTTTTAAATTAAGTTCCTCAATACTGATCACTGCTTTCCTTGACGCATATAGAAAGACATGATGTGAGACTGTTAACTCATGTTTGAGATTTAATAGGTTCCACCTACTTTTCTGGTTGCAGAGAAGAAGGAAGAAGAAGAAAACCAGGTGACAGAAGAATATACATAAAGCCCTTGATGCAGCACCTCAAACTCAAAAATACAGTATAGCAACACACTATTCACATTGTGATGGAGAGGGTTTTCAATATGAAAACTGAGCTATTTTAATAACTTTGCAGAGAAAATGAGGTGTGATTGGGCTACATGTGTCTTATCAATTTTAATTATATTTGACAAAAGGTAAACATGTTAAATATATGAATTCACAAGAAGTTTCATTAAATTTGGAAGAAGAAAGAGACCCAAGTTAATACAGCTTTGTTATTTGTACTCTAAGAAATATGTCCATACTTTGGTTGGATATGGCATATGCCACATATGCCAGAGATGGTGGGCATATAAAGAAATTGATAGTAATGGGATCTGGGAAAGGAATTAAAGAAGAAGAAAAATCTGTCATGGAAGCATAGGCACATATTTTTTTGAAAATATTAAATGAGTAACAACTGATTGTAACTCGCAGAAATTCTTAACTCTTCCCAAAACTAATGCTCAATAGGCTAAATGCTTTCACACTCCTTGATCCCATTCATAACATTCATATTGAGTATTCACATAAATATATTGAGCCATGTAAACAATAGGACAAGTTCAAAAAGCTGCTTCTTAAACTCCCAGTTGGGATTGGCAGCATTCAAGTCTTAGCAACACTAGCTGTGCGTACCCCTGAGCCAGGTCTGGCTCATCACAGCTCCTAAGACATCGAATAGCACCGCCTTCACCAGCCCTGCCTGAAGTGCTGCTGGCACTACAAACAGCACAGATGTGCCAGTATAATATGAAGGAAAATGAGCATTGCTCCCTCAACTGTTAACTGGGCTACTGTGATGATTCTTTCAGGACTGAAGCTAGCTCTTTTTGTTATTTATTTAAACCATTTGTATCAGCTCAGCCAGCATTACTTGGGGGTTTCTGCTCTGCACCACATTTGGAACCTCTAGAAGCATGCCTACACGACAAACAGCAACTCTAAAGCACAATTACATGGCTTGCCTATATTTGAGCTCTATGCACAAATAGCACTATATAATATTTATATCACTGGTTAACAACTGGAACTTCCCCCCACAACTGTAATGCTAACCATTTACTTTTTTTACTGCAGAAAAAGCAAAGTGGTTTTGCTCAAACCTACAGGATCTCTCAGAGCTGGATATTTTAACAAACTACATCTCAAAATTAACTGCTTGATTTAACACTAAATAAAGTTAATTGGTTACCTCTTGGCGTAATTTTAGGGCTGGCATGTGTAGTGGGACCTTGATCACACCTTTAAAGTAGGCTAATGGGGTTCCAACACAGTTCTAAGTACTTCTGAACAGAGCTGACTTAAGGATATAGAGAGAACATGACATTTCCCAGCTGTTCAGAGCTTCATTGCAAGCACTCAAGCGACAGCAAGTGTACAGTGAAGAAGAAATGGGATAGAAAAATACCTTAAAACTTAAGGGAGAGCAAAAAACCATACAGAACCACAGTCATTATCCAGATAAATCAACAGAAGAAAACAATGTAAGCAACAGTAGTAAAAGCTGCGGTTGTCCACAACAATCTATTATTTTGAGGGACACATTTTCTCAACAGGTTTCAATGTTTAGTTCCTAGATTTTACATCAATTCCACACTTTAGGAAAAATGCATTTCCTCAACTCCCACCCATTTCCTGTACCCCTCTACTGCAGTTTCCTGGTCTTTCGTCCTGATGGCTCTTTCTGACTCTAGCTACATTTTATTTCCTACACTCAGGAGTGGGAAACTTAGACCTTCTCACACAACTACATCACGACATACAGTTGAGACATATATTAATTAAAAGACAAGAACGGTAAACAAATTTTCATATGGAACAGATTGTTTAATAAAACTTACACAGTTTCTATGAATTAGACTACAAACCCCAAAACTACATAATACTAATTTTCCACCATATTCTTCCACACTACAGAAGGGCTTGAAAAAAATTAAGTTATATAGTCATGCACAGAGCATAACACTTCCAAAAATACTGTGAATATAGAAAGGGCCTAAGAAAATTTCTAATGGCTTATATAATAAGTCTTATATAAGACTTATATTATGGTCTCAAAACATGTTTATCTAAAACATCCAACTCCTCTGAACACAGTGTTCTAGAGAGGTAAGGGTAGCTTCAAGCAGCTTTGACAAAAACCAATTAATATTCTTTGCAAATAAGTGCTCCCAGCCTTGCAGGAACAGCTTCACGAACCTGTCACATGACAGCCCGACAGCGTGTGCTGCCACTCCATGTCCTCAGCATCTCCCCCTCAGCCAGGTTTCCCTCAGCCCCTCGGAGTGGCCTTGTTGCTGTGACTGGGCACAGCTCCAGGCCCCCTGATCTGCGGGCTCACCTCATCCCACAGGTGCCGGAGGAAGGGAGGCTGCCAAGGGCCCCGCTGAGCGTGGCCCGGAGCCCGCGCCAGCGCATCCGAGCAATCTGTGCAAACTCCGGCCATATGGCCGGGCAGCTCAGCAACAGGGACAGTACATCACGTGTGAAGGGCCAGTGCCAGACCTCAGACCAGGCACCACCACTGCAGGCTCTCACTAATGAAGTGGATATCAGCAGGAGTACACTGCGCACAGCTTCTCTGAAACAGGACAATTTTATGAAAACCAAAACCTAAAAATTTCTAACTAGAATTTTTTACTCTACCTCTTCCCTGCACATAAGTTTGGATACATTTAAGCAAGAAAATGGTTATATAACATATATTTATTCACACAGTTCTAAAAGTTACCAAAATTTTAGTAGAACCAGGTGTGTTGGGAACACAGCTCCTTCCATTTGTTGAGAGGATTACGACACACAAAACTTTCAAATGCACTGTCAAATATGCTACCAGCATTGCTCTCCTACGTAAGGACAAGATATCCCATATGCACGCACGTCTCAAGACAATATTAATATTATTTATATTCTAATTGTATGATGTTTTCCCTTTGCTTATTTTATGTTTCAAAATCTTCCCTGGACATTTCAGATATGTCATTTCTGTGCAGCATGTTAAGGTTCACAGAGTTCTTCAGCTACAAGACATCGCATTCTACCTAAGAAGCAGAGAGCAGAATCACATGGAAACCCCATTAAGCTTTTAGCATCTGATGATTGCCACATCCCTCCCCCCCCCCAATTACATTTAGTGCAGTGCCAGAAGTTATCAGGAAGTGTTGCATGAACTACATCTAACAAAGATCACAAAAGGCACTTGGAAAAGCCAACTCTGCATTGCTAAGTTTAACCACATAGCGAGCCACAGGCCTGAGCAAAAACTGAGCAATCTCCAGATTTAAATAAGCTGAAAAACAGTGTGCTGCACTACTTGACATCAGAGGACACAATTCACATTTAAAAATATTTGTTTCAATCTCTACTTCTGCTTTCATTTTCATCACACAGGTCTAAGTGGTTACCACACTCTTTTGCACAACAGCTACTTTTCCAAGTTGATATTACAGCGCTTTAGTTTTTCTTCTTAGAAGAACATGACTGTAACACTTCTGTAACAGAACTCCTCAGCTCTCCCTCCTAGGGCTAAACTGCAAGTTACACTTAGACAAGTTGCAAGACTGCAAAAACACTTCAAAAGAAAAGTAATTTCATAATTTTATTATTTAAAATGTAGCTTCTGCAATCTGCCACCTCAAAGTTTTATGTATCCTTTGAAAGTAGTGGATAAAAGAGAGGTAGCAGTTTTATTACAAGCTAAGTTCCAAAACCTGGTATTTTCAAAATGGAATTTGAACAGTCACGGTGCGTGCTCGTATTTCAGGATTTACAAAACTCCAACTGCCAAAACAGTACTGCACTTAGGTCGTCTGAGACCACATCTATCCACAGGATGACGAGAACTCTCAACCTTGTCAGGACAAAGTTCTGAGAAGGAAAGACGATGGCTGATATAGGGAATATAACCAAAAGAGTAAATGTTTAAGTTCTTATTCCCTGTTGTGATTCTATTTTCCCTCCTCATCTCCTTCTTATGCCCTTTTTTCCCCATTACATGTAGCTTCTTTTCACCTAGTATGTATTACGATATTCTCACTCTACTTTTGCCTATTTTCATCTTTTGGTCTGCCTTCTTGTTCGCAAATTATAATTACTTGACCCAGTCTAGGGTTCATTTTGTTTCAGGAGGAGTGAGAAGGTGGAAGTCCATCCTCAGCCTCCACATGTAGCACGCTACTCTCAGTGATGTACAGATGAGCTGCTACCCCAACCACTGTCAACGTGGTCCTTAGCTATGAACTGGGAAAAAGAAAGGCTAATTTGGACAGGCAGTAATTACGAAAATCAATTACAAGCAACTAAGATATATGGCCAAATAACAGGAAAACCCTCAAGCCTATAAATAACAACTTGTGATGACAGTTTCACCAGTTTAGCTGCCTGTCTGCAACTCATGTAAATTCTGTTGAGGTTTTACATAAACAGACAGAACTATAGAAAACTTCCTGTAATCTGAGCAATAAGAAACAGCATGGCACTCCCAAAGGGTATTTCGGTTTTTGCCTATTTATAAAACTGCATATTACCTTAATCCTCACCTATGTAATATTCGATCACAGCGGAATGTCAGTTAAAATTCTGGCTGGAGAGCAGCAGCAGAAGGAAAAGGAAGAATGCTAAGAACAAAACCTCCAAAAACTTTAATTCAAACATCAGGACCAGTGCTGTCCCATCTACATCTTTCATTAAATCAAAGATTAACAAGGAAAATCCTGTAACTAGCAGTTTCTTTTAAAATGCCATCACACAAAATGGTAAGGTATGGTTAAGTTTTTCAAGTCACCCCTAGACGTTGAAGAGGGAGCACAGAAAGCAAGTGTTCAATACTGAAGCCCACGACAACCTTCCCACCCTCTTGAAGGTGGCAGAACCCACACAAAGCAATACCTTAAAGTCACTCACAACTTCCCTATATTGCTTTTACTGATGCTTCAATATCAACATCACTGTAGCCAGAGTCTTCCTCCTGATGTCTGAGTTATTCTGCTCAGAAAAATGTGTAGCAATTGTAACTCAACCAAGAGCAATAATCTTCTGGAGTTACCTGCATCTAAACAAATTTCTTCTCATTAACGTATTTCGATTTTGACCTTTTCATAAGTGACCTGTTACACTGCAAACAACCTCTTACTCTTCCAATACCAAATTTCTTCCCCTTGCTACTACAACATAAGAGCTATTCCTGTAAAGCTGTCCTGTTTCAGAACTCCTTTCTATCAGCTCTTCAGTCTTCTGGGGCTGAACTGCCAGCATTTCCCAAGATATGCCCCTCATCCTTGTTTTGCAATGCACACAACCTTATAGCTTTTCTCCAACAGATACTCCTTTCACATATACATGTTAATAACTACATTATGCCTTAGATTTTAATTACTTAAAAAATTGGAAAAAAATTATTTTAAGACTGTGGGAAGTCCACATCCACAATGGCTATGGAGCACAAGAACTTCCACGTCTCAAAGTGGGACTTGATCACTACCTGATTTGCTCATTAATTTAAATACAATCTATACTGCATAACTGTATGAATGTGCCCCTATTACTCAGGCAGTTACTTGTACAAATCTGTATTTTGTAATATTCTGGATTTCGTACAACTCTGCATACACTTTATTATATGAAACTAACCTATTTTCCAAAAATATCATCTATGTGTTCAGTGCTATAAATAGTAATCCTTACTTACTAGAAACCTGTACACATCTGCAAACTATATACTGTTCAGGTTAGTAAACATCATCTAGATATTGTATTTAAGACAATAACAAAGCAAGTCCATATATGACAGCAGCACCTAAATATATTGGCAACAGACTGCACGGCAATATTTATTTTCCAAGTTCTATATGTGAGACATGTGCTTAACAGCAGAAATAAACCTGTGTATGTCTTGAAAGAATCACAGAATGGTTTGGGTTGAAAGAGACCTGAAAGATCATCTAGTTCCAACCCCTCTGCCATGGGCAGGGACACCTTTTACTAGACCACGTTGCCCAGAGAGCCATCCAACATGACCTTGGACACTATCAGGGATGGGGCATCCACAGGTTCCCTGGGCAACCTATGCCACTGCCTCACCACCCTCATGAGGAAGAATTTCCTCCTTATATCTAAACTTGCCCTCTGCTAATTTAAAGCCATTCCCCCTTGTCCTGTCGCCACATGCCCTTGTCAGAAGTCCCTCTCCAGCGTTCTCGATAATGTCCTTGTCCTAAACAGCACAAACTTCCCGCGGTGCTCTCACGCCGCGTTGGCTCAGGAGCCCCGAACGCTGCCAGCGCCACATGAGCCGCCCGCGCTGCCCGAGCGGCACCGCCCGCCCGGCCCCGCCATGGCGCCCGCTCGCCCGGTACCTTCCAGGCCAGGAGCAGCACGTTCATGATGGCCAGCAATGGGCAGGGGCCGTTCTCGTTCTGGGTGATGACGGGCGTATTCTCCTCCTTCCAGCGGACCCACTTGATGTGATAGACCGACTGCCCCGGGAAGCGCTCCTTGGAGGCGGAGAGAAGCTGGGAGCCCGCCGCCGGCCTGTCCCCTTCGGGTTCCGGGGCCGGGCCCCCCGAGGAGGCCCCCGCCACCACCGCCTCGTCGGCGTCGCTGTTGAGCTCGGAGCTGCTCGGGCAGCAGGAGTGCAGGTTGGAGAAGGACTCCAGCGAGTCCAGGCTGCGGGACTCCTCCCCCGGCGGGCTGGGAGCGCCGCTGCTCCCGGAGCCGGCTCCCGCGGGACCGCTCTCTGAGGCGGGCGCCGCTCCGGAACTCTCCAGCACCGCCAGCCCCGCGCCCTCGGCCGCCGCACCACCCTCCGAGGCCTGGGAGGGGGACGCCGTCTGAGGGGCCGTGGCGGGAGCGGGGGCCGGCGGAGGGGAAGGGCTGCGCCGCCCGCCGCCCTCCTCGGCCTCCCTGCAGCCGCCCTCGCCCGCCGCCGCCTCTCCCAGGCGGAGCTGGCTGGCAGCGCCCCCGCCGCCCGTCTGCAGCGAGCCCGGGGGCGGCGGGGGCTGCGCCAGGCTCTCCATGCCCGGCCCGGCCGCTCCGCTCTCTATTGGCACCGCAGCAGCTGCGCCTCCGCCCGCAGCGCCCGCGACGCCATCACAGCAGCGGCGCCGACTCCGCCCCGCCGGGGACGTGCGGGCGGGGGGGGAGCGGCCGCGGGTCACGGCGGGGCTCGGGGCGGGGGGGCCCCGGGGCGGGGCGGGCAGCGGGAAGGGGAGGGAAACAGGTGAGTCCGGCTCTCCCAAGGGTGCTCGGTGTTTTTCCTTTCGGTTTGTTAGACAGTCGTAGTATAAAAAATACGGCTGTAGTGAGTGTAATAGATAACTTGAACAATTTGATTTAATAAACTAATTAAAAGAGAGGAAATTTAGGTTACATATTAGGAAGAAGTTCTTTACTGTGAGGGTGGTGAGGCACTGGCACAGGTTTGCACAGAGAGGCTGCAGATGCCCCATCCCTGGAAGCGTTCAAAGCCGGGTTGGATAAGGCCTTGAGCAACCTGGTTGAGCGTGAGGCGTCCCTGTCCATAGCAGGGGGTTGGAACGAAATGTTCCTTAAGGTCCATTCCAACCCCTTAACATTCTATGATTCTCTAAGAACTAATGCGGGTATATTACTCAGACTTTACCCCAATGAACCTCTCCTCTCCGTACAGAAACCTTCAGCTTTTAATCACAAATTTTAAATAGTCTTGGTATGATAAGGATTTATCCTCTCATTTTATTCTCTAATTTGAACTCTGTAAACATTTGCATCAACTTCTGCAGCCTTACCTGAGGTACATTCACTGTAATTTTACTTTCTATGTGCATTTCCATAACACCTTTTCTCAGCTGTATCAGTGTTCAGAGGGAAGGTTTTTTTTGTTCTGACATGGTAATAGGAATGGAAAAGCACAAGTATAATGGGCTGACATTATACTGACAGAAACTTGTCACAAACCCTAATATAAAAAATAAATCTTTGAGATTGCACAGTTGATGAAAGAATTAGCATGTGGACAGACAAGAGAGGAAACATTTTGTTCAGATGTCTCACGTTTGTATTTCTACGGGAGGAATTTGCTGCACCCTTGAACTGTGAAGGTTGTTCAAGACAGTCTCAGAATGACAAGTCCCTGTTCAGTGGGGACACTGCAACACTTCGCAACACTTCACAACACGTAGAGCATCGGGAGAAGTCGGTGACCTAAAACAGAACTCTAAAAGTAAGTAAGTTAGTTTGTGCAAGGAAAAAATGTGTATCTGGTAAGAGAATGAAGGAAACCAGAGTAATAATTTAAAAGTAAATTAGTTTTCTACAAGGAAAAAACGTGTATCCAGTAAGGGGATAAAGGACAGCAGCCGGTGCGGCGTGTTCCTCGTTCGGTCCGGTGAAGGCTCCGAAACCCGGTTCTCGGGCGCGCCGGAAGCGGCAGGGAGGCCCCGCCCCTGGGCTCGTCCCCCGCGGCCCCGCCCCTTGCGCGCGGGAGGGGCGGGGCGTTCGCGCGCTCTGGGCGTGTCCCGCGGCCCCGCCCCGCCGGCAGCGTCTGGCGCGCGCGAGGGCGGAGGGAGCGGCGGTGCGCCGAGTGGAGGCAGCGCTGCTGGGAGAGCCACTGATCCCGGCCGATCCCAGCCGATCCGCGGCCGTTCTGTGGGCGGGAACAGTCCTCCGGAGCGGCGGGGGACAAAGCGGAGGGAGGCGCCCAACTCGCCCCTCCCCATCCCGCCCGGCGCCGGCTGGGGCGGATGTGCTGTGGGTAGGCGGCGGCGGCGGCGGCGGTGGCGGGGCCTGCGCCCGGCGGAGATGGATCTGGCGGGGACGATAATCCTGCTGTGCTCCTGCGCGGCGGGCGCTGGAGGTGAGGAGCCACCCGGCCTCGCGGGGCCCTGGTTCGGGGCCGTCTCCATTCCTCTCTCCCTCTTTCTTCCCTCTCTTTCTCCTGTCTCCAGCCCTCGGGGCCGGGGGCGGCGGGCCCCGCTCTCTGGGGCGCTCCGGCGCCAGGGCCGCGGCTGGGCCGCCGCCGGGCTCCCCATTCCGCCCGCCGCTTCAGCCCGCCCGGGCCTCTCCCCCGCCGTCCGCGGCTGGCCTGGCGCCCCCGCCCCTTCCCCGGGACTTTCCCCGCCGAGGACCGGGTCAGTTGCCTTCCCCTCCTCTCTCCCTCGGGTCCTTCTTCTGTCCGCGCTCGGCTGTGGTTTCCCCTCCCGGCTCCGCTTCCGTCCCTCGGGACTTCCCGCCCGGTCCTGGTGGCTGCTTCCCGGCTCCCTTCCCTCGCCCCCGCGGCCGCTTCCCTGTCCCCGAAACCAGGAAGCACGGGCAGGCGGAAAGTTCAGCGTAAGGAAATAAAAGACGAGCCCGGGTTCTTCCCTAAGCGTGACCGTGACTTCCAGGAGGGTCTTCCCTCTCCCAGGCCGAGGGAAAACTCCCTTGTGTTTATGGGGACGTGTAACTGTATCGGCTCCCGTTAGGAGTTTGTTGGCATTCCGAACCGGCCAGTTTCTCCACTGCGCCTGGTAGTGTTTAATTGGTCAAGTCGTGGCAGGGAAAATAGTTTCGACTTTGTACAGAAAAAGGGTGTACTTGAGAGGGTGTTTCTAGAGAACTGTGGGTGGAACAGCTGATAAAGACTTCCTCTATTTCATTTGGCACCTCACCGATTTATCTGGGCTCTGCCTCTGTGCGCATTAATATGTAGGTTTATTAACAAAGAAGCTAGCGCTAAATGCTGGTCTTCCACGCATTCTCAAAAAGTAACATCAAACTATGGGAAACTTCAGTAGGTTGTACTTGTGGCTAAACTGTGAGATAAGAAGCGGGGTGATATGCACGGTCAGAAGCCATCCCATTATTTATATGATTAGGAGTGGGATACACAAAAGAATTTAGGTTGTTCTTCGTAAATTCTTGTAAGCTATCAAGATATTTCTGACTTAATTGTTGGCATGCTTTCAAGGCCTCTTTGTTTTCTAAACTGAATGGTGCTGGCACAGAACTAACTCAAAATAATTCATTAACCAGTTGTGAGGGTTGTTTTCACTGTTTAATTCCAGGCAGGCAGTTGTGCCTTAAAAATCGTAGTAAACATGTAAAGTACCGTCCTCTGGATATATAGAAGAAAGTTCATGAAATGTATTTCAGAAATTCATGTTAAGGTTTTTTTGAGAGAAGAATGGGCACTTTCAACATTTCTGGGCACTAGGAAGCACACGTCACTAGCAGGTGGCACAAGTACATGTCTTTGGTATGTATCAGTGCAGATACATCTTTAAAGAAAGATTAATAATGCTGGATAGAAATCTAGTGATAATGCCAATACACTTCTCTAAAATATTCAGTGGAACTTTATTGATAAAAGTCTGAATGTAATTATGAAAGATTTGCTATAGTTCTATGGTAAATTAAAAACAGCCTTTCAAGTTTAGGAAGGTCTGTTTTACCTGCGTTCACATTTCTGGAGTTTCTTATATACTGTGTTTTTATTTATTGAAAAATAGGGTTCTTCATTGGTGTATTTTTCCTTCTAGACAGGCATTAATATCTGTGTGGAAAGGGCAACTTCGTGATTCTTAAAGAAGTTACTGTGAGAGCAGTGCAAACTGAAAAGAACCCAACAAATTACATTTACGGGCAGTGCATCTCGCGCTCATTAATTTTACAAGATCTTGAAGCTAAGTTATATTTATCTGTAAAGTTGTCTGGTTTTAAGCCACACAGGTATTAAACAGTAATACTTTTGGAAATTTCATTAATCTGCACTTTAGAAATAATTAGGGGTTTGTATGTTGGGTCTAAGATTGGAGTATTTTTACAGGATACCTGAGTTTGAACTCTCAGAATTACACAAGGCTTTGTGCCTGTGTACTGTGCAGGCACTCTACATACTCTGTTGTAATAGTCTTTAGATATAAAGGTACAGATTAACAGAACCAATTGTAATGTTAGCTCACAGCTAGGTATGAATCATTAAATCAACTTTGAAAAAATGGTACAGCATAATTTGAATGGTTAGTGAAATATCTTTGTTTTGTTGTAAATATTATTTTCTGTTGTAGTTTATATTACTCTTAAAATTATGTGAGGGGAATGCAGTCAAAAGCAATCAGTAGTGCTGCTGCAGTAGTGGAGTGTACTGCAGTGTCTGTCTTGGGCTGCTTTATAGCTTTTGATATGTTTTGTCTGTATGGTTAAAGCAGACCGGTTATCAGAAGTTTGGCCTAACAGGCCCAGAAACATTCTTGATCAGGTTTTGGTATTAGATCACTTTTAGTGCTCTCTTTTTCTTTCTTTGCTTCCACTGCATAAATATTACCTTCATAAAACCAGTGGTCCAGTAGGTCAGTGTGAATACTGTTTAAATAGTATAAGAAGGAATTTTTATTTTTATTTTGTTTTGTTTCTGTTAGTATTTGGGGAAAGCTAGAATTTAGTTTCTAGTATATTGTGTCTACTTGAGATAAGATGTATGTACCCTGACTTTTAAGAATTCTTTTTTTTAAAAGTGAATCTCAACATTTTACCCAACACCCCTGGAATTGCTTGGCTTAAGGGATCTGTTCACTCTCTGGTGCTGTTATGAATTTTGATGTGTGTGAAGTGGTACTTAGTTTGGGCAATATTATTGGCAGCTTTTCATAGCTTTGTTGCACATGAGGAAGATGCATGCAGGTATATTAATCAGTACTTAATTATCCATTCATAATGATGTTCCTAGAGGAATGGAAATAACTAATTTAACCTCTCTTTCTACCTAGTGGTCATTAAAAAAGGGAAAGGGCAATAGCAAACACAAAAGAGAGCTATTGAGACCTCCGAAAAGCTTGGATTTAACAAGAGTGACCATTCTTTGACTAGGCTGATCAAATGCTGAATATCATTGCAAATATATGATAAATAGTTTGTTTTCACTGGTACAACATGCTCTTTTTATGTTGCTAGGACTTCCAAGTTGTTTCTTAGTGTCTTGTGCTGCTGGATATTGAACTACCTATTTCCCAGTGAGCATGGGAGAAATTCTGCTTTTTTTCTGGACACATGGGGGAGTTGTGGGAAGGCATTTATGAGCTATCACCATCTGAGTGATTTAGTTTGTGTTCTTAGTATAAATTGAGAAGAGCAGTAGCCTTCATAAATATGGCAGTATTCAGCCTCCAGCATTTATTTGGAGTTTAAAATTAAAGCATTATTCATTTTATGTGATTGGATGAGACAGTGTCTAGTCAAGACAGCTGTCAGATGGTTGTTTCAGAAATGATGGTGGTAATTAGAAATAAATGAAATCAGGTGCTTAGGTGGTTACTTTGAAATACTGTTGCCCAAAAGCCTCAGACTGCAGTTTCTTTTTGCTTTTAAAAGATCCAGAGGTTCGTTTTTGCAGTGTGGCATGGCCACTCTACTGAGTTACTGCTGTCCGGTGGTCCTGCCCCTGCCATGCACTCCCACCTCTCCTCCTGGCATGAGAAGCCAATCAAAAAAAAATTAATCAGTTCCTGCCAGATGTGTTAACTAAAGTTGCTCTGTTGAGCAAACCCAGGCCTGATGGGGAAGAAGAACTGGGACTTTCACAGGGTGGAGAGGAAGAGGGTCAATAAAAAGCAGACATCTGCTTACACTGGTGTTGCCCACACTGTCTGACAGTGCCCTAAATTGAGGCCTCAGTGAAGTGAAATGATCCTGACTTGACTTCTTCATTACATGTTTTTCTTTCACGAAAAACTCACTTTACCACAAGAGAGAGAATATTTTTTCAGCTGAACCTAGTGCCAGTGCAAGGGAAGAATAGAAACAGCGTAGATGTAAAAGAGCAGCAGGGCCTGCCCTTCTGCTGGCAGTTATGAAACAACAGCCTGAATAAATTCTTCAGAGAAGTCCAAGTCAGGAGGTATATGGTAGGATTTCTGGCATGCTAAATCTGAATGCAGTGTACATTTTTCAATGCCCCATGTAAAGGGAGCTTTTTAAAGATAAACTCTATATTGAAAACAACTTGAAGCAAAAGTTGCTTTGATTATCTTAATTAAAATTATAATAATAATTCTCTACAAGATGTTTATCACATGCTGGCATTTTAAGTCTGCAAATTAGTGATGACGCTTGCAGTAATAGGAGTTGTCTGGTGAGTTAGCTTGGCTTCTGAACAATTTCTGATACTCTATCAAGTCGTATTCTGTGCTTTTTTCCACCCCACTAACAAACTTGAGTTGTGTTTGAACTATTTGCATTTGTCATGCAAGTCTCAATCTGAGTGGTTTAATGTAAACTTCATCTTCTAGAACAGTGCATGCTTGGCTTATCCTCTTATGGGAAGTTAAATGTTCTCTTTTACAATGATGTGTATAAATTAATAGGTATTTATATTTACTTGGGTAAACTTTCACTACTGTTTATTACTAGTCATCTTTTTGTGCATGGAGCTAGCTTTTATAAAAATTTCCTCCAGAATCTTCACAGACACTGAGATTAGTCTGGCCAGCCTGTAAATCCCCAGGCTGACCTCCTTGGAGATGTGGATGACATTTGTCAGCAACTCCCCTCTATAACAGTAACTTTTCAAAAAGTTGAGAGAAGCCTTGAAATGGTGTCAGCCAGCCCCCTCAGCTCTCCTGGATGCATCCTATCTGATCCTGTGGATTTCTGTATATCCAGGTGGCTGATGTGTTCCCTAGCTCGTTTCGTCTTATTTCTGTCCTGCAGACTGGGAAGGGTTTGTCCGGGGGGAGAAACTCTTCATGGTTTTCTCTGGGAAAATAACTGACCAGGGAATCATTCAGCACAGACCACCAGATGACTGTTACATGCAGATGCTCATGTTGTGCCAGGAAGCTTATAGCTAAAATCATGTGGATGATCCATTTTGCCCTTTGCATAGGCCTGGTTAGGTGAGAATACATGCCTTGAACTCCGTACCTGTCCAGTGGAATTTGTTTGTTCACAGCAACAACTGTAGATACTTTACTTCACAGCTCTCTGGGAATCCTGAAAAGTTGTTGTATATCCACATGCACAAAACATCTTTCACTGGGACTGGCACACATTTTTGCCTAAATGCTCTGCTGGATTCTGTTTAAAGTCCTTCCTTGTGTTTAGATATAAGCCCATGAGAGTAAAGCTTCATTCCTGCAGGGAATTTGTCATAGGAAATGCCACATCTAGTTTAGCAAGTCTTTAGAAGACTATACTGTCAGGTTCAAAAGCTATCCCCTTGTCACTCTCCAGTGTCTGTATCCTAAAGGGTTTCGTTTTCTAGCTTAGTGTTTAGGTGAAGTATAATGTTGTCTTACTCCACCAGATTGCCTGGAAAGGCATCACGCTGTCTTTGTTTTGTTGATGGCAACATGACATGTAATTTGTAGAGCAGTTCCCATGATCTACATTTAGGTGTTCATGGTTCAGTGTTTCTTACTGCAGGCTTCCTGATTGTATCCTTAATTGAAAAGATCTTTGTCATGCGATATCTGTCAAAAAAAAGCCAAACCCCTAGTCTTTCATTTACAGAAGGTAACGGCAGTAGCTTGTAACAGAGGTCGGGATCTGTTGTGTGCAATTATAATGATTTCTTGGGGTGTGCCACTTCCAGATTCTGTGATAGACTTCCTCATTTTTGATGCAGTCTTCTAATTACAGAAACTGGAGCTAGCAGCTGTACCTACCTCATGTACCTTGGTGAAGTTTTCTTTCCAGTGTAATGAACTTTTGCCTCAGAATCCTCTATAGATTCTTGTGTTACCAAGGTTGAGCTATTTATTAAGCTACCTTTGTGAAGAAGATAATTCCTTTTGATAGGTAGCTGGTTTGATTAGAAGGAGATTGTGATCAGTTGCAGACTTTGAATGCTGTAGCAATGCTGATGTTATAGAGGCTTCTGGAAGTGTTCATTTTGAAGCCTTAAGTCCCTTTTTGGAGAAGCCATAATGCTCTAGGTGGTATGCAGCTGCTCTGCTTAAGCAAGAAGAGAGCAGCAGGAGTGTTTGTGTTAAGTGTTTCTATGAGAGTACTTAAAATGTAAGGAGTTCTTTAAGTTTTCGAGAAAGGGAAAAAGAAAGTGTGTTGTTTCCCTGTGTGATCACAGCAAGTGTATACATTTTTTTAAGAAGAAAGGTTTTTGCTTAAAACCCTCTCTGTTTTTCCTTAGCAGAGAGAACAGTTATAAAACTTTAAATGTCAGTAGTCTTTTGCTGTCTTGTCACAGTAGTTAGCACTTAAAAACTATTCTTTGTGTCTCAGTCAAATGCTGTCTCTCATCTTTTCACGTGGTCATGAGACCTGGATCCAGTGCCAAGTGTTATTGGGTCTTCAGTAAGTTGTCACACTTCAAAACTTTTTTTCTAGGTGCCTGAAGCTGTTCAAAGAGTATCTTGCAACACTGAGAAGAAAAATGGTCTGCAACAATTTAAGGAGTTCCTTATTAAAAGCTTCCTACCACAGAAAGTTAAATTCTGGAGCACAGGAGTTTACACATTCTGCAGTGTACTAACTCTCTAGTTTTGATCAAGTTCTTAAAGCAAGTTATTAATTACTGTATTCTAGATTCAGGTTCATTTAACAATTAAAACTTTTAAGTTTAGCTTATATCAGCTAATTTTGAAGCTTGTTTTCTTTAATATTGGTATTTCTGGGTCATGTACATGGAATTGGAAAGCATGTACCTGTAGTCAGGCACATGTATATTATGCATAGTCTCAGGCTAATCTGGTTTGGTTTATAGAAGTTTTTGGGTTATAGGAGGTGTTTATGGTTCATTTTGGTGGGATTATGTTGGAAGTGATGAGAGAAACGTCAGACACAGACAACATCCTGCATCCTCAGAACTCTTGCTAGTTACTGAAACTATGCAATGGTCCTGTGTCTGTGTCTTATTTGGGTTAGAATTAATGTAGACTTTCTTGAACCACACATTTTAAACGTTTTCAGACACCTAAGACACTTCCCTTTCTGGAAAGCTGAATGAGAATGGACATGTAAGAGTGAGAGGAAAGTAGAATGAAGTTTTGATACTGGGCTGTATTTGCAGTTAACAACGAAGAGTCAACATTTGCAGAAGCCTACAGTACTGTGGGGAAATTTGAATGTGATTTCTCTGCAGTATAGCATTAATTGAATTTTAAACAGATATGGCAGTATCATCCTGTGCACATGGCTGCTAAATGTAAGCCATGCATTTGAACATATTAATTCACTTAGTCATCTTTTTAGATATCTGAAGAAAAATGTAGTCCCTGAGAACTCATATTTAGGTTGGTTTGAAGTTAAATTGATTGCAATACTAATTTTTCTTCTTGTAGAATTCAGAGTTCTTCTGGTTTTCTCCACAAGTTGTATTTTGGGATTTTTTTTTTGGTGATTAGTGTCTCTTCCTCCATCAGGATAGGGGGGTCAAAATCTTCCCCATTTTCTGCAATGAACTCATGTTAGTATGAGTCATAAATATTGCCCTAGAAGGAATTGTGCAAAATAGACTGAACTAAATCTACATCTCTGGAGATACGTTTTAATAAAACTTTTCCATGTGGTGGAACATTCCATGTGATACGATATGTGTTGCTAGGTGGCACGATTTGCTCTTAATTTCCCATGATATTTCACATGTAGAATACAAACATTCTGAGCAGATACTGTGGTGTTATGACTGCAGTGAAGTTGGAAGCACAATTTCAGGGAACCTGAAGAAAGATATTCAGCTGTTGGACTTCTTATTTTGATTCAGGAGTGCTTTTCTGAAACATCTGAAGCCTTCCTGTCTACAGTGATGTAGTTTGCATTGTGGGGTAGTTTTGGAGTAAATGAACTGTGCTTCCACTACAAGTGGAAGACGCCTTCCAAGGTCCACCTGATGCACTCGTAGCTGCAGATTGTGTGTCCAGTCTGTGGGACCAGAGTACAATGAATGTGAAGTGTACAAAGGAGGAAAAAAAAAAGTTAAAATGGATATAATGTGGAATTTGGGTCCTTGTCACCAACTGCTTTGCCCCACAGATCTGCCATGCCTGGTAGTGTGGTTATAACCTTACTTGTCTCTGTTTTTCAGGCCAATATGGAAATCCTCTAAATAAGTACATTAGACACTATGAAGGATTGTCCTATGATGTGGATTTGTTACACCAAAAACACCAGCGTGCCAAAAGAGCAGTATCACATGAAGATCAGTTCTTGCGCCTAGATTTTCATGCTCATGGAAGGTTAGTGATATCTTAAAAGATGTTTGTTTTAAATATTTTATTCATATGTGTCTTAGTTGTAGAGAAATGTAAAGGAAGAAATACAGCCACCAAAATAACGTTAGCTAGAACACACTAAATTTCACTGTTTACAGCATCTATGAGGTATTTTCTCACATGTCCAGTTTAAATATGAAATTGTTGCTTGTAAGCAGTTATTCAAACATCTGATGGTAACTATTACTACACTTTGAAGCTTAAACAATGGAATCATACTGGGAACAGAATGGTAGTTGATTCTGGGTTTATAATGCAGTTTGGGTTTGTTAGGTTTTTTTGGTTTTTTTCAGAAACTGTGCCAAGCTGCCTGAGGAGATTTAATTCAGAAAAAGTAACATTTCAAATGGCATTTGAAGCTACGAAATAGACCAAAAAAATGTTCTGTTTTGCGTGTACTGGTGTTATCTGATTTTTTTGTCCTGTTGTGAAATTTAAAAATTATTTGACATGGGGAAAGATGATTACGTGTTACAAGACATGCTTTGCCTTGCATTTAACATGTAAGATCCAATACAAAAGTTAGATATTCAGTGTGACCAACTGAAGTATAATTTGTAGGTTTTCACTTAGGAAGATCTCGTTGCAGTTTAGAATTGCCTGCTTTTTGTACAACCCAAGAGAAACAGGAAGAAAGTTAAAATATTTGTGTCTGTATCTTAGTTTCTATCACTCCCTCCTTTGCAGCACCACTCTCTTAATTTATTTTAGGAATCTGTAATGCTCTTGTTTTTCTCATTATTTCAGTTACAATTTAAGTATTTAGAGCTTGAGAAATAATTATTAGCCATATGTAAAAGGGAAAGAAGTTTAACAGAGAAAATGTAAAACCGAGTCTCCTGAATCTGTCTGGGATATTGTTTTATGAGTAAGTGTTTTGTTTTTGTGCCAGCTTGTCATTTCTTCAGAGAGTGAAGGGTTGTTCCTGGAGGTTTATGATGTAATGACTGGATTTCAGTGCATGCTTCCAGAAGGTTAGCATTAGGGTTGTGTTTCTAAGTGCCACAGAAATGCAACCCAAATCACGAATTTGAAGTCCTGTCCTTAAAACCATGTTTTGAAGTGTGCTTTTTAATCCAGGGAATTTTATTGTTCTAAGAAGAGTCATATTGCTTCTGTCTTTGTTGTAACTTCACTGGCAGTCTCTAGTCTTCCCTGTTAAATTATTCTAATAAACAAGACTGCAGAGTAGAATGCTTCAGAGGCTCCTCACAGTGTAAACCTCTCTACTTTTAAATCTCCAGCAAGGTAGCAAGACAGTGAAGTTAAGTTTAAGTCTAATGCTGCTACTTCTAAGCTGCAGGGTAGTGGATAATTTAGACTCACTGAAGTGTGTACTGCTGCAGAGAAAAACAGGCCTAACCACATTCCCAGCATCATCCTTGTCCTAACACTGCTGGTGTTAAAGCCATGCAAGGAATAGCATCTGGGAACTAATCCATCTAAAAATTATTTGGGAAAAATAATCAGTATGACTTGAAGGGGTTATAGAAGAAGAATGAGACCTTTCTGGGAGCAGGCCACATTTCAGGTCACTTGAGCAGGTTCATCTTGTCATTGATAAAGATCCCATAATCCTCCTCTGTAAGATAGAGCTGCTAGCTTAGCCTCTGAGTTCTCTTTGTGGTGTGAAGGTGGTTTGAAAATCCTTATCCTGTAAAAATGGTAGTTGCACCTAGGATCATGAGATCTAAAAAAAAAATTCCTCTCTTACTTCACAGAGAAAGACCAGACTTTAGTCAATCAGGTTTAAAAATATTTTGATAACAGCTACTGTTACTCAGGAGGGAAAATGTTGGTGTTTATATGTGGAATTGATCCTCAATTCCTATGGTTTGAGACACAAATCCATCATTAACTGCCTAGGCTGATTGGAAACTGACTGTAAGGTCAAACCAGTCCATAATTTAGGATTTTGGTAGTTTCCTGTGGCACATCTAACGCTTCTTGCCAAAGAGAGGGTAGTTGGCAGGATGTAAATTTAGTCCAAAGTTCCTGTTAATCAGTTTGGATGTGCTGTTATGAAATATTTTCATTTTGTTTTAAATATGAGTTAGGAAGGATCAAGTGAATTGGGTTTTACTTCGCAGAGTCTGTTTATTTGCTTTGAAGGTGTGTAGCAGTTTGAGCAGCTGTATAAATAGGATTGGCTTGTTTCAGCTGGCTTATTGTGAATAACTAAGTGATTTATGGCATTACTGAGAAGGACAAAAGTAAAACCTTTCTATCAAGTATTTGAGTTACTTTGTGTGAAGATAGGAAAATAAAGTTTTTGCAAAACACTTAAACCATTTACATAGAGGCCATGGACTTTTAAAGTGCTGTGGCATTTAAATACAGATGGTGAAACTTAAAGGCATTCAGTCATTATGAGATTTGAGATTCTGAAAACTAACACCTGATCTTTTTTGAATGGTCTTTTACCAAATGGCTCCTTAGGGTTTGTCCAGGTGTAGTGGTTTATTGGCACACAGCTGTCCAACTTGAATCCCCTTAACTTAATAAATATAGTAAACAGCTTCTACTTATGAGGACTGAAATTACAGTCTCTTGATTTGGATTCTAATGAAATGGCTGCGTTTTGTAGCCAGGAAACAATGGAAAAGCTGTCCTAATATTTACTACCATTCTCTGCTGGCAGCAGCAAGTGAAGCTGGGCCACAGTGGTTCTCAGGCTGTATCTCTGTGACCTGTTGGAACTTCTAAACTTAATCTTTTGGTGTATGCCAAAGGAAGCACCTGCTGGTCACGTGGCCAGTCAAGATGGGAGAGTGATTTGGCTGCTTATTTTTCAGTGAGGTTAATTAGTTCTTCTGTTCAGTGTAGAGGCAAATTTGCTGTGAGAAGAAAGAGTGCAGAACTAAGTAGCAGTGGTGAGAGGGAGGATGCAGTACCAGCCTTTTCAGTGGCAGTGCTGACATATGCCAGATAAGCATTCATCAAACTTACAGTTCCATTGTCCAGAAAACGGCTGGCAGCTACCAGTATTTTAGGATTGTGTAAGTAGCATCTGTTCTTTTCAGTAGGCTGTTTGGATTTAAGAACTGTATCTCATAGTACCCTTCTGTTGGAAAAGGAAAAAATAAAACCACAATTTAAATATTACACATTTATACCAAGTTAAATGGACCATTTAACTATGGGCTAATAGTTTAATAATGAAATAGAAACTGAAATGGTGGAATTAAACTCAAAACTACCCTTTTTCACACCAGACTCAGTAATTTAACAAATGGATGTATAATATGCCATCTTTGAGAAACCTTCTCTGTTTAACTTTTGTCTGAACGTTAGATGCCACACAGTATACTGTTCAGAAAAGAAATTTTTCAAAATGTTTGTTGTTTGGTTATATAAAATACAACTTGTTATGGTAAATGCAATGAACTAGACTGAGCCAACCACACTATTCAATGCTGAAATACTAACTTAGTAGGACAGTTAAAATTGCTGAAACTGAGCTACAAATCCTTATTAATTCTTTTGAATAATAAATCATAGATTAATTAGCATTATTGGTTCCCCAGTGGTGCAAAATGTGCTTATTTGTAAATTGCTTCAAGTTGGAAGGAATCTGAAGGTTTGCAACAATCCTGGTTGTGTATCATAGCTCTTCCACCTGCCAGTTTATATAGAGTGTTTTAGAGTGAGTTAATTTAAGGTACCCTTTGAGTCCAGGGAAGGCTCACACAAAGTTAATGAATGCACAGTGTTAATACCAGGAATTTGGTTAATATAAAGTAGTTTGTGAACCCACCCCACAACCCTTCCCCCCCAAAAAGCAAAACACAGCACAGACACACTTCCCAAAATACATGGATTGATTCAAATAAGAACAATGCCTTTGGCACTGGCTTGAGATACAGTGAAGCATTTTAAATAAAGTAACTTCCTTTTGCATGTCAAGGTAATGTCAGTAGTTTCAAAAAGGAAGTCAGGACGTCACTTAACCTGATGTTGGATTTCAGACACACTTTTCACCTGATCACAAAATGTGTACTTGCACTTGTTCACTTACTGGACAAAACTCTTCCCCTGCAGAGAAACTGGAAAGTTTTCTTCACTTTTTCAGTATAAACATTTGCAATATATTAATCATAGAATATCTTGAACTGAATTCCTATCAACTGTAGAATGTCAGAAACATGCTGAATACTTCATAGTGTTTTCGAGGACAGAGATTAAAAAACTTGAACGATGTCTAATGCTCTAACTGTATTTCTTTACCTAGTGACAAAACAATGAATTCCTGAGATGCTCATGCATTCAGAAGGAAAAAAGTATCTCTAAGTATTGTTTAACTCTCTTTTTCAGTCAACTTTTTATTTAATACACTACTAGTAACTTATGCTTTCTAATGCTTTGCTTGATCCTGTTAATGGTCCATCCACACCCACTTTCACTCCTTCTCCTAGATTAGTTGTTGAGTCTTGCTTGGGAAAGGTGCCCACACAACTTGAGTGAACAGTTGAATGTTCAAGTGGTACTTGAACACATGATAACACTTGCTTACTATTAAATTAAAGATATGTTGAGAACTTCTGAAAGATGTTTTACAATACAGCTACATTTTTCTGTAGGTTTTTACCTAAAATTTTATTTTTTGAAAAATACAGTAAGTTGTTCAGACATGTTTGTGGGAATGTATGGTCTGTACACTGTCCTTATAGGAAAATTGTGGACCAAAAATTTTCAGTTCTTAATTAAGTCTGAGGGGTTTTTTTTTCAATTCTTGGTTCTGTAGTAATCTGTAATCCTTCCTATTGCTCTCATTGTTCAGAGCTGGTAAATGTTTGTGTTTAAACAAGATAATTGTTGGCCATACTTGAGTAGGTTATGAAAACAAAGGATACCTGCAGAGAAATAATACTTGATAAGCTGAATTTTAAAAGTGGTGTTCTGAGCATGCTGCCATGCTGAGATGGACTGAAGTAACTGAGCTGGTTAATCCTGGATTGAAGAGGACTTTATATTGTCAATTTAAGGTTTTTATTACACTAGATGTTCTTTTTATGGTATTTAATTTAAGTGCTTTTAAAATTGTGAGTATGGCACAGTGCTCAATCCATGAAATGGCTCTGTCTTCTATGTACTATGAGCCTGTCAGAACAAAAAGCAGATTCAGTATTACTGGACTAATCTGAAAATACGTGTTGTGTCTCTTTCAGTTCCATGTGCACTTAAACACACTCCTAAACAGCTCAACTTCTTAAGTAGGTTGGTTTAGTGGTCATCAAATAGAACCTACTGGTTGGCTTTGTGAGACTTAGGAGAATTATTTTCATGAGTTTTACTAAGTGAATTTTTTGCAAGGTTCACTTACTGCAACTCATTTTAGGCTGTCCTGAATTTAAAAAGAAAATAAAAAAACATGTCTTTAGTTCTTACTGTAGTCTTTTTAGTATTATTCACTGCTCTGTGGCAATTCTTCAGTCATTACCTCTCTGTTGTACCTTTTAAGTTATATACCTTGACAGATAACTTGCCAGGCAAGAGGCCTGTGAATCAGGAGTCACTTCCTACACCTGTTTTGTTAAAAAAACCCAAAACCAAACCCACCTTATGTTGGTGCTTGTAGGTGAAGCAAGTTTATCTTGCAGAAAGTTGGGAAGCAGAGTCCTAAGTTCTTACACGTTTTTTAATTGAAATGAAGTTAAAAACTTCTAGAGGCTGAATCTGTCAGTTAAATGTCTTGCATTTTATGTGTTTAAATACAGTGAGCTGGATTATGTGTAGCCCTCAGGAAAAAAGGCATTTGATGTTTGACTTGGGTTTGTCTGGGAGACACCTGGTACAGTGGTGTTGGACTGCTGGGATAGCCCAGCTGAGATGCAGCATTTCCACTGTACTGCTGAAATTGGTAATAATGGTTTACAGCTCTACTGCTTGGCCAGCAAGCTTTAGTAGACAGAGCCATACTCTGAAAAAGTCATGTTCTTAAAATGGAAAGCAGTATATTTAAATGTATGTATCTAAGCTATGTGCTCATATTATCAGCTAGTGGATTTCTCTTCTGTGTCTTTACTCGTTGAACTAAGAAAGCTTCTTTCCTAATTGCTTTCATAGTTTGAATTCATGTAGTAACTTTGCTTGTGCTTTTATTCTAGTACATCTTTACCTGTTTTCTTATTTTTGATATCTTGTTTTTGTTAGAAAACAGCATTGCGTGTAAATAGTCAACTTTACATAAATACAAAAGGGAAGGTTATTTTCAAGAAAAAGGAAACCAGGCAGTAGAATCTGTACTGAACTTCCCAAAGAGGTTTTACTGAAAGGGAAATAAAAATGCAAATCTTGGGTAAAGGCTATTCTACTTTTAAAATCTGTACACTGTCCTGTTCAGGACAGAGAGATACTTTCTTAGAGTGTAAATTAGCCAACATGTAGATGCTTGTAATCCTGCTTGGATGGTTTCTGTTATCTGAGCTACCTTGTGTTTGCAGCTATGTATATCAAGAGTAATCAGTGGCAAATGCTTTGGAATGAAGGCTGCATCCTCATTGTAGTGTTCTAGAATACCAAGTTTAGCAAGTCTGACTTCTGAAGGTCAGGAAAGACATCTGAATAATCACAAGTATCATCCTAGAGATGTTAATGGAAAATAAACATAAGCTGCAAGCATTCTAGCTGGGATGGCTGAGTATTGAAATGCTGTAGAGATTGGGATTTAAATAAATACTTACCCAGGGATGATTCTGTGTGCATCTAGGTGGATCAAAGAAACAGTGATAAACCTGGAGACTCTATCATGTGCTGCTTCAAAGATAAGTTTTCTTTAGTGTAAGTAGCAGGACCATGGGAATTACCAGTTAAGTGACGAAGTATGTTGTGTGGATTTAATAGTAAGTTAAAACAATAAAAAAAAAAAACAAACTTTAAATGTGATCATTCTGTAGAATTGTGGGTAGTAGAAATCCAGTGTTAGGTTGTTAAGCTGCCTTCTATTTACTATAGTTAGAGCTGGAATGAGTGTGACAGTCTTGTGGGAACTGAGTTTAGATTGTGGGATGCTGCATGGAAGCAGTTAGAAAGAACAGCTCAAGTTATTATCCCCTTCCATTTATAGACCCCTCTTCCATTTTTCCAAGATGAGTCTTTGAGTTCTAAGGTAGGAAAAGTAAGGATAAAAGACTTGCACCTCAAGCAGAACAGTATTTTCTAGGTGCTGACTTGTGAGGAGGTTGATGCAGCCACAGCTGTCGGGGTTTTTCTGGTTCCTACTGGGAAGAAAAGACTGTGAACCTAAATGGACTCACCTGGTACTGAAGTCAGATTCCATACTGCTGTCAACCCATCCCCTTCAGTTTCCTTTTGCCAGCCACTTCTTCCAGCTGTGGAGTAACTCCTCCATCTTCTTTTTTCCCTTTCTCTTTTCTACACAACCTCCTCTGGTCACTGAGTCGTTCTGTGAGCTTGTCACCAGTTACAGCAATTTGACTGAGGAAAGACAGAAAAGTGAAAGCTCCAAGTGCCCTTTTTGTATACCAGATAACAGCTTTTTCTGTCAGTTCTGTGAAAGTGTGCCGACTTGGTACTAGTGACCCAATATATTGGACATTCCATGCTGGTGAAATCACTGATCTTAGAAGGTAATGCATATTAAAAAGAAATGGAATAATAGATTAGGCATTAACTTTCGCATGTAAGCCTTTACGTGCCTTTTACCAAATGTTGCCAGTATATAAATGTGGTTTCTTTTTTTTTTTTTTTTTTTCCCCAAGTACTTGCTCTGATTAGGCCATAGGATCAACATAACTTGAGCCCATGGGAAAGTACTGGGTTTTAGCTAAGTACTGGGTGCTCTCAACTATAATTTTTCTTTAATTATGACTGAATTGCTGTGTTACTTGCAAATTGGACATAGTCTCCCTGAGCTAAGCTAAAGAGAAATAAAAACCTACCTCTTGGTAGCCTTCAGGGTACTGCTGTTAATATGTAAGATGTAGTTTATTATCAAAGCAGATTGTATAAATACATATATGTATATATGTGTTGGTAATTTATACCAAAATTCTATCTGCAACCAAATGGGCAGCCATATAGATCTAAGGAGTGTCCTCTTACCAGATCAGTTTTGAGATCTAAGACAGAAGCAGTAACAAATAAGCAAGGTCAAAACTTGGCCTTAATTGATTTAATTCTATTCTAGATATCACTACTGCTGGGAAATCTCTTCTGCGAGGTAGAAAGTGTGTAAATAACAGGCATTATTTTTCTGAAGTTAGTTAATCTGTTGCCTGGTATGTAGCTAGGCTAGGGAATAGCTTAGTTTGCACTGAGAACTCAGTGCATGCTGTAGAAATGGTAATTGCCAAAAGACTTATTTGAAGCTTCTTACTTCTTCCATTGTGGCTAGCTTAGAGACCCTACTCAGTAATAATATAGACAAATTTATTTAACTTCCCTGGAGTCTCCTGTCCTCAGAAGAGTCATGAAGTTACTGGATTTAAGCCACGGTAGAATTTATGTTTGAAGTTTGGTGATCTGTTAAAGTTGTTAATTATTGGAAATAGAGATAATTAAAATGCTTGTTTACTCCTCCACCCTCCCTGGCCCCTTTGCCCCCCACAGTCCCAACTTGTCTCCTTCCTCCTTTGGTGGGGGAGAAGTAAGGGAATATTTGTAAATTTTTCATTATTAAGAACGTGAGCAGTCCAGACAGATAATCCTGTTGTCATCAAGCATGTTTGAATGACTAAGACCTCTTTAAAAATAGCTGAGTGATGATCAGATTATCTAATAGTTTAACTAAATTAAGAAATCAAATAGAGAATTGTTAGTGTGAAGCACAGCTGAGGTTTTTTGTATTTGAAATAGTTCTCTAATCCTGCAAACAGAGCTAATTTTATTAAAAGATAGATAATTGGCAACATGGGGTAGAATTTGTAGTGTTTGTTATGCAGCAATGTGGAAAGTAAGAAGAGGGTGAAAATTAAAGGAGAATGAATAGAGGCTTCCTCAATTTTAAACTGGTGAAACTTTTTATTTGGTACATAAAACTTCTAACAGTCCATTTTGAAGTGACATACTGGTAATGTTGATGGAAGGGTATCCCACAGAAGGAACAGCCATTCCCAGCTTCATTGAACTCCACTGAACTTCCCCTTGCCCCCCTAAAAGTGAGTCCTGTAGTGTCGGATGTGTAGGCAAAACTCCAGGCTGGCCCTAAAGCATGGTTAGATGGTTGCCCCTTAGGGTAGTCCATGACTGCACCACAATTGTCCTGCTGGTTTGTAAGGGTGAGAGCAGCAACTGAGGATAACCTGGATGGCTTCACAATTCATGTATAGGGCTCATCCATCTATGGACTTGGGGTTTTACTAAGCTAAGCTTGGTACATTACCAGCTTTCAGGCTCAAGTCCTGAGTTTTTTCCCCCACTCTGCTGTTATAGATGGGAGTTAATACATCAGAAGCCCTGCATTCTCTTACACTGTGTACTTCAAAGCCATAGAAAATTGCTGATGCAGTTGAGTGTTACAGACAATTGCTCCTCAGTTTTATTTGAAACAAACATGAATACAACCAGAAAAATGTAATTTTAAAGAAATGGTGTTTACACTTCTGAAAGAAAAGTGTTATATAGATTGAAGGTTTTTTTCCAAGAACTTACTTTTTCATGAGGAAAAAGCAGTTTTAGCCATGATAGGTGCTCTTGCTGAGATTAGTAGATATTTCAGTTCATAACAGAGACAGAATTACAGACTTCTTATGGTAAGAAGTCTTCTATCAAATACTAGAGAAGGAAGGAGAGATTCTAAAAGGTCCAGAACTTCTTGCCATTTAACTTCAGTTCAGATGCACTAAGAGTCTGATCCATCCTCGAGTGGGACAACTCAGTCACAGAAAAAGCTCAAACTAAAATGCCCTGAGCAGTGTATTACATCCAAAGCGAGCATAACTTTTTCAAGTACCTGAGTGAAGTTTGGCATATTCTTATCAGTGTTGGTCTTAATTTCTTTCTATCTCTTCATTTTTACCTTCTGCCTAGGAGAGCTACATAAAGTGGCTTCAGGTCTCCACACTGCCCACCACCCCACCCTTGAAAAATATATTGGATAATTTGAAGCATTCTGTCCTACCATGTGTCTCTGGGTTTGCTTGTTCATGTTATTTCTTCTTCCTCATGAACCTCTGGGTTACCAAAGGACTGTTGTGGCAGAGGTAGTAAAAAGACAAACTTGAAGAACAATAATTCTTATTTCTTGTCTCTCAGTGATGCCAGTATCCTGGTGCACCTGTAGTGAACTGTTCCTTCCTTTGTAACAGGAGGATCTTCCTCATAAAACACATCTATACTGAAACTGTGAGAGGAGTACTGCTGGGCTTGGCACAAAGCCTGACTCACAGGGAATTGCTGAAGTTTAACCTTCCCCATCTACCAGCCACATCTCAGAATTTCATAACCTTGTAGTAGGTATTTGTGACTGACACACTGCCAGAGGAGAGAAGTTGCTTTGAAGCTTTATTAACACTGTGGCAATAACAATAAATATAGTTTGATTGTGAAATGCTGTTTGCATTACAGAATAGTCAACATGAGTCACTACAGCCCTTCCCAGGTTTTAAGTGTGTAGGCATGGCTTTTTTTTGATCTTGAAGTTTGCATCTTAATGTACCTCTTAATGTTTCAAAATACTTATAACTATGCTGTCATATTTAACATGCAAGTGGAGACTGAAGATACATTTTGTGTTTGCTTCAGCTAATTGGTAGAAAGTAACTAGATTTAATCAACTTCACACTATGGCACTTAATTGCCTGGGTTATTTTGTTGGTAGCATACTTGGATAATAACTTTCACTCTGAAGGTCATCTCTGTTGGTCATGGCTTTTAGATGAAGACTCTTAACTCTGATGTACTTGACTTGTCAGAGTTACTTTTTGTGTAAGGAATTGGTGATGTAACTATAATATTCTTTCAATTTCATCATTGTGCGGAAAAACAAAAATACAGAAAGAAAATAAAGACTAAAATTGGAATGGCTGAAGTTTCAACAACTTCATGATCTGTATTTGCACAAATATTTATACAAAATTTAGGAGAATACCAAATGAAATTATGAAGCAAGCTAATGGTTGTCACAGGTATGAATTCGTATAGTGTCAGTTATTTTAAAACACTTCAGTTATGTTGCTTGCTTGAATGAAACTCCTGTTGTCATACGAGCAAGGTGTTTCATAGAAAGATTAGTCATAGGATTTGCATTAAAGTATGTAGTGTTGCAATTTGAACCCAATCATTCAATGAGGAGAGCTGTTTACATAGTTGTTCATGTAATTCTACCAGTTTGAGTATTTTTATTAGATGTTGTTGCCCATCTTATTTTTTGAGTTTCAGTTGAAACACTGATTAGCTCACCTACATTTACATTTTTTAAATCTTAAGTGTCTTCAATGAAAGTAAAATAAGTGATAGCTGTTTTCATCTGTTCTGCTTCACGGTACTGTGAAGTGAAATAGTTGCATTTTTCCTAACCTGCTCGAGTGTCTTCTGAAGGACTGGGAACAAGTGTATAGTCCAAGTCAGCATTTTAGAATTATGTGTTTAAGTCTCACGTGCTTTCTGGCTTAAGTCTTGTAAATTTAGCTACTTAGATCAAAAACATCTAAATAATCTTGGCTTAAAATACCCTTCTAGGCTCTGGTCTAATTCTTGTACAGTAAAAACATTTTCTACAAATAAATTTTGCAAGGTCTGCAAATTGTTTGCACAAAAATGTTGTTTTGAAGTACTTTTTTTAGTGCTCTTTTAGCTGAAGCTCAAAGTCAATTTACCATCTTTTTTTATTCACTTTAGACAATTCAACCTTCGAATGAAGAGAGATACATCTCTTTTTAGTGATGACTTCAAAGTAGAAATATCGAACCAAGTAATTGATTATGATACCTCCCATATTTACACTGGACACATTTATGGTAAGTGTAACACTTCGAAGTGGATGAAAGCAGTTTTAAACAGGAATTTTCCAATAGTACATGGAGAAATTTAATATCTGTATGATTAGATTATGGTTAAACTTTAATAATGCATCTAACATATTTAAACTCCTATCTGTATATATGAGTCACACTTAACAAATGAGTATTTTATCTAATAATTTTCATACCCATAAAACTTGAATTTCAACTCTGTTTATAAACATACTCTTAATGGAAGTCTGATGCATTTAAAAAAAAAAAGGAAAATGTTGTATGCATTGGATAAAAAAGAAATTAAGTGCCATTCTTAGTTTAAAGGAAAAAAAGGAATATAGAGTTACTATCTTTAAGGGTAATATACCTGATTTCACTAAATATGAAAGATAAAATTGATTAAAAATGAAGGAGAATTACAGAATTAAAAGCAGATGGAAAGAAGAAATGGATTAAAATTTACTCTGCCCCTCTTTCTACTGTTTGTTCTCTTTTCCAGAAGATCTTTCTTAGCGATCTTCTGTTTGAAGTCTTGAAGTGAGCATTTTCAACTTTGAAAAGTAATAAACACAGTTAGGGCTTCATGTGCATCTTAGCAGACTTATTTACCAGTTATTTTGAGTAGGTCAGAAGGCTTTTTGATAGTGGGATTCTGAACTTTCCTCAATGGAAGCGTATATAAACATTGTTTTAGCAGAATGATCTTTCATTCTTTGTGGGAAAGGCTGTTGAGATGCTGCATGTTGTAGCAGTCAGTGATTAAACTTTGACAGTTGTACTTTCTCCTGATCGTGACTGCTTCAAATACAAGTTCGCTGTCTGCCAGGTTTAAACCTAGCTACAGTTTTAAGAGGATTATGCTTGAAGAGAAAAATGGATGTCTTGAATGTAGGAAAGTCTTTCTTTAAAAGCTTTCAAAGTTCCATATATACTCTGATTTTACTATTTATTTTATATTTCTGATTGTATGAACAGATGTATAAGGACAGGATTTCACAATAGAATTACATGTTGTGTACGTAACAGCTTTAAAATACAGAGTTGAATTCCTTATATGCTTTTTAAACATGTCATTTATGTGCCTGGTTGGGAAGCTACTGAACTTGGTGGCTGTGATTTTGCTGTAACTGTTTCTCTTACTGATGGATAATCTTAGTCTTAAAAAATCAGACATGTCTTTGTTAGCCAGAATCTTATTACCCAGAATTCATGCAGATTTTTAGCAGTTGGGAACTGGTACATGATTAGGATAATTATGCAAGTACCTTGTGTTAGCAGTGAGCTTAACACCTTGGGTAGTGTGATGTTTGAAGTTTGCTCAGGGCTGAAAGCTTTTTGAAGGGTATAAAAAAACTAATGCACTTTGTCCCTTAACAGGTGAGCAGGGAAGTTTTACTCATGGGTCTGTTATTGATGGAAAATTTGAAGGATTCATCCAAACTCACAGTGGGACCTTTTATATTGAGCCAGCAGAGAGATACATAAAGGACAGAAACCTACCATTCCACTCTGTCATTTATCATGAAGATGATATCAGTGAGTACTTCCATTTTGTGCTACAGATGAAATATTTTTTTTTTATTAAATGTCAAGACCTGTAAGCCATTTGTAAGCATCAAATGAGACTTCGGCTTGTGTATGACACCGTGAATCATGCTGTCTTCAAGTGATTCATATGCAGTTATGGTGTGAGAGAGATTTATAGCAAACCAAAGTGAGTCTTCTTTATTCTGCCATTTTCAGAAATCCTTAGCAGTCAGGCTTAAGTGTGCAAGCAGTACGTTTCCTACCCAATGGATACTTTGAAAATACATTCTTAAAACGATCTATACTAATTGCTCTTCCATGTGATCTGGAAAATAAAAGATACTAGAAGTTCAAGTCACTAAATGATTACCTATATCTCACGAGGGTGACATTTGTGTGAAATAAAAGCTTCCCTTGCGTGTGTCTGTCACATGTGCCTTCAGAGAGCTCTTTAGAAGAGGTGGTAGCACCCAGTATGTCCCATTTTACACAATAGCTGATGGAAGTGTACAGAGAATAGTACTTAAATTTGACAACTATAGCCCCAGAAATCTAGCTTTAGTGGCAAATGCTCAGAAGGATGAAAAAGTACCATGAAATACTTCTACATCTTCAGAACTGATGCACCAGAGTTCACCGACACTCTACGTGCCTATTTATGTATGATCAGTCTTCAGATGTAATACAAATCAGTTTTGTTTGATGCTTAAATTATACTGAACCTCTAAAGTACTGCAAAAAAGTTCGATTCCAAGTCTAAATTCTTCCAAGTAGATGTTGGCAGAGAGTCAGTTTAACTTTTGGTTATTGAAGCTAATAAACTGTCTTTCCAGCTCACTGCAGGACTCCAATCTTGCTTAAAAATCAATTTAAACCATAACTTCATTTAAAAACATGTCCCATCAGGCCATTGTGCAAACCCTAGAAGACTTGAGTTTGAAATCTCATTTGCAATTGGATGAGGAGGCTTGGATTAGATCATTAGAAATGACTTGAACCACTCTGATAATGATATATGTATAAATCATTTTCAAAGTATGTCATAATGAGACTGCATTGTGAAAAGCAGTGTTGAAGAATAGGAAGTTAGATGAGGAAAATTTCTCACTGTGATTTGGATTTGTATGTTATAATTTTCTCGGTGCTGTAAGCCACTGAAAGAACAGGGTTATTGCATATTGCTCTCCTTGATTACTTCTCTTGTGTGAATGCAGTGAAGAGAAGTGATCTTTCTCTACTAAAAACTCAGCAAATTTGGGTGGGTTTTTGTTTTAACTTTCAATGGCAGTGTGCTGTCTGTGAGTATATTAAAATTGCTGTGAGCTAGCAAATATGTTTGTCCTTCCTGTTATCTCATTCTGTAAATATGATTACTAACCCAAAATCAGATAGAATTTCCATAATTTTAAAGAGCTTGTGAATGAAAGCGTTTACTGGATTTGTGAACAGTATCTGTTTTCTGACTTCTGATCCTGTGAACAGTATCTGTGCGTCAGCATTTTCGGCCAGCAAACAGGACGGGGAGCCTGGACAGGCATTCCAAGAGCCTTTTATTGTTTTATTCCATTATCAGTCTCAGAGTTGAGACAGAGGTGGTACGAAGCTCACGCTGTCACAGGCATCCCAAAACTTCCTTGTTACAAAGCATTCTTAAAAGCTTTTTAGCCAATAGCATGCTTCTAAAATTTACAGACAACTGTTTTAACCAATCTTCAGTAACGCATCTGTTGTACACAATACTTGCTTGTTATGCCTTATATAATAATGCACAATATTCCATTATTAGGCTTAAACTTATCTGTCTTGCTAAGCATATTTTTTGCAACTTCAAAACATATCTCAGCCAAACCTAGAAACTCTAACCATTGTTTTAATGTCCTTGCTTGCTTATATAATTGTATCCTTTTCTATCTTCAAGTTTTCGCAGCTAGAGCTGATTCCTAAATTCTTTTGCTTCATTTCTAAAATCTGCTTTTTTCTCACACCTAAAAGCTTTTCCACCTTTTTGTGTTTCCCACGAGTGTGTATTTTCCTGGTGCTCACAAGACCCATACTTGAGAATAACTTTACAGGATTGCATTCCATATTTTTGATTATCAGAGAAGCTGCAGCGTGAGCTTCATTTTCATCCCTGCAGAGCATTGCTGGTCAGTTCACCAGGGGGGAAGTCGGTTCAAAGGGGAGAAGGCAGTTTTCCCTGTCAGCTGCAGTGGGAGTATTACTGGCTTTGCTCCTGTAGCAGGAGAGTAGTGGGGGAAAAGTAATAAAAAAGTTACAAAAGTCTGGCATGAAACTCTGAGATACATCTTTCATAACATTGCTGTGAATAATTCACACATACTTCTGAGTTTTGTGTTGGATCTTACAGGTCTCACTGAACAGTTCGCTTCACAATAGTGGGAATATTGGACTTCCACTTACGTAGGACTTTGTGTAAATAAGTCACTGTCAGCTTCATAAAGGGTTTTATTAACTAACCCTGTTGTTCAAAAAAGGGGGAGGAGGAAAGGAAGAGATGTAAGGTAGTGATGTGCCCAGTTTTCAAAGGTTGAGACAAGGAAGAAGATTGTCTTGTGTCCCAGTTCCTTGTGCTGTAAATAGTGAGTGACTAAAAATATTCTTCACTGTTATCGAATACTGACAGAAATAGAACTGTGCCTTAAAGAAGCAGATAAATTGATTTTATGAGAGTTACTACTGCTGTTTTGTAGGAGTGATCTCTGTTGGAAAAGTAAATGGATTGCTTTGGAAACTGGAAAAAGTAATGATGAAATGGTTTCTTACTAATATCTTATTAAGGTGAATGGGAGCAGGATATGTCGGGGTGTTTTTAATTATTCAGGTGATGGTATTTTGGCTTACATAGTTTTTCCTCTTGAGTCTAGTGCATCAAAACCATCAGTTAGAAACAAAATCATATTATCAGAGGGCATGGTCTAAATCTATTCCAGTGAGCCACATTAAAGCAGCAATGCAGTATGGCTTCCAAATCACCGGGTGAGTGAGCATTGCTGCTTGCTCAGCAGGGTTGAAAATAGCCCATCCTGGTGCGAAGTCTGAGCAGCACTATTTAAAAATCCATCACTCCTCTTGGTTTCTGCCAGTGCAGTCTGATGTGCGTGTGTTCTGATTGTATAGTGTCACTTTAGTCATAGGGATCATAGATGCTGCTAGGATTTCTGTTGTCTGAAATATCTGGAGTATAGAACTACTTCTGTCTCTTTCTGAAGAGTGCTTTTGAAGCTAAATCATTTTTGTCTTTCATGAGACCTATTTTTGCATTGAACTACAGCTCTAAAAAACCCCAACAACTCAAAAAAGCTAAGATTTGTAGTAGGTTTGTTGTTAATTTGTTGTTACTGCTCTAATCTAAAGCCAGCTCTTGTGAAATAGTCAAACCACTACTATCTTACGTAGGAAAAAAGCAACAAAAATAATCACATTTCTAACTCTGGAGAGACTGAGGTAAAAAGTCATCTTTGCCTTAATTTGGGTATTTTTTTGGTCACCCATGTTTTCAGCCTTTTGAAACAATATGCTTTTTAGTGCTTTTCAGAAACCACAATGCAACATATGATTAGCATCTCAATGAGTTCTTTTTCAGTAGTTAAACAAAAGTTGTTTTGTAAATGGGGATTATATTGTCAACTTTATAAGGCAGCTTTTGTCTGTTACAGTGGATCTGGTGACCAGTGGAAGGCAGCCTTCTATTCATGACTTGAAACACAAGTTGAATGATTTTAGTTTCTAAACCAGTCTTGATCAAACTGTTTTATAATTTAGGGCTAGAAAGATGCAAATTGCTGTTTAGATTTAAGATATTTAGGAAACATTTCTTTAAGGCTGAGGATTTAATTTGAACTATATTTACTTTATTTAAATAATGTTTGCTTCAAGTGTATCCCTGACTTCATACTGTAAAATACAAAATCAGTATTTCATCAGAACAACAGTATACAGGAAGATCCTGTTCAGACCTTCAGGAAAATTAACATGGTCACTTCATTCTTTATGGTCTTGGAAGAACCATACCACTAAGAACAGAAAGTGGTGTGGTTTGTAATTTTGCAAAGCCCTATCTGCTAAATGGACTGACCATTGCAGACTGTGTTATTAATGAGAACCTGTTTTCTTTTTCATCACATTGCAATGACAGTTGTCATAGGAGCACAGTGTTACAGAGTGCTGCAAATGAAATCTGTAATAAGGATTTTTTTTTTTTTTTTTTTGTATCTGCTTGCATTTGAATTTTATTCTGAAAGTATTGCTTTTGCTAGTATTGGGAAAATCTCTGTGGCTGTTAAAGAATTGAGTTTTCCTCATTTGTAATGGAAGTTTGATGTCATCCTTGTCCCAGATGCCTAAATCCAGTAATTATTAAGTAGTTCACCTAAATGCTTAACAGATCATACTATTTACTGATAATTAGAAGAAGAAAAACCAAATGTTCAGGAATGTCTTTGTGGAAGGTAGTACACTTTCTTAAAAGGAAAAAATTCTTATTTTGAGCATCTGGAGTTGTATATATCATTAAAAATCATCTGTTATCTAGTTAGAATAAGACATTGTTGTCAGAAAGCATGAAATGACAAGATTTTGTGGGTGGTTTTTAGATTTATTGTTACTATATTCTAGTCTTTATTATTTTTTAACATTCTGCCGGGATGTACAAAAACCAAAAATGGACAGTACTAGGACAGAAAAAGTTGGGGGCTTTTTGCCTAATGATTTTTTCTAGTTAGAAGATGGAATCTGCTGTTAACCTCTTCTGTAGCTCTCTTGGAAAATAGTCTTCTACTTTCTCTTCAACTCTGCATTCACTGTAAGCAATCAATTTGTGGTGAAGGCATGTTTTTTTCCTTTTCACTTCACAGGGTTGTGGTGGGGATAGGCTAAGAAGCTCTTGATCTCAAAGAGCTGGCAGAAGGCTGCACAGAAAACTGGCACATCTCAGAACATTGAAAAGCTTCACAAGAACATGCATTAGACTTCTGTCTTGTGGGTCAAAACTGTCCAAGTCATCTGGCACCATGTCTTGCTTAGCTTCAGAAATGTAAAAATGGAACTGCTGCAGGGAATGATGGAATAGGAGGTCTCAAAAGATGAAGAGGGAATGGTGCCTTCACAGTTTGGGGGCAGTTCAGCATTTAGCAGATGAAAATTTCATATGCAGCTTTCCCCGTAAGTTAGAAATGGTTCCAAAGTGAACTATCCTGTATTACCTGTCTCCTGTGATTAGCAGGGAGGTTTCAAATCTATCCGTGGGGGATTTGTCTTTTCCAGCACATACAAAACCTCAGCAATTGCTATTGCAGACTGTTTTGTGTTCAGTTTTTTGTAATTTTAACTGTCACGGCTTTAAAGTGTTTCTTACTAGATTGCTTTTGAAGTGAGAAATATTGGAATCGCAGGCAGTCAGTATAAAAAATTTGTTAAGGGATTTCCTAACATCTTCAGGAAACAAGATAGAGAGAAAAGACAGATTATTTTGTGTTATACACTGAGAGCATTTATTTCCAGTACTGTTCTGTCAGTTGTCATAATGCTTCGGAGTGGGGCTCCTGCAGGAGTTGCTTTCAGGGTACAGTGGTTTTCTGCAGGGGCAGTGTATGGTGGAAAGGCAGGATGGGCCCTAGGTAACCTGCTGTTGTTGCAGAGATAAAGTCGGTGGTGTGAAGCCAGGTCATAGGTAATGAAAATTTGCATTGGACTAAATACAGTAGAATTTTTTCATACTTGTTTGAGGAAAAAAGGGTGGGGTGGTGGAGATGGAGAGGGGAAGGATCATATCTACAGTCCTTTGCTTGTAACTCCAATCTAGTGGTATTAAACAGGATCCCGGAAAGTACAAGATGACTTCAACAGAGTGGTGCTTTTTGTTTAATATTGGTTGTGGCCAAGTCAGTGTTCCACTATTGTGCTGGAGCAAATTGGGTGAGGTGACTTGCACTAAGAGCATATTTTTTCTCTTTTTCTCTCCATTCTTCTGGCACTGTGCCAGGGCTAATTGTGCTGGGAGGAATGTGAGGAGACAGCAGTTCAAAAATGGTATTTGGGTGGTGGTAGAAATTGAAATGAGGGAAACTAATATGCAGAAAGTAATGAAATAATCTTACCAGGTAAGCTGTATATTGACATAGTTTCGCAGTATCATGCAGTATGACTGCAGGAAATGGGCATAAGAGTCAAAGATAATTAAAGGCAGCTGTCAGATGAAACCATATCAGAGCCCATACTCCAAGGGAGCACATCTGCTGTGCTCCAGCTGCTGCCAAGCCTTGACTCCACAGCCTAGACTAGAGCTAGTCCAGGGCAAAATCACCTGAAATGCATATAATGTGGGCATCAGGTCCTTGGTGCCTAGGCTTTACAAGTCTACTCTTACATGTCTGTTCTATTTACTCTGTGAGTTTGGATCCCCTCACCAAACAAAAATAAAAAACAAACCAAACAACAACTCCCAAAAAACAACAAATCTTGGTAAAGTTTGCACATTTCTGACAAAAGTGGCGCTCTGTTGAGATGCTAAAACTGTGGTTTGCCCTACAGAAACTGACTTGTTAAGTTTTCAAATTTGTGGCTACAATAATCTGTATTCCATTATTTCTTACTTGGGCACCACTTTATGATGGAATCCAGTCTGCAAAGAAATTGAAGGGACAAGTATTCAGTACTTCTCATCTTCAGAGGAAGCTTCTGCAAATACAGGTTACAAATCTGCAATAGGTTCTGATAGTAAAACCTTAGCGTGTGTGTCTGAAGCACATTCCCTTATGCAACAAAGTCTGCACTGGCAACTATTGCAACTATTATTGTTGTTGAACAGGTGATTGTAGGATATTCTCACTAGTTTGGATCTCCAGCATGTTTAACTAGCATGTAGTGGTTAACTAAACCATGGTTCTATCCATTAGCATATTCTATCCATTCCCTTCTTATGTATTGGTAGTTAAGTAGCATAATGTGAATACTTCCAAAAAATCTGTGGAAGATGAATAAAATAATAAAATCCTCTAAGAACGTTAGCAAGGTTTCTTAGCTCATTTACCAAGTAGCATTAAAAAACCCTTTCTCTTATCCAAGCAGTCTTTAGTATACTTGATCTTTAATAACTTTACATTGTGATGTCATTTTTTGAAGGCTGCTTTTAGTTGAAGCAAGTGGGTACAGATGTGTAAATAAAAGCTCTCATTTTTATGTTAGACATTGCTCATTGTATTTTCTTGTGCTGCCTGAGAAAATAATGTTAAGAAGCAAATGTCACTTTTGTTCTGTTTGTAAAACTAAGAATGTCTTAGTAGAAAAGTTTAATGAATAAAGGCTGCATAAACCTTAAATCTTCTAATGCTTCCCTCAAACCACATGCACAATATTGGACACAAACTGAATAAATTGCAGTGATGCAGCCGTATTTTGGACTTGTACTTGGAATTTGAAAACTCAACCTGGCCTTCCTCTTTTTAGAATATCCACATAAATATGGACCACAAGGAGGTTGTGCAGATCATTCAGTATTTGAAAGAATGCAGAAGTACCAGATGACTGGTATAGAAGAACCAACAACAGAGGTACAACAAAGGCTAATGGATTATGTTGATTAGTAGTTAGTGTGGTAACTTCCTATTTCTTGTATGTTGTCTCTTTTACTTTTGGTGAGCCATCATCCCTCCACATTGTGAGATACTTAAATTACTGCTGGAGGTTTCCTTTTACGTAATTTTTCTAAATTCTTTTTCTCGTTGCTTTTGTAGCATAGATGTTCTACTTAGAGTCTTAATGAATCCTATATGATCTCAAATTTTTCAACAATTAGAATTTTAGATGGATGTGGAAATCAAGCTTGAAATGAGGAATATACTTAATTGCAGTTGAGAAGGAAGAGTCTCAAGATACCTTATCTCCAAGTAATACATTGGTTCTAAAGAGTAATAACTTCTAGATTTTTGGGTTATGTTAATGTAACACACTTGGGATTATCTGAGTGATTTCAGTGGAAAGTTGAATGATATTGGTGGGAGGGTCTTCCTAACAACCCTGTAAGCTTGAAGGGGTTGCAGCACATTACAGATTGGCTGCTGTAAGAGGTAAGTGGAAGGAACTTGTGTACCTACGTAGAGTCCCACAGTGGGTTTGCCTTCAGGTTTGCACCACACGTAATGAAATATTTTTTCCAACAGCAAGTTACTGAGTTTCTCTTAGACTGAGTTCTGAGCTGTTCCAAATATTGGCATAATTTTGTGGTGTCAGCTAAATATATATCAAGAAAACTATGCAATATGGCTTGTCAAATAGCATTAGCAACTTAGTTTATTTATGTTGTGACTCCAGAAATTGTCAACATTAATGCACTTTTCAGCATTGGTAACAATAACATGCTTTTCCAAAAATTTGCTTGTAAAACTTCATGGAGAGAGAGAGGGCTATCAACCAGTGAGTTCTGTAAGGCCAGTGTGCTACCAGATACCGCTTTGACTAACCAGTGTTCCTTTAACTTCATGTTCAGTGTCCCATTTGTTCCATGCTGGAGTGCTTAAACATTTCTGTTTGCTGAGGTAGCTGACTAAGATAATTACAATTTGAAATAACTGGTGTTAGGGAAGGTGCAGTTAAGTCCCACCAGTGCTGATTTTTTTCCTAATCTACCAACTGTTTGTTCATCTTAGAAAAGGATTATAAAAAAGAAAAATTCCAAAGATAACATGAATGAAAAAAATCTATGTAACATTAACTGCCTTTTGTAATATAAAATGAAATGCAGGGAGAGCTTTTGCTAAGATGACATACAAAGTATTTGAAAACTGAATATAATGTACTTAATTCAAGATTCATCAAACTTCGCAAATTAAAGAATGAAAATCTGTTTGTATTAGTGGAGTATGTTTATGAAAATTCATTGTTGTTTTTAGGTAATCTAGTTCAGCACATAGAGCTACAAAATTAATGTATTTCTTTCCTGTGCATGTGTAGAAGCCTGTTGAAGAGCCTAAGAAGGATGATCCACAGCTTTTGAGAAAAAAGCGTGCCACTCAGGCTGAAAAAAACACGTGTCAGCTGTACATCCAGACTGATCATTTATTCTACAAGCATTATGGAACCAGGGAAGCTGTGATCGCACAGGTATTTCCAATCCTTTTGTTTTAAATCACCTGCTTTTACTTCGTGTAGTCCTGATAAATTTCATGTAACTTATCTGCATGTATTTTTGCTTATTTACTTTATAATCTCTTGTTTTATTTGTTAAAGTGGTCTTGACATAATTAAAACAGCATTTTTTTATTTTGCTAAAAAAATGCTGTTTCTGTGACAATAGTCCTGGGCACTTGTGCCTCCTTTAATGGCAGCTGTGGTGTGTTTAGCACCTGTGAGCAGGACTTGCAGTCTGACTGTTCTCAATTGTTACTCAGAAACATATTTCCTGAAGAGTTCTGTCCTGTTTGACAGCCTGCCAAGCCTCTGTTTTAGCACTCGCATAGGCTTCCCTTTGAAATTTTAGCTCAAAACACTGAGTTAATGATGCTGAGATCTATTCCTGTAGTATCTGGTAGAGTGGATGGTTAAAAAAGCAGGGGCAGCTAAAGGCAGATGCTTTTCATTTGTCAATATACTATTAACTGGGAAAAGGATCAATTTGATTTAGTGGTTTTGCTCATAATTTGCTAAAAATAAGCATGTTAATGTACTTCTCCTGAAGTCAGAAGTTTCACTGCCACTTGCAGATCTGAATTTTACTATTTATTCATCACACTATGTAGACAATTCGAGTAATATTTTTCAAAGCTCTGAAGTCACCTTCAAAATCAGCTTTTTAGTGTTAGCATTTCTGTGTGCTCTTAGAAAAGGTAAATGATTTGTTTTTCCACATTTGTGTTCTGCCAGAAATGAAAGAATAATTCTTACCAAGTAAATTTTTTCCTCCAAAAAAAGAAATACAATGCTTTGAATATGATTTGAACTACAGTGTTGTCTTACCAAAGCAGTGAATAAACAGGTATCACAAACAGGTATCTGAAAGTTGATGGAATTATGTCTTTAAATAAAGGCAAATGGCAAAACCCCTTGGTGGTATCTGGCGTGGTGGTGATGCAGGTGCTGGTAGTGATTTATTTCCATCATGGGCCATCATTTAATTCAAAAGGCTTGTTAGAGTTCCTAGAGTACAAGATGATCTATTGGAACTGTAGGCCTTGCAGCTGTTGCTGTTTAAGATGAGCTATAGTGTAGCACACAGATCTTTGAACTGTAGATACTTTTGTTTTTGACAGATTTCCAGCCATGTTAAAGCGATTGACACAATTTACCAGTCAACAGATTTTTCAGGGATCCGTAACATCAGCTTCATGGTGAAACGAATCAGAGTAAGTTGTGTTGGAAATGTTTTCAGCTTGACTGATGCTGTTTGGAGGCTGTATTCTTCAGATGTCCTGGTCCTGTTCACTTATTGTTTTGTAACAGTTCTTTAGCACAAGTGTCTCTGCAGTAAATGATGCCCTAAACCATTTATTTGGTTTGGTTTTAGTGTTTATTGTCAAAAGCCCACTACTTCTGTTACTAAGCTGTGGTCACTTTTTCTATGGGAATCAACTTACTTTATTTCAGCACTGTTGTTTTGTGGTGAATAGACTATTGCTAGTGTCCAAGAACTTTATTACTAAAATAGAGAATGGCTATCCAGGTTGAGGCTTCCTTGTAAAAGTGATAATTTAGGAGGATAAATAGAAATTTTTGGGTACTGATGGAAAAGAAATAGAAGGAAATAAGAGAATGGTGATGTACTACACAAATGAAATTCTTCGTTTATTGTTGCACTTTTTTTTCTAAATATTGGGATGGTAGCTTGTCAAGGCATGTAAATTTTAGATATCATCTTTAACTACGTAACATAGCAAGGTACTGACAACAGTAAGCCTCTTAACTGGCATGTGCAAGTGGAAATGAATCCTGTCTTACAGTTTGTTTCAATTTACTTTTAGATTAACACAACTGTAGATGAGAAGGACTCTTCCAATCCCTTTAGGTTTCCTAACATTGGTGTGGAAAAGTTTCTGGAACTGAACTCGGAACAGAATCATGATGATTATTGCTTGGCCTATGTGTTTACAGACCGTGATTTTGATGATGGAGTCCTTGGTCTGGCTTGGGTTGGAGCCCCTTCAGGTAATTCTATATGAGCCTTCAGTGCTATGAGATAAAGTATTGTACGTAGGCACTAGGAGAAAGGTAGACTGTATCTTTTAAACTGACAGTGAACACACAAAAATCTAGCTTTTAACAATTTTGGTTGGAAGATTTGATTTTTTTTTTTTTTTTTTTTTTTTTTTTTTTTTTTTTTTTTTTTTTTACTATATTGTGTCATTTCAATTCATCTTTCTGTACTTCTGATGAGCAGGATATGAACAATAAAGAAAAGCATATTTATTTTGTTATACAAAGGTGATATTATTTGGATTGCTTTTTATTTATGGTAGGTATGAGTGACCAGTAAAGTGACAGATGAAACAAGTATTTTTGCTCTATATAAAGAGAGCTTACAACTATGCAGTTTAAATTTTGTAGTAGAACTACACTGCAGAACCTTTAGGTTTTCGAGGTAGTATTGAAAGAAATTTTTTTTTAAATCGGTGAGATCTTGTTCTGGGAGATAACAGAATAATTATTGTGTGACTCTTCTTGAACTGATTCTCATTAGTTTCAGTCTAGTTGTGTATTTTGGGTCTAAAGTATGTTCTTCAATGTAAAAAAATCTCAATCTATGAGACTTTGCAAGAGACTGGATACCTTAGTGAGAACATTATTGAGAGCTTTAACAGAATTTGAGTAATGGTGGAAGAAACATGAAACTGTTCATAAAGGGTAAGAGATCAATAGACCCATGACTGCAGTATGTTAAAGGGACCTGTGTGGACTAACCTTAGTGACTGTGGAAGAACCATAAGAAAAATAATGCCCAGATGGTGAATAGAAATGAGAAATTTGGTCTTTGATGACTTTTTTGGTGTATACACTGAGCAAGCACAGGATGAATTGGAACGTGCAGTCCCTAAACACTGCTTCCAAAGCTAAATTTAATTGAGAAAAACTATGATCTGTGAGATTCTCATCCTTAACACACATGCTGACATAGATTAAATGGGATATGTCACTAATAATAATAAATCAAAATTTTACTTCAGAAAGGAAAACTTCTTTAGAGTGATTTTTAGATACCATTTGCATTAGCAATAGAATAGCTGAATTTTAGAACCTTAATAATGCTTCAGTAAAAACTCAAGTTATGGAAAAATTTGGTAAAATTAAAGTCAAAATTTTGGGAATTTACCAAACAGGAAATGTGATGCACTTGATTGCCAACCTTCTAAACATGGATCTCATTAACCAACACATCAGAAGCATTTTCAGCTTTAGTTTGTACTTTTCGTGACAATGATAGATGGGTAACATTAGGCATTTTATATAAATGCTCTTACTATGAGAGAGGATCTCTGCATTTACCATGGATTTTTTTTACTCAGTGAAATCCAAATGGGAGGTAGATTGAGGCTACTTTTATTGGACATTGCACCCTGCTAGTCTTGTACTACATGTGTGATGAAATAAGCGCTCATCCGTGCAGTGAATGCCCAAAATAGTTCTCAAAAGCTATTCTAAACCAGCTAACTTCTTGTGTGAATGTATCCAATCACTGTTGAGAGCATTAGTGTGAATAAATCAAATCTACTTTCAAGGTTGTGTTGATATTGATTATAGAGAACTCTTAGTCTGTAAACCTGCAGAGGCAAACTGTTTGTTGCTCTGGATGTTGGTAGGTAAGTAACACTTCTTTCCCTAAATGTGTGACTGTTGTACTTTTGTCTGAATGCAGGAAGCTCTGGTGGGATATGTGAAAAAAGCAAATTGTATTCAGATGGTAAGAAGAAGTCTCTGAACACTGGAATCATCACTGTCCAGAACTATGGCTCTCATGTGCCCCCCAAGGTTTCTCACATTACTTTTGCACATGAGGTTGGGCATAACTTTGGTTCCCCTGTAAGTATTACTGGTGATCTGTTAACTCATTCTCAGCCATTTCAAAGGGCGTGATTTACAAATGGAAGTTTTACTTCTTATGAACAAGGAAAGTAGAATCCTGACTCCATGAGCATATGTGCATGTACATTGTATACAAACAAAATGGATGGCAACTGAGCCCTTTTATGATTATTTGACAGCACTGGTGCAATAGTGCATTTTGTGAATTGTTTATTTATATTAGTTCAATCCTTTACAAAGGTGCTCTATTATTGTTCCCTAAATACTTCCCTATCTTTATGAAGAGTAGCGTCACACGCATCTTGTTAAATGTATTGTACTTCATCCTGGAGAGGAGGAAGAAGCACTGCAAAATTGATTAAGATGACACTTTATTCAACAAATGGCTCATGTTTATATTTAGAAGTTTATCTAAGTGGAGGGAATTAAGATACCAAGAAGAATGTTTTTGAACAGAACTTTACAGAACAGTTATTTAGGGATGCAACTTGTTTGTGGCAAGCTTGAAAGCATGAGGCTTTTTGTTTTGCCAGCGTGGAATGCATTTCATTCCTCATGCTGGATATTGTAGATGTAGTCCCTGGCTGACAGACTCCTGCTCTGTTTTGAAGTTCTCTTTGTACCTCCCTCAAAGCAAACAAGAGGAATGGACTGTGGTTTCTGTTAACTCCTCCTGCTTTTATTCCAGAGACTGCTGATTACCCTTTTGTGATCATAAAGCCACTCTTTTTAGGAGATGGCAGCTTTTCCAAGTCAGTATTCATTCTGGAACATGCACTTGGGGGTACATTACCAAGCATACAAATATGATGAAACTTAAGAAATTAGATACTTGCTACTGTTGTGTTGGGGGGAAAAAAAAAAACTACAACAGAACAAAGAGAACCCAAAATCAAACCTTGAGTTTATATGTAGTTTTTGTATTGAAAGAAATCTGAGAGCATAAGATGATGGTTTATTGTTTTTTTAAATTCTGCATTCAGGCTACCAAATCCAGGTTACTTTTGCACCTGCCATGATTGAGATAGTTGTAAAATATTTGTTTTGCAGCATGATTCTGGAATGGAGTGCACTCCTGGAGAGTCCAAGAACTTGGGACAGAAGGAAAATGGCAATTATATCATGTATGCAAGAGCTACGTCTGGGGACAAACTTAACAACAATAAGTTCTCAATCTGTAGTATTCGAAATATCAGCCAAGTTCTAGAGAAAAAGAGAAATAATTGTTTTGTTGGTATGTATTAATCCTCCTGAAAGCAGAATGGCTAAGATATTACTGTAATGCTTAATTTAAAATTTCTTTTATTTATTTTTATTTATCTTATTTTTTTTAATTTACTGAAAGATTCTGCAAGTAAAGAATTGAATTTGAGATCTCCAGTACTATGTAAAGTTCTGGGCTGCCCAGCACAGAAACAGCAGGACATACTGGAGCAAGTCCAGCAAAGGGCCACAAGGATTATTAAGGGATTGGAGCATCTGACTTATGAGGAGAGTCCAAGAGAGCCTGTTTAGTCTGCAGCAGAGAGGGCTGGGGGAGGCTCTTCTCTGTCTTTGTAAATGCCTGGTGGGAGGGAGTAAATGAACAGGGTCAGACTGTTTTCAGTCATGCTCATTGGGACTAGAGGTAAGAAGCACATATTAAACTACAGGGAATCCTATTTAGACATTTAAAAGAATTTTGCATTAATTTTTCTTCCTGGAGTCTGATGTGTGAGCTCTCACAAATTTAGTGAGTCTGTGCTTACGTAGGTTTGCACATCTACTCAGGTTTGGATTTTGGAGCAGTTCACCCCAGTACCAGTGCCTTTGCCTTAAGGTCCTCTGGCGGTCAAAGGAGTGCAGGAAAGGATGCAGCTCCTTTGGGGACTGAGCAGAAAGCTTGTTCTTACACTCCCACTCTTATCAGCCAAAACCTTTTACTCAGAGGCTTAAAATTGTATGAATTGTGGGAATGACTAAGCTGGGTGGCAAGCAGTAATGCAAGTTGACTTGAGCTGTATTCTGAAGTCCAGCTTGACCAGGCTCTTTCAGTTGTGATTAGCTGGATGCTTGTTAAGGTTTGTAAGTATTTGCATATTCTTTGTACTGCTTTGTACATAAATATACTGGCATTTTTCAGAGTCTGGGCAGCCCATCTGTGGTAATGGACTGGTTGAGCAAGGAGAACAGTGTGATTGTGGATACAGTGACCAGTGTAAAGATGAATGCTGTTACGATGCAAACCAACCAGAAGATAAAAAATGCAAGTTAAAACCAGGCAAAAACTGCAGGTATGGTGCATGTTTGTTACACTACACTTTAATTTTGGGCATTTAGTGGGAACTCTGATGGGTATTTCAGAATCTGAATCTGCTTACCTGCATTTTTATGAAAATACTGATTTTGTTTAAAATGCTTTAAAATAAGTGAGAAGTTCATAAGCATAATTTTGGCATGGGAAAAATTATTTTCAAGTCACAGTTTGATTAGCACAAATCAGAAATTTTTTGACTGGTGGAGTAGGTTTCAGGGTGAATAGTTCATTTGGAATGGTTCATGCTTTTTCTTGGCATCCACAATTTGTGTTTCTTTCCAGCCCCAGCCAAGGCCCGTGTTGCACTGCCCAGTGTGATTTCAAATCGAGGACAGATAAGTGTCGGAATGATTCTGACTGTGCTAAGGAAGGAATGTGTAATGGTGTCAGTGCTCTCTGTCCTGTATCTGAACCCAAAGAAAACTTCACAGTGTGCAACAGGAACACCCAAGTTTGCATAAAGGGGGTATGGTTTTTACAGTCTTATGTATCTGCTAATGTTGTTTATTGCAGAGCACTGTATTGTGAATTGATGTGGTTTGTATACTTACTGCAGAGGAGTGCAAGCTCAGTCGTTTTTTCAGTACAGATGTTTGATTTATTAGTGTCAGTCAAAATAACAGTGAAAGTACACCAAGGATTAAGAAGTAGGTAACAAGTCCCAAGGTAGCTATACTGTCTGAGAAAGTTACATTTAAAGTTTTTTGTAAAAATCAGGATTATGAAAGTGTTTTCTTTTCTGGTTCCACCTTTTCATTTTTCTTCAGGCTTGGTGAAGTAATTCTGTTGACTTAGAAAACTGGATAGACTGTCAACAGAGGTTGAATTTCGTTTATTGGCAATACACAGTTCCTCCAAACATGTACATACAGTACTGATGTGAAAGCATATGGAATTAAAATTATTCTGAACTGCCATTAGTTTCTGGGGTTAAAGGAAACATGGCAGTTGCTATGAAATATTGATGGGAAGTCTCTTATAAGCTGATCTGTGTTTACTTGAAAGCACACACAAGCAAACATCATCCTCTTAAAGACCTGTAACTTGTGATGCTCTAGTCTGTTTTCCACAGTCCAGGTTTTTAATCAAATACTGCTTGTAATATTTTTCAGCTAATTTATAGCCATCTTAAAGATAGAGGAATTGTCTTTGTATAGTTACTGATTTTGAAACAAGGTTATAAATACACTGAACTATGAGTTTGAAGGATGCTCACACAGTGAAATTAAATACAGACTCTTTTCTGCCATTAATTTTTATTATTTTCCTAGAGAATTATTTGTGAATACATGTGTTTGATTTATTTTTCTTACCATGGTTTTGAGTAGTCGTGTTTCAGTGTGAGCTGTAGTGCTGTGTGTGTTTTGCAGGGTACTCTGAGGCTATAAAAGAAGATACTGTGTTAAAAAATAAAATAGGGTAAATCGCCTTCTAAAAAACGAGAAAATATGCCAAAATATTGAAGTTGAAAAACTCTAATAATTTTTTGTTTATAAGCTTTAGAAAAAAATTGAAGCAGTTGGTTTTATTGATAAGCATATTTAGACCTATGATTATGCTTTCAGGTATTAATTTTTAATATCTTTCCTAATGTTGGTGTGCTTAAAAGTGAAATTGATTTTTGTGGTGTTGTGCTTTTGTCTCCCACAGCAATGTGCCGGCTCTATCTGTGAGAAGCACGGTTTGGAGGAGTGTACATGTGCTAGTTCAGATGGCAAGGATGATAGAGAACTGTGCCATGTCTGCTGCATGAGAAAAAGTAAGATTTGTCTGATCATAAGTGTAAATAGAGCAGGAGGGGTCTGAAAAATCATTTGCTCATGGTGTTTGGACTTGAGTTTTTGTTATCTTGAGAGCTTGAGAGAATTTTTTTCATATGTAGTTTCAGACAGACATTGCATTGTATTTTGTAGGAAATAATGTATTTTGTGTTTTTACAGATTATTAGAAAAGCATTTTGAACAATTGAATACTAGGGTGGATATTTGTACACAGATGTTGTAATACAATAATGGTTTGATTAATTCGTATTCACTTTTCAGTGGACCCAGCTACTTGTGCAAGCACAGGCTCGAGCCGATGGCAGGAATACTTTCATCTTGAAACCATTACTTTGCAACCTGGATCTCCCTGTAATGATTTCAAAGGCTACTGTGATGTGTTTATGAGGTGTCGGCTAGTAGATGCTGATGGCCCTCTAGCTAGATTAAAGAAAGCCATTTTTAATCCAGAACTATATGAAAATATTGCAGAATGGATTGTGGTAAGTCTATTTTTATATAACAAGTCTAATATGAAATGTTCTTGGTAATCAAGATTCATAGTTAAGTGTTGCTCTATATGCGAGTGCTTCAGCATTCTTCAAAATATAATTAGCCCTTTTACTAGTTTTTCTGTAAGCACCCTGTGTGCAACAAATAAGTTTGCTAGGTTGAAGGGAATGGAAACAAATAACAAACAAATAAATAGTATCTGTTATTACCTCTGTTCATTCACATTTTTAGTTTACTGTTCTTTCATGTTTTAACTCTTCATATTTGAATGCTCTGACTTCTTTTAAAGAACTAAATATTTTGGTCTTTAGCATTCATCATTTTTATTGTGCTGGATGGCACTTTAATAATAATGTACTGGAAGAAGAGCTAGAGTGAAACACTGGAGAGCTGCATAGGCAATTTTGTGTAAGCTCTAGATTGTTTTAGGCTTATCCAGCTCTGTTGGAGTGTATCTTCTGTGAAGTACCCTTCTGATACTGGAAGGGAAGTATTGGGGCTTTAATGTGGAAGAAGTTTGGGGACAGTCTTTAAACTGTTATGGTCGCATATTCTCAGTGATGTTTCAGAAAAGCTTTTTGATGACTTCTAAAATGCAGTGAAAAGCCATATTCAGTGTCCTCTGTCTCTTGTTCATGTGTGCCAGCCCCCACAAAATCTTGTTGTTGTTGTTGTGGTTTTGTTTTTTAGGCTTATTGGTGGGCAGTGTTGCTTATGGGAATTGCATTAATCATGCTAATGGCTGGCTTCATTAAGATATGCAGTGTTCATACTCCAAGCAGTAATCCAAAGTTGCCTCCTCATAAACCACTTCCGGGTGAGTACTCCAGCTAATTATAGGGAAATGTTTTCTCCTCAGGTGTTTTGTTCTAAAGAGAAATTTCAGGTGTCTCTACCTATAGTTCTTAGTCTGGCACTGGCACTGTGAAACTACAAATGGAATTGATGCCAGTGAAACAATTCATGAAAATCTAATTCTTGCTTTATTTTCCTATAACATAATATGTATATCAAAAGAAAGCTTTGAAGACTTCTTCCAGTGTCAGAGTTCCTTTTATTTCCTATTCCATGCTACACTTTGTAAGAATTGGCCTGTCCAAGGAACTACTGTTGAGATCCTGAAATGTATTCTGTATGTCCTCCATGCAGTTACTCATCTAGTTAAAACTTTGCAGTTTTAAATCTGAAGCCTTCCAGAAAAATAGTTGTATTTAATTTGCATGGCCAGGGCAATACTTCTGGAAATAACTTGAGTTTTTACAATTAATTTTAATAATGGCTACTTTTCTTTGAAACAGGCACTTTAAAAAGGAGGAGACCACCACAAACCACTCAGCCCCCACAGCGGCAAAGGCCCCGAGAGAGTTATCAGATGGGACATATGAGACGCTGACTGCAGCTTTTTGCCTTGGTTCTTCCTAGTGCCTACAATGGGAAAACTCACTCCAAAGAAAACCTAATAAGTCATTGTCCCCAGCCTAACTCTCAAAAATTGAAGAGGAAACAAAAAGCATGATATGCCCTCAAAACAAGTGGAAGTGGTTAATTTTTAATGAGAGAATCTTCCAGCTCAAAAAGAAGAGAAATGTTCTTCTTGAATATTTTTAATTTAGTGGCACAAAGTCCTAGCATATCATGATTCTTTCCCCCTTCTGTGCTCTTCATTGCTGCATTTTCTTCACTTGCAGGCAAATATGGCTGTAGTAAAACTTTTACTCAAGAATTGAGAAAAATATATATTTTTCAACTGCCAGACAAGGCTAGGAAGCTAGACCACCTCAGCATTGGAGACATTACTTGTCAATGTATATACATTGTTATATGCAGACATGTATTTCTAACGTACACCCGTACTTGTGTGCAATTGTAAACAAGAGAATTGCAATATGGATGTTTCTTTGTATTATAAAACTTTTCCGCTATTAATGAAGAAATTACTGTTTAATTGACATACTCAGGATAACAGAGGATGATGGTGTGTAGTGGTCAAGGGTCCTGTGATGCTTTACACAGCAATTTTGAATCCAATCACACTTTTTTTATCATTATCAAAGTTGTTTCAAGCACTCATTTCATCTTTATCCAACAGCTGCTAAGACACAGCATACAAGACTGGATGGTCTTAGAGAGATTTAACAGGTGTTCTGCAAACTTTGCAAATGTCAGAATGTTTCAAAAATGTTTTATGTAAGTGTCTTCCTTGTAGCTCAGCATAAATATTTTTAATTTGTCTGATTATTCAGTGAAATAATGAATAGTTTGATCAAATATTTCCATGCTTTATTAGAAAGTTCTGCCTTTATTCAAATTGTTTTAAAAATTGCAACCACTTTATTTGGGCTGTTCAGATGTTCTTACAGTTTGGTAATCAAGTTCATGTTCTAAGGGATGTGGAAAGAAAGAAAAGCTGTAGTTTTATTTTCTTTTTTAATTTATCAAGTGTTTGGATAACTTTTCAGCATGATACTGTTGATTGATAACCACTAAAGTAGTGATTTGCCCAGCTACTGTGGCAGCATTAAAACTGTAGTTAGGACTACCAATTTTCCCACATTTATACCAGTAGTGAAATTCAACAGCACAATGTCCCATTCCAGAGTTTTTATTACGAATGTAAATAATTGGCATTTTTGAAGATGAAATAAAAGATGTCTTAAGGTGCTTACTGCTATGCAGGAGATGAAAGGGGGCATTACAAAATGTTTAAGCTTGTGATGTATTTATTGCTTGTTTCCCAAAAGCACCAAGCTAATTAGAGATGCAAATGGCTATAATTTTCCTGGCTTTGCTTAGGAGAAAATTTACTAAGGGTTGGACGGATGTCCTTTGTTTGGTTGGTTTTTTTTTTGTTTTTTTTTTTTGGTTTTGTTTTGTTTTTTAAGAGTATAAGGTTTACACAATCATTTTCATAATGTGACGCAAGCCAGCAAGGCCAAAAATGTTACAGAATATAATGGGATCTCTTCCTTGTAAACTTGTACAGTATGTGGTAACTTTTTCAAAATACAGCTTTTTGTACATGGTTTAGAGACAAATTTTGTACATGAAACCCCAGGTCCAATAGACGATATAAATAATTCTAAATGATCTTAACTAGTTAGAAGTGTATGTAGTTGCTTTTAAGTAATTTTAAATACATTTGTTTTAAGACTGTGCAAAGATTGGAAGTGGGTTTGCATTTCTAAAATGGTGACTTCTATTCAGCAAGAGTTCTTAGTAACTTCTTGAGTGTGGTAGACTTTGGAACATGTAAATTTTTTGCCTGTAATGTTATCCTGTGGTAGGATTTTGGCAGACAAATGCTGCCCTATTTTATTTTGAGTCTAAGTTAAGTGTTTTTTGAAAACAGAAATGTGCACTGAACTCTCCACTGCAAGTCAAGATGTGGTAAAGCCGAAAGAAAGTTCAAGACAATGAAACAAATACTACTGTCGATTTCATGTCCACTGTGTTTTATACAGTCTCTTTTTTGTTCACTTTGGAAATTTTTACTAAAAAATGCAAAAAATAAAGTATTGTGCAAAGATATGTAAGGTTTTTTGAAACTTGAAATGCATTAATAAATAGACTTGATGAAATCATCTTCTGAAGATCCATTTACTTGTTGAACCCTGAGAGCAAAGAGGAATACACAGATTCCACTTTGCTTAATTTTTGGCTTTTACTGTCATGCCAAAATGTAATTGTACTGTCTCTCTCAAAGTGCCCCTCTCAATTTTAACATCATGCGGTTATGTAAGAAAAAATGTGTTTGTGTAACCTGTTTAGGGAAAGCCATGAAATTAATTTTAAATTACTTATATGGTCCAGGAATAAAACTTTTCTTACCTTCAAAATGAAAACTAGGTGCTAGTGGGATGTTCAAGCCTGGCACCGTAGTTACTGATCAATACCTTTGAAAATATATTTGGAGAAGAATATTGGATTTAATATGCAATACTCTGAATGCATGAGACTTACAGAAGGAGCAAATGCGCTTTTTGCAAGGCATTTTAAAACTGCTAAGCTTGATCTCTGGGTTTTTGTGTGTGTTGCATGCTTGATTTAAGTGATAAGACTGCTTTTAAAAGCCAGGTCCTGCCAGTGACTCTTCCATTCTTAGGGCTGTTTGTTGAGAGTGGCCTGCTCAGACATCTGTTTCCTGAAGTGAGCAGGGTGGACTTTGATGTTATCCAAGCATACGCAGAGTTCCTTCCTCACAATGCCTCCCCCACCACCCCTCGTGACTTTTTATAGAAGTGCTTCTCCCTGTAGCTAAATAGCACTGTCTGTGCAAAGGGCATTAAAGGAAAATCACTTGGAGCAGAGCCCTTCTGCTCATCCTCACCAAAGGTGCCAAATGGAGGTGGTGGTGGTGGTGGTGGTTGTGTTTAAATCTCTCTGTAGGAACACAGCCCAGAGGGGTGGAAATAATGCCTAAGCTGCTCAAATACAAGTTTCACCTATATTTTAAAATACAGGTGAAACAAATCAGTACATAATTTTTTTAGCTAATATTTGACATAATAATCCTTATTTGTACCTATTAATGTATTCGTCTTGCATGTCTTAATGTTTTGGGTATTAAATGTGTACATTCACCTCTGGTGTAGAAGCATATATAGCGTAGTCAGAATGGTGTGAGTATGACAAGGGCAGCAAAGTCCTCTTAAGCAATGAAACTATACCATACAGACTGTAAGTCATTGATGTAATTTGAGTTTTAATTAGTGTTCCAATATTTCTTTCAAGAAAAACACAAAAAGGAAGCTACAGGTCTTTATTTCTGAATATTGGAGGTTCATTATTACAGATAGGTGATGAAAAGGACAGCAGCCATTCTGTCATTCTGAGCTGTGCATGCTCTGACAGGAGTAGGCACCTGGTGGCTTCCAAGGTCTCAAGTCAGCTGTATGGAGTGAGAATAATTCCAATGAGCACAAAGTAAGGCACCACTACACTATAGGCACTTGAAATTTAGGTATGACTTCAATTTTATGTTCAGGCATGGTGACACTCAGAATATATTGCAGCTTGGGCTGTATTTCACTTTTATATCAGAAATTACTGTAATGGCTGTCAAAGCAGAGGGACAGAATTTGGATATTGGATTTGTGAAAATGGCATCAGAAGAAGTATCTTCATATCTGCAAGAGTTCAAATATTGAATATTCTTTTAATTTCCTACTTTTTAAAAGCTTTCAAATTGTCTTATCTGAGGATATACCAGCTTCTCTCAGTTGAACAGGAGAATGTTTTTTCACAAAAACCAGAAAAAACCTGCAGTATCCCCATTTCTTGAGTTTCAGCACACTGTAGACACCTCTGACTCTTCTTCCACCTGCTTTTCCTGAAGTAATGCCTGTTTCTCTTGAAGTTTAGGTCCCTTTATCAGCCTTCTTACCAAGTAAGTGATAGTAATTTGCAAGAAATGCCAATTCTTGCAATGAAATGCAATGTTGAAATGTTTCTAAGAGTGTCATATCTGTACTGGAGGAGAGCCCAATTCTTTTTAGCCTTTGTCTCTTGCTCTGTCATCCTTCAGTATCTTCTGAAAAAAGGTTTTTTGAGGAGTAGGGGGTAGGATTTGGTTCAGGAAGCTTACGAAATTCATAGCTTAGAAAGTTGGTGATAACTGATGTAAATGCAATTTTAGTGACAGTATTTAAATTATTCTCTAAATAGACAAGTGTTTTATAAAAAAAGAAAACCCTGAAACAGAAGTAAGTGGCAGGTCTTTAGCTTTTTGCCAAAGCAACAACTGAATTCTAGAAACAATCTGAAGAAATGCCTAATTTTGAGTTAGCCATACATGCTTCCACTGTTTACTCTCATTTTTCATTGTGCTTTGGAAAACTAAAATGCACCTGTTATCGTGCAGGACATGATCCACTGTAACTTTGTGCCCCTAAAAATGCTGTCACTGGGTCTCTCTAGCAATTGAGTCTCTCCAGTGGATTATAGCTACTACAAATGTAAAACAACCAAAAAAAGGCCTTGGTGCTTACCTAACTCTCAGATACTTTTGGTTGAAATTGCCTTCTGTGTATGCTCCTGATTTGACTCAGCTATTGTATTTAGGCAATTGATTCTTACACAAACACAGAACATACTACAGAGCTCTCATAAAATAATTATGTTGCAAACTTTAAATATTTGGGATAGCAACCTGAAGCAGGAAATTAATCATTTAAATTGTAATTTTTGACACTGAAGGTAGAAATACTTTTGTGTTTAAAAGACCAGTTTCCTTCTTTGAACAAAATCTTTCAGAGCACAAACCTTTGTTTTCAGTGAGTACCTAAGGATTCTTTTGCATGGAATTTGTATTTAAATATATAAATATTTATCTAATCAAGATGCTACTCCTAGGAGCCATTTTAAATATTGGAACAGCTTCTGGAATGTACACCTCAGGAAGTATAACAATTCTCATTTGAGATTTAAGTATGCTTCAGTTCCCATTGTAGTTTGTGAGCCTTTCTGATTCTGTATTGAATATTCCTGTTTGTTTAAAGGGATGGTAGTTGTTGAAAACAGCTTGTGAAAGTTAGAAGTTAATATTCGGAATGGTTGGCAGAGATGCCTGCATTCAACATCTGATTACTGTTCACTGCTTGCAGGATCTGCTCAACTTGTTTGTTTGTTGGGCTGTCTAAATAAATCCTACTTTATTCCTGATAACATCCAGATATTTTGATTCAAAATTCCCTGCAATATCTTGCTATGAAAATATATGCTTTGCTCCAGGTCTAAGTGCTTTCTTGCACATGTTTTTACCATTTAGAGAATATTGAACACAAATTACATTCAAAATTCCGAGTTCAAGACACTTAATTTTTAATGAATCTTGTGTTTAGCATTAAAGTGACAAATGAATACATATATATTGATTTCTGTTTCAGTATGCACAAACCATAGAATAAAACCAATCTGAGACAGTAATGTTTCTTTTTGTTGTATATTTTCTGACATAGGAAACAATGGAATTGTGTATGTTTGACCTTATAAAGTTTGGTTTTATGCTCTGAAGCTGTTTGAAGATTTCACCATTTTCATTTATTCTGGCAGTTTCAAGTCATGCCAAAATCTGGTATACAGAGGTTTAGAATCTAAAAATCTCAGATCTTACTTGAACAGATAAATATGATTTAAATGCAAAAAATTAACTGAACTTAGTTGTGCTAGAATTTTGTGTAATATATGAAGCATCATTCAAATAATTAAATTGCTAGTAATTTAAATCAGTTTTTTAATTAAAGTAGTTAAATAGCAAAACATTTTCAAAGAGAACAAAGCTTATTACAGAATTGTTAGATGATACTATTATTGGGGTTTTCATATGGTTGTTATGGCTCAAGCATTTTTTATTTTTATATCTATTTGGTAGTATTTTCTTTTATGAACTATTTAACTCCCCCTTCATTAGGAAATAATTTAGGAAAGCTTTAACTGATAATAGCAGCTATTAATATTTCAAAGTATTTACTGGGAAATGGAGTTTATTTTTTTCCCTTAAATCCAACAAAATTAACTTTTTCAAAGGCTTACAGCAATGATTTTGTTAAATAATATTTTTACTTCTGACAAGCAGATGGTTTTTTCAGACTTTAACAGTTGAAAATTGACAGTTGCCTTGATGAAGCTGCTTGTTGATCATTTTCAGAGTATGCTCCTAGATGAACAAAGTGTGTATTTCAGCTTACTGTCGGATCACAAAACCTGAATACCTCAATGTATTTTTTCACCATCTCTGAAACTGCTAGGATATTTGATGTAGCTGTGAATTTTTAAAACATTTTACTAGATGTATCATATTTTGAATATTTTGGAGAGGAGTTGTCTTTTTGTGTTCTTGCTCATTTTCTGTTTTGCTTCTGGAAGCGATCTTCACAGCTCACAAATGTCTTCTCTTGGGATGGATGAAGGTGAATGTTGTCAATGTTTTGGGGGCAAAATGTTTTTCTGGAAAGAAAAGGCAGCATGTGAATATGATATTGGTTAGACAGCATAATGTTAGTTGGAATCTCCCGTTCTTTAGCCAGTTCTTTATCCTGTCTTTTACAGGAAGGTATCTTACTGTTTTTATAGGCTTGTGAGGAAAGAGATGTATCTGCCTGCCAGACCATAGGTACAGAGGAGAGGAGGAGCAGGCAGCTCCTGGGTACTGAGTGCATTGTGCCTCTGTCTCCCTGGTGTCAACTGTGCATGATCTCCACAGTACACCCTCACAGTCACCTGGGCTTTATTGCTGTGGGGCACTGACATTGTTTCAACTCTGTTACCACTACGACTGCACTATTTGGGCTCTGGATCACTGGCATTTAGCTGGGAGGTTGCTAAAAATCAGCTATGTAGGATGCTAACATCAGCAACTACATATACTACAGAAATATTTGAACCCAAATATGTTGGAATCTGGTATTTTATTGCTCATAATGGTCTGTTTGTTAACTGCTTTTTAAGTTTATGCTGCTATATCTCAAGTGTTTGCCATTAGATAATCTAACAAAGGAATTTTCATCATGTGTACAAAGATCACAAACATCAAGAGGTAGAGATGCCTGGAGATAAAATATTGTCAGTTGTTCAAAGCACAAGAGAAGTCAAAATATATTTTGTGTTTACTACCTTTTTTAACTACTGAATTTCCAAAATTTCTAATTCTGCAATACACGATGTTTGGTCTTCTCAGGAAGGCAGACAGACCTTTTTTCTTTGAAGAAAATACTTTTCTTTGAGTGTCCTTTGTTTCTCCTTTTAGAACCACCTAATAATTTTTCATTCCCCCCCTAAACATTAAGGCAGTATTTGAGTGGTATCTGAACGTCACTGCCCAGATTGCAAAGAACAAAACCCAGCACATAATCGTGTCCACTAAAAGCTTGGCACAGACTGCTTCCACTTGCAGTAAAAAAAAACTTCTAAGGAACATTAAGTACCTGAAGATACCAATATAATTTTTTGTCAGTATAATAAGTACCCCCCTCACTTAATAATTTCCTAGGTAATGTAAGTAGTACATCAGCAGTAATTGGCTTGGTTACTGGCACAGCTGCACTGGACAAGAGCTTCCTGGTTAGGAAAATGACTTCTCACCTTCATACCTTTTTTGTCAAAGTACAGGAACCTGTACCTAAACATAGCTCCCTAGTTTGCAATGTATGCTTTGCTTTAATTTTCTTTGCCAGCTAGGTCAGTATTGATTTTGGATCGTGGCTTTTAAAATAGTAGATGTTACAGAAACTCATTTTATTTTAATGGCAGGAGCAAATGCCAGGTAAGGAAAATACCTCCAAAATGCATTTTCAGGAAGATTAAACCTGAGAGAATATGATCCTTCCTCTGCCCCTCAGCACACACAGATTGTTTTATGAAATGTCTCTTTAAATTGTCTAATTTTGTTTTTGTGTCAATATTAAGGAGATGCAGCTCTGCCAATAAGAGTTGTTCCACAGGAAGTCTGCACTAGTTGTGGTGGTAAGAAAGGGAGTGTACCAAGAGAAAATTGCCTTCTAAGACTAAACCTCAGTTAAAGGTAAGGTGTGCTTTTCTCATTAACCTTAATTAAACTTCTCAGTTAAAATTTCTCAAAGGATTAAAGCAGTGGGAATCTGGCTGAAATTTCTCTGTATGAGTAGGCATTTTCAAATGTGTTGTTAGCATTGCGGTATGTAGAGAACAAAGCTGCTCAGACTTGGTGATCCAGTTTCAAAGCAATAAACAGGAAAGAACACCAAAAAGAATCAGAAGACTGTGTAGTACAGCACATGATCCTTCTAATGAGTATTTTCAAAAATGGTGATGCTGAGTTTCTCTAGAAAGTAGGTATTGATAGTCAAATAATTAAGATTTGGCATATTTTTTGTAAGTAGGAATCTGAATATTTCATGATGTTAATGTTGGAATCAATATTTATCTTGCATAGTATCTTGTTTCATTGAAATTTATTGGTGTGACTGCTGGGACTTGGATGCTTGTATTTGAACTGGAATAACCTGTGTGCCAAACACCTGTGGTGTTGAGTGATCTCATTACACTTACTTTTGCTGTGTTTCCCCTGCTTTCACTCTTATTGCTTTCACTATAAGTCCTGGTCGACGGGTGCCTTTTGTCCATGGTATTATGGTTTGAAATGTGTCCCAGATATTTTCCCAAACTGGAGTTCCTTCCCACTTGAACTTGATCATTATTAGGTCACCAATATCAGTGTCCAGGGTGATGAGAAAGGAGTAGGTTTTATTCCCAGTAATACCTTCAACTCTACAGAAAGCAAGATAAGAGTAATGCTGTCTTAATTATCATGAATTAAAGTGAAAAAAATAGGATTTTTTCCCCTTAAAACCAGAGAAAGAGCTATGTTTCCTTCTCCAGGACAAAACATTAATGTCTCGAGGATGTCCTTCCTCCAGGTGCAAAAAAGTGGTGAAATATGACAATGTGCTAGGAAAGAAGCAGAAGTGGGAGAAGCTTGAACAGCTGATGAAGCAGTGGTGGTTTCTGACAGCAAAAGAAGAGGCGTCCCATAATAGCATCTATGTTATGACTTTTTCCTGCTAGAGCAAATGCTGACCCACACTGCTGCCTTTGCTTTCATTAATACAGTTAGTATTCATCATGATAAATACCCCAAATTCTTTATCTCAATTACAGCTGATTTTTTCATTTGTGTTTTAATTGATGACACCTCTCTGTCTTAGCAATGGGATGGACCAAAGTAAGCAGACAGAAAAAATTCCAAATTTACTGTTTGTTTTATAATGATTTTTTTCTGCACAAACTGTATGATCATTATAAGAACTTGGGACTTTCAGGGAGTATGACTGAAGAGAGGACAATTCCCAGTTCATGTTCACTTAGCTGTATAGCTAAATCATTTCACTCAAAGCATGATTATCAATGTGATATGATATTAAAGATTGGCATCTTTAGTCACTTGCACAATGACTTGATACAATACTCACAGTGGGATGTGCAGGTTTTTAGCATCCTTCTTAGTCCCTGCCAGAGACATGGTAAAAGTTGGGTCTATTGGCTTGCCTTGGATTTCGTTGATGATGTGGATCTTGAACTGATAGTGATACACTGTAGAAAGGAAGAATTTGCAAAAAGTGACAAAATGAATGGTCAACGAATCAACAGATTTCTTAGGCAAAAGAAGTTTGCCTTTCAGAGTAGAAAGTTGATGGTTATTCCATTTTAGCTTTCAAAGTAATTTGTTGAAATTAAAACATTATCATTTTTTCTGGTTCTTGTTGTGCTGTGTAGTCTGTTAAGAGTTTGAGGCCCTGTTGCTTTAAAGGATGGAGAGAAAGGTAATCAGTGTTGAGTTTCTTTTTGGGATAAAACATTCTTCCATGGCAAATACTTCAGCTTTTCTGAAGTTTAATTGTCAGAATTTCTGGCAAGCCTTCTGTCTAGTGACCAGACAAATCCTTGTGACTGGGCATGACTAGAGATGTACGATACAGATCAAAGACCTTATGCAGTGTGGTCAGGCTGTTTCTCTGATCAACTGGAAAATTGCCCTGCAAAATAGATGACTCACAAACTTTCCTTGACTGCATAATGATACGTTGTGCTTAACACACATCTGTTAACAATGTCATTAATGCTTCAAGGTCTGGTGAGTTTCTAGAACAACACTGTTTAGGAAAGTCTGAACTGAGTATTGTCAGCATGAAAAATGCCTAAGATCATTATTAGGATATATTAGGATATATATTGATATTTTGTAAATTATGAAAAAAAAACCCCAGCAACACACATTTAAAGTATGTGCATACAGATACTGTCAGCTACATTTGAATGTCCAAAACTCTTCTATTTGGTCATTCTTCCAGCCACCTTCTAGACAAAACTGATAGATTTATGTGTGAAGGAACATTGTTTCACACTAGTTTTTGAGTAGAACCTCTTTACCCACTTCATTCTTCACTACATACTGCTAACAGGATCATGTTTTCATGTATATGCACAGATAGTTTTGGGGGGGTTTTTTGTGCAGCTCAGAGTGTTCACAATGAAAGGTATTTTCTGGAAAAACAGTATCTTTTTGTCGTTTTATAGTGGTTGTATGTTAGTGAACAGTGTATTTTCTTTTGAAAACATGTCACTCAGTAGAAAACAAAATGGCTGATTCTATGCTGCAAACCTGATAAGGACAAAGGCAGAGAGGGTCGTTTACAGATCACTTTTATTATGAATCTTTCTCTGGGTTTTCTGTCTATGTAAAAACTGTTCAGTATATGATCAGACACAGCCTAAGCTTTTGCTGTGATTATGGTGCTCACTTCAAGGAAAAAACTCAGGGTACCATCACAGCTTTATTATAAATATTAACTTCTTTGTAAGAACTGAGGGCTTTGTTTGAGCTGGATTAATGTATGCTCCAGAATGTAATGTCATTAAGTTGAAAACGAAACATCAGATTTTGTGAAGACACAGAGAATTGTGAAGTGTAATGTTGGATTTCTCAAATTTCTTCTGTTTGTGCTTCTCACATGATCTTCAAACATTTTTTTAAAAAGCATTACAAAGATGACTTTGTAAGCCACTTTGTTTGGGAACTTTTGTGAAAGGAGATCATTGTCTGGGGTACTTCTATCCACGTATGTGCCAAGGATGGTTTTTTATGCAAAACCAGTTCTAAGCATAAAAATTAAACATGTTAATTGAAATCAAAGGCAACAGGACACAGATATTTTACCCCAAACTGAAACTAGCTCCGTGTCCAGAGAAGAATGCAACACAGGGATCACATCCTTGTGCCCCGGAGTGGGAGCAGCAGGCAATGCATCCCCAGAGCCTGTCAGCCCCTGATTCTGACAAGGACCTGACCCTGACTGTACTGGAGAAAGATAACATCAGGAACTAGACATAGCCTCTGGAGTTTTTAAATCTACCTCAAGTTTCTTCCTGTGCCATTTTAAACAGTATTAAGAAGAGATTCAGCAGGTTCAGCTGCTCTGAGTATCAGTCAGGGCTATGCAGATCCCTCTGGAGTCATCACTGAATGTTTCACAGCTGTGCTAGTGGAAGACTTCCAAAATTATTTTTAAAGTACCAGAATTTTTGTTGAGTTTTGGTTTGGTTTTTTTAATCTATGATAATGCAGCTGAGTAACTGGGCACTGTGGAGAGACAAGCCGTATAATGCAAGCAGCCTTTTAAAGCGTTTCTCCTCATCCCTTCAGCGTTCATGCCGGGGTGCACTGTCAATATTCGAAGTGCTCCCCAACCCCAGAGCCCAGGGCGAGGGGCAGGCGGGGACAGACCCCTCCAGCAGGACGGAGGCTCCGGCGCGGCACAGCCCCGGCAGCAGGTGCGGGGGTGCGGGACTCCTTTGGCCGGGGCTGTGCCGGGGCTGTGCCGGGGCTGTGCCGGGGACAGGCAGCGCCTCAGCCTGAGGGGAGCCTCCTCCGTGTGTGCGAGCCCTGCCCGGCCGCCCGCGCCGCTGCTCCCCACACGCCTCATGGCAGCCGGGAAGGAGGTGGTGAGGAGCAGCGCCGGGCGCCAGGAGCCCCTGCAGGAGCCCCTCGGAAGAGAACTGTCCCGCAAAGTCCTGCTTGTTCTCACTGTAAAATGTACGTAAACCTTGCCACTGGCAAGGGAATGTCTGCTCAACAGCAGCAGTGGGCTCTGGCAGCTGAGTGCAATGGAGAGTGGCAGGAAGGCCCTGCGCCCCCTGTCAGGCTGTGGCCCCTATGTCTGGTCATACAGCCAAAAAATCCATGCTGACTCGGTAAAGTAATGTAGTAGAGCTAAAGCCTGAGTGCCGGTCTTAATTTTAGTGCTACAGTTCAGCCCTGTAAAAGTCCATGCTATTCTGTTGTCTGTCCATTGTTTGAAAAGTAGTAATTTGTATGTCGTCTCATAGTCTAATTGAAGAAAAAATTTGGGCAAATTCGGAACAGGATGTTTCGGAACAGGCCTCCCAGAGTAATTGTGCTGCTTTTTTGGGGTTGGCTGTATGCCTGGATATGTTACAACAAACCTGCACAGTCCGGTTGTAGGAAAATCCTGCAGATCAGGACCCCATGCATCTGCGAGCCCTTGGCTCCACAGCTAGCCTGGGGCAAGCATGCAGTGTGCTTTTTCCCACAGAAATATGAGAGCCAGGATCTTGATGAAAGGGCATCAAGATGGCCTACTGGGATTCTCAGTTGTCTCAGCAAATTGATTATTCTCACAGATTTTAAAAGCTTTAATGAATGAATAAAATAGAATCATGAAGCTTAGGCTCAGTCTTCCACTTTGTGATCAATCTGGACACTGTAAAAAGTATTCCCACAAACCTTTGAAGGGCATATGTGCTCTTGTTTTCAGAAAGAGTCGTCTGCTTTTGGGCAGCCTTTCCTCCCTGATGTTGTAGCCCAGGGTGTTGCACCGGTTCTTCCTACAGCTGAGGCACAGTCCTTTGTTGAAAGTGTTGATGTCATTGCACCAGTAAGCTGTGCTTTGCTTGTCCACGTGCAGCAGAGAGTCGATGAATAAATGAACTGACCTCTCATGGGCACATTTCACAGTTTGAGTGATGCCTGAAAAAATGCAACAACAAAATTTTACATGCCCTTGTTTCTTTTTACCATTTCAACTGCAGAGGAGTACCGTAGCCAACTATAAACATATGTCATTGTTTCCCCCCCACACCCCTTTACTACCCTTTGCATTGTGGTTTTGCCTCAGAAATCACACATCATAGGATCATTGAAATATAGAATGGCTGAACTCCCATGATAATAAACTTGAATAATTTTCTGCTTAAACTTCTCTAGCCTGACTGTATCGGACTGTAAATATGAACCTTGATTTCATTGTTCTGGCTGCCTTGGTCAATAGAAAATAAATCTGAGTTGATAGGCAGTCTTTCAGATCATGCCACATTAAAGACAGCAGTCTCATTCTGAATTGTTGAACGCTGTTGGATTTTGGATGTTTAGGCAGCAATATCATATTTTGTCCCTATTACACTGACAAACTCTTAGGCTGAATTGAATTTTTCTTGCAGTTACTACTTGGAAAAAAGGAGAAAAATTTTATTAAACGCAAAAAAATATTGAATAGGCCTGCTATTATGAGAAGTATCTTTTGTTCTTTAGGTGTCATCAAATTACAAAAATTATTCTGTGCAATCAGGATGTATCACAATGGGCTGTTTTATATGTCCACTGATAAGCTTTTGAGCAGATGCTTGGTTTCACATTTGTCACAATTTATCTTCTAACAAGTAAGGCCCAGATTTAGGCATTGTGTGGTGACAGTTGAGAAATACTTCTGCAATGCCGTGTGCTGGGTGAGCAGGGCTCTTTTGGGGGTTTTCAGTGAGCACTTCTGGTTGTCACTGCACATCAGGACCTTTTTCAGTATGTTGCATCAGTTTCTCTATACGTTTATGTTTAGGTACATTGGAAATAAGCTTCTATAAATAAAAGCTAGCCTGGAACACTGGCCATCAGGTCCTAGAGAGAGTGTGATCTGTTCCTCTGAAGGACATGGAGTTGGGGAAAGGTGAACTATGGAGGTGAGTAGTACAGACCTGTGTTTTATTTGATTTGAAATAATTAATGGCACACTAGAAAAATCTGGCTTAATTAGAATAATTGTGCAGAAAAATTTCTCATCTTCCCTACTGGTGAAACAAATACCATTAAATTATTCAGAGGTGCTTGACAGCAGGATGCTCGTGGCCTCATTTTCAGGAGTGCTGGGCAGCTCAATTCCTTACTGGAGTCAATAAAACCAATATGAACTCAAGACACGTAAAAATCAGATAACTGATCTCTAAACAAGAAAATACCTTGCATATAAGGGGTGATAATAATAATACTTAGATGCTGTTTAAGACCACAGTTATGTAGTTTCTCAGAGTCAGTACAGCTGCCCCGCTACCTCCCACTCTGTGCCATTGGTTCTTACCAGTGATCCCAAATTCTGCAATGTGGTTGTACACATGTAGGATGTGACAGCCAGGCTGGAAGGTGCCTCCATTGGGATAAAAGTCAAAATGAGCCACAGGCTGCTTGATGCCAACACTGAGGCCCATGTGCTGTTTAGTGAAGGTATGAATTGCATCTACAAAGTTTGCATCATCTGGAGATAAACGGTCTGTTGGTGACATTCCTTCAAACAAGGGACCAGCGGGGTCAAGGCCTGCAATAAATGCAAATAATCCCATTGTCATATACTGCAGAAGGACTGTTCTGCTGCTGTAAATCTGTGATAAATGTCTGAAAATAGGCAGCACTGGTACTTTACAAGGTCTTTCTCTGATGGAAACAATAAGAATGCTTGTCCTGCAGAGGGTGGTTACACCTAAAGCAAACACGGGCACTGTAACAAACAGTAACTGGGACCTGCACAAAGACACAGGCCCAGAGACAGATGTGTACTTTCTGCCAGTGTCACTTGAGGGACCTTTACGTAATTTTGTTCTTTCAAACTATAGAGGTCATGTGTTTCAGGCCCTTTGGAAGATAACCAGACCCACAGCAAGGCTGACTTTTAGCCCACATTTGGGACCTGAAACTTTATAAAGCTCCACTTATTGCTTAAAAGGGCTAGATTTTATTTATAATAATTCTTCAACTTGAAAAATCTTCAAGGGAGATTATTACAGTATTCAGAAAAATAATACTCCACTTAGGGAGTCTTGCTGATTTTTGTTTTCTGGACTTTTTTGCATGGTGCTCTTCTTGGTTGGGAATTGATTTAGGGAGAGAACTTTGTGTTTAGTTTAAAGCTGCATTCAGCTTTGAGGACAAGCTTCCAAACTTGATATTCTTCAGTTGGTATTATGGAATCATATAGTTGCATAGATGTAACCAGACAAGACTAGTAATGCAGACCATGAGTAGGGAAGTGCCCCTGAAGGCATATATTTCTTTTTAGCTTTAATAACTTTTATCACTATGATTTTTTTGGAGCTTATTGTTACAAGTCTGAATAACTTTTGCTGAAGGATGCATATAGCTGTTACAATAAATAATGTGTTCTGAGGTTTTTTCTTATCCATTATCAAGGTTTTATGTACTAGTAAGGTTTGAACAAGCTGCACCGGGGACCTGAAGTCCTTCAGTGCTTACACTGGTGTAATATCATGACACATTTGTAAAATCAGCTTCTTGGCATGCAGGCACTGCCACAAGAGCTGTGTAAGAGGCTGTGGTATGTGGCAATGAATCCAAGATCAGAATTGTGACTTCAAAGCACAGCCATGCATATTTGCCTCACTCCTAAGTTTTCTAAATCTAATTTCTAAACCAATGAGATGAGACTTCTAAACTGTGCTGAATATTGCTATTTGACAACTAATTGTCAATACAACGTTGATATGTCAAATGTATTCATAACTTGATTCAGTTGGCTGGTTTTTTTCTTAAAGGTATAAGTCTTTTACCTGTAATTCTTCCAATCTTTTTTGTACCACTGATAAAACTTCCAGCAAATCCTGAAACATGAGCTCCTAGGCTGTACCCAATTAGATGAGCATTGCTTCTGGAAAATTGAATGGATTCCTGGAAGATAGTGGCAGCTTGATTTAAATGAAGAAATGTGAAAAGTAAACAGTGAAATATTAATTACAAGCTAGGAATAGTCTGAATTATAACACAAGAAATTTGTATGTTGATGGTGGTCAAATGAGGTGCATGAATCACTCAGTACATTTCTATTGGCTGAGTGTTATTCCTTGCTTCTTTTTCATGCAGCAGGAAAATGCCCCACATTTGGCCACTGCTCCTTATCTTCTGTGCACAGGAAAACCATCCACACAGATAATGGGATTTTTGTTGTTGTTTGTTGCAAGTGATGCAGATGTTCATTATCTTTTGTCTGCAGCATTTGGATTTCCTGTGATTATAAAATGGATATCTGTTCTTTAACTTCAGGGTAAAACAATCTTCTATAAAAAGTGCCTTAGGGTTTTTTTGCCTGAGATACCAGCACAAGCCAGACTAAAGGGATCAAAATATTGATCAGACATGTTAAACGATACAGCAGTGAACGATACAGCAGTGATATTTCTTGTACAAAGATGTGTATCTGATTTGTAACAAACCTATTGAAGCAGAATTGCCCTTCTTTCTATCTAATCAATGCTAGGTACATGTTAAGAATTTCACCTGAGCTGCAGGGCTCAAAATTTTTCTGACTTGAAAAGAAAAATGTGGCATATTTTGCTTGCAGGAAAGGCAAACCTCACTTTTAATTTCTTTGTGGATGTTGCCTGTCCCAGTGGAATGGCTGTGCAGTCTCAACACCCATTTCTTCAGAAGATAAGGTGAAACTTGGCAGACTTCTTTTGAGAGAGACAGCTCTTAGAAATCACAAGATCTGACCAATTTTCTTGTCAGATGATGCTGAAATGGAGGCTATTGAGGCTGTTACTGATCATGCCCTATTAATTCTTGGACCAAGAGCACTAATATTTACTTATTGTTTATTAAAATGTTGTGCAGCACTGCAGTTTTTGTTACATCCATGGGGAATCCTTGAAATAATCATCTGCCTGTAAGCAGACAGAAGCACAGGAGAAAGATCATTGTGGGAGTTGGAACAAAGGGGGTTTTGCTTCTCAATACTGGTTGGACACACACAATGGTGTTTTATGGTATATTTAAATTCTGGAACACATCACCGTACAAGAGAAACTACCTACAATACTGGAGCAAGGAGTCATTTATTCAAGCCTTGATTTGTTTGTTGACACTAGAGAAATCACAGAATGTCTTTATTGTTGACAATGTGATATGTCCTCCTGGGAACTGATCAAAGTCCACCATTTGATTCATTCAATAATTAAACAGCTTCAAAAAATTACTTTAGGCTCCAGAAACTTAAACTATATTTGACCAAGAGCTAAGGTTTCTTTTAATGTCGCAATGAAAAATGGTGACTCTGACTTTCCTGTCTTCTCTTTTGTGCCTGTTGTCCCTAACTGGGTGTGGTATCTGACAGCTTCCTCTAGCCCTGCCATTCCTGCTTAGACCTTCAATGGTATTTGCTACAAACATTTCAGCCTTGCAGTACATTTCTCTTCCACCTTAGGCCTCACCATATTTAAAGTAATGTATTCAAAAATTCATTGTCAGGCATAGAAGTATAATTTCAGTTCAAATTAAGTATCTTAGTATTAGAGATTGATACAGTAAGAGTTGCTTAGAGTTTCTGGTTTGTATGAGTGATTCTCATTCTACTGTTTGCTTTCTGCCTTTTCTTAAATAGTGCTGGAGACCAGTGATACCTTGAAGACTTATCTGCAGCCTTTTCAATCCAGCCATGGCCACTGCTCCCCATGTAGCAAGAGTTTTGATAAATAGTCACTGCATTAGTGTGGCTCTGTACTCACTGCAGCCTCCATGTCATCTGCTTTGTGAAGCATGTCTGTCCTCTTGAAAGGTCTCCCTTTACATTCTGGATCTCCAAGCCATTATTTTATCCTAATCTTTGGGAAATTACAGCAAAAATCAGACATGGTGTCGGGATTGAATTCTGCATTAAAAGTAGAAGTTGGGCACAGATAACATAAGCCCATTTTCCTATACTAATGATTCGCAAATGATGATATCTGCCTGATGATGAGCAACAGTGTCAGCTGTCTACACACATGCTAATGGAAAAGCCGGAGTAGCAGGAAACCATCTCACCTCTAAAGGTATATAAAAATATTTTCATAAACAAGACCACTTGCTTTTTCCTCTTGCATGATAAAAGTTTATGAAATCATGTGGAGGTTTATGGGAGAAAAAAATGTGCACTTCATTAAAGAAAAGTGAGTGACTGAAATGAAAGCATTACCAAGCATAGTATTTCAGAAAGGTTGTGGAAGTATAAGAACAAGTAAATAGGTCTTTTTCAGAGAAACGTGTGTTGATCTGGGAGTTCTTACCTCCAGCCATTCCAGGAATTGTGCTATCTCCTGTCCTACATAGCGTGTGTTCCGTACGGCGATGGGATAGTGCTGGTGAGCCAGTATAACCCAGTCTGCAATGATCACGTTCATTTGTTTATCCTGAGACTTCAGAGCTGCTGCCATTTTCCAAATCCAACTTTCTAATATCCCATCCACCTGTTGTAATTGAAGAAAACCCCCAAACGATGAGAAAACCATTGTTATGGGAAAGCAATATTTCTTGTGAAAAGCATAAGGAAACAAAAAAATGTAATATGAACAGGAAGGGATTAATGCTGGTAACTGGATTTTAGGGGCTTTGGCCTGCTTCAGTGATGAGAATCTTCAGGTTTTGGTGGACCAAAAAAATTAAGAGTCAATATAATAAGTGTATAATAGTGTATGTTTTGTAATATGAACTCTTATCAGTGAAAATGATGTCCCCAAAGACTTTAACTCATCTGGAGATAACTGGTAGTACTGGTTAAAAAGAAAGACAGAAATGCCCAAAAAAAGTCTGATAGAGCAGCTATCCCTGTAAGTATAAATTAAAATAATCGGAGAAGGGAAGCTGGAGGATTGCAGACCAGCAGACATTTGTCATCTCTAGCCATTCCATTTTGAGAGCTTTTTTTGAGCTATTATTTTTTGAATACCTGGTTACAATTTTCTTGCATCAAAGCATGTTTCTGATTCGATGGACTAGAATTATTATTTAATCTATCAGATTTAATTGTTATTCTAGTTGTATGTATTTCCTAAATTGATAAAATATCCTTATCTCTTCTAGTGTAACAGAATTTGGGAGTCTCAGGTCTGGGTTTCCACACACACTCCTCCAAGAGCCCAACACCTCTGCAAATTACATTAATATGAATGATGAACTTCAGTGGCAGCAGCTTCAGGTCTGTGGTTTGAGGAGGTTGTAGGTTTTGAACAGATTTTTCTTTGCTAGGCTTGGCTCTTATTTGCTAAGGGACTTCTGTGCATTACGGGGGGTGTTCACAGCTCCTCTGCATATTTGCAGATGTGCAAGAAAGATCCATTGTGCCACCTTATGTGATTCCATCGGTTCTATGAGAATTCAAGGATCTGTTAAAATTACTTAATTTCTTATCCTGCCTTTTCTTTTGTTTCTTTTTCAACCAAGAAGCTGATGACAAGTCACTCTTAGTATTGGTATGCTTTTGAGAAAGGTTTTTTCATGGTGAATTGGTTTTTTACAGTTTAACTGGAAGGAGTTCAGTGATAATTCATTGATGTTGAAGGCTTCGCTTTCAACTGAAGGGGCTTGTGAAGAAGTTCTTTTTAAAGGTGCATCTCTGAGAAAGATGTGGGGATATTGCGGGCACTTTTCATGAAGTCTGTAAATATCTGGCAGGGAACCTATCAGAGAAATGAAACTCTGTATTCAGCTCTCCAGGGCATAGCACATTAATTCAGCTACTTGTTCAAGCTCTGCTAGCTTTAAACCAGGGCTGAATTTAATCCTTGGCACAGGAGTCCCATGTGAAAAATTGCTCATAGACTGTTCCTTCAGAATCTGTTGGGAATATCCACTTTGTATTATTTCTAGCCATGATAGCTACCAGTGAAATCTATCATCTTTGTATCACAACCTTACTTCTGATGTTACTTCTGTAGCATAATGAGAAGGAAATAAAATCAGATTTAATTTGAATTAAAAATAAAATGTGAGTTCATACCGACCAGCCATGGACTATCATCACCAGAGGAAGAGAGGCATTGAAACTGCATTTGTCAAGAGTCTCCAACTGATTAACAAAAATCTGGCAGCTGCTTTCAGTTGTATCTGTATAGAGTCTAAATTTGGTTTCTAAGTTTTGCTGATCTTTCTTTGTCGTAGTGTGTTCACTCTGTGATCCCAGTGCCTCTGAAATGAAATTTGTGACAACAGTCATAACAGGAAGGAGTTGAAAACCTGGAGAAGTTAGTAGTGCAAAACAAAAAAAAACCGAGTAAATGAGTAAGCTTGGAACTCTTCCTATGTATAATTGTTGCCTGCTCCAGGTGGGCCTAAGCTGTACATTTTGGGTCAAAAAGTGATCTCTTTCAAAGTCTGAGATGGTTCAGATGTGCCTCTGAGTCCCTCTATGTGAACAATAGCAGTTACACAGGAATAGTGATCTGATTGCTATGGGCCTTTGTAGAATGCATAAGGATTGTAAAACCACAGTACAGGTGTTGTGCCTTCACCATGTGCATGCACAGACAGGCACATTCAGAGGCTCTTAACTCTGCAGAGCATTTCTGCTAATGTGCATTTGCTCGTAATTGCTGAGCAAGCATCATTACACTAAAATAACCATTTTATTGAGGGTTATAACTGCTTAGAGACCTGGGCAACTGCTTAAAACTATTAGACCACATCATAATTTTTTTTTTCTCTGAAAAGGAAAGATGAAATGTTGCTCTTTTAGCTGTAATATTTTTGATGATTTTGTTTTTAGGTAAAATAGCTTGGTGCATTTTAGGACAGCATTTTCAGAAATGTCTGTTAAGTAAGAAAGTGTGAACTGTGGTTTTATGACATGAGTTTAGAAGGAAAAACATAAATGTAGAGCAGCTGCTGAAAAATAGAGTAAAATAAAGCAGAAGCTTACAAAAAGCCACTTGTGACATGCAAACCTTTCTAGTGAGACTTCAGACTATTTATTTAGCTGAAAAAAACCCATGCAATAAATTATTATTTAAGCTAGAAAAAATGGGGTTTAGTAGAAGAGATGTTAAGGTGTGATGAGCTAGACAAGAGAGGTTACAGTTTCTCACATTGGAAACACTCAGAGTGCAGAGATTTTATTAATGGAATTCCTTGGGGACAGTTTTTTGGCTAATCTTGTTTTAGTATTTCCATTAAAGAAGCAGCAGGAAAGGTACAAGACTAACAAAACATGGGAGGCCCTTGCTGATACTGAGAAGACCAAACCATTGAGCGTTAAGAGCTAGATGACACCTTGAAAATACAGCAAGAGAAACAGGTAGAAATCTCCTACTGAAGTGCAAGGTCATACAGTTGATAGGAATTTGTCTATAAATGGGGCTCATAAATTGGAAGTGACACAAAGATAAAAAAACTTGACTGAAGTAATCAATAACAAAACTGACCATGAGTCACTGCTACTATTTGACTGTGAGAAAGGAAAGTATAATTCCAAGATGCATTAGGCTAGATGGTTTTGGTAGGAAGAGAGGATATCAGTTGTAAGTAAAGGCAGTTGTTAACCACATCCAGAATAGTGTGCATAGCTCTTGTTGCCAGGTGCATCTCTGAGAAAGATGTGGGGATATTGTGGGCACTTCTCAAGAAGTCTGTAAATATCTGGCAATGAATATATCAGATAAATAAAACTGGTAGTTTCATTTCAGATTAAATTGGTGGTTTAGGTGCCCCCAATTCCATCTGCAACAGCTGCTCACCAGCACCACTGAAATGGTCAGGGAGGAAGCTTTTGTTTTAGTTAGACCCAACAAGTCATGAAATATTATTGGAGGTGAAAATCAAATATTTTATTCAATGAGAAGTTAAAATTATCTGTGTTGGAACAGATCTGAAATTAGTTAAATTTTAGTTATTTTTCTTGCATGGAAGTTCCTTAATAAAACATTAATATCAGAAAGATTGTATTTTGTCTTCTAAGTCAGCTTATTTTTATTCTTTATCTTTTTTTTTATATATACATCACAACTCCTATGTCTATAGATGTTTTTAGAAAATACCTAAAATCATAGACTATTCATTTCTGTATTGTATCTGCAAATCTATCCTGGGGTTTTGTGATATTGTTGTCCTAATGAGATTTGGGTAGTTTACAAGGAACTTGTGATACATTTACAATGGAGTCTTTAACCTGCAAACATATTTTGTGACATGAAATCCCTGTGTTTAAATATTTGCAGTAGTAGCATCTTGTGATGCACAATACAAAGAACCCTAATGTGGAAGTATGCTGGATTTAGATTTTTGCCACAACAGTCTTGTTACAAACATTATTCAAGGTTTAATTTCAGTGTAATGATAAGACATGATAAAACAGCATATTTAGTTTGTTTAAGTGCATGGCAATTCTGGCAAGAAAACTCCTACAGTGACCTGCACTGGATGTGCAATGCTTTATATTTGTTGCAAATAATTGTTCATTCAAAGTAACTCCAGGCAATGTTGTTTCATAGCTGGGAAACATTTGTGAAGGAATTTGTTCAGCCTTGTACAAGAGTTGGAATTGAAAAAGCTTCAAAGTTACAGAAGGTTTGGTTGATAAAATTCGTAGCTTCAGTGTCGCACATTTTCCTCTCAGGCCACTTTTAACTCTCATAGGACTAAGTCTGATCATTTCTCTCTTACAATGTCCACTTAAGAGAATTTCTGTTGAATTTTTTTTTTTCTCTTGCAGAGGACTTAGTTTCTGAAGTAAGTAATATCAGGAAAGGGTGAATCTACATAAAGAACTGAAAATTAGAAAGAGCTTTAATGATGTTGATATTCTCAGTGTCTGGTTTATTCAGCCTTTGGTGAGTAGTCTCTACACAAAAATAAGCATTGTGTTCTATTTTTAGCACAAAAAGAAAAACAAAAAAAGAAGTAACTTGTGCCTGTTCCATTGTACACATCCTTTCTTTGTTTAATGCCTTGTTTTCATTTTCTTTTTGCTCTCTCAGTGTTTGTGCAATGTAAGGCGCTTTGTCACTCTGTACTGTTTGTACATACTACAGAAAACCACTCTGATAAAGAGCTGTTTTCTTTAGACACTGGCTGGAAAGTGCTGCAGTGCTTTAATGGCTGAGCATTGGTTTGCTGGTATATCTGGTAGAGGGGATTAAAAATACTGCTTGAACAACTTCTTGGCTGTCAAAAGTTAAAAGTTCCTGTAGGATCTGTTTCCTAGGAACTGCTTTAGTCTGTTAATCTGTGTAGTGACTTGGAGAAGGAAATAGTGTCTGAAGAGCCTGGCTTCCACAACAGACTCTTGCTGAAAGTGTCGTACTGGTGACTCAGTGACATGGCTGCAGGGAACTGGGAAGTTTCATAGGTCAGTTTGCAAAAACAACACAATTAAACTGCTAAAGATTTTTTTCATGGTAATTACAGTTAAGCATGCAGAGATCTTTCTGAGCCTCCAAAGAGTTTTGCTTTGGAAAAATACCAGGTGAGCGGGTTGCCAACTTAATATCCTTTTTCTCAGAACATCCCACTCTAACATGAATTCTTTCAGCAAAGCCACACTGATCCATGTGCTTCCACAAATTACCTTCCCACAGGGCAGTGCAGTAATCACAAGCAAGAAAAGTTATTGTGAATTCTTGACACCCCGAAGGAGGTTCAGCCCTTTCCTTTTACTTTGTATTAGTGATTTTTCTGTCAGGTGCAGTAAAGACTGAAGGCTGGGTTTGTAAATACTACTTCACTGCAACATGGCCACTTCTTGTAAAATGTTTTGGAGTTAGTTTTGGGCAGACAAACCATAGCACTTTTAGATTTGACCTGAGATAATAATTTTCTTACTGAAAAGTAAAATGAAGAGAGATTCCCAGCTGAACAAAATAAGCAGGTTAATCCAGAAGACTGACTTGGATTAAATCACCCCAAAAGATAAGAAGGTGTTCCTAACTATAGAATTTTGGAGTCGGTTCTGAAATTTCCAGATGTGATAGTAATGCTTTAAACTTGTTAATGAAAATTCTAGTGGAAACTAGACAAAGGTCTAGGTTCTGTCCAGGGTTTGAAACAGTAAATATCCTATGCTTTTCTGCAGGAGAGGTCCACAATCTAAATATGTTTCTATATTTTGTCTGATTAGGTATAAAAATACAGCTACAAAATATCTGCTTCATAGTACAAAAATTACCTAAACGTGTGACAGTAATGAGGATGGTATGAACAAAGTATGGTAGAACTATCTAATGTTAAGAGAAAAACTGTATTATTTGCCATGTCATACACTTTAAATTCATCTTACAGTATAGCATAAAGATTTTGAGTAAAATTGGCATTTCCAAGTAAGGAAAGCAGCTTAAGAAAAATAATGTTCAGTATCCTTCTTCCTGTCATGGAACCAGGAATGAAGAGGATATTTCAGTGGCACTCACCTAATCCTTAGGCAATTGAAAAATTAATGAAGTAAATCTGAACAGAAGTTAAAACTTGGGCTGCTGGTGTGTTAAGGATACATAAAAATCACACACATCAGCATGTGAACACATGCCACTATTTCCAGGTCCTGGCTGTCTTGTGACCTGAGCAGCAGCCTCCATTCGTGTTCATGAGTGGATTTGTCTGAGCCCTAAAAAACCTCCTGCATCTTTTGGATGGCTTTTCCTACTTACATGGAAATGTTTCCAAAAGAGTACTTATGTACTGTGATCATATTTTAATGTCACCAGTATCCAACACATTTCAGAAACAAGTGACACAACTATTCCCCACAACCAGAGAATTCTATTGTGAAACCGAGCAAAGACAGTGATGTGTTAATGATTTTTGTTTGTGCCATGGGAAGTGGAATATATCACAGATCCCCGCAAGATTCGTTTTTATCACTTAAAAGAAGAGCTAATGTCTCAGCAGTGTTCAAGTCTCTCAATTTAACAAATACTTCTTGTAGAGCTTTTCTTTTTAGTTGATTTTTATTGTTCCTGTCAGTTCAAGGTTTTGGGATGTCATAGACTAACAGTTGATAATTCCATCTCATGTAGTTCTTAGGGGAGAACTCTAAAACACGCATTTGGGGGGGGGTGGGGGGTGGGGGGTGGGATGGGAGTGTGGGAGAGGGGATCCTGAGCCTTTTTGGTTGCTCCAGAGTCTCAGGAAAGACAAAGCAGTGAAAACTAAGGCGTGTTGTGTTTAAATTTTTCATATCCTCATGTAGTTCCTTTGTATTTTCACTCTCCTTAACTTGCTCACCTTGCCAAATGAAAAGTAGGTAAAGTAGGTATCACTTAACAAAGAATGAATGAAAAAAAAGCAAGAAAAAGCTATGACAATTGGATTAAACATTAGCAGGTCTGTTTAGAAAAAGACCTTTTGAAAAAAGGTTCCCTTTCTCTTCAAGTTTAAATGAATTATGAGATTGGATATGAATAGGTATTGGATGAATAATATTTCTCTATCTGAAAAGTATAATAGTTTTCTGAGCTGTCATTTCTTGTTTCTTTTGTCCAATGTGCATGCAGGCATGCCAAAGGTAAGTTAAACTTACCATGAGTGTAGTTTGTACCCAAAGAGCCACAAAGGAGAGTAGAGATGATTACCTAAGTGTTGTTAGCCCTCTGATAACACACTTTTAACCCTCTGTTAAAAGGTTTTCCTCTTGGAAAGTCCAAGAGGAGAGCACATAAAATTGCACCTTTCATACTGACTGTCTTCTCTCTGTGTGTCCTGGCTTTCAAACCATCCAGACAGTGCTACTAGCAGTGGGTCTTGAAACTAGAGAAGGATGTGTCTGGAAAGAGGCCAATCCAAAATTCACTGGAGCTGGTACTGAGGTACTGAGCACGATGAAACCAGCAGTGCCCCTTGAGAGCTCAGCTGCTGCCCCAGCAGAACAATGCATCCGAATCTTTCTCCTCACTTGAAAAGTGCAGGAGGAGGCATCAGCCACACAACTCACATTGTTTGTGGAGTAATAGACACACTGTCCTCTTAATTGTCTCATCTAAAGCGAAATCCTTCTAAATATGAGCCTTTGCTCATTTGTATAATGCAGAAATGCTAAATTGAGATCAGTGCCCCAGTGCTTTAATCTGACCTAATCTGAATTTTCTTAACCAAAATCCTGGATAATGAAATGATTCTCCTTGAGACATGCAGTTAACCTGTGGAATTCCTCACTGGGTGTGATGTGGGAATGAAGCATTTATATAAGGCTAGTTGGAAACTGGGAGTGTCTAAGAGAAATTCAGTGAGGATTACTGATCACATAAACATCTCTGCTTAGTCAGGAGTTCTGGGAGCTGGAAGTGATTGTTGACTTGGGGGAAGTGCTGTGTGTCTAAACTTTGCCTGCAGAGTGTGCACCTTCTTTTGGCAACCACTCCTGGGGGTTGAACTGGAAGGGCTTGGGTTTCATCACTACAGCCACTCTTATGTTTGATGTAAGCTCTACCTGGCATTACTTTTGACTTAGATTTTGGCAGGTTCTTAAAACAGAAACAACTTGTGAAAAATAACAACTTTTGGAAAACGTGTCCGTTGAAAACTTTTCATTCCTTTTCACATCCAAATTATCAGTGTCAATAGTTGCTGTTCAGAATTATTAATTATCTGGAAATAGTTGTTAGTTGAAAGTAATTAAAAATTAAAATTTTTCCACTTCCAAGAAACCTGTGTCTTAGAGGAAATATAGGGAGAATTTTAAAGGAGATGCTCTTGGGAGCTATATTTTGCTTCAATCACCTTCTCCTCCCTTTCTTCTTGTCTCCTTTTCTCTTGATTCTCCAATACGTTCCTGTTTTTTTTCCATTGTGTCATTTGATTTTTTTAATAATTATTTTTTTAAATAGAATTGTTTTGTTTTACTGTTTTTGTCTGAAAGCCTTAGTTAAACCAAAATAACTGAGGGGAAATCCTGTTTTTGCAGCAAATAAGAGCTTTTTGCTTTGACAATCACTAGGTGTGTTCATCTAAGCAAGAGTTTGATGGTTTCACTGCTGCGGTATTAAAAGGCTTTGATCATTTTAAGTGTATCCTGAATTTCTCCAAACTGATCTTTTACAGTAGATGCCTGTAGATATTTCTTCTAAAACCTCTGCAGTGCACACTATTACAATAACAAAAATTATTTCCATGCAATTCTGTCTAGAAATTAGACTTTTTATCAAATATTGAATGAATTTGTTTTAAAATTAAACTCTTTAAGAGGAATAAGAATTTACTGGGGATGTATTTTAAGTAGATTCTGCATATAGAACTAGTCTTGAGAACTTTTGTTAATGCTGTCATGCAATTTTTGTTGCAAATTTCCTTGTTTTGATGAACTGAGCCCAGGGTATTATAACTGCCATCAGTTGAGCCATAGTTCACAAAGAATTTCTCAAGCAGATTTGTTTAGTACTCTAGTACAACCCTCTCTTTTAGTAAAAGGGGCCATGCAGCAGGATCCTACAAAGATTTGTCCATTTATGTTCGGGGTGAGCCATTTTTAAAATTGGCGAAGTTGTTGCTCAGCTCTGCACCCCTTTCCAGGAGTCCTGTGAAAACTATGACAGAAGATACTATTTTGTGGAATACTTGATACTATCTGCCTAGTACAATGCAAACTGTTACTGAAAGTGTTAACAGGATAGTAAACTTTCAATAGGAATTTTATCCCTTTTACCTGTGATGCTGGACACCTTTGCACACTGTGATTCCAATCATAGGGAAAATATGTATAAAATGATTAAAACTGCTTTTTAAAAGACATGATGCTAAGGTCCAGTGAGTTAGATGGCTAGACATGTGATTTGTGTCTCAGTCAAAGCCTTAAATCTCAATTTCAAGTGAAATAAAGCTGCCTCTTGGCAGCACTGCAAGGGCATGCAGTGCTGCAATTTTATCCTGTTACTGCAGTGACAGGGAGAATTCAGTTTCTGGGCCTCTGGCAGTATTTGAAGTTTGGGTGCAGAATTCCAAATTTGAGACAGGGAGAGAAAAAAATACTTGTTTTGTTTCCTGGTAACTTCAAAATTTGTAGGTTTTTAAGGTGTTCCAAGACCAAAACTCTGGAAACCAGTAGAAGTAAATATGTATTAGAGGGCAGCAAAGTAGTGCTATGTAATAGTATAATGATATGTTAGAGTATAATTTGGTTCATAATTGTCCATTATAGCTATGTAATTTATATAATTATCTTACATAGTGTTGTGTAAAGTGCATACACGCAGAGAAACGTGTATATTTATAAAAATATGTATACACAGTTGTTAAATACTATTTATAAATACGATGATGCTTGCATGCACTTGATAAAGCATATGACATTCCCCTCATTATTACAGCATTTAATGTGAGTGAAACATTACTTTGGGCATTTGTCTTAGAAGATTCAAGTGTTTAGTATTCAGAGACCATATACATAAAATAACAAGTTTCTAAATCTTTGCTGTGTATCTTCAGAGACCATATACATAACATAACAAGTTTCTAAATCTTTGCTGTGTATCTGGGCATTGCTGAGCATTTTTTCCAGGCCCAGAGCATGGTTCCTAATGCAGATGAAGGACATGTGAACCGAACAGCTGCAGTAGGTTGGATAATCTTCAAAATGCTTCAAGGCGTAAGTCAACCAATAGTTTTCAAGACTTTTTTTTTTCTAGATCATTCAGTATTGATATCTCTCTGACCAGATTTTTAGGGTGTCTCTAGTTAGATCTGTTATTTCAGTTCCTGTAGTCCTAGGAATCTGAATTTTGCAACAGTATGTCACATTGAAGGAAATTTTAATATTCATTTTCGGTTGAATTATTTTTTATTTATATGGGGGTTTTTTAGCAGTTGTAGACTGACATGAACCAAACTGGGAAGATTTAAGTTGATTTCCATATTTTGAACACAAAGAAATTGATGATGAAAATCACTGTGTTCCAAAGTGAACAACAGTATGATTGTTATGTATTTGATTTCTAGGACACCTGAAAGCACACAACTAAACTTATTGTGCTAAACCTATTGCAAAGCAATTGGGAAAATAAATGTATGATCTGTAAGTATTATTTGGAAATTTGGAATTCCAGATCCAAAAGGTGTCTCCCAATAGTTTGCACTAAGCAGGAGAGGACAGCAGAATGAACTGAAAGCCAGGGACAGATAAAGGGCTCTGCAGGGGTAGAACAACCCAGGGATCCTTCTATTCATGATGGTTTTGGTCTGTGAACAGAAAATATCAGTCTCCCAGTCAGTCAAACCCTTTTTGTGAATAACATGTTCCTGATGCTAAATACTATAGTAAGAAAAAAACTACTTACTATAGTAAAAAACTTACTATAGTAAGAAAAAATGTAAAAAAAAAACATTTTCTCCCCCCATTTGCATTGTTTTCCTATTTGGGAAGAGGTTTTATTTTATAACTAGTTTCCATAGCTGGAAATACAAACTTTCTTATTTCATCACCTGCCCTTGCTCATTCTCTTTAGACTTTCCAGCTTCACAAGGTTATGAATATCAGAAGAGAAATCATTCTCTGGAGTTCCTTTGATCTCTGCTTGTGATGTCTTGTTGATGAGAAATTTATCATAAACTAACTGAACTATGAATGAGTTGTTGAAATTTTTCACACATTAGATTTGCTGGTGGATGTTTAATGAAGCAGCCTTGTGTTCTGTCACCAGGAGCTGTTCAACAGAATCCAACAGGGCAGCATCATGAAAGTGTGCTGAGGCCATGTTTGCTTTGCAAAGCAAAATGGATCTGCTTTAGTGAAAAAACAACAAGCATGGACAATATTAAATTTTACAATAAGCTTGTGGTGTTTTTAAGTTTGAAGTATTAAACCTTTTCAAAAGGAGTGTCCATTTTATTAAGTGAGGTCTCAACTTCCAGGAGTAGAAATCTAGGGATTTTGATTGTGATATTTTCTGGGATTAAAACAGAAAAATCCTCCATAAACTTAAGGGTGAGGATGGAATCATTAAACAATGGATATATGAAATCTGACAGTCTGGAAAACACAAGCAAAGTCAAGAATTCAGGTGCCAGGTGCTGCAAGGGATGATGTTCAGAGTTGATCTCACAACAGCGAAGGTAACAGAAAACCTGCAAATTTCCCTTTGAAGAGATTAATTTAGAATATTGTGAGCAATGTGAAAAAGAAATGGATTTGTTTATGTTGTCTTGTTCTTCCTAAATGCTCATTTTTAGATTGAGCCTATCTATATTCTACTTGTGGTTTAAGATATTAATTTAACAAGACTTTTTGGACTCATGTAAATAATGCATGTAATGTACATATTAGTACAGGGGAGTAATTTCCCTAAATCTAATAACTGAGAGTTGTTATTTGCATTGTAGCTGTACGTAGAGGCCTGTTCAGGATAGGAGCCCCATTGTGGCAAATGCTACCAACCATCCAAGATTATGGGATCAGGTTTTTGTTCCCCTGAGAACTGAATCGATTTAGCAGAATTTTTTATAAATTTGGCTTGTGTCCTTTTCATGTCCTTAAGCTTAATTTCTGGGGTCTTTAATTATCTGTCCCTCTAAATCAAGTTTATAGTCTTAACTCTTTAAGTGTATAATCTTACATCTTTAAGATAATCATATGTGTTCTAGCTGGCATATTTGAGCTAATTTAAAAAACGATGCAAGACTGGACGTACCAAACCCCAGTGGGAGCAGGCATACATGACTGAGATTGGAGGCATTCAGAATCAGACATTATTGTTTCTCAAGGTGCTGGGTGCTGTGGGCGCTGAAGCTTTCCAGGGGATGAGGACCCCTGCTGAGGTTTGCTGTGCAGGGATGCTGTGCTGCCTCTTGTAGGGTGTTGTGACACCAAGCCTTGCCAGGCCGTGCACTGTCAGGCTTTGCTCTGTAGGTACATTAGACTCATGAAGATTTTGCTGGTGAGGGAGGAACCCCAGCTCCCAAGGCAGGGCCAAGGCCTGGTCCCAGGAGTTGTACATCCATGGAGGTGGTAACAGAAAATTCAGAGGACCCAATTCCCCATACCTGAGCAGTTCAGCCATGATTCTTGCACTCATTTGATTCAGTTCAATCAGCCAACATGTGAAAATGAATTTTTCTTTCTACTGGGTTAGTTTGTTGTTGGCTTAGCAAGCTAAAAAGACTCCTGCAGAAACTGCATAAGTCAGCGTAAGGAATAAGAAAAGAGATCACAGAACTGATCAGGCAAATTCTTCCGAAATCTCTGAATATGAAAATCAAATGGAAGCAGGGTGCATCTGAAGACTTAAGCAAAAGGTTTGTCACCCAAAGTAGTGATTGTAGACAAATTTACATTTTAATTTACTCAAGATTGTTCTGTGAAAAATAATACAGCCCACTTAAATCTTTTCTTATTTTTCTATTAGCATAAGAAAAGGTATCTATGAAAGTACCTGGAAGGCTGATTTTATAATCCCTGTATTCATTTGCCTAGCACAGAGTATGTAGCCTCAGAAGTTAAAAATTCTCCAAATAGTTACAGACCAATTGTATTTGGGCAACAATGTGAAACTTCATAGAAGTGGCTGAGAAAACCTAATGAGACGTTCCTCTGTAGTGCTTGAGAGCACAGCACAGCCAAAAAGCCTTGTGAATGCAGCGTGGGAGAAAGGAGAAGTTTGTTATCGGTCCAGAAATGGCCACCTCACATGCACAAGCCCAGAAGAGCCATCAGTGGCTCAGCAGAACAGCCAGATAGCCAGTTTTGCTGCTTGGTGAACAGCTGCCCTTGCTGAACATGGTAAACCTACAAAAAGCACCAGGGCAATGTCAGTGGCAGATTTTTCCAGCCCTTCTGTGCAAAGTTTGGGTGTGACACATAAAGGTGTCAAATAGCTGCATTAGGGCCCACAGTAGAAAAGGACAAGGCTGAACTGTGGGTTTGTTCCTGTAATTCTCTGGGCAGGGACACTCCACAGGGTGCAGCAACAGCTGGGTGCCACTGCAGATCAAAGCATTGTAACTCTGGTTCTCTGGGAATGGGGGGATACAGCAATTACTGGGGGGCTGGAAACCTGAGTGCACAACCATGGAGATTACCTTTCTGCATTGTTCTCTTAACTACTCGAGTCTGTCAAAAGCTGCTTTACCATATTGTGCATAGGTGGTGCACATAACACCATAGCTCATGCTTCTGACTTTGGTTGGCATGTTTTATCTAGAATCTGTCATATTTTATAGGACAAAGAAAGTGGAACTGCTATTCATATGCAAAAAATTAAAGACACAAAATGGGGGGGAATCTTGTGTAAAACAGTAGTTAAAGGTTCTTCCAGAGGGCTTCTTTCTTTTCAATTCACTTTGAGGTTTGAAAGCATCTTTTTTTTCCCTTTTTAAAAAAAACTTTTTTAACAAGAGAAACAAAACTTTTTGGATGCAGAGTTTCCTTTGTATATAAGAACCTAAATGTGCTTTAGAGTGTATTCAAATCATGTTACAGCAGTGGACTGGCATCCTTTTCTGCATCTGTCTGTACCAGCAAAGAAGTTACCACCTCCAGCTTTTTGCCACCTCCCACCTGCCAGAAATTACCACTCTTACTGTTCTGTTGCCAGTGCGCCAATGTTGCCCATTTGCTGCAAGGAAAATCGGCTAGGTTACCTCACGTCACCTGTTTTAACTGTTTACACTGGTCTAATTTATATTGCTTGGAAGAAATTCGGGCATGTTCATGTGAACTGATCTACTACAGGAATTGGATAAAAGTGGTAGCTGTCAGGAAATGATAAAAGTGGGTGGAGTGCTACAGGCAGTGATCCTTGACTGAAAAAGGATGTTTGTTCATGGCCTGAGACACATGCATGCAATCATTTGCTAACCTCTGGAAAACTGCCTTACTGGTATTTATTCTTCATTCCTTACACTTTCAAAATGGAGATCAGGTATATTGGTTTATGTGTAATGCTCACTCAGTTCTACTCTGGACATTATAATTTTTTTCACTGTAGTATAAATATACAGAAATTAGCTATAAATAGACAGAACCCATGCATTTTATTGTCATCTTCTAGCAAGCAGTAGTATCAATTTTTCAAATTTCTGTGGCCAGAAATAATTTCTAATTGTTCACTTTTTTAAACAACAGAAAGCTCTATAACTATCCCAAGGCTTTCTTTCATCTCTAAGCCATCATTTGGTTCATCTCTAGTGATCAACCTGGGAGTACAGTCAGAAGGTTACACAGATAAACAGAATTATTTCCCTCTGCATGTCATGCCTGGAGCACCAAGTAGGTGAATTTATCAGCCTTGTTATTTGGCACTACATTTGAGTTCAACCTAGAATTCTCAGAGCTAAGTTTTTACAAAAAACCAAAGCTATAATAGTCATAGTTTATGTGGCTAAGTCACAGAAGGTGATAACATATTATACACTGCCAGAACATTTTGTTTTCCATGTCTCCACTCTCCAGTCCATTGCATAATTTCCTTTTCCTTCTGGTCCATCCCTTCAAAGCTGTGATAATATCCAGTAAACATTCATATCAGATCCTAATTTTTAAAAAACACATTGTGTTAATATTTGCTTTAGAAAATATAGCCTCTTATTGCATTGTGCTGTTTTGTATGGACTGAGCAAATCCACATGCCCAGATAGGCAATTCAGATCTTCCTTGTCATATAGCAAAGCAACCAAACATAGCACATTGACGTGTGTTTTCCCAAAAAAGAAGCTGTGTGTGATGCTGCACATGGGACATTCATCCTGTCACCAGAGCAAGTTTTCTATAGCTGGAGACTCTTCAGTCTCCCTGAATGTCCTCATGACTTGACACTGAAAAACCAAACCAAGCCAAATTCATCATCACCTCTGCTAAGTTGGTCAGTGATAAAAACAGTGATCTCGGAGTGGATACTGCTTTTTAGGCTGAAATAATGTGAATGGTTCAGTGCCAGCTGCCAGCACTGCCTTTGTCCACTGCAGAGTCAGCTCCAGCCAAGTTTGTTCTCGTTCATGTCTGCATCTTGGCTGAAGAATGACATTCCTGGTAAAAAATAGGAAGTCAGTTGAGCATCACCAGCATACTAATGAACCCCAAATTTCCTCACGGCTGCTGGTAGACCAATGAATCCTGCTGAATGAACCCCACACAGGGCAATGGTTTTCTTGGGCTTATCAAAGGCTCATTAGTGTAATGAAACCAGCATGGACAGTTGGACACACAGCTTTTAGTTAAGGAAATGTGCAACAACTGCTTTGTGCCCTTTACTGACAGGGAATAATGATAGCAGAAATATTCTCTGTCACTCATTCACTGTTCTTGTGCTCTTCATATGGCCACGAGGAGAGGAATAGTTATAAAGTGCATCCATACTGATACCTGGGACAATGTGGGAATTAATGATAACAGAGAGGCAAAGGTCTGTGCATCCACATTTCCTGGCACAGCACGTCAGACTCTTGTCTGTGCTGCTGAGATTTTCCTCTCTAAGGTGCACATCATGCATCTCAGTTGTAATAACTGTAACTATTTTCTTTCTATTCTGTAATGAGAGAAGAAATGAACACAGAATGATTTTTAGCCAGGCAGTTACGGGTGTCATTTTGTTCTCTTTAAAAGCTAACACAGTATGTTTAATTTAAGAAAATCTGTTGTTCGAGATCAATAAAATGTTAAAAAAAAAAAAAGGAAAGAATGTTGCAAGCAATAATTTTTTTACTGCTTGACCAGACACTTGAAAAATTTATTTCTGCAGAAAAAAAAAGGATATATTTGAACCTAATTAATCAAAGAAATAGATCTTACTAGACTGAAACTACTGGGCAATAGATTTGGAGGATACTGGGGGAAATCTTGGTTAGTGAGTCTTTTTGTACTGAATGAGCATGTGAGTTTGGCCATGTGACACAGCAGACATGAGACCTAGCTTGGGAAGGTTGCTGCTGTCTTCTCTTTTTTCCAACCTCTGGTTTAGAAATTAAAAAGTCCCCAACTTTGTCCTGATAGAGTTTCTGATAGCTATAGCTATGGTAAACAAATTGATAGAATATTTGAATTATTAGATTTATAGAATTATTGATTTTCTATGAATTTTATGTAAATATTTCTCAATAGCAATTGAGAAATTATGTTTATTTTCCTGTGAATGAAAATGCTACTGTATTTCTGCCAAACTGTTAGGGGCGTCCTAAATTAGTTATTTCTATAATTATTTATTCCATAGAGCCTTAATAATTAAAGTGACTTTACCTTAACCTAAAGAAAGAAAAATAAATAACTTCAATCAACCATCAAGTGTGTGACAAGCCAGTGGAAAGTGGCAGAAGATGTTTTATGATAATTTAATTATAGAAAGGAACCCCCAGCTTATACTGAGCTAATTGATGAAAATAAAGTCAGAGAACTTTAAAGAAAAAAAACCTAAAACATCCCCCCCTCCCCACCCCCCCTTGCACACTCCAACCCAATTTTAGTTCAGTGCTATGATTGTTGTCCTGCCTATTTTGAGTGTTCCTGGTGCAATCTGGATAATGCAGAGAAAGTGAGAATTTATGATCAAATTCAACGTAGGGCACTATTTGGCTACTGTCGTTGGCAGCAATGGATAACTACCTCTGTTCTGCACTTTCCAGGCATCATGTCTAATATTGCTGATGGTACATTGCTGTGAATGCATTCAGTGATTAAATTGACGTTTCAGACTTTGCTGTTTGTGAGGTTGGTTTGGGGGTTTGGGTTTTTTTTTGTGGTTGGATTCTCTTGTGGGTTTTTTTTGGTTTTTTGGAGTTTTTTTAAGTGTATGTCTGATAATAGGTAATCCATATGCAGCTGTGTTGATAGCTGGTGTACGTTATTGCTTCCCAGGCCCTGTATCTATCAGCTGGAGATACATCACAAGTTTTTCATGGGGGCTGGCTTGGTTGTTAGAAATGAAAGTGAAGCTATTTGTTGCCTTTCTTATTCATTTTGTTTTGCAGCAGAGTCATGGGTTTTGTTCAGATTTATGGGAGACTGCCTAGACTAAACAACTGCCATTGCAAGCAGCAAAAGTCACACTTTACTCAGTTCATTTTGAATTAGAACCATCTATTACCCCTCTACAGTGATTTTAATAACTCCCATAATTTTCTGCTATAGATTCACATAAAGGGCATGTTACTTTTTAAAAGAGAAATACGTGCTCTTCTACCTGGACCTGACAAATCTATTAGCCAAACCTTCCATTAACAGAAGAAAGAGCTTCCTTTATTTTGCACAGCTTCTTTCCTAACCTTTAAGGTAATTAGCTGTAATTATGCTTCTATGTAATGACAGTGCTGATATTCTAAGTATTCTTAATTTTAACTTTATGCAGCACTTACTCTAATTTTTGTGGTGCTGTACAGGTAGTGCCCTGTATTGTAGCCACTTTTGGGTTACATTTGTTGAAATACAGGGAGAATTATTCCTTAAAATGGATGTTTGTCTTGTCCTAAGCATAGTTCTTAGTCTTTCAGCTTTATTGCTTCTTTTATTAGCAGCTTTACAATTTCCCTAATCCTGGACAAGGGCTTTTTGGGAATGCAAGTAGGGATTTTTTTTGGCTTTTATTAACAAACCTAATACTCTTACACAGGAATAAGCTTATTTTTGGGGACAGGCTCTGCTCCATATGCATTTTGTAGCTGCCACCCTATCTGAACAGAACTCTTCAGGACAAGTAGAATGATTGGTTAAAATAAAAGGTTTGCAGTTGTTTGTGCAACCTCTGTCATAGTGGTTCATTTTACAAAACCATCCTAGGAGATCCTCAGCCACTCCTGTCAGCTGAACTTTGCTAGGCTTACACACTTAATTGACCTGTAATTTTCACATCAAAATAATTTTATGCGTATTTCCTGGTATATCAGACTGAACTTCAGAACATGCTGGAAGCATCCCAGAAATCACAAGAGAGATCACAAGGTCAGGGCAGTATTTCTCATGGTGCTTCAGTATGTTTGCAGTTCCAACTAGAATCAAGTGGAAATGAAGTAACTAATAATAAATTTGTCAAAAATTCATGACTTTTACATTTAGTTTTAATTGTTCTTTATCTGTTAGAGACTATTCAGTGATTTGCAGAATGGTCTCTGTTTCCTTCACATATGCAGAGTAATTCGCTTATTCCCAATAGAGGTCTCTGAGCTCAGCTTTTCTTGGCCAATTTAGATAATAAAATGTTATTTATCTGAAATATATACCTGAATTATATGTGGAAGAGAAAAGACATGTAATTTAAATATTTCCCTTCAAATTCTAGATAGAATTAAATTATTCCTTATTTTTAGAGGAGAAGTGGAGAATAGAAGGACTATAAACATGCCATGAGAAAATGAACTTCTAGTCCACATTCACTTATCTCTTTTCTCCCTGACATAAAGCTGAAAGAAACAGTCCTTGTATGAGGTCAGAAGCTCTGATCACCCATTTATATTTCTGCTATCCTGAAGTCCAGGTGAAAACAGGTACGTAGTTCGTTCATCATCTTTTAAATGCATATTATTATCTACTATAATAAAGAAGAGTCCCCAGGCCAGTCCCTGCTGTGTTTAGAATGGAAGTTGAATGGGGAAAACTATGAAAAGTCTTCGTAGATTCCTCATTCTGTTTCTCCAACAGGTTATTAATAAAACCTAAAAACTGTTTGAGTCATAATCTTGCTATAGTTCTGTTTGGATCATATATTCCTCTGGACACAAGGCATGTTCCATGGTGTGTGCAGTGCAAAATCATCCCAAAGGGCAGAGATGGCCTAGGGCTAGGTGTGGGGCAGCAGCAGCCACAGCCCAAAGGAGCTTCTAATTCCTTTATTCCTTCAGTCAGATAGCTGCTATGTTCTGTTGGATGTAGTTTGGCAGTAAAACATACAAAGTTTACTGTAGCATTTCAGCCTAGGGTAGAGAGCTGCTCCCTGGCACTGAAGCGCCCTAAACCTCCCAGGCAACAGATTACAGTTGTGTCAGCCTTCTTCATCCTGTCCTTAGCTCTGCAGGATGTGTCAGCAAACAGAGACTTTGGCCAGCATGCAGAGAACATGCCCAGACAATCCAGCACGCTTTGCATATACAATGGATGTGGTGTAGGTGTGCAAACATACAGATTCCAATACAGCAGCAGTCCTGGGCCTCCTCCTTTCTTCCCACTCCTACAAGGCTTGTGACTTAACTGGTGCTGTGCTTTGCTCTGTGCAGCTTGGAAAGATAACTCTGTCTGGAGGCAGAAATTAAAAGGCAGTGTAGCTTTGAGATATGCATAAGAGCCTTTATGAGTTTAAATCCTGCTGCTGCTGTATTAGTTGGGGACTAGATGTGCCCAGGGCATGTTCTCTGAACATCTTTGTTTGAACAAGAGGCTGTAGTGGTTGTGCATGTGATGCTAGAAGTGAGTATTTAAGAAAGAAGTTGCTGACTCATAGACCTACCAGATAAAAGCAGTATTCAGAGAAGACACAATACCTGATCTTTTGCCAGTTTGAATATGAAGTTAACTTTCAGTAGGATTGTGCAGACTGTATTGAAAAGAAAAGCAGACTATCTTATGGAGAAAGAAATATGAAGTCTGGAGACGGAGACAAGCTTTAAGCGACTTAAGGGATCTCTGATAAAACTATTGCTCAACAAATAAGGAGTTTGTTTGGAGGATTCTCTATTTGTATTGTTCTGTTTGTCTTTTAATCTAACTGCAAATTCTAAAAATTGTGAACAAAACATGTTAGTACACGGGGCAATTTGACACACAGCACAGGAACTGTTAGCTGAGGCCCATAGTCTTGGTGGTGGAGGGGAAAACAACACCTTGGCCAAAGAAGCAAGAGAGCTGGAATCTGAGTCAATGGTAGTGAAAAATGGGAGAATAAACATCTCTTCAAACTCCAAACCTTATGGAGGATGCCTGTAATTTGCCTAGGTGGCTGGGCCTTCCTCTAAAAGCTATCTTGCAACAGATTAATTAAAGCAGACAAGCTTCATAGAATCACAGAATATGCTGAGTTGGAAGGGACCCATCAGGATCATTGAGTCCAAGGATCCATGTGCCTGAGAGCATTGTCCAAATGCTTCTTGAACTCAGACAGGCTTGGTTGGGTGTTTTTTTTGGTTTTTTTTTGCTATGGAGGCAAACCAGTCTCTTTATAACAGCTTCTGATGCTTCAGACAGCCAACCATTATGACAGAATGAAATACTTCTCCGTATTTAATTATCAAGTTTTTAATTTGAATTTATCAGGAGACTGGTTGAGTAGAGTCTGCAAAATTGTCAGGCAAAGGAATCTTCTAAAAATAAAATGTTGTTAGCAAGATACTCAGTGTGCATAAGATGAAGAAATTTATAAATAGATTTGGGAAGAATTGAGCTAATTATAAAATAAATCAAAGATAGATTTTTAGGGATATGGCCATGTTTCAAAGTTATTTTAAAGGAGCCTAAATCCCCACTGTGGAGATTTTGTCTCAATCTTTCTCTGGCACCAGGTATTCTCCAGCCTCACAATGACAGGCAATGATAGGAGAGAGCCTGTGTGGCAGGAAGCAGACACAGAGCTGTCTGCCAGCAGCAATCAAGTGATCTCATTATTAATGTGCAGCTTTTATCTCCTCCCATCTCCTTTTTGTTTTTGTTGTTTTTTGGTGGTGGTGGTTTTTTTTAAATCAGAAGTGTCATAAGTAGCCTCCCTGGAAAGTAAAGTGCATCCATCAGTGGGGGTGGCTCACAGGAATCTGTTGGCTGGTTTGTGGTTCAGAGCAGGAAGGTTTTGCAATGCAAGCTGCAATGGGAGCCGTGCCTGGTGGAGGGACACTGTGGGAACAAGCAGTAGCAAAGAGATGGAGTCAATGTGAAACCATTCAGTTTTGTGAGATCTCTGCTTCTGAGGTAATGCTACATTTCCTCAAACAAAATTTTACCTTCAAGGAGATGAAGGGGATTCTTTATAAAAATTTTTCCAGACATACCACCATGGGGAAGAATAAGGAAACAAACTGTACAAATTATTGGTTTAGAAAAAAAGGTTTTTCTGTTAATGATAATTTCTCACAAAATCTCACAGTGCTATGTAACTGTAAAGTATTGTATCCAATTACTTGCTGCTTGTTATGTTTCAGTCACAGTGTAAAATTTGTTTAGATATTGTAAACAACATTGAAAAAAAGAACAAAATTATGTAGATTTGACATACCAGGTTTTTAAAAATAGAGGTCCTGCTCAGCCTGGCTGTTAGCCATTCATCTTAGTAATGAGACCTTTTAAAGTTGCTTTTGAGTGAAAATATATCTGGAAATAAAATTATTATCTGAATTTAATTGTATTATTTCAATTTCCATTCCAAGACCCATGATTTACTAATTCCTCATAATTGGAAAGATAAGCCTTATTCTTATGTTCTCAATCCAATTAGATGATTAGAGAAGGTGCCTGGGCAAACAGTTTGTCTCTGCCATGAGAGGAGAACTGAGACATAAGTGGAAATACAAGTGAGATGCAGCTACGAAAGGTTTTCGTTCAGCACCAGGATGAGTGAACTCACCGGGAGTGCACTTTAAAGCAACCCCCTGATCTCACCATGCTTTGGTTTGTACTGGGGAGTGATCTGGGCACACAAAGCAGGCTCCTTACAGCGTAATCCAACCAAAGCCTGTGCTTTTGGTGTGTAGCTAATATGCTCCAGCTTCCCATGGATCCTCATCCCCAGAATGAGAGTAGAGCCAGTCCAGAGTGATCCCCACCACTCCCCTCCCACAGAGACCTCTATGGGCTCATTTTGGTGTTTAACACCAAATGTCTCACTGCGACCTGCTCTTATTGCACTGTAAGACATCTTGCAGTGACATGATCTAAATGTGATGAATGATATAATTATAATCTATAGCAGGATTAATAGCTACTAGTGAAGAAGAAATAGGAGTTGGAGCAAACACAAAATATTTTAAAGAAGAAAAAATAGATTAAATAAAACACACTTCTGCTGTCTTTCTTATACACCATATTCTTTTAGTATTTAAATTCATACTCTCTTGGAAGCTGAGGGACACCATGGATTACATATGAAATTCTTTGTTCTGTTTTCATATTTGGTCACAATACTGCATTGGAATGTGCACCAAAGCGGAAAGAAAATGTTCTTTTATTAATTGAATATTGGGGCCTTTTTCTTGCTTATCAGATTTTGGGAACTTATTTTCAGTCTCAAGTGAGATATTTAATAAAAATTAGTTTTAAACCCGGTGAAGAAGTAAAAAAAGAGAAGGAAATAAATCTCTTTCATTGCTTTCAAATTCCCTTGTTGGCATGCCATTTTCTATTACCTTCATTCATGTTTTGCTACCGTATTGCAAGCAGCATTGACAGCCTGCCTTTAGTTATTCTTTATTTGCAGTTCTGTTTGAGAACATGAATATTTTATCTGACTACTTCACAAGGCAAGAAACTTCTCAGGGAATTGTATCATTTAAGAACTTGGTTGGGATGTCAAGAGCATAGCTTGTTTTCAGGAGCTTAATCTTCATGTACTAATATGTTCAAGAATTGTCTTTCTGCTTTCTTACTATTCAGGACTGGAGATTGTGGGGAATGCCTGTATTTTACAAAACACCTAAATTTAATTTAAATCTCTTGAACGAATCTCTTTTTGTCACCTTCCTCTGATGGGATTATTTCCTTCCTGGTAACAAACTTGATAGAAATGGTGAAGTGACTGAAGTTTAGATTACATGTGATTTTTATGGAATGGAGCAAACTGCCAAAAACCACTGGGCTTGAGCAGATCCAGAAAACCGGAGTGGTCACATAAGGATGATGAATGTAGGCTTTTATGTAAAATTTTATCTGCTGCTCTTGAACACTTTTCTCCTGACTGTGGAAAGATACCTTGTTAAGAAAAGATTGTTGTAATTTATGAAGCATATGGTTTTGTATAACTCCTAATAGAGAAACTGAAAGTATGAGAAAGAAATACTATTTTTGGTTCAAAAAGTAAGGAATTGGAACATTTGGGTTTAGTAACAGTGGAAACTGCAAACAATTCTTGCCCTTTAGAATCCTGTTTACCATCTTATTCCATGATGAGTGGATAATGATCAGTGTAATTTCTTTTGTGTGGTGGCTGATATGTAACTGATGCACAGTAGATTACAGTGTGTCAATGCTGATGAAAAGGGAAAACCAATTTTTCTAACAGAAAATGTCACTAAGAGCAGTTAAGATTGTATTCTTCTGATATAGGAGAGAGATTTTAAAAGCATTATTTTAAACATGGCTACCTCAGCATTGTTTTCCTCCCTTTTGCATAGGTGATAAAGAAGACAAGCTGGTTATATATCTTGAAATTAGAGATTAAGTGTGAAAAGCAAAGTCTGAAATTCTTTAACTGTTTGTTTTCTATGTACTTCATAATCCCCTGTTTTTTCCTGTAGCCTTTACTATGCTGACCCTCCCAGTTCACCAGGAGATGTACTGGCTGCCTGGAAATGTCAGGCAAACACCAAAGTGTGCCAAAGCAGATTCTTACAGGGTCAAATTCCTCCTCTGAGATAACAGCTGTTGTTCTAAAATATATTTAACACCTTAAACATTTGAATTGATATATGCTAAAAGGTATGGAAAAAGTTCAAAGATATAACAGCAATACATGGGTCTCTTAACTTAGTGAAAGTGATTTAAAGTGAATAATCCTTAATAGCTGAAATTGTGAGCGAAACACTTACCAGTGCTCATACACAGCTGAGTTTGGTTGCTCATAAATACGCATTTTACATTTGGTTATTTTCATTTGAAAGTTCTTCAGTGAGCAGGGTGGTACACATGCCTTCTAGTCCTGAGATACCAGAATCACAATCCTTCATGTCACAACAGCACAAAGAAAGATTTTTGTTTTCAGTTCTCTAATTTTGCATAATTTTTTTGTTGAAGCAAGCTGAAAACCATATATAATGTCTCCTAAAATAAGCACTGCCCTCATTCTTTAAGTGTATCCAGCTCCTGTTTATTTGGTGAAGAGAATCTCTGCATGTATATCCAAGGCATCCCAGGACCCTGTTACGCTATCAGTGTCTGGCAACTTTTACTTAACTTTGTAACCTTAAAAATGATTTGTCAATGAGCCAACTGGGTTAGAATCATCACAATGAGTTAGAAAATTCTTCTCTTTTCCTTTCTGAGAGTTAATTATGAGTTAGTAATCCTTGTTTCTGTAGAGAGGTTTGTCTCTGTGAGGGAAAGCGGTCCTGATACATTTGACATTAATTTCTGTTATAGTGTTTAAAAGGCTTGATTCTAGTCAGATGTCCAGAGATTTACTTCCAGAATTCCCATTATCCTAATTAGTTTACCAGAATGAAACAACTCAATGCACTTCCAGGCAATTATTTCACCCTTCAGCTGCTGGCATGATACTAAAATAAATAGATCACGTCATTTATGCATTCCCAGAAATACACCTTGTTAGCTGTGCCCTGGAGTCAGGAAATCAAGTGTCTAAATAATGAAAATGCTACAAATGTGCATTGTTGAAAACTGTGAAAAAAGACTGAGACTCTGTTGTCAGCAAGTGTCATGTCTCAGTTTGTGGCACTTCCATTTCAAGAAGTGGAATACACAAATAAAAAAGGAGCGACCTTGATTCATCTTCATAATGTACTATCACTGAGCAAATGCAGGCCAGAATTTTTATGCTATTTGTACATTAGTTTTAGAGGAAATACATTGCTGCCTTCAGTGTGACAAAGAAAATGGTTCAAGAATGGAGCCAGGAGGCTGAAAAGAAGGATTCCAGTCCTCACACTGAATACTCTCATAGTACCTAGAGGCTTAGAGGTTTTTCGGTGTCTAATTTAAAGCAGAGGTAATAATACTGATCATGCTAAAATTGTGACCTTTGATGCTACTGGTGCTTGGGAGTTGGGGAGTTGTTCGTTAAAATATTGAGTGCTACTTTAAGGGTGGTATAAAATTGAAAGGGGCTGGCTGACCACTGCAGCCACAAAGCTGATGTGTTGTGTCACGTGGGACGGACTGATGCATATCCTAGGGCCTTATTCCCAGCTCTGTGAGTTGACACTTGGCTGTATGAAGATGTGTACAGTGGGAGAGTGCATTGCCAAGTGGAGCTGGTGGGGAAGCTGCAGCCTCTGTGACAGACACAAACTTGAACACAGCTCAGAGTGACACAGTCAGGTCCCAGTTTGGGTGAGGTTGTCAGCTTTCAGCTGGTGGGTTGCATGTCCAGCTAATGAAGAGCTGCCACTTGTCTATCTGTACTGAGCTGGGCCTTGGATTTTTTCTAAAGCAGTGTTTGTTATGTGTTTCTCACTCTCTGCTTTTCACTTTGAAAGGAATGGTAGTTGGAGGCACATCTTGTGTATTGTTTTTTAAGGCTTCCAATTGTTTCCAACTTCTTGCCATAGAGGATAGTAACTTGGTGTTGGAGGTGAATCCTTTATGTTCCCACATAGCAAGTTCTGTAACAAATATTTGCTGGTTTTATTTTGGATTATATGTTATTCTTTTGACTCCTGCTATAATTTTGCTTTTCTTTGTAGAAAATTTATCTCTAAAGGTCATACTGTCTGTTATCTCATACACCAAAAATAGCTGATTTTAACACATTTCTTTCTCCCCTCTTTCAAATAAATCCTTCAACTGCTCTGAAGCAGTGCTTTTGACTAATGAGAGCTATTGCCAGGCTTCCCTGTTATGACACTGTTAGAAATGTGCCTAACATACAAAAGTGATGGCTCGCTGGGCTTTCATCACTTCTTACCCACTATCACAATTAGAACCAGTGTTATATTTGGAGCTCAGTGATTCATTTCAGATCTCTCTAATTCTTGAGGGAGGCTGCTTGAGGGCAAAAATTCAGTTTTCATACAGACTTGTCTTCAAAGTCCTACATGAAACACTAACTTAAAAGAACATCACTGTAACTGAGGTGGGGTATGAATTGTTGGTAACCTGGTAGAAAGGTAAAATATACCACTATATTAAGTAAAACCAGATGCCTTCCTTTTCTGACTAAGAGTCTGTTTAGACATTTGTAGAATTCCTTTGTTTTGGAACAGTTTCATGGTATCTCTGCTTCTGTAGATCATTTGGTACATGGATCAGATACAATTTTATCTAAGGCCTATTCACATGCAATAGAGCAGTCCCGTGTTTCTAAAGAGGAGTAAGTTCTCTGATTCCTCCAAAGATGTTAGCAAATTCTGCACCATATTGAGTGCCCTTTGGCTGCAGGTGAAGAATTCAACAGCTTGTGGGAGTGCTAATTAGTGCTAATAATAACTTCAGTGACCTGCCTTGGCTTTAAAATGCCTGACAGAAATTGCCCTGTCCTTGAAGGATAGAGATTTTGTTTCTGTGTACGTCTGATTAGGGATGCTCATGCCTACATGTTTCTGTGTTTAGTGATCACACACAATTAGCAGGTGGGTGCTTGTGTGTGAATGAAAAAGAAGTGGGTGGTGTTAGGGAATCAAGAGGAAAAAAAGGCAAAAAAACCTCCCAAAAATACTATACCAGAATTCTATCATTAAAGGGATTTCTCTTGTAGGCAAAATAGCCTTATTAAATCAAGAATTAGTAATAGGAAAAGCATTAGATTAGGAATTGGATTATTCAAAATTAAACTTTGTCTCTCTAATTTTGGTACTTTTTCCATGGTTACTCTGCTGAAATATGTATGGAGGGTCTGAGGAAAATGAAAGCTATAATTTGAGCAAGTACATAAAAAGCTCCAAAGTATGAAATTTTCATTTCATCTGGATAATAGGTTGCTGATGATGCAGAAAACAATTGTGCTTTCAAGGGTATTGCCCTGGACCTTTCTAATACAAATTTTATTTACACTAGCCAGAAAAATGAATTACAATACTTTATGAGCTGGAATGATAAATTAGGGGGTTTTCTGACTTCCCTTTCTTTTGCTAAAGTGATTTTTGATGATCAGTCAAAATAGATGAGAGAAAAGGATCTTTAAAATGCTAATAGAGGCTTAATTGGATGATGGAAACCTTGGTAAGGTAGCAGATTTATTTATTTTTTAAACTGAGGATAAAAATTTAAAGTTTAAAAAAATGTGACTCAGTGTTTAGCTCCTAACTAGACATTTGGCTTCAGTGCTGCCCAAGCAACTCTAAGCAGACTTCTTCCCTATCTTGCTGCCACCCACTCACTTCTGACCTCCTGTAGTCCCATTGTCCCAGCACAACTGGTCACTTAGTTGCAGAGTGAACAAGATCAGGGAGCTTATCCAGATAAAAAGTAGGATGACCAAGAAAAAATAGGATTGTTTTTCAACTGGATCAGTTTCCAAGCTTGATTGGCAAGAGAGACTGTAGAATTATTGTATGACTCCAGGGAACTGTACTGGCACAGTGGAGAGCCTTATGAAGTACCTGCAGCAGTGGCCAGAAGCAAGGGCTTCTTAAGTTGTCAATGTCACCAAGTGTGTCATGAACTACAGTCCTTCCCTTTACATTAAGATGTCTGCCATCACTGGACACAGGTGAGGTATAAAGCTCAAAAAAAATCAAGTATTTGAGGCCTTGCTTTTCCCCAGAGCTGCACAGGTGCAGAATGTCTTTTGTCTCATTTTGGTTACACTGTTAAAGAACATTCTAGAAATCAAAGACCAAAGAATATTCACATTTGATTGCCTTATTACAGTCAATTAAGCTTTCTCAGGATCACAGTTGTGTATTGAGGGACTAACTTGCTGCACAGCAAGAGGGAAAGTATTGGTTAACTGCATTTTCCAACTACCCACACCCTCCCAGAGTGTGCAATACACAATCAATGCAGAAATACCAAGGCGGTATCAGCTCACAGAAAGTCCATGGGGAAAGCTACAACGTTTTAATGAAATGAAGGGGTATCTGAAACAAGCAGTCTTCCATCTGGAAATTCTAGGAATCTGGAGTGTTCTGTACTACAACAGTTAAGTTGTGTGGCTGTGTTTACTTTGAAAAACAGAAATACAGGTAGCCAGTAGCTGAATTGTGACTTAAAGTAGATTACGGACAAGCTGTAAAAGATCCTTCATAACTTGTTAAAGACCCAAGATTCATTTGTTTGGATTGCTCTGGACTTGGTCCAAAATGTCTAAAAGGGAGATCAGAAGCAATGAAGTGCTGGGTTTGCAGGGTGCTAAATGGTGCTCTGATGCCTGTGTTGTGAGACATCCTTCTCAGCTCAGAGTACCCAGTCCCTGAGCAGATGCCTGAGAATTTGGTTCCCTTCTGCACATCAGGATTATCATATTTAAAGTATCCAAAGTGATTTTTTTTTTAAAGCCAGTTTAAGAACTAGCATTGATACTTCATAGATTGAAAATAACTAATAATTTAAATATTTTTGGTAGGCCCTTAAATATCAGCTCTTTGATGGTATTCAGGGGAGTAATATTTCATTTAAATGAATAGCAAGAGACATCTTAAGGCCAAGCAGTTATCATCAATGGAATTAATTGACTAGCACTTAATGTTTTGTAAAATTGAACATTTTTAATGAATATACACAATCTTCATAATCTAGAATAGAAAGATAGAAAGGGGCATGGGATCATAAGAGAAATCCAAATTCAAAGTGTAAATCCTATGAATTTACTAAAATTCCAGAATCTCAGTGGTAGTTGTGCTAATTTCTGTTACCTAAAATTCCAGATAGAACACAATGTATTCAGCAGCCCTTCCCATTGCCACTTCCTATGATCTATGATTTAGGGAGATTAAACAGTAAGCAGCACAAGTGTCTCCTCTGGGAGCTGGATCAAAGACTCTAAGTTTGCTCCAATTCCAAATCTCCATTGCTTTCTTTAGGGTGACACTGACACTACCAAGCCAGAAGGTGCTGAGGGACACATTTCTTGGCTGATGTTTCTTACATAAGTTACAGTTCTTTTAAATTAACATATTAAAGTAAAAGATCTCGTTATGGTCACAGGGCATGTGGAAAGAGACTAAGGCTATTTAATGGCATGCATCAGGATCGTGCTGAACTCCTCTCTCCCAGAAACAGTGTGGAAATTGCTCTTGGGATGGAGGTAGAGTTCTGGCAGAGAGGAAAGGCACTTTAAGTTTTCGGAAAAAGTGAATCCTAAAGGTATCTGTGCACTAAGAAACACGTGGAAACCTCGCAACGCTCTGTGGGACACGCTGTCCTGGTGTAGAATGGAGGCTGGAGTGTAGTAAGCAAAATCTCATGTTTAGCACACCTTCTCTGTGTATTTCACTGTGTCTGAAATGCTGTTACCTTATTGGCTAGAGGAATGCTTTCAGGTTTCTTTTGTCTCTGCCGACCTTGGTGTGCCCCAGAGAGCAGTAAGTACAGGTCAGCTGAAGGCCCGGCTGCTCTCACTGTTCCATTGCAGAGCCCTGCAGTCAGCCATGGCGCCTGGGGATAATGAGGCACTCACTGCCCAGTTGGAGTAGAGATGGCTGAATTACTTTGTAGTGGTCAATGAAAACCAGAAGAGTAACTCCAGCACTGCACACTGAAATGTTTAGTGTGGGAACATTTTCAGAGCTTTATTGGGTAAGCTATGGACAAGGATTTCTGATAAAAACACCTTGTTAGTACCTCAGCTTTCATGACTGATGTCATCTACTAAGAAAACAATGATTTATGATGTTCCTACAAAGAAACTGCCCCAATTAAAAGAACAAGCTCTAATTTCTATTCCTGGGTAAGCAGAAGGTAAGCATGATGGATAGAGAGCACATTAGATTTTCAAATGATGTGCCAGCTGGCTTTCTATGTAGTTTCTAGTTCTGCAGAGATCCATTCACTAATGCTTTATGCTGGTAGCTGAATTTTTTATATTTGAATATTCTGAGTTTCCTTCTTTCTTTCTTTTAGGTCTAGACTCTAATTCTACAATCCACTCTGCTCATTTTTGTACTTATAGAAAACCAGGCCAGAGAATTAACTATAATATAGTCACAGTTCCCTCCATTTGCTCTGTTTCTTGAAAATATACAAAAACTGCTTTGGAGTTATTTTCAAGTGTCAGAGAAAACTCCATTTGTCTCCTGGTTGCAGTTGGTCCTTAACTTGAAAAGCAGATTTGGAGAATCCTGCACAAGTATAGTCTCTGAAAGTCTTGTTCTTGAGGGTGAACCTCTGCTCTGGGTCATGCTTCATCCAGTTTACTCTCATTTGCACAAACACATTAAATGCAATTAGGGCTGTCAGGTTTCCTTGTAGTTTAGCTAAGCCCTGTGGTATAGGTGGTAATTTATGTGTTGTCATAGACAAGCTATTTTAGTCAGGATCAGTTATGAAATTGTTCAGATATTTGAAAGGTCATAAAGGTGCTGCCTCTAGTGAATCACAGAAAAGGGATAGTGAAGCATTAATAGGGACTGGAGTCTAGGACGAGACATTAAAAAGGAGTTCTAGTAGATACTAAGGACTTGATTCAATACCTGTAGAAGGTTTTGGGGCATTTTTACATAATTTAATCCAGTAAGAAAGAAGAATAGTTTACAGAACATGTATTTGGCACAATAAACTGGAGGTTAAGCCATTTCCATATGTCCTAAGAGCACTGCTAATTCATATTGTTATTTCTTCCTCACAGTTCAGGCACTGAAAGTAGTGTTCTGCTTCAGTAAATAGTAATCAGTTTCAGAAATGCAGTAGCTTTCAGGTCTTTCTGAAAAAAATGATAAGGGTTTTAAATAGTATCCAGCATTCTTACAAATAATTAAACTTAAAATTTTTTTTGGAAGATTGTAAGCTCTCTGGTGAAAGCGTTGCCTGGATAGTACCATTCAAAATAATTTTTTTGTAGTGAATAAAAATTGCCCAAACATTTCTTCCTTAAAAAGAAAATCAGAATTTCTGCCATGTCCCTTCTTTTCCCAGTGTCAGATCCTTAAAAGCAAACCTGGAAGGCATTCGTACCGTCATCCTAAGTCAAAAGTACAAGTGACATAAATATGAAAACTAGCAGTACTATTTCACCACAACAGAAAAAAAAAAATCAAATGGAAATATAACAAACCAAAATACTAGCCTCTTTAATCAAAAATATAAGTTCCTAACATCTTTTTTTTTTACAGAAAGTCCATAAAATTTAATTATTTGTGTATTTATAACTCATAGAATTTCAGTCAAAGATAAGTTTTGGACAAGTTTTGGTCTCAAGACATGACAATTACCTGGATAGTATATTAATTATAGAGTGATTTGCCTGGTAAATAAAACAGAAGGTATTTTGATAGTTATATATATATATATTTTTTTTTTGATTGGTTTTGTTTGGTTTTGGTTTTTATTAATACAACCAAGGAACACATGCACACCACTGCCATTTCAATTTGACAGAACCTCTAATTAGAATGACTTTTGGAAATGCAGGTTGGCAAACATGGACTTAAGCTTTAATTTATGTCCTCCAACATCCCTTATGACCCATTGCTGATGAAAAGGAGAAGAGTGGTGCTTGAAAGAGTAAATAAATTCTTCAGTCCGATACTGCAGATTATTTTGAGCCTGAGATGAATAAAGTAGAGCAGAAGTAATCTAATATAGACAAGATTTTAAAATGAAAAATTTCCTCCCAGTGGTGTTTCTGTATAATGGTTTACAAAGTTAGCATTAAGATATGGGAGAACATGCCAGTGTAGCAGAATTTTAGGGCAGTTTGTCAACTCCAGACACAAAGCAAAATCAAACATATGTGTATGTTCTTATTTTTGTCCTTGGACCTGCTCTGTCATCATCTCCTCCATGGTTCATCTCCTCCCTCTGTAAGCAATATACAAATTTAGAAAATGCTTTTTGGAACAAATATTTCAAAACAGCAGAACTTTAAAGGTTTCTGTCAAAATTTGGGTTTTCAGATTGGACATGCTGCTTTAATTCCAGAGAGCATTATGTATATAAACACCTTGTTTCCCCACATTCAATATTTCTAGATCTCTTTTTTGTCATTTGTTGCACTTGGAGCAACACCAGGAACTCTGGATGCCAAATAGAAGCCCAAATATAAACAGTATTATTGATAAAAGATTCAAATAGATTTTACTGGACTGGGCAAGAAAAGCAGAGAATTTCTGTAATTTTAGCCAACAGCTCCTGTTTGTGCAACCATCTTGTTTTAGAAGCATTTCACTACCAGCAAAAGCTTTTGTTGGCTGATTGTAATGGGTATGTGGAAGGGTGTGCAATCCTATGCAGTTAATGCTTTCTGAGAATATTAGCAACTGTAACAACTTTTTAAAAATTGAAAAGAACAAGAAAGAAAGTTGTTATAGTAATGTAGTTTTAAAACCAGTGTATTTCTCTAAAAGAAAGGCTAAAAAGTGGGAAAGAAGTAATTTTAACTTGGAGCACAGACATTAAACATTTTTTTTTTTGCAAGAGTCATAATTCACATTTGGCTTACGGCCAAAGCAGTGAACTTTATCACCCAGTCTTGGCATGTGCAGATAGATGGTCCCTTCTGTCCCTTTTGCCAGTTATTGCTCATGTTGCCAGAAAATCTTAATCATGCTGCTTGGAAGTGGCTGCTGGCCCACCCACCTGCTGCCAGGCTATTCCGCTGTATGAGGAGTCTGACTTAGCTTCAGCAAATGGGCTCTTCACTCTATCTAACATATAGGAAAAAAGGTCACTGTGCTAAGGCCACCCAAGGGGACCATATGGTGTTAGGAGTTACATCACCACTGTTGCACTGCTGTTGATGCAACCCTATTAATAACCCTGAAGCTTCCCATGGACGTGGCATAACTAGGTTTTCTAAAAGGAAATGTGTAATATAAACCTAGAGTGAACCACAAAATAAGAAGAAAAGAAAAATGTTCTCTTTAGTAATGAGTCATAGAATTGTTTGTGTTGGAAGGAACCTTAAAGATCATCTAGTTCCAACCCTCCTGCCATGGTCAGGGATGGCCCTCATAGGTCAGGGTGCTCAGGGGCCTGCCCATCCAACCTGGTCTTGAACTCTCGCAGGGATGGGGCATCCTCAACTAGGCAACCTCTTCCAGTGCATCACCACCCTCTGAGTAAAGAATTTATTCCCACTATCTAATGTAAAATTACCCCTTTAGTTTAAAACCACTGCCCCTTGTCCTGTCACTATCTGCCTGTATAAAAAGCCCCTCTTCCTCCATTTTATACACCCTTTTAAGGGCTTATACTGGAAGGCTGCAATGAGGTCTCCCTGGAGCCTTCTCCAGGCTAAACAACCCCAACTCTCTCAGCCTGTCTTCATAGGAGAGGAGATCCAGCCCTCTGATCATCTTTGTGGCCTCCTCTGGACCCATTCTAACAGGTCCATGTCTTCCCTGTGCTGAGGATCCCAGAGCTTGATGCAGTTATGTTTTTATTGATACTTATTTTGCATTAAAACTGTGTATATGTATTTAGAAATAACTGTAGCCTTCTCTAGTTTGAGAGGAAAAGGAAGACAATCAGTTTAGCAGTTAGATCGCAGTGCCACATTACCAAGAACAATTCTGTATGTTCAAGTTTCTCTAGTGTCATATGTCAGCACTATTCAGACAGCAATAGTCAGAAGAATGTAATGCTCAAGTCAAATGAATTGCAATCCACTGGTGAATTTAAGCTCCTCATTAAGATGTTCAGTCACTTGCTTTAGCAGAAATATTGAAAGTTGTTTCATGCATGGATAGCTCCTTTGTCAGTCAGGTTCCTGTTATTGTCTCTTTTCATGGGAAAAGCAGAGGGCCTTCTGTTAGTTAAACTATGGTTATATTTTGGACCTTGTCGTGAAAATTTATGTCTGAAATTATGTTCCTAGATTTTTCCAGGTGACAAAAGGAAAAATAACTGGTTTTGATTATAGAAATTTTTGTAGCATTCTGAGACTCATGAGAGCAATGCAAATCTTGAACACAGCCAGTCAGAAAATGGCAGCAAATAGTTTTGCAGAACTTTTCCTGATAATATCGTAACATAGATCATTAGTGTAACTGGTATCTGAACTTTCAAATTCCAGGACTTCTTGGACCATTATTTTGGTATGTCGTAAAATTTAGTTCCTGCATCCCTCTTTAAGTGATCTAACTAGAAGTGATGTGAATTTAAACTTCAGAGGTGATCAATAAATCCATTGAAGTAACTAAGAAATATTAATGTTTTTTAGACTTGTTTCTATGGGCTAACTTTAGTTCTCTATCTCTACAGTTTAAATGGATTTGGAATCTTCTATGCTTTTTGTGTTTCTAATAGGTTTTCAGCTTCAGGTAGAAATTATTATTTTGGTAGCTTTTTGATCTGATAGGGTATACTCCAAACATTGCATTTGGTTGAGGAATTTTATATAGACTTTTATATATACATATATATATATATATGCTATACCAAACGTTTCTTTTATCTGTAATACACTTGGGGAATAAAGAAAACATAACAGCTATTCAGATTTCTGCATAATCCACTCCTATGGCCTATGTATAATACTAAGGTAATGACAGCCCTGTAGCACGTAAAACACGGCAGAATTGGATGGCAACTAAGATGTTACCTTCTCTTTTGGGCAAAAAAGTGCAGCTCAACTGCCAGCTGTGAGACTGTCAGGTAAGAAGTGCTAGCACCATGCATTTTCATGTCAACTACTGTATAGCTGTGCTCTGCACAAGGAAGTGGAATAATGGAAAATATTCCCACCTAGTTTTATGTTTACAGGAGAAGAATCAAAATAAATAAGAGCTTATGTTGAAATATTTTTCACATGCTTGTAGAAAGAATCATCTTGGCTCAACTTCAGGGATATTATTTTTAGGTGCTTATTTCTTGTTCTGGGATGCTACTTTTAGATAATGAACCTTTGCCAAAAATGCCAAACTTCTTTCCTGCTGTACAAATGTACAAGAAAACCATGGCATTTCAGAAACCCTCTGTGGTTTTTAAGAATAACCCTGTGCGTGTTTTAAATTTAGTGTTGTCTTTGCTTGGTAATGCACTCCATCTTATTCTACATAATTAAGTGTAAAATAATAACCTACAATATACATTTTTGTACATAACTTGATCAAAAATACTTACACACTTATCTAAAGTTTACCTGGTGCAGCCTAATTCCTATAAGTTCTGATTTTGTAATGTGATTTCTTTTACTGTGTAGGTGGATACAATAATATGGAAAAAAAATTGAAGCAGTTGTTTATTTTCTGGGTACAAATGAATGAGTAGGACCTTTACACAGTGATTGTTCTTTTAGAGAATGGCTCTCTCATACGTAATTGCGTGTGCTAGAATTATGTACCAGACACTCATCCCTGAGGAGGCTTTGCAGTTCCTGATAGTTGTGCTGTTCTGTGCTGCAGTTCCTGATAAAGCAAGAACAAACGAGATCCAAGGTAGAAGGATATCCAGGTAAAATAGATACAGTGCTCACTGAAAGCTGTCTCCACTTGACAGCATTACAAGGCCTCTTATGTAGAGCTAAAAGCTTTGCTCCCTTCCATAGTGTGAGGTAATGCCTTACTGTCTTTTGCATCTGCCATTGTGGCAAATGAATCTGCCTTACTGAGAAGTGAAATGAGGAAAAGGACTCCCTGAGGTTGCCAGGTGCAGCCAACACACACAGAACAAGCAGAGCTTTGCTGACAAGTCAAATGGTTACAGAAATAAGGCAAGCTTTTGAGAACTGGAAATTATGTTATCTTCTGGCCGTAGTTGGTGTGGCTGAGGTTGGACTGGAGAAGGATAACAAGGAATACACATTAATGCAAATGGACAGTTGGAATTAGAATTGCACTGATTTAAAGCTGACAAGAGATGAAGGTCTGAGTTCAGCATAATGGAATACCAGGGTCTTTAGCTTTGTAACTACCCCCTGTAGCAGATCTAGTTAGGCTGTGAGTAGCCTCTGGAAGAAAATAAAGTAGTTTTTTTTTTATTTTTAGAAGTAAACCTTCTCTGCTTCTTGAATCGGTCTCTTGCCTCAACACACTATGAGCTGGGCGTATCTGCTAGTGCAAATATGACATGTGACCTGTTGTTTGTGGCCTGCAATTGAGGTTTTAAACTGCAGATGCAATGAGCAAACAAGTGAAGTCCATGATACAGGAGTCCTAGGTCATGAGGGGAAAGGGGGATGGAGAGAGTGAAGTGACTGACCTTGGTATAAATGGTGCCACAGGTCGTGGGGGTAGGAAAACATGAGCTGCATGAGGCAGGACCTGTGACTGTGAAAGAATGGGGGGACAGTGGCTTCCTCTCTCTGCTTTGTGTATCTATGGGGAACTAAACTTTGACCACACAGTTGAATCTGAATAGATCCAAGCAAAGATGATGTGAGAAGCCTCAAACTAAAGTTAGTGCTCTGATTTTAGGTTCTCTCAAAAATACAAAATTGGTCAAGGTTTCTAAATAGCTTTTTAAGGTTCAGTGACTGTGAAGGATGTGCAGGCTTTGTCTGGTAAACCAGGACAAGTTATGGCATTAATTGAAATTTCTCATAGTGTTTTAATTCAAGGTTTTTATATTGTTCAAAGTTAAACCCAAGGGGAAATTTAATGTGCAGAATCAAAGAAAGGTGGTCGTGCCTCCTGTAGATTGAAATCATTATGCCTGTTGCATATAAAGCATTTTTATAGGACATGGTTTCTAAAACTGTTATTATAAATTAACATAAATACAAAACACAGCTGCTGTAAGGGGCCATACTTCCATGAATGAGCATATCTTACTTTATTTCCAGCCAAGGAGAAAATGACATTTATCCCCTCCAGACTTAGAGTATTAAAAATGCCGTTAGAGAAGAAAAACTAATGCTTGCTTTGTATACATCAATAATGAAGTCAAACACGGAATTGTCTTTGTCGCATCTTAGAGGTTTTAAGAAATGCAGTTGTTTGATGCCGTCTTACTCAGCAGTCACACAGATACTGACATGATGTGCAGTGTCACAAATGCATAGAAAATTGTTTTAAAACCATGCCAGTGATAAAGATCCTTTGCAGTACTGCTTGACAAAATATACTGCAGATGTATCTCTTTCACTCAAAGATATTCTTCCACTTGAGATGAAAGGCAGTCTGCATTAGGCAACTCAGAAAATGAAAGCTTAAACACTGTCAGATAGATGGAAATTTTGATTTATAGTAGGAGACTGAATCTATCTCACAGAATACTTCCAGCCCAAGAATATTATAACATTACCAATTCAGTGAATATTTTCAAATTAATACATTTTGAAAGTAGCTTCATCAGAAGTTTCATTAAAGGTCAGATTACCTTACTTTTGTAGTCTCAACAGGTAGGGATTTCCACTGGGAAATATTTGTGGTAATTATGAACAACTACATTTTCCAATAAATACAGACAGGTATAAATGCCATATTTTAAGGAACATAGCACCCAAACCCAACATGCTGATGACCAGACAGTCAATACTACTGAATTTTTATAGGATAAACATTTTTTAAAAGTTCATGATCAGTATTTATATTTGATAGTATATTACCTTGTTTCTTTCCTTCATATATATTTGCTGAGACGATGATACAAGAAAGCAATAAAAATGAAAGACGTTGCAAACTTTTCATTTTTTTCTTTCTTTGAGAGTTCTGCTAAAGTCTGCCAAGAGATGGGAACAGGAAAGAAATAGCAATGATTTGCAAAAAATTCTTTGCCCGTTAATCATTAACTTTGATTTCTTCTGTCCCCTGCTCTGGTTTTTCCTTTTATGGAAGTGAAATTGGAATTTGCCTGTTTCCAAACTCTTCATTTTTTTTATGCCACTTGTGGCAGAAATAATTTGGAGCTGGATCCTCCTACCTTGCTCAACAGTGCTCAGCTCTGAACACAGACTTGAAGGCATTTGTTCTCTGGAATGCTGCTAAAGGCCAGGGTAACCAGCTTGAATTCAGCTGGTCAATAGCTCGGTCTGAGCACATTGCAAAGTAAGGGCCAGAGCTGAAGGTTATTCTAAATATTTCATTAACATAGACAAATCCCAGCAAGGCAATCATAAAAATTTTATGTATATTAAACGCTTTTCTTACTTCAGTGGTTCAATCTGTACCAGAGTTTGGATAATCATAAAGTCTTTCAAATTAAGTGAACAATTTTTAACACATAAGACATTTACTAATACAGCACAATTAACCAACATCTCTCTCCACTTCCAGTAAAAGAATCATAAGAAAGTGTAGGTAGTAAATGTAGGAGTCATTTCAGTGGAAAGGTTTCTACTAAATTGGTATGGTTTATACTGGAAATCAGAGCAGGATTTTAATTACAGCACCATGTGTACATGCAACAGCAAGTAGGTACATATTGCAAAGCATGAGAAGATAAAAAGTACTCTAGGATAGGCAGCAAGGATTACACCCAGCTGGATCTCACACATGAGCAGGACACGATGCTGGCCTCTGTACCGTGGTAGCATCAGTCTGCAGCATCATGGTTTTGCCACGTCAGTAGTGGTGTTGAGACATGCTCTAGCTCATTTTAAAGGAACAAAGTGCCAACTAGGATGTAGCCATGGCAGGACAGGTCTTAGCATGGCTGCAAATCCACCTGCATTCCCACTAGTCACTGGATTGCCGGTTTATGTGGGTTGACACTGCAAACCTCCACGGCTACCTGTACACCTGAGCTAGTGTCTAATCAGCCAGATAGGTATACTATACCTCACTTACATGCTTTGACACCGTTGTGGAATTTTCCTTAGAAACAGGTCTCTGGCACAGGAAACTTTCTCCCATGTTCTGAATCATTAAGAAGCCTTCATGCACGAGAATGGGTAATAGTGTAAATTCTTTCCTAAACTTAGTTTATCTTGGATTTGCTATTAGTAATAGCAAATGGAGACAAATTTTTAAGAGCTCGAGGTCTGTGGCAAATTAAATGACTGAAACAGAGCTTGTAAACTTGAAAAAGTATATTTTGAGTATTCAGTGAACCCCAGATTCTTTATGAAGCCTCCTAGTTAGTAAATCTAGAATACGTGAAATGATAGCCATACCATCCCAGCCTGAGGAATTTTTAATTTTTCTGTTGTGTTTATAATCAAGAACTATTTTAAACTGTCCCAGATAAAAGAGTTTTCTCTTTTTTAAAGACTAAGTCTCATATGACCAATACGCTATAGCAGGACTGGTACGTTAGAAAAGAAAAAACATATTTTCAGCAGGGAAATTCTGCTGTCTTACTTGATCCATTGTTTAGGCATGTTAGACCATGCTTTGTGGAGTGGGGTCCATACTGCTGGATGCTGCATGAAGGCGGGAGAAAAGTGCAGATCACTTTCTTTGCTTGCTCATTCCAAGTAGCTGTGAGTCTAGGATACAGCAGACAGCTGGAAAACCCTCAAGCAATCTCTAAGGTCATACCAGTCACCACAGCAAGCGGTGATCTTGGCACACTAACATCTGAAGCACTGTCAAGACTGATTGATTATTGTGTGTCTGTAAGTATACTGAAAAAGAGGAAATACAGAAATGTGGTGATTGGATCAAAATTACTCTTGATAAATGACAAATACTGTTCACAGCAGTATTTTCAGTGAGCAAGAAAAGGAGAAAGAAGATGGCCAAGAATTTAGGCTTTGATACTGGACAGGAAATGCTGTGTTTTAGTGAAGTTAACACTGGTGGAAATTACTGATGTGATTTAGCACAGCCTTGCAGTGAGCTTAGAATAATGTTGGCTGAACATTATGTGAAGATGACAGATCTGACTGACAGGTTGAATGGTGACACCAGCCACAGTAACCAAGAAAGTAGAGAGCATTTAGAGGAGAAGATTGTGAGCTCCGCTTTCTGCAGACAAGAAGTGTTCTGGAACAAGGTGGTAGATCTGTCAGGGACAGAACTGGCTGTTGGATCTTTGCAAAGAGATTGCCTGAAAATAAAGTCTATAGGAATCAGTGTTTGGATTTACTTCTCACTATGGAACCCATGTAGGAACCAGGATGACATTAAGAGCATCTTACGAAGGATTGCTTAAAGTGGTAAGAGGGAAACTGGGAAAAAAGGTGGAGGAACCTGCCTTCCTTTGGCAGGCGTTACTTCATTTGACAATTCTGCGTCAGTTATTGCTGATATTTATTTATCTTTCCAGTGTTTACAGAATATCAGCACTAATGGTGAGAGCAGTAAGCAGAGTTGTGGGAATAATTGTACAGCATTTGAATGAGAGATTTCACAGTGCACGTTGAGGATGAGTTTATGTAGCACAAAATTGCCTGCTATGGCACATTAGTCTGTAGAGAGCAGATGTGATTGTGTTCCAGAGGAAGGAGCTGCTCCCAATGGCCTCTGCAGCATTGTCACACAATGTGTTTTCAGAGTGTGGCTTTGGGTTTTCTTTTCTTCTCAATTTGATTTACATGAGTAATTCCAATTACCTTTATTATCTGCTGATAAAGAAAAGAATGGGTCTTCTGCAAATGTAATGATCACTAGAGGTAGGAAACTCCTGGTAAATAATTTTCCTGTGAATCCAAATATTGAAATTAATTGAAATTACAATCTTTGCCATTTTCAACATGCTTATCTGGTCACTTGATAACTACTTTGCTTGATCTGCTCTCTCTTAGATGGGTTAATTGCTGTTTTTATTGTTATTGCATATCTAATATTCTATGAATATATAACCTAAATTATTTTAGGAATTACTTACCCTGATGCAAAAAGCATAACAAGAAAGTATGTTTGGCACATTGTGAGAATAGGAAAAGTGGAGCCAGGTATTTACTAGAAGCGACTGTGCAATAGCTACTCAGAGTTACTGGCAGCATGTTGCATCACTTACTAAAATGGCTTTTTTGGAATCTGCATGAGGTGTAGTGAGTGGGAGCTGTAATATTCTGGGTGAAAATCATTGCAGAAAAAAGAGAATCCTCTGGAAAAACAAGGGTGCTCTGGGTCTTCATGTTATTCCACTGGTTGATCAAAATAATGGTGCCTGAGTGAAGCTCAATACCCCTGAGACACTCCCAGTGTTCTGCCAGAGCCGTATGAACTGTAAGGCTGCTCTGCTGCAGTCCTGCACCACTGGCAGTGACAAAATGTACAACACAGATACTAGAAAATCAGGGAACAGACATCTCAGGGACTGTAAAGAAGGCTGGGAGGCTGATGTAGGAAAATGACACTTGGAATATGCAAGCTGCACTGTGTCCTGATGATGATTTCAAGAGTGAGTGGATTTATTCTTTAGAATTGCATATGTTTGTTACTCATGCTCTGGGTAAGGAAAGTGGATAATTTGGCATTTGCAAAAATCTTGATTCTTAAAAAATGTCTGAAATTAAGTTGTTCAAATTTAAGGTTTAAATATGGTTATGGTTAAATATGTTAATATTAAAATTTAAAGGATCCGTTGTAAAAAAAGTTTTTCTGTAGATATGATCTCTCTTTTCCATAACACCCAGCATTTGCAATTACTTCATTTTCCGCATTGAAATCACTCATACCTACTGTAGTGATCTGGATTCTAAATTTAGAAACAGATATTCCAAACTGCTCTCTGTGAAACAGACAGGGTACATGTTTTGTATTGCATGGAGGCTACTGCTTTGCCAACTTTACATGAAATAGAATCTTCTCTTAAACACACAGTGGCCACCCCAAGTTTGTAGCTTGTGTCAATGCGTTTGTATCTAGTTTGCATATACAGTAAGGGGGCTTGATAACCTTCTCTCTTCTGCTGAGCTGCTGCTTGTACAACATATACCCAGGAGGTAGACTCTCAATCAAAATCCCCATCTGCTTCTTGGCTAATGTTCCGGTTACAGTTAGACCTCTTGCACATACTCACATCTAAAATAAGATTGATGGTTTCACTATTGGGAAGCAGCATGTAACTAATGATGCATTGTACCATGCAAGCTTTTGTTTGAATATGTCTTTGTAATCAAGTTAAAGAAAGGAACACAGAGAGAAATTTGTCAGGCATACAGTCCTGCTTTTTTTCCTGAAACCACACTGTTCATCAAGATGCTTTTCAATCACCTGAAGACCAGTAATATTGTAGTACAAGATGTTCTTTCAGGTTTAGAAGAGATTTTATGGGCCAGAACTTCAGCTAGCATAAATTGGCTTCTGTGCAGCTCTAATGATTTTCACCAGCTGAGGATCCACCCTGTGTTCCTATAATAACCCACTAGCATCTGAAAAAAGATTCATGTGATGGTTATGCTAATATGTCTGAGGTTATAGAGCAAGAAAATTTTTATGTGGTTGAATTTTTAATGCAGTTTTTAAATCCAGTTTTTATTCTGCCTGTTTTATCTTGTCTAGGATTTTTTAATATCAAATAACTCTGAAGAGACATTTTTAGATGGACTTTTGTGTGTAGATTCATGGTCTATGTCAAACACACAGCAGCTGCACAGGAATCTGAAACTTCCTTTACAGCAATAGCTATTGAGTCATCAGACTTTTCAGTATTAAATTCAAAACTAAATAATTGATCAGCAAACTTTGTTTTCTGATGTGAAAGAAAACCACTAATTTGCATGAGAATAGTGTTGTGAAATAGGAATTTCTCCTGCATTTCATACCCTGTAGCTCCTGATAAGGTAGTCTACTTCCATGACTCATCACCGAGAATATTATCTGACTTTCCTTGGAAGCACTTTTGGGACTAGGAATGGCATTCTTGCAATTTCAAGTTTTCCCACAAGTTTACCAGATTTTGTATATTTGTGCCTTTTAATAATTTTTGAAATGTGCTGCAGTGAGTAATTCTTACTATAAACAGCTGTAAACAAAGAATAGAACCCAAATACAACTGCCAAGCATAAATATAGTTGTAAAGTAAGTAGGTCATCTGCTTCTACTTCAAATTTTTAAAAAAGGCATTTTTAATGTGTTTAATTCAATACTTGTTTGAGGAGTGCTTTTTCTAACAATGCATTATGTGTTTAATTGCCTTAGAAGAATGCTGTTTCTTGGCTTCTGGGTCTTTCTCACATGTACACTGTGTTCACATGGGTTATGTCTCTGAAAGCTTGACAAATCCGAAAAGCATGGAATTGATGAACCAAATAATAGGGAAGAACAAATCCCAATACATCTGGGCTGCCCATGCCCTTCCATTATCTGTAGAATATCGGGTGTTTGTATATTACCCCTGCCTTAAAACAGGTGAGGAGCTGGCCTACTCACTGCCTGCCATTACAATTAGTTCTGTTCTTCAGCAGACAGGATTAAATTTCTGCATGATATGCACTACTGGAAAGGGTAGTGAAGCTGCAGGCCTTTTACCCACCTGCATTCTGTCTTATTTTGGATATTTGCTGTTGTCAGTGTCCTGTTTCAGGGACGACCTGTAAAAGTTTGCATTGCATTTATTGCTGTTAAAGCAGCTTTTACACAGAGCTGTAACATGTAGGAAACCTTCCACGAATCAGCACTGGGGTGTCAGTAGCTGTAACTGTGAAGAGCGGATGTGCTTTTGGAAACCTCAGTGTGCCTGCTGAGGGCATTTCCCTTCATTGGTCTGTGTAAGAAACAGCCAAACACGTGCAACAAAGCTCATTGGAAGATCCAGCCCAACCTCCTTCTGCCCTGAGGACTGAGCTTTATGGTTTTAAGCAAAACCAACACAAGAGCAATGCCTTTTGAAGCTGCCTTGCTTGTTCACCTCCCTCATACCAAACAGAAGCATATCTGAAACAGATGAATACAGAGGAAAACCAAAAGTGCTCTCTCTCTTGCTTTTGAGCTACTGTACTTAGGAGGGAGAATGTGTAACAACAAATAGAAAGCAGACTTGTTTCAGATATTGATTGATGGCTCTTATGGATAAAGAAGGCAGCAAGGACAAGACAACTAGGGCCTCTTGTAGGTAACATATTTGAGGAGGATACACATGAAAGCACTTAAGCAAAAGGCAGAGAACCATGCCAAAGTAAAGAAACTTGAAAGACACTAAACATTCAAGGGCTGATTGATGATGTCTCTTAGAACTTAACATGCTCACAGGAGCAAAATGTGGATCTCTGTGGAGCTGCTGTCATTAAAACTGAGTTTTCATGAAAAGGGAAGAACAAACAGACAAGAAGGCCAAAGGAAGGAGAATAGGATTAATATATACAGAGTAGATGTGGGGGGAGCAGACTGTTTGAGGTGGTTAATTATCGACCCTAAATGTTTAATTTGTTCCAGGGCCTGACACAGCTCTTGCTAGTCCTACAAGAACTTAGATACTGGGGTAGGTAGACCCTTGGAGCTGGTGTATTGTGGCAGTTCCTACATTACTACAAGATTAGAGGAGATTGTAAGAGAGAAAATTAGCTTAGTTGAGGGATGAAGAAGCCTTAAATATTTTAAGCATCAGTTAGGATAAACATGCATTTAAAATCTTCTCCAAAATTTCTGAAAATCTGGTCTGAAAAACTGCCTAAAAATGTTACAGAGTGGTAAAAGAATTGCTGACTTTTTTCACATAAATAGAAATGAATGTAGCCTACTAGAAAGAATTGAAATAGTTGTTTCTCTGTTAGTTCTGGAACTGCAAATCTTTGATGTCTGGATAAACAATAGGATAATTGATTAAGTACATTGGTATTCCAAAATCCATAACTGCTGAAGTGATTCACAGCAACAAATCAGGCAGTATTGGGTTTGAAGAGACTGTGACCACGAGTTCAAACAATTTCTTGGTAGTGTCCTGTAAATACTGATGTTCCACAACTGAAATGGGAAGAGCTACGTAACACTGCATTTAGCACAGATGTTTCCTGTTATAACAGATTAGTAAAATTTCAGTATTCAGTGGGCCTTTAACACCCACCCTCCATCTGTGGTATTCATTTTTAGCATTGTGGAATAGGCCAAAAAAGCAGGCATGTAATTAAAAAGAAATCCCATCAGGGTGTTTTCTCTAGCTCCACTTTCTTTTTTTTTCCTAGCTGTGTTCCTTCATTTGTGTGTGGAAACATTTCATGGGTGGCAACATGGATAAGACAAAGCTAGTTCTCCATCTGGGAGTCACGCTTATTGCAGCCAAGTGCACTGCAAACAAGCCCTTGAGCGTATGCTGCATCCATAAGTGCTAATTGAGAAAGGCTGATTACGTCAGTTGTGTAAGAATAATATTCTTTGCCAAATGACCAGTTTGTGCTTGTGGCTTTTAAGTAGCTGTGGTTCACCAAAGTGCTTGAGAAGTGCCTTTACTTTGAAGAGGAAGCTAAGCAAAGGGCTGGAGGCAAGGAGTGCTGAGGGACCAGATGAGCACTGTGGGAGTAACAAAGTCAATAACCCAGAGAGCTGCCACAGATCCACTCAAATAAAATGATGGTAAAGCTCATCTTTGAGTGACTTGCTTGGGAGACAAAAGAAGAGAAGAACGCAAGCATAAAAGTGACTCTGACCATAACATGCATTGCAAACACATTCAAAATTTACTGTGCAAACCAACTTCTCAAGTTTCTTTAATGTACGTTTATTCCAGGCTGAATGTTCCAAAACCTTAACATATGGTGTGTTATTTGTTGAACAACCTGCAGGGCAGAGCATAGGTGTCAGTCTTGTGAATTTTCAAGTTAACTCATAGATTTGTGGTGATTGGGGAATGGGTAAGGAGTCTAAAATGCATTTACTATGGAGAAGAGCAGTGCCGTTGCAAGGGCCTCATCCATGAGATGCAAACCTTGCTAGGTTCAACTGGCTGTGGCACATGGACCTGTACCTCTTTATCTGTGTGTGTTCCTTCACTCTACACTGGCATGAAATCCAGGGCAGCCACCACTGGCCTGCAGTGCCCTCACACCACCCTTAGGAAGAGCACAGAGGCAGGCAGCTGGCCTTTCCATGGAGATTTAATAGTTCTCTGTCCTACTCTGTATTCCTTGCTTTTTTGTGTTCCAATTATAGCTTCAAAATTATTATTAATTTCTTTTTAATTTCCAAATTTCATTGGGCATCTCATACTGAAATTTTCCTGCAGAGAAAGGCTTCAAACTATTGGATAGAAATCTTTTTTGTCATATTCCCTCACAGATGGTCCAATCTGCTCTGCAGTTCATGCCTGACAGCTAGTTAATCTGGCAGCACAAGAACACATTTCAAAATGCAGGTTCTGGTATCAGCCTCAGGCAAGCACCTCAACTCTGTTCTGCACCCTGAAATTGAGGAATTCAGTCTCTGTTCGTCTTAAAAATGTCAAGAGTTGTGTTTTCTAGATATAAGGTGTATTGTAGAAGATAACTCTGAAATTGAGATGTATCTAGAAATGTTTGTGTTGTTGCAGTACACTAACAATGTTTTCATGCTTACGCCACTGGCTTAGAGCAACTTCCTACAGGTGACTGAGAAAAGCAAACCCTTTCATGGTAGGTCTGAATTTGTTACTCATAGACTTTCATCTCCTCGAGAAACAGGAGAAGGAAGTCTAAAGATTGAAAAACGTTGCACTAAACAAAATGTATTCAAAACTTTGGCAAAGCATTGGATAAGTGCTTTATGCTATATATTTGTTAGGTAAAATTTTGCACTCCATCTGCCTACACCATCTTTGTGCAAAATTTATAAAATATTACTGAATTGCATATATATGTTTCTTGTCATGGACTCTGGGAAGTCTTATAAAAAATGGAATAAGATAGCAGAATATATTGGGGGGGGTGTTAGTAGCACATTACAGAAATACACAATTTATTATAAATATAATAATTTCCCTTTGATACAGAAAATCCAACAAAGATGCACCTTTGCTCAGGACCATGGATCTTAGGTCAGAAACATTTTTAGAAAGCAATTTGTAACTAAAAATTTTGGATTTTTTCCTTTATTTAACTACAGGACCATTTAAATCCTCTTAATTTTTTTAGATGAAGCTATTGTGTTTCTGGCAACAAAAAATGTGTCTTCCAGTCTGTTCCAGATTAGTGAAATTACCATGTGAAATTCTACAAAACTTATTGCACTTTAAATACATCTGTTTTTATTAATGGAAAAGAGATAAAACTGATTGTTCCATTTGCTCTGAAATGACAGCCTGTGAATGGCAGCAAACAAATTTTTAAAAATGCTACCTCTGTTTTTGCCTGCCATTCTATATGGTATTTGTCAAGAGATAATGCAAAAATTCAAATGAGTCATTTCCTCAAACTTTAAGGCTGAGTAGTACGTTTAATATCACATTTTCCATTCCTTTTTGCTGCAGAAATACGAAGTCAAGAAATGATGATGAGATTATATTTTTATAGGTTGTATATAATGTAAATTCTGAAATGGGTGCAGAAATATTCTGTGATTCTTTTTAGCAAAAATAAGTCTGCTTAAAAGCTTTTACAACTGTCCCTCGGGATCCCAGTGAGGTGATGATAATTTTTGTTATGAATTAACCTTAGAAAATTTTACAGTAGCAAAAATTGTGTACATTTAAAGAAATAATGCAACTTTAAGAACAGTTCTGAAATATTTCAACTAGCATAACCTAAGGGCTGGCATTTAAAGAAACTGCATATTCCTGATTTTAGTTGTCTTCTAATTCATCTCCTTTGAAAATAATCAATTTCAAATGAAGTAGAGGTTCAGCAGGTGGTTTTTACAAGAATCACTCATTAAGAGGATGTTTAAGGTCATGCATAAACATAGACCATAGACCATAGAACCATAGAACATAGACCATAGGTCTGGGTTGGGAGGACCCTGAAAGCCCATCTCATTCCACCCCCTGCCATGGGCAGGGACACCTGCTGCCAAACCAGGTTGCTCAGAGCCCCATCTGACCTGGCCTTGAGCACTTCCAGGGATGGGGCAGCTTCCCTGGGCAACCTGTGCCAGTGCCCAACCACCCTCATGGCAAAGAGTTTCTCTCTAATGTCTAATTTAAATCTCCCCTCTTTCAGTTTGAAGCTATTCTCCTTTGTCCTACCACTCCAGGCCCTTGTCCATGCGAAGTCCCTCTCTAGCTCTTTAGGAGCTCCTTTAAGCACTGGAAGGTGCTCTAGGCTCTCCCTGAAGCCTTTTCTTCTTCAGGCTGACCAGCCCCAGCTCTCCCAGCCTGTCCTCATAGCAGAGGTGCTCCAGCCCTCTGATCATATTTGGGACCATCTTCTGGACTTGCTCCAGCAGGTCCACATCCTTGTTATGCTGGGGGCCCCAGAACTGGATGCAGCATTCCAGGTCTCTCACGAGAGCAGAGTAGAGAGGGAGAATCCCCTCCCTTGACCTGCTGGTCTCACTTCTTTTGGTGCAGCCCAGGATATGATTGACTTTCTGGGCTGCAAACACACATTGCTAGCTCATGTCCAGCCTCTCATCTACCAACAACCCCAAGACCTTCTCCCCAGAGCTGCTCTCACTCCTCTCTCCTCCCAGCCTGTATTTGTGCTTGGGATTGCCCCAGACCAGGTGCAGGACCTTGCACTTGGTCTTGTTGAACTTCGTGAGGTTCACACAGGCCCAGCTCTCAGGCCTGTCAAGGTCCCTCTGGATGCCACTCCTTCCCCCCATTTTTTTCTATTTAGACTTAGGCAGGTTGGCTAAGTCAAAGAACTGGTGTATTTCCAGTTTATTTTTGCTTTAGCTATAGGTTCTTTATATTCTTTTTCCCTTTCTCAAGGCTTTATTTCATACACCTGTTCCCTTTGAGAAGAACAAAATACATAATGAAATTAAGTTCTTACTTGGAATTACAAGGTAAGTGTATAATTTTTCAGATTTCACAACAAGGGATATCTGGGCTATATCACTGGCAAATCACTACTGCTGTAGTCTTTAGAGAGCCATTAGTATGGAATTATGACAGCCCAAGGAAGGCAGGTTTGGGCATACCATATTTTGCTTGTATTATATTTTTGAGCCATGTATCCCTGTATTTTGCTGACAGATTGTCAGGGAAGTGATTAGTCTGGATAACAGGGTGATTATTTCATTTTACAAAACAAAACAAAAAAAGCAAAAGCAAGCAAAAGGAATTGCTTTTGGCAGAAGATGATTCCATTACTTAGAAGAAAAAAATTACTTGATGTTAAATTAAATGCTTACCAAAATGAATACAACAGAATATGACAACGAATAATAGATAATAACTAGTTAATAACTTTGAAATAAGGATTTAGACAATAATTCCTCTTCATTCAGTGCTAAATCAAAGCCATGTAAGCAATGTTGCGTTGAACACTTGGCTTCATAGTCATAGCTACTGATAATGAACTACAGGGCCCAGCTACTACAGATGTGACAATAGCTGGCATTGTATAATGTTGGCAGTATCCTAATGCGTAAAGTATCCATGTGTACCATAATTTCTGGAAGAAAGTGCTTCCCTGCAAGGCTTCTTATTTTCACTGAGGCCTTTGAATAGGAGTAGTGCTGTTCCATTAAGGAAGTTGATTTGGGATTTTGTCCAGGGAAATTGGGTGCATTGAGACTAGTGGGTGCAGAAAGGGAAACCCCCTGAAAACCTGACTTTTAAAGAGTTGACTGAAGCCAATATGTAGCTGGAGAATTGTGCTGGAATGCCATAGGTGCAGCAGTGCTCCAGTGCTCATGCCTCCTGCAAAGGCAGCTCACAGCACATCTGGTCCCCGACTGCCCCTCAGGACTGTGGAGCTCTGGTCACCTTCTTTCCAAGCAGAAGCAAAATGCCATTATGATCGTCTTCTGCAACAGGCTGGTTTATGAGGAGAAAAACTTTCAGTCTCAGAAGTAAGTAAATAAAATTTCTTAAAAATGTGGGCTGCCAGAAGAGGAACTGCTACAATACATATAAACCATAAATCTATTAAAATGCATGTGCTGCAGTGGTTAGTCTGGTACCTTCTGGGAAATAGGTTTCATTTTTCCCTTTCTTTCAAGACTTGTGCTGTTTTGACTGACAGAAGCTCAGATCTATGGAAAACTGAACATTTCAGAAGTATGTTCTTTTCCCTGGGCAGGCACTCTGGTCACCTGCAGGAATACTGATCCTCCTCCTTTGGTGATGACAAATCAGATGGCCTTTAAAAGTATTCCCAATTAATATTTTTGTTGCAGACCTACTGGGGAGTTGTTATGGTGTGCTTTCTAGATTACTGTGGTGTCTTTTAACTTCAGCTGCTAACTTGAAACCAAAAAGCGTCCTTTGACTACAGTTCTTGGACTTTGTTCAGCCAACCTTTGAAGAAAGAGAATGTGCCTTTTGTATAAATCAGGACCAGACTCAAACACATGGGGAAATTTGCTCACTGCATTTGAAGTTAAAATTTGACATAACAAAGGATATTACAAGAAACCGTTGTGAAGTTTAAAAAGATCACTACTGAGCTAAAGTTTATTGCCAGTACTGTTCTTGCAGATCAAGGCTATGCTAATGTGGTTAGGGTTACTTTAATATTTTGCAGCCTCTCATTCCCTTGGTGCATGTTTTAAGCATGCATATCACTCACTTTTATAATAAAGTAACTTGATAAAACCTGCTTTGTGCTGGTGTCCTGAGGTAAATAGTGACAGATATGTTAAGTCTCACATTGTTTGTTCCAGCTTTATTATGTTTGATGAAAAAAATATATATCTTGGTAATATCTCATAACATGCAGTATTTCCTCAGTAACTGGATTGCTGTAAGGAGGGACATTTTTTACCTGAATAGTGAAACTGTATCCTAGTTATTTCTCTGGTATTCTTTGCAAGACACATAGGATGTTGACAACATTAACAACTATTGCACAGTGTGATGGAAAACTTTGAAAAAGACTTTTGTCTTTGGGGATGGATGAGTGGAATCATTACAGTCTTCCTGAAAGATGTACTTGTGCAGCTTTTTATTCTCTGTGCAGGAAGAGGTGTGTGTATGTTCTAAATATAATTATGGGTCAGAGTGTAAATGTTAGGTTGTGTGAAGTCCATGACTGAAAGCAGACCTATCAATTATGTCAGTGGGAGGTTGCTGCCAAGATCAAAAGTAGATTATAGGCCTGGCTAAGGCTGCGCTCACACAGCTTTGCGGGTGCATCAATGCTAATGTGCTGCCCTAGCAAAGAGCATGGTACTCCTGTGGATGCAGTGTATTCTGGTTTGCTGTGAGTGAGAGATGCTCCCTGGAAAAGAAATGTTGTCTGTATAACTGTCTCTCTGCACTCAGCTTTTCCTTATGCAAATACCCATGTGTCAGTTTTGTCCATGTTCATGTCTGGAGCACTCACAGCTCTGATTTGTGATCAGAGAAGCCTAGCCTTCAGCAGAGGAACCAAGAGGGATAAGCCAAGCCCTTGCCCATAATGAAGGAGTTGACCAATCATAAGATTCTCTGTGTAACATAGGACAGGGATAGAAACAACTATTCACCTGGGACAACCACTTGTAATTCTAGGGCATCCAAATTCCCAGTGCGTCATCAAGTTAAAATTAAAAAGGACACTTTTCTTTACAGTCTTTAGTTTTGGTAAGGAAGCAGAAGAAGCAGAAAAATCAACTCCTGGAAGAAACCTAATTTGGTCTAAAACCATTAGATGGAATGTCCTTGATTTTCCTCCTAAGACAAAACTATTAGTTTTTAAAAATCAAGGCTTGTCAGTGTACAAACTATACTAAAATTACTCCAGTTTCTTCACTTTGCCCCTACTAAGTCATGGGGTTTATAACTAAGGGATTGCAATGCATCGAATGTAAAAATATTGAGACTTGATGAATGCAGAATCTTTGTTACACAAAGAAGTAGAAAGTATTGATCAAAAAAAATGCTTTGAGGCAAACCAATTAGAGACCCATTGACAGCAAAATGACCTGCTCATCCATCTTTCAAATGAAATTTAAAACCTAGATCCACATTATTTGTGGCCATTTTAAACTCTTGAGCATTTTTACTGAGGTCTGAATGCTGTTAATTTTGGTGTCCTGGCCAAACTCCAAACTGAATAATTATTCTGCTTCTTTCGTAAATTACAGCAGCAGCTTCATTAGGAACAAATGCATTCGTAGTTTGCTGACCTAAACTGCTCTTATATTGGTATGCACTATTAACTGTTGCTGCATTTCCAACTGAGGCTGGCTGCATTTCCATAATTAAATGACCTCTGGACAAAGCATGTATAGCTTGTTTAAAAGGCTGTAGTGGGACAAAAGGTGCTGTATGTATAAATGCTATCATGGAAATAATTTTAGGCCCAGAACATGCAGGTGTTGAAGTGTGTTCACTGAACAGGGGGAACTATTGGCATTCAGTGATGTAGCTGGATGAAAGACAGAGACTATTTGGGGACAGAGGGTGTTTACTTATGGGTTGGAAAGCTTGTGGCCGCTGATTACCATGAAAAAGGCAGTTTCATTGAGAAGCATCGCAAAATTACAGAACAAAATGGGAAGCAAAGGGAGAGTGGAGACTTACTAAAAAACAGAGGCTTAGTGCTTTCTGGATATGTGTTTCTGGATAATGAGGTTAGCCAGCAAGATGCATGTTGATTTTTTTTTCCAGAAGTAAAAGCAGCTACATTGTTGAGAAGTCCAATAAAATATTCCAGACATTCTATGCATGGTTTCTTAAAGCTCTATATTTTGTTCCAATTGCATTATAGCTTCTTTTAAAAAGGTCCACACTCTGCCTGAAAGGTGAGGAAAACCCTGAAACAGTGTGTAAGATATGAGCAGGAGGTCTTACAGTCTTTATGTTTCCACTGTGCTGTTTAGCTACAGCATCATCCTTGCTTTCCAGTGCTATCGTTGTACAGCATCTGAATTAGTTGCCTAAAGTGATTTTAACTACCAATTTAGTGGTAGATGCTCAAGTGCACTGCTGTTCCTAAAAACACCCAGAATAGTCTAAACACAAACAGCTAACTGAAAATGTTTATGGGAGTCTGTTCCAGTTGTGGGAGAGCCACATGGCAAGAAAGCTCTCTAATCCACAGAATGGTTACAGTGGTAGCAAGGAACAGATTTGAACCCCAAGGTCTTAGCTTTCATTAACCTTTGTCTCTGGGGTGTGAAGTAGAAGCACTGTCTGATCCTTTCATATAGCCTGGAATTGACTACACTGTAGGGCTGGGCAATTTTATTTCTGTAGATGAGTTCAACAAGTACAAAGCAGAACTGTGCTCCCATTCTCCTATGTATAAGCAGGTTCTTTCACTAGTTAGCTGATTCAAAGTCAGGAAAAATCAGAAATTTATTTTCAGCATGAAAGCTATTACTAAAAGATACATTGTCTTAGAAGTCAGAGTCTTGGAATAAAGGTGCTATATCTGGTATGCTATATTTGGTGTGCTGTATTCAGGTGTTCATGGTAAACTTGAGTATGACTATTCAGTATCTCTTAGTTGTTGCATGCCTGGTACCAGAACTCTAAATCGCTACACTTATTCTTTCCTACCAGTGAAACATTTACACCAGAAGTGTTCAGTTCATTAGTTAACTGAAATTACTGTGGTCATGCTTCAATACTTTACTAGGATATATTCTTAGTGCTGTTAGGATGTATTAGTGCTCTTTCTATTTTCTCTCTTATGAACTGTACTGAAAGTACAGTGTTCTTTACAAATAGGAAAGTATCTATTCCCTCCAAAATGTCGACCTTGTCATCAAGGAAAAGAACAAAAACCAATTTCTATCATGCACATCACCAATCAAAGCAACTGCTGACTATTGTGGATGATCTCCTAATCTCTCTCAAATGAAGAGAAAGTGCATTTAGAGAAACTGAAGCATCTTTGAACAGTCTGCTATGAGTCAAATGGGTTTGTTTTGCAACAGATTTTATTTGCTATGAATAATTTGATGAGCTTTATTTAATTGGCAGACACAACAATAACCACTCATATCACATTTCCCATAGGCTCCAAATCATGTTTGAGCCCTTTTGCACAGTTAAATGGTTACTAGTTTTCTTCTTTCAACATCTGTTTTAGTCAACCTTGCCAAGTGTCTATTCATTGCTGTTATAACAAGGTGTTAAATATTTAAAATTACAAACCAGCTTTAAAACTGTGCCTGAACATCTTTTATCTCTCATTTTGGATTTTGTAACTTTTTATACCATTTACAAAACTTTAGGAGAAAACACGGAAATGTATGAATAAAAGAAAAAGGGAAACACAGTGAGTACATCATTTACAGTTTCAGCAGAATTACAGATTCTCACTTAGATTTCACTAGAATATAGACATCTAAAGCACTTAGGAAACTCAGCATTTTTAAAAATCTAACCAGAAACAAGCCACAGATTTCTCCTGCCTTGCAATAATAGCCCAGTCCACCGATGTTAAATTATATTGGAAAACCTAGTAAAACCCAAGTAAAATTTACATCTGTATATCATAGTTCTGATGTGGTGGATAATGGAAACCAACACTGCAACATTTGAGTCACAGGATGAGTCAGTTCTTTATAACTTGAAGGACCAGCACTGGATAAGAATAACAGATTTCTAAACTTGTCATAAAAACCAATTAGTCTTTTCACTAATATTCTCATTCGTAAGCAACAGGAGATCTTATGTTAATTCTAAGCCTTCATTCTAACATCTCTGTACAAAAGCAGCTTAGTAAAAAACTTCAGTCTGAACAGAATTCAGACCGCAATGTAATTCTCATTGTATACAAAAAACATGTGCTTACCCAACTTGGCCTTACTTGATGCTATGTCCCAGTTTGGCATAAACTATTTTATAAAATGAAAATTGAAAATAGACGTTAATGAAGACTCCCTCCTTAGAAACAGTGGATAGGCTATATCGCAAGCCAAGAATTCTCAATTTTATATCCTCTTCCACAGAAGGCACAGCTCTGTCACATATTTGAATGGCTGTTTTTTCAAAATTGGCATGTTCTTCAAAATATCGCTAAATAAGGTCATTGTGTACCACATTCTTGTGCCAAAATATACAAAATGTGCTATATAAGTCACATATGTAGTTAGGCATCCAGGACAGGACTCAGAATTGGCTTTTTTTAACTGTAAATAACAAGCCTCTATTATGACCTAAATGCTATTCTCTTGGGGAGACAACCATAACATTTATTTACGCAAACTCAGTAGAATGGCTTCCCTCAAATTATAGCAAACTGTCAGAGACAGAAGAGAAAGACAGAGAAAATTTAGGCCCAGATCATGGGCATTTTAAAATCAAAGGCTGATCTGTCATTCCCAAAGAGAGACCAGTATTTTGCCTGTAATGAGCAGTTACCCTGAAGCTGGCTTTATGGCCGAATGAAAGAATAAGGAATTTTGTTTGAAGGAGATCAGATTTCCTCCTATGACCAAGGATACATAGGCTGGTTTGTAAATAAAAATATGCAAAATAGTCTTGTACATGCTGGATCTTGTACTAGAAAACAGGTCCATGCAAGTTGAGATGAATTCTGAAGGAAATAGGAGTCAAAATGAAGCCCTAATATGGAGTTTAATTGATGAGCTACACAGTAAAATACAAAACCACTGTTCAAGGAAAAGGTTTGTGTGACACCCAGAAGCAGTTACTGCACTTGTTATCTTACCATTAGTTGTGATTGAGAATAAGGTATGTTTATTTAGCAGGATTTCATGAAGGAATACCCTGAAAAGTGGAATTTTGTGGAAGGAAATAATCCTGGGTTTCAGACAGAAGGGTTTTACCTCATTAGTTTACTTGCTTTCTTTAAGGGTACAGCGTCACAGCTGTGGCTGGTGTGGATGATACAAGGGATGTAATGTCATGCATGTGGAAAGAGAAAGTTAGATGTTACTATGCTTTAGTAGTAACTGCACAGCAGTAGAAAGAGCATGTAATGGATAAAAATCCATCTTTGAACAGGATATTGAGTGGGATTATTAAAAAAATGGCATGTTACCTTAAGGATATGAGAACGAGCTCTTGTTTATCACTAACTACACAGGATTGCAATATTAATTTTAAAGTCATAGCAGTATCAATTTTCAAATTGTTTATGAAACCAAAACTGAAGGTAAAGACATTGCAGAATAATACAACTATGTCCTAGGAGACTTATCTATTTAAGATTACAGAGGAGCTAAAGGATCAGTCAAGCACAATGCAGACAAATTTAATCATCTCAAGTTTACATAAGTATATATTGCATGTGTTAAGAGCATGTTCACAGTAAGACTGAGTTAGACACAGTAAGACTGGTTGCTTTCATCTTGAAAAAAATCACTTGAGCAGCTGTGTCAGTGAATTAGAGAACTGAACCCTGCAGAGGGTTTGAGGGGAAAAGAGGCTTAGCTAAGAGTTTCTGAAGAATATATTTCCTAGCCTAGTGAAATAATATTGAAATTATACTTGTCAAAAGTCAAGGACATTGGCCTTGTTTGCTTTCCCAGGGGAATTTGCCTTTTGGATTAGATGAGGGAATCCAGGGGTGTTTAACCACAGTTTTGGTGACTCTGCTCCAGTACAAAACGCTCACCTCACTGAACTGCAGGCCTGACTTTCCATGTCTCCTACAATTTCCCTTCTGTTAGGAGCCCAATCTTTGTATGTTTGCAGGGCAGACTGTACTAAATTCTCAACCTCTGAGACACTTCAGACCCACAACTCTAGTAAAGAGAATATTCACAGAAGTGGTGAAGGAAATAAAGGATGGAGAAAACACAATGATAAGAAGAGGCTGAACAGAAATGTTAAACTTTCTTCTGTAGTTTGTGGGGTAAGTACAGGCCACTCCACTCTGTAGACATAGCTCTACCTCTCCAGATATCATGAAGAGGCAGGAAAATCAGGTTTAGAGTTTAATTCACATCCCTGGATTTTACTCCCCCCTACACTGCCCTCGTGTGGTCTTAGTTCCAGCACAAAAACTGTGCTGGAAGCACAAAAGAGTTACACTTGGGGTTTTGGAGAAGTGTGAAGCCAGTCACATCATAATTTGGACGTGATTCAGGATGTTTTAACCAATCCTACTGTTCTGGTCTAAAATCTCATGGTGCAGATGTGAATCTGTTGTTATTTAATTAGAACAATCGTTCTTAATCCATTTGTCAGCCTCTGTGCTCTAAGGGCACTATGATCTAAATGTCAGTCTCTTACCCTATTTTATTCTCTGGGTTTACATCTGGTTGCTGTTGTGTGGCTTATGTGAAATGAGTGGGTGGTTTCAGACCTGTGCATAGAAGATAGGTGGTTATATAATGAAAATCAGTATCTCGAAGCAAATGGCATGATTAGCACTATCAGATCTCTGGAACAGAGAGGGGAAGGCTTTGAGGGTAGTGGAACTGCACCACTTTCTCTCAGACATGATTCCTGCACCCAAGTCACCAGTTAATGAAGTTAAAACTCCCCCTAACTATAGAATGAGCTGAATGTGTTTCACTGATCTCTGAAGAGTTTTGTCTCTAATGCACGAGTCCTTTCACAGCTCTGAATTGTCTAGAAGCTTAAAGGAAATGTGGCAGAAGGCGACTGTTCATGGTGGCAGTGCCATCCCAGGACCATCCTGTGCTCCCCCTCACCCCAGCAGTGTCTGAGCAAGGTCTGACTGGAGCCCGCTGGAGCCAGCTGGTTGTGGCTCTCTGTAGGATTGCAGGCTGTTTTCCTCTCTCAGAAGGACAGGATTGCCTGGCTCTCATAGTCCCCTCTTCTTTCTGCCTTGTGCTCTTGGCTGGGTTGCACCCAAGTGCTGCTGAAGTAAGAACCATGTTTTCCAGGGATTGAGTGCTCACACTGCCTGCGGTATAGGCAAATGTAACTCTAATAAAGTCAGTGGCAATGTGCTGTCTCATGCTGAATTGTGGCCTAGATACTTCTACACCAGTGATTTGCTGGGCAGAGTTTCACTTTAGCTGCTGCCTTAACTAATACTAAAATGCAGCATGGAGAGGGCACTCAGCCAGAGCTCTGTGTTCTCTTCCTGGCTTGGCCACACTCATGCTCCTTCTGATTTGCTGTTTGTCACATAGGAATAGTAATACTGAAATTCCCTTGTAAAGTGCTTATATAGCTACAACCACTAGGTAAGAATTAATTATTATTATTATTACTGTAGACTTTGGGAGCCAAATTTTGACCTTTTCTTGCAATCATCAAATTGCCATAAGCCTGTCTGGAGAAATAATTTAACCAGCAGGCTGTAGTAGAGCAAGGGCTGCAAAAAAATGCTCACATCACAGATCCGATTGAAGGCTGTTGTCCTGCTATCAAAAATGGAGCAAGAGAGAAGAGATATAAACACCAGCAGGTCTTAGCAACCATTTCACACAACCCCTTCTAGGGAACTGATGGAAGTTCATTTGTGTGTGATTTGAAGAAAAATCTTAAGAAAAGCAACAGATAAAAGAAACAAGAGTTGTGAAACTGAATATGATGAGGCCTGTTGGCCCCATGACCCTGGCTGTCTCTTTGAATCCTTTTCTGCTTGTTAGTGACTGCCCCTTTCCTTCAGTTCAGGCACTCTTCTGTTTAGGCAAACACAAATAACAGCTATGTACTTTTGTCTAAAATAGACAAAAAAGAAAGCAGAAAGAACAAAAGTAACTTTTCTGTGAGAAACCCCAGTCTGATCTTGAACAAGCTGTAGGAATTCCGAGAACAAAGCAGCTAATGCCTCTGCTACCAGGCAGAGTTCCTACAACGTTACAAGAGGGAAAAAGTGTGGGGACTTTTTGGCAACCCACCCCATGTTCTGACTTCCACATTTAAGAAAAGGCAAAGGGTGCTGGTAGAATATATGAGAGAGCAATACCCTTAGAAATTAGTAACAGAATGTGGAAAAAAGCAGTTTCAGTTTTGAGTCATGATTTCTCAACAGTGCATTCATTACAAATAAAATGCTACCCAACATATCCTGATGGGCCTAATTAATCACTGAGGAAATATTTTAGCAGTCACAAAAAATGAAGGTACAATTATTTGAAGATGATCTGATAATGACTGGTTTGTGGAAAGAAGGTTGGATATTGGCAACTCTTTCCAAAGAGAATTCCAACCGGAAAAAATATGATTTGCAAATAGCCATGATCTGTACATTCCAATTGTACCAGAAAAGAAAGCATCTGAAATACACGGCTGTGAAAACACATTTTACAGCTCTTCTGATTGTTCTCCCTAATTTTCTGCAAATTTCACGTTGTAACCGGTGTTCCTTATTGTCGGGCCCAGGCCCTTTTCCCACTAGCACTCTTAGGTGCTCCTTATTGTTTCCTTCATGCTAAATTATATGAAGGTTGCCACAGGTTCTTCTAGCATCCTTGATCACCGTGATTATCAATAAATAGGAAAGTGGATTAGCAATGGTTAACTGGATTAACTGGACACAGAAACACATGAAGAGTGCAGGTAGCAGGATAACTTCCCTGCTCAGGGAATCTCTGTGGACACACACATGAGATTTTGCAGCTAAATTATGCAGTGAATTGTTGTAGAAGGTGCATTTCATTCATTGGCTGTGGAAATAATCTGGTGGCAAAAAGATGAAGAGTCTGCCACGCATTTTGGTGTTGCCTAGAATTTGTAGATATTGTGGGTTGGTTTTGCTTCATATTATAGTTTCTTAGGTGATGTGTGTAAATGCATATGTACCTTTACTCTTTGGAGATGGACTTTTTTTTTGTTTTTCTCCTCCTTCCCACTAACCACTGTCAGTGAAAATGATCAATTCTAGTGAAAGAACTCAACTACCATGTATTAATTTTAGATGGCACCACTGTGCCATATTGTGCTAAAGCCTGTCTTCATTTTATCTGGACACTGTTTTTTGCTCTAAGACCCCTGACAGCAAAGCTTTTGACTAAATCCACAACAAAGCTCTGTTTAACACTCAGCAATCTGTTCTCCATTATCCAGTTGGACTACTCCTTTGGGCTGTGCCTGGAAGTTTCACTGCAACTATTTGGACCTAAACTAGAGATCAGAGTGGAGACTTTGAGAAGGAAGATGGAGCAAAGAAAGATTACTACTTTTATTTATAACAGAGGCGGTTTTGTGTGTGCTCAGAAAGGAAAGGGAGCAATTTTAAATCCAGCTTTTCAAGGTGAAACTTTTCATGTTCTTTCAAATTTGGATCATACCTCAGTGTATTTCTAAGGCAGTCCATCCCCCACTTCTACCAGAACGGCAAATCACTGCACCACATGACTGTGCAGGGGGGGATGCTTTTGTGATGCTTTGTCCCAGTCCTACAACAAGTCAACAAGGCAGGTCACAAACTGACTTGTAGCTGCAGACTTGTCATGATCCCTTTTCCTATCCCCCAAAGCAGACCCTGTTGTGAGGTAGAGCTTCATGCTCCCCAGCATGGGCTTGCAGTGACGTCTTCTCCACCAGTGAGATGATGAACTTGAAGGACAGAAAATGTCCCAATACATTTTACCACTTGGACATGCATCAAATTTGCCTTGATTTCCCTGGTGTGAGTCAGAAATGGCTCAGTCACATCAATGTAGATTGGATAAGCATTACTGGCCTCAGTGGAATGACTGAATTTGGCCCATTGCTTTACAACTGTGCCATTAAAACAGTTAATCTTCTGGCTGCAAGGAATAATATTTAAAAAATGAAGTTTACATATGTTGGGATGTGCTCTGGATAACAAGACAGAATATCAGACTTAATCATGTTTTGTGCTACAGTGCTGACAGCGTATGTGGGGCAGCACTGCAGAAAAAAGCAGCTTCCTCATTATTCTTGGTGTGTTTTGCAGCACACCAAGGCATCTGGGCAAGGAGACTCTCAGAACCATGTCAGAGCTGGAAAAATTGCCTGAAATGATGTGTAAAGATGAGTAAAAAATTATTTCCTTGTTTTAGCTTGAAGAAAAAGTTGTAGGGTTTTTTTTCATAAAAGCAGGAAGATAATTTAAAGAGATTTGCATCTAATGTGAACAGTTCCATGTACCTTCAATGAACATAAAAAATACATCAAAATTTATGATGAATGATGGTCCTTGGTCCTGTTCTCATTATACATACATCTGAAGTGGAACCGATGCCATTTATGAATAATTTAATTAAAATAATGACAAATATTATTTTTGTAGCATGGAAAACTGTAAACATTAAATGAATAAGGCTGAGAATCATGAAAGCCAATCTTAATTACTAGAAACTAGACCAATCAGCTGAACTGAGGCAAACAGGAAAGTGAACATTTTAGAGAGGAGTTTACAGCTGCTAGGGTGGAACTAACATCTTAGAAGAGTTAGTGTAGTCAGTACTTTGAAGTGCACAATATTTTGGAATAAATCATTAAAGCAACATAGGATCTCTTCATTCTGCATGTCTTTTGAATATTCTACAGCCCTCAGAACTTCTCCCCATATTTTATGTCTCTATTGTCTGCCAGCCCCAGGGCTTAGCAGTAAATCTCCAAGCCAGCCCTCTTTATAGTGGTGGCTAAGCAGTCATCAGGTAAAAGTATGGAATAGATGCTGCCCCTGGATCAGGGCTGGCATTTCTGTCCTGTTATCCCTTTCCTAGCTATAACTATCAATGTCTGATTAACAATGAATAAAGATTCCTGCATCTTGCACTCTCCTGGAAGGAACTTCTCTGGCTTGCCACATAGAAACCTTCTTCTGGTTTCCCAGCTGTCCCCTACTTTAAGTTGGGGACTTTTTTTTTTTCAGCTTCTTCTCTGCTCAGGTTTTTACTCCTGATCATGATGTGTTTAAAGAAAAAAAGCATACTCTTTGTACTATCAGGATAACCAAAGAAGGTGTTAGAGCTTCCTCTTGTAAGATGGACTCAGCTTTCCCTTGATTATTATTTCTAGTTTGATTTCAGCTTTCTTTAATATTGGTACCAAAATTGTGCAAAACTTTCTGTCTGGCTGTAGAGTAGAATGCTTTTCAAACTGGGTCATCCTCTGCAAGGGTGAACTTTTACTCCAAGTTCAAAGTCAAAAGCATCAGAAAGCTGAGAGTTATCACCCTGAGGATAAAATACACAGAGCTTTTAAACCATAAATGCTGTGCATCACAGCATCTCTGTTACTACAGCAGGCCAAAATGACACTGTCTTCTTTGCGAGTCACACTGCCTTTTTCTCTCAGTGTGTTCGTTTCTCTGCTTTTCATTCTCTGGTGCCTCATTTCTGACTCATCGTATGAACTGAGCCAAAGAATGGGAACAGAGAGCTCAGGCTTCGTGTTTTCCTTCCATGCTGTCCCTGCACACTGGGAGATAAGTGTTTCCCAGTTCTCTAAGTCCATAAATTGCAGCAGACTTACAAAACAAGTAAAAATGTGAATTTGGGGGGCTAAAACTCTGATCCCAAATTAAAAATGTGATAGACAAATTTTGACTAATTTATACTCTCTGAATAAAGGGGATGTTTCAATCACGGTTTTTGAAGAATTCGGATTTCAGAATATGGAATAATCATTAAATTGGGTAAAATATTCGCCAGCAGCACCAGTTTTTATTTGAAACGGTTTGAAATGAGAACGAAATGGAGAAGTTGTTTGATAAAAGCAATAAAGCTCACGGACCAGCCAAAAGAATCTTAGTGAGGTGCCACCTTGTGCCTGCGGAGCGACATGGCCGAACCCGTGCGCAGGGCGGGGCCGGGCCGGGGCCGGACAGGGGCCCTCATAACAGCAAATGCCGTGAAATTTGGAAGTGAAAAAACCGGAGCAGGACTTTTAAAATCTTTGCTGTTAACTGGCGCCTGTCTCCCTGAACAGTGCATCCCTGAAAGTGAAGAGAACGATTGTTAAAACAGTTAAACTTAGTCTCTCTCTCTCAGAAGCGGTGCATTTGAAAAGCCTTTGGAGGGGACAGTTGTGATTTCATAACAACATAATGGCCATTTGTTAGCCAGCGAGTTCTACCTTCTAATAGCTGACACGCTGATGCTGTGCAGCCTTTTCGCTATCTCAACACAACGGGACATCTTTCTCCGTGGCTCCCCAGAGCCCCCTAGTAGGAGTGCAAGCAGTGGCTGTGGTTGCACAGAGCTGTCCCTGGTCACACAGGGACTGTGCCCATGGGCACTTTAACGAGTGAGCTGGAGGGGCATCAGCCAGCCCCTCTGGTCACTCAGGGGCACATCGAGTGATCAGCTTTTCTGACAGACACCGCAACGATTGTGCTGCTTCTGTCATCAGTGCACAGAGCAGTAGGGTGCTGCCAGGAGTGGGAATGTTTCCCATCTTTGTATTCTGCCGAAAAACATTTTCTTCTAGGTTTATTAAAAATTAATTTTTATGTTTTTTGTTTTTAAAACGTTAGCACAGATTTTGCTGCTCTTGGCATTTTCTGCATTTATCAAAGTTTCCATTCTCTTTTTATTTTGTGATTTGTATTTTCTTGAAAATTAATCGTTTTTTTAATGCAATTCCAGCCTCGGGGAATACAAGGAGAGTAGAATTTGGTGACATGAAGTGCTGAATTAGTACAAATTTCAGCAATATCTGAAATGTCTGTACTCTTTAATCTGAATATATAGGATTTTTGTTAGGTTTTATTTCATTCTATATACATTCATCAGCTCAGTTGCTTCAGTAATGGCAACTTACTATTACTAAGTCACATTTGCCAGGAGCACTAACATCTGTATGTTGCCAAGAGCAGTTTTAGACAGAAGATGGATATACTGGAACTGTTAAACAACTAAAAATATTATTATCACTTACAAAATTTGCTGTTCATATATAACATAATTATGTTTGTATTGGAGATAGTTTCCATAAGAAAACATGCAATTTTTTCCTAGAAAGCAAAATATTATTGAACAACCTTACATACTAAGGATTACATAACAATTTATGGTGGTTTACATGGTACATCTCTTCTTTTAAAGTAAGTATTATTCCCATAGTGAATTTCAATGTTAGTAAGGTCTGATAGTAAGTTTTAAGGACAGAAAGTAGACTTGTGCCTTTATATGGACAGAGAGCTTATTTCCTCATAAGGATTGATGAGCTTGTGTTTGTACAGAATCAATCAGTAATTAAAATCAGACTGGCTCAGTTTGAAGTGTTTTATGCAACTGTGAATCCATGGCGTTTTAGAGGTAAGAATGTAGCAATCAGAAAAACCCCCCACTTTGCAGAAATGAGAATCCAAATTGTGTGGACTTCTGTTTGCAAGTGTGAGTCCAAGAGAGCTGTTGGTTTTCCACATCCCCAGCCTTCTCCAGCTCCTTCTCTTTCTCTCCCACAGATACTCAGCCACTGTCAGATTATAAATGGAAGCAAAGGCTTCATGCCGAGTCTAAGCAAATGCCCCAACCCCAGTTCTTCAAGGAGTTTGGGTCAGGACTCTAATTCTTGGCTGTGGCCCATGGTTTGGTATGTTGGAGTGCGAGGTGAATCATTCACTTTTAACCAGTGCTATGAAGGCAGAGCAAGGGCATCAGTTTCTAAAGACTACCTATAGAATATGTTATAGTGGGGGCCAGAGAATAATCTAATGCTGGAAAACACAGAGAAATCCCTTTCTAGTTTACCATAAGTCTTTTAAATGTTGCTATAAAGCAGAAATCCAATGACTACTGTGTTAAGGACTCAAAGCATGCTGGCAAATTGCCTGATAGGGCAAATAAGGACATCTCACAATCCAGTCTTCACAATCCTTCTTAAACAAGGGGCAGCAGCAATTTCTTGCATTCTGTCATTAGGCAAATATGCAGTTCTCAGATGTAACAGTACTGGGTATTTTATTGAAACTTTTAGACATCAGCCTGCACTGTCCATATGTTCAGGGTTTTACAAGCTGTTTCCATGACAAAACGAGAGTGATTCTGGAGCCAGATAGTTAATTGGTGAAATCCATGTTACTTACCAAAAAATGTAGGCAAAACATTGTTCCCTTCAATACAGTAGACAGATTTCTTTTTATGTTTCCAAACCTTCTTTTCCAGAAACTACTCTGTTTATAAAGCTTTCTCTGAGGAAGATGGTTCCTTCACTATCTTGTTGTTGTTGTTGTTTCTGCATTTTTTTCTTAATTACATTTCATTCATTAGGACAAGAAGATTGGTTTTTTACCATACAAAACTTCTAAATCCAGCCTCTTAAAATGCCTCTTCATTTTTTGCTGTCTTCTGTAAGACTGAAATTCCTAGGTAGTCTATATTTTGCATGAGACACTAATCATGGATCAATAGAAAGAATAATGTCCACTGTCAGTATCATTAATGCACATGTTGGAAAATTGCTATAATCAGGAGAATGTGTTCCTGTTTTTTGTTGTTTGGTGGATTTTTTCTGTTTTCTTTCAGGATGAGTAAGAAGGGAAAAAAATACTTATCCATCCACTGACCAAGAGGTATATTAGAATATGCTTCACAAAGGGATAAGTATCATCCAGGAGTTTTATGGAGGGAAAAGCTGTCTGTAATTAAAGGATCAGGACACTATCTGGCCAAGCTGCAGTTACTCTTCAGAAGCAGAAATTGCTCCATGTATTATTTAGATTGTCACATCTTCATAGATCTACTAAGAGAGATTATATTTTAGATATGCAGATACAGTCCACACATTTTAAATTATGTTATCTGATGCTGAGAGTCAACATTTGAGTTGTTCCCTTAAGCTGTGGAGTCATCGGCTCACTTATGTGACAGTCAAGCCAGTGGGAGAGAGCAGTGTAGGGGCTCCCAGGGTCCTCCCACACTCTCAGTGCCCCTTGGTGAAGGTAACACACAGCACTCTCGGGGGTCACCCTGCACATGGGGCTCTGCCTGCACACACACAGCCTTTCTGTGTGAGGGGCTGCTGCACAGGGGAGTCACTTGGCTGCCAGAAGGCCTAGGTGGGCTGTGACACTGCTGCTATTGGTGTCTGAAACAGCCAAGAGAAAACCTGGATTGCAGCTGCTACAGTCACACTTCTTGTGGGCACTGTGGAGGAACCGAGATGGAGCAGCTGCTGCTTCCCTGCCCTCCCAAGCACTGGTGCTGCATCACAGCCTGCTTTTTAGCAACTGCTGGAGACAGGGACAGCAGGTCCAGCAAATTATCGTAACTTTAAAGAGCAGAGTTATGCGTGAATAGCCATCTTGTTTCCCATTCAAAAACAGAAAGAAATGAGAATTTCTTAATTGCTGAATATTTGTTGTGAGGCAAATCCAAACAAAAACCACCTCATTACTGATCACAGTGATGAAATTGCTATTGTGAAGAAGTAAATTTTGGATTTTTTAAAACTGAAATAGTCTACTCTCTTTGACTTTCCAGGGCTTTATAACCAGCAGGTGCTGAAGTGGATTTCAGGGAGGTAATTTTTCACTTGTGCTGTTTCCTGTGAAGCCTAGATCAAAGCCTGCTCTGGAAAGTGGAGTAGGCCAAAGCCACAGTGCCAGCTAAGGTCTTTTCTCAACCTCTTGTTACAAAGTGCTCTTTGATCACTTTTTTACCTCATCTTTTCAGTGTGTGAGGCACTGGAACAGCTTTTCCAGAGAAGCTGAGGTTGCTCCATCCCTGGAAGTCTTCAAAGGCAGGTTGGATGGTTGGTCTAGTGGAAGGTGCCCCTGCCCATGGCAGGGTGTTGGAACTGGGAGATCTTTGAGGCTCCTTCCAACCCAAACCATTCTGTGATTCTGTGAAATACAGAGCATTATTTCCCATTTTGGTGAGCAGCGTTGTCTCTTGGAGACTGCCTCTTAAGAGTGTCTCTACAAGTTTTGGAGCTATAACTCTGCCCTGCAAAATTTGAAAAAAATAAGTACTATGGTGTTTTTAGTTTTTAAATCAGTACCTGATGCTCCAGATAATCTAGGTTCTGCATAAGTTACTTTTTTTCAGTAATTAATAATGGACTGTGAGATCTAACTGGCTGTTAGAAATCCATTAATTGAAGTAAAATGGTTACACAGTTGTCCTAAAATTTAGGGGAAAAAGAATGTATTTCAGTTGGCAGAATTTAAAACAATTAATTCTGTAAAAGAAAAAAGGGAAGCAGAGAGTATAGTAATTCCTTTAAACTAACCTCTCCTGGAGAGTTCTTTGCATCACTGTTCAGCTGATTGGAACTGTGTAGGGAGAAAATTTTTATTTAGAAAGGTGCAGCTGCAGGCTCAGTTTATGTGCTGATAGGTGTGTACAGATTTGTTGAAGGCAGCAACCTCTTAGACCACTGTAGCTCATGTTATTTCCCAGTGCCTACAGAAACCCCTCCATCTTCCATCCACTGTGTGCATTAAAGAACAAACAGGGAAAGCAAACAAAAAGTGCCTTTGACTGTTCAAATCCTGGTAGTACTTGTTTGCAATAGATGGCCAGCTCCATGTCTCCTAGGGACAAGTAAGGAGCACCCAGTTCTTCACAAATCTGCTACTGGCTGCACTGATAATCTACAGAAGGCCACACTAGATGAGATTTTCTTGCTCTGTCTTTCTAATTCAAATGGAAAAAAAAATGTAATGAATATGAATGTTTCTATGTATTTAAATTAGGAGCTTATTGTGTAATCAAATTCAGTTAGGAGGAGAAGACACATGGTAAACAGAATGGTTTTGTCTATAGCACAAAGACTGAATTAGATTTAAAAAAGAAAATCTGGTTGGCAGTTATTTAAGACTATTTTATGATGTTTGTTTGTGACTTGGGAAAAGAGGAGAGTTTGGCAAGGAAATGTTTTGTCCTAAATCCTGGCAAGCATATTCATATGCCAAAAATGCTGTTTTGTCTACTTTTCATTTTTCTGAATTCTGTAGACAGCAAAAAATTCTCATATGTGTTTGTGAACATTTATTCTGTTGTGACAATGTAGATTCATCATGCAAATAGGAAATCAGAGGATTACAAATTAGGTATTGCAGCTTTTTCCCATGTACATGTTGGAAACTTAAAGTATTCTCAGTATGGATTCTGAAGAGAAAAATACACAATTGAGTAGAAATGCTGCCTTGATTTTCCATTCAGTAATGTGAGTTTTGCATTAGTGCAACCTTAATGCTTTCTTTGGGCTTACTCCTGATTTATCATGTTGCAAATGAAAACAGTACCAGGTCTATAGGCTTTTGCAGACTTTCACTGATTTTTGGCAGGTTGCTGACCTAGTTGCAGAGCCATAATCTTAGAATACTAATAAAATGAGCATTATCAAAATTGTCTCAATTCCTTGAAGATATTTTGCATAACTTATTTGGCACCTTGGCTGGTTGGTGCTGTGGGTTACAGTCTGCTGTAGACTAATACAAATGGTCTGCAAAGAGGTGGAAATTAGGTTTTATTAGAAATTTGGAATTGTTTTACTAAAGATAATTTTCTTAACTGCCTTTGCAAGTACATCAAGAGCCTGGTAATAATAAGACTAAGCCATACCATGGTCTTCTAGATGGCCATAAGCAGAAACAGAATTGAAGCAATTTGGTCTCTCCTAGAGCACCTGTAGTAAAAGCTCAGTGAGAACGACTCAGAAGCCAGATCTACATAAACGGTTTTAAACACCTTCCCATACACTGTATGAACAACTGTCTCTGAGAATATAGCATCAAAGTTACTAGGACAGGTATTTTTAAACTATCACTACATATATTACATTTGTGGTTTATGTTCTTACAACATACTCGAAAGTCCAAATTCATATTATAATGGGGGTTGAGAGAAATAATAGGTCCTTCACAATCAGTGCAAAACTTCATTAGAACATTTATGCTTCACATCTTAACAGCATTTGGGAGACATCAGATGGAGGTTAGATAGTTCACAGAGTCTGAGGTCTAAAGAAGCTGACAAGTATCCTTTGAAGACGGTTTTGGTGCATAGCATATCTCAACTAACCAGGCTGAGTGGCACAGTAAATTTATGGAGTCCTGGTTTCTGCTTCACCATTTGAGTTGCAAGAGCATTTGCAATGTATTTCATACCAATGGGCAGTGAATAATTCTGTCCTCTGCTGTAGAATTCTGTCTCTAGTAGTGATTCTGTAGTGAGGAATGTCCAACCTTTAGTGTCCAACACAGAGCAATGAAAATTATATGCGCAAGTATTTCAACAGCTTGTGCAGCAGCTGCCAAATTATGTGTAGGGAGGTTTATTCTCTTGTCTGTGCATGTACTAAATACTTACTGGTCCCCACCTTTTAAATATGAAATACTAAAAAATGAAATTTAAAGAAATAAAAACTCTTAGGAAAAACTTGGTTTTTGTAGCGGGTTGAGTTCGAAACCAGGCGGAAACACCAATTAAGTGTAGTGGTTTTGGTTCAAAATATTCATTACTTACTTATTTTCCTTCTGTGAGATAAGAATTAGGAGAAAAGCAAAGCAGGCACAAACCTTAAACAGTTGCAGTACAATGAAAGAGTTTTATTACTAATAGAATTAAAAGTAAAGAGAAAATAACAAAAAAAAAATTAAAGCAATTCCCTCTCCCCCTTTCCATCACTTCTCTCCTTTTACCCAACTCACACAAGGGATAACAGAACATGGGATGTTAGTCAGTGTTGCAGTTCTTGAAAAGTCTCTCTCTTACGCTTAAGGAAAAAAAGGGGTTTTCTTCAGTTGCACGTGGTTCACAAACTGCTACTAACAGCAGACCCGCCCGGAAACAAACAATCTGCTGTGTGTAGAACATCTCTCCCATGAAAAATCTCACAGTTCCTTCACACTGCAAAACATGGGCCATCACATGGGGTTATTCATCTTTTTAAGGATAAGTTATTTTGGCCTGCACACAAAGGCTTTTCTTCGCCACAAGTCTCTTAACAGCCTCTTACTACTTCTATATAGCCTGGCATTGGCACTCTTCACAATCTTCACAGGCCACACGAGGATTCTCCATCCCCCCATGTTCTTCAAATGGATTAAAGAGACAAACAGTTTGTGGTATTACAGTTTCTTACCACGGCATGCAAGAAGGTTTCTTTTAAGCTGCCCGCCAGAATCGCGGCACCGCCCTCTTTTCTCCCGTCGCCATTTCCAGCTCCGTCCCACATGGCTCACTTCTCTTTCTCTCTGACTCTGACGCCGCCATGCTGAAGAGTGTTCTTGTTCGGCCTTTACGGTGGGGAAAGCCTCGCTCCCTCTGTGCTGCTGGCTGCGTGGTGTCCTCTTCACTTCAGCACGAAGTGTGCTGGCTGCAGACAGGAGGCTCTGCCGGCTCCCGTTGACTCCGCCGGCTCCGCATGGAGAGGAGAGGGACCCGCCGGTCCCCAGAAGCTGCGCTGGATGGGTTTAGCTGTGGCAGTCCATGGCTGGTTTAGCTGTGGCAGTCCATGGCTGGTTTTAGCTGTGGCAGTCCATGGCTGGTTTTAGCTGCCTGTGGCTCTGAGGCAGTCCCCCCCCAGCCACCCAGGGTCCGTGCCACAGCATTGGGAAAGGGGGAAAGGGGCAGTGGCCCCGGCCCGGCCCGGCGGGGCCTGGAGGCTCGGAGCCCCCCCCCCACCTTCCAGCAAGCGAGCTCCAACAAAAAGGGGCAGGCCCGCTTTTCTGTGCGGTTTAACTATGTAAATTGTGAAAAGCGTCATTGGTCTAAATGACTGTCCATCAACTTAGGTTCAACCCAATACAGTTTTGTATAATATGTGCCTCATATTTCATTATGCAGGGGGGATACACCTAAAATGTCAAGACAGGACTTAAAAATCATTCTTCACTCCCACACTAGACATTAACTGTCGCGGGTTCGGTTTGTAACCGGGCAGAAACACCAATTTAGTGTAGTGGTTTGGTCCAAAATACTCATTACTGTTTATCTGCTGTGAGATAAGAATTAGGAGAAATGCAAAGCAGGCAGAATATAAAGTTTATTAACAGACCTAAAAGAGGGAAGAAAAAAAATTATACCACCTTCAGAACTCTCCTCCTCCTCCCACCTTCCTCCCTTCTCCCACTGACAATGTAAAAAGACAACCCTTAAGATGTTCAGTCTGTTACCACTTCCATAATAACCTTGTTTAGTCCATTTAGAAAGAGAAGTCTCTTCTTGCTCATGCTATGAATGAAAACATTATCACAACGAGACAGCCGCCCACTTCCAAATATTGTTCAGTCCATTTAGGAAGAGGAGTCTCTCTGCCCCGGCTTGCAGCTTTTCCCGCAACTGCTTTCGAGGGTCCACTCTTGAAGTTTTTTGGGGTACAATTTTAAGGTTGAGCCGTTCAGAAACAAAACCAGAGGCCCTTCTAGTTCCCTGGGAGCAAAGGGTCTTCATCATCTTCATCGTTAAGACTATCTCTGGGAACATCTCTAGGGATTGAGGTTTTCTCCTTTCCCGTTTGGAGCAAAAGTCCTCATCTGGTTCATCTCTCCCTGTCCAAACTTCTCATGAAATTACAGCTGCGTCAGCATCTGCCTATCTCAGCGCAGGTGCTTTTGCTTACGAGTTGAACACTCCACCCCCCATATCTTCATGAAATTACAACAGGATACTCTGATATATCATAGCTTCACAACAGAATTTCAGCTTTAAGCATCTCCTCTCTCTCTTCCCTCAGGTTTCCAGCTCTTCACAGCAGTAAAAGGGTTAATCTCACCTCAGCCTTGCAGCTTTGCAGCTGGAATGTTGAATTTTTCTTATCGCAGTGGAGAGGGGGGAGAGCTGAGCCGCTCCGGCTGCCCACGGCAAGGCAGTGGGGGGGGGTTCCATGGCTGGAACAGGTCCATGGCTCCAGGATGGCCGTGGCCCGGCCCAGCCTGGCCCAAGCAGGGCCTGGCCGGGCCCGCTGGCCCCCACATGGGGCCTGCAGCCACCTGTGCCAGCGCCGGAAACGAGAGAGAGCTTGGAGGGGGAGTTTGCCTATTCTTAAATGTGGATCACAGAGGTGTTCACAACTTTAAGTGGCTTAGAGAATTGTCCATATTCAAACTGGCCGCTGATAGGTTCTATCAGTTCCCAGAGGAAACTGTAAGCACCTCTTAGCAAGGACATCACTTCCGGGACTATGCTTGCTAACCTATGACATGACTCCATGTGAATCCAAGGGCATTCAAATACATTTTGAAAAACATTGACTGGCCAGCTGTCTATAAATAGCAAAGGAACTGAATACACTTCAGTATAATAAAAATCCTATCAAATATTTGTACTAATCAACTAAACTTCAGCAAGTATAGTAGTGGAACCTCTAACAATTATTTTCTACCACATGGACAGGAATTATGAAAATAAGTTGTAGTGTATGGTTTAAATATTGTAGTACCAGTAAATAAGTAATGTAGCAAACAGAAGAAAGTACAACTCAAGAAGCCATACCTTTAAATTGAGTTTATGATGAAATAATTTTGTATCAGAGTAAATTCTCATGCTTTACCAGAGGGGAAAAGAAACAGTTTGCCCGCATCCCAATTCTGTAATGGATTATAAATGGAAAATTCTGAAATTAACATTAAAAATGTAAAGTAATTCATCACTTTATAGAGAATACAGAGTTTCTAACTAGGTCATTTTACTAAACATTGAATGCAGAAATTATTCAACAAGAGTGTTTGCTAATCCCCAGAATGTGCCTGTGTGAGCTATGGTATGTAGGTCTGCCTGTTTCAAAGCCTGTTTCCTGCTGTTATTCCTGCTGAATAATCATTTGGATTTCCTGGTCTGACTTGGGACAAGACTTGCTCCATGCCTTTGTCTGGAAGTGTCTGGGGTATCACTGGAACAGCCACTGTCCCAGCCCTGCTCTGCTGGCCCCAAGGAGCTGCCATGGGGCCCAGTCCTGTCTGTACTGTGGTTGCTCACAGCTTCCTTCCTTCACCAAGCATCCCTTCTCTTCCTTCTCTTACTGCTGACTTGAGATTTTCAGAGAAGACTTGGGGAATTTCTAGAAAGCTGCATTAAGAAAAAAAAAAAAAAAAAAGTAAGTGGGGAGAGAAGTACTAGAAAGCATCAAGAACATCCTCAAAAAGCAGCATGTGAATTCCTAGAACACTGTGAAAATTGCATAGGAAAAATTCCCAGAAAACAGACTGAACATTCCTAGAAAGTATCAGGATTTCTAAAATGTAAGGGAAGCCCTAGAAAGTAGTGGGAAGATTCCTAGGAAGCAGTAAATGAATGGTTAGAAAGCAGAAGGTGAATTCCTAGAAAGCATCAGGAATATGGATAAAATGGACTGGTGTAATTACTAGAAAGCACTAGGAGAAATCAAGAGAGCTCTTCCGGTGTTAAGGGCTTTCCAGATAGCTGCAGAAGTGCCAGAAAACACCAGCATTGTTTAAAGATCCAGTTATCCTTCTAAATCTTCAGAAAAAATACTTATACCTTTAAGCACCACATCTTTTTTGTTTTGAAAACTTGATTCTTCATTCTGGCCTTAAACAGCCTTCCTTTTTATTGTCTTATTGCAAATGTTTTCTCTTTCATCATGGGGAATTGCAACTTCACAGTCAGCAGCTTGTGGTTTTAGATGAAGGAGAAGAAATTGAACTTCAAGAAAAAATAACCTTGCTGTCATCCAAATCTCCTTAATAAATGAAGAACAGGGAAGAAGGGAAAAATACAGGCTCTCAGCAGACTCAGTAAGAGTGTTTTCCATGAGAAGTTACTGGTTCTTAGTGAATTTCATGACTCTATTAAAATATACTCTCCCTTTTTCAGGATAAATACCCTGGCTTGCATGCGAAGTACATGACTAGTCTGATTTAGGAGGGTGCCAGAAGAGTAGTCATCTATAGATACATCTGAAGGGGAAGATGAATCTCCAAAGCAGTGCCTGCCAAGACCTGAATATTTGTATCTCTTTCTATGAAAGTTCATCCCTACCTTTGCTCTCCAAACTCCTGTTGACTGAAATGTTTTTCCCTTTGTTCCTGGGGGATAGCATGACCCAGCAGATTGGGCTCCCTACACCATCTCTGCCAGGCCCTGCTCTCGCTTGTGCTCTTCCAAGCACGAGTTTCACTGGCTCAGTTTACCCCTGTGTCTGCTTTCCCTTTGTACCCAGAGCTCCCCAACTGTGGGAACTTTGGGGGGTGCTCGGTGTGGGTTCGGACGGATGGTGACGGTGACAAGAGATCTCTGTAGTCAGATCTTGGAACACGCGGTTTATTGCAAAGGGCGTGGGTACAGGGGCACTGCTTAGAGCTGCAGCTGGCAGCTCTGAGCAGGCCCAAGAGAGCAAGAGAGTAAGCGGGTAAGCAAAGAGAGAGAGGGAGAGAGAGGAATGAGGGTGAAGAAGTAGTGAGAGAGAATGGAAGTAGAGATGAGAGTATAGTAAGAGTGTCTGAAGTCCTGGTTACAATACAATAAATCATCTTCTGTACTGAATATTCTAATTGTCACTAACCAATCTAATACAAGATACAAATCCTATAGCATTTACATACAGCCTATAAGAGTTCTTATATTACCATAGAGTGTTACATCTTAACTTCTAAAAACTACTCTTTGGACCCCTTCTGCTGAGCTAGTAGGGTCTGCTCTGACCCTTGGACCTGCCTGCAAGCAGAAGGTATTGTTCAATCAAGAGGGGATTACATTCAGTCGGCCATACCATTGTTTTCCAGTTGTTCAGTAACTAAGACTTGGTATCTCAAAGGTGGCTTTCATTTCGATGTCACTTATAGTTTTCATATTCCCAAAATCTTTTGTCAGGCAATCATATTTATAAGGCTTTCCTGTTTCATCTTCCCCAACACCCAACCACTGTGGAACACTGGGAGATTTGGGAGCAAAAGGCACTGAGTCTCTTGGGGGTAACTAAATAGGAGGATACCTCCTTCAGGAAGAAATCCATTTCAATAGATTTTGTACCTGAGCAGGCCCAGCAGGTTATGCTAATATGAACATTTTATAAATACATATTTATTGGGGAACCTGATAACCATATTTTCATACCAATGATGGATAAATGCACCATAGGGCTTGACCTGGCTATAAGCTTTTAAAATATTGGCCATATTGAATAGTTACAAGCAGGCATATGAATCTCTTGGGGCATACTCCTTCTAGATAGGAAGTTTTCCACTGTATATGGTTTAAATGCTTTAAGGCACCACACTTTGAATTTAGCCTCTATTGCAAGTGCATCTGGTTAATGTTAAATTAAAACACCCCAGGAAATCTGTACTTTTCACTATATTTGTTATTTATGTAAATTTTTGGACAGCATCCACTGCTCCAAAATCAAGTTAATTAGAAACAGAGTAACAGGCATGAACACAGTCCCAGCAGAACATTCTCTGTCTGATGCCAAACTGGTAATTTTTATTCTTTTTCTAAGACATTGTCCAGATTTCCATCCTGTGAAATTTTCAGATGCCAGATGAAGACACAATCTTTTATACTGAATCTCATCTTTTTTTCTGAAGAGTATTCCTATTCAGCAAATACTATGTAAACATTCTAAGTCAGGTTGACATAAAGCTAAATCTGTGCTCTAGTGACTTGGGGCTTTGGCCTGCGCTTGCAAGATTTTGGGGAGATTCAGAGTTCATCTAAGGCCACAGATCTATGTTGATTCACTCATCTATGGCCCATGGAATGTGTTTCTCTAAAAGAATGACAACCCACCATGCAGATCTGTGGCCTCCCTGTGATGTTTCATTGATGCTGAATTCTGACAGAAGGCTTTGTAGACTGCTCCCAAGTTTAATAATAGGACTCATTTGCTGTTACATGAGACCATTTTCCCCACTGCAGATTTGTGTAGCTTTGACAAAACATTTTCCTGCTTGGCTGAAATTTGCTGAACTTCTTTCAGCAGAATGCAGCCCAACATGTTTGCCCAGAAAACAGCACAGCAGCATCAACAGCAAGCAGCCATGGCTAAGGATACAGAGAATTTAGGAACTATCTCTTGACCTTGTTTTTTTCTCCTTTGGGTGAAATTGCTTTTTCTACACTGAAATGTTTTCCCAGCCTAGTTATATTGATTTTAAGTTCAACAAATACAGGTTACCTGCCAGCATAGTGAGGCCAGCTAAGGTTCTAATGTGTGCACACCATAAGCACAAAGGCAACCAGCTCTGTGCGCTCAAACTGACAGGTGCTGTGATACTTTTCCTCAAGGCAAGTTCAGGCAGAAGAACAGACCACTGCCAGGAGCTTTTGGAGACTAAGCTCCCCTATGTGTAACATGCCACTCAACTAGCAGAATTGCTTAAGAATCTCAGGATTCACTGAGACAACCAAAAATGAGATCTGAAGTTGGTATTTGCATCATAAAGTTTCCTTTAGTAGACCGTGGTGATGACAGCAAGGGAAGAAGCTTGTTCTTTGGCTACAGGTCTCCTGTGGCAGTTTGCAGGTGTTACTTGCAGGAAAAGCAGCTTTCATGGCAATGAGGTGTATTTGCAGAGAAGGGCTTTTAGTCTGTGATACTTTGCAGGCCTGAGACCTTCCACATGCTGGAGTCAGGTAATTATTCAGCCCTCAGTTGCTTAATCGAGAATTATAAATAGTAGCAACAAGTAACAGGATTTGTTCTTTGTGATGAGAAAGGAAAAGTTACCTCAGGACAGCCCAGCCCCCTAGCTGGGGCAAAAAGATTGGTGTGGGCAGAGTGCCAGCAGGTGTTCCTTGGCCAATTAACTGCAGGAACAGATGAGGCTCATTAGCCTCAGCTGAAGCCTTGTTGATAAGTCTGTGTAACGCCTGAGACTCAAGTGAGTATCTTCAGCCAGGCATACAAGAAGTGTGGTATTGTCTCTGAAGAATTACAGCTTTTTTCAGACTGCAAATCCTGCTCAGCTGCCTGAGGACACGGGTATGTGCATTCAGCCAAAGGCTTTAGCAGTGCTAATTTTAAGAATTTTTGCTCCAAGTTTTCTTCCTTCCCTTTTGGCCACAGCTGCCTCTTGTTTCCTTTACCTTTTGGCAAGTATGGCTGGTCAGGCTAAAAAAAGCAGAAGAGGTCTCCTGATTTCACAAAAAAACTGCTATGTCTGATGGGGGTATCTCTCTTGTGTGTCCCTGGGTTTGTATGGTCTCACAGCTCTTCCAAAATACGTGACAGCTTTTGAACATTTTCTTCAGAAGTGATGGTAGTTTTAGGGATCCCTCTCTTTCCCTCTAGGTTCTGTGGGCTTTACCAGGCACCTGACTCCTTTTTGTGACTTGCCTTCTGCAATATGGGTAATCAAACATTGAAGACACTTCTCTGTTTTCTTCTCGGCCTTGCCCTTGGATAACAGGTAGGCCTTTTAAAAAGTACCTGGTGTCCACATTACTTCATTTTTAGTCGTAGCTTGTGATAAAACTTTTTGTTTCGTGTAGAACAGACAGTACTTGATTTGTGGCCTTGACTTTGGAAGAATTCAAGAGTAAGCTCTCTGCTACTCTTTAGAAATCAAATTCAAACTAGGAAATTAGATATAAATTTATATCACTTATATTTCAAAACTGGATTGATTAGGTCTTTTGGATTTGAACTCAAAAAGACCTGAAATTTATAGTCAATTTATAATCCTGAAAGAACTGGTTGGTTGGGTATTTTCCCCAATGAGAAAGTGAATGTGGTATTTGAAAGTGTCTTGGAGGAGGTCAAATATGGTTTACATATATAAGAGGGGTTAAGTAAACTGTGTCAAGCTTTTCTGCAACATGTTTCACTGAGACTAAAATGTGTTATCGTTTCTTTCTGGGCTAATGTTTATAAAAGGTACAAATTACTTAGGAGTGAGGGCTGTCTGCTGAAGGTTAGCTGTTAAGAATGTTTCCCTCTCTGTTTATAGTTTTCTAAATCTTGGTCGTCAATGGAAATGCTGGCAACTACTTTAAGTACTGCCTATTTCCAAAGAGTTTGACTGAAGCACACTCTTCTGATGGATTCTTTGCTGCTGACAGTGTTGACTATTACCATGAGATAAACAGATTAAATATTGACTCCATAATTTTAGTTGCCATGATTATAAGTGGGCAACTACTGAAGTATGCAAGTAATTCATGTAGGTCTAAATCAAAACAATCTAGTATGAAAGGAATGATGAATTATCCTTGAAATGTGTAAATCCCCAAGAAAATGCAGTTATATCCCATGAAGGATGGAGATAGAGAAGGTAAGTGAATGTTTTATGTGTGCCTATGGAGAATCTGATTCAACACTTGCTAAAATCAGTAGGCTTGCTTTCAGTGGTAATAAAGTCCTAGGTTATAGCACTGCATCAATTCATATAGCAAACATGGGCCTAGTCAATAAATTGCAACTGCAGTTCAAAGTCATGACCCTACAGTCAGCCCCAAATGGTTGGGAAGATTTTAGGGAACCTAAATATTCTAATGCATGTCTTGAATTTGGGGATATAATCAGTCAACTTGATATGACTTGAGTTCTACAGCACTGTTTTGATTTTCTTATGTGAACTTCAAACCATGGATGAGTGTATTTTTGATAATTTGCAGGATTTAGAGAATTTTGGAGTATGTTTTCATACTCTTACATGTATTTCAAATCATGAATGTTTGCTTTTAATCACTGTTATTAAAGCTAAGGCGAATTTGTGAGAACAAATGTGATTTGATTTGAGTTTTAAGCCTTTCTCTGAACATGAGGCAAATCAAAACAAACTTTTGGATCACGAATATGCAGGTTGCATTGCACCATTATTTTCAGCTATCCTGGGAACTCATTCGTTTCTCATTGTATGTTTTGTCTAAACATAATTTTCTATCAAATAATTAAGAGATGAGCTTGCTATCCTATTTCTCACAAGCATATGCTTAAGTGTATATATAATTCTCTGTTGGTAAAGGGAGATATGGAAACATTGCTCTGATTAAAAATCATGAGCTGATAAAGAAGGAATTAGAGTGACAAGAAACTTGTGGACCCACAAGATCAAATACCACTTTGTAGCAACACTGGGCAATGTGCTAAGGCTATATATTTATATACAGCTTTTGGTATTAGTCTGCACAATTACGCTATCTTTTCTCATAGTATAATCAAGACTTTTGATAATATTTCATTTTCATAGTGCTCCTAAGATGACAAGGATATACAACACATGTCTCAAGTGATCTCTTTTTATTGCCTGGTTTACATAATTTTTTTTCTATTTGGTCTCTGGAAGATATTTTCTGGCCATGTGTAATTGTTTAATTCAGTGACTTTTGTTTGGACTAGCTTCGCAATTCCTGGGCTCCTAAATTTGCTTATTGTAACACCTATATATAAACTTCCTAGAAACCAGAAAATATCAATACATTGACATATTTTAAACACTTTGTCCTCCATGATGTAGTGTTCATGTTTCCTTCTACTGTTTTAAAGCTGATACTGAGAAGATACAGAGTTTGCAAGGCTGGTGGTGAGGGAATTAATAGGGAAAAAGTATAAAATATCACATCGTGTGCTCTAAGTCTATTATCAGAGACTCAAAAGAGGAAAATTTGACCTCATTACAGGTATAGTATTCTCTTTTTGAGGAACTGAACAGGAAGATGTCTTGGTTTATTGTGGAGCTTTCTAGTGAACAAAAGAAATGTAATTCTGGAGGAAGACGCAGTTTTAAGTCCTGTTTAGTAGATCCCATAGTTCTGGCCTAGCTGTAATTTAAACAGTCACGCTTCCATGTGCTTCACTCATGCCAGCAGCCTGCTTTATACCTGCTGCTTTGTATTTAGTCTGTTCTGAATGCAGGTATACAGAAAAACAGCACTCAGGGTTCATAGGAAAGTGCTTTTTTCCAGAACAAATCTTGAGGACAACAGTTGTGTGTAGGTTTCCATAACTTGGCTACCAAATTCAAAATGTCATTGCAATTTGTCCGTGCCCATTAGAAATCCTTGTCACAGCTCTGCTGTCTCCAACATTTTGTAGAGTACTTTTGCAGTATTCTGGATATGTAAATCATTTTAAGGGGCTGTTCTGTTTTTCGTGGGCAAATCTCTCTCTAACTTTTTGGCCCTTCAATACTGCAATAGGAAAAAGTAGTTACCCCTTAGGAAAATCTCAGATATTGACTAAGGAGTAAACCATTAGATCAGGTCCTAGCTGACATGAGATATTCTGATGTGCTCTTTCTATAATGAGCGTTTGCTTTGATGTAAAGATTTTTTTAGTGTTCCCAGGAGGACAAAACAATGAATCAGTTTAACATGGAGTTCCCCAGCACACTCTGGAGGATTTAGCTCACATTCCAGTATGGGTCACTTTCCATGTTCTGGCTCCTTCCCTGCAGCTCCATTAGCTGGCAGCTGGTGGTGTAGTGGAAGCAGCCTCTTCCCCCACAGCCTCTTGCATAGAAAAGAACAGCTACCTTGGTATCTTTAAAAATACTTCAAAACTGGTGGCACTTCTTTATATAAGTACAGCAAATAAGCTAAGAATAGAACTATAGCTGGAATATGAGCTATTCAACATGAATTAATGTGTTTGTTAAAAGTCTAGGGATTTTTGATGGTCTCGTGAGATACACATGACCTTTTCATGATGCTCCCTAGAGATACTAGTCATACCGTCCAGAAGCAGCATGAAGTTTTTCAGTCTTACACAAACAGTGTAATTAAGGCACTTTGAGCCTGGTAATGGGGTATGAACATTGTAGTCCTGCTCAAATGGTCTTTCCATGAATACCACGATTTTCAAATATTGTGATTATTGGTGCAATTAGTGCAAGGATCGTATCTCTGTATATAACTAAGTTTTGTGCTTTCACTGTAAAATATAAAGAATAATTTTCTTCATTTAGTAAGCTTATGCTACGTGCTTCTCCAGGTAACAAGGAACTGAAACTGTGTTCCTGGAGTATAGTGGTCTCAGTTCACTGGAAATCCATCCAGTCACCAAAACCAGCCTTCACTCTCAGAATTAGTTATAAACTCTATTATATTAGCATTCTCAGGGAGAACAAGGACTGCACAAATGGTGGAGGTCATAACATCTCCCCTACAACAGAGGGCTGAGTGCAGGGTTAAGGATTATAATGGTGTAGTACAGGAAAGTTGTGGTCGTTATCACCCCACTATTGTGCTTAGCCTCACACAAACACGTAGCAAAGTCATCACTCAGTCCTTATATTCTAATCGTTGTCCTCACCACTTGGGCACAGAGGACCTGAGTGACCCAAGTGTGGCTGTTCCTGTGTGCTTTGCATTTGCTCACTCCATTTCACACTTACTCTGCTGCTGACTACAGAAGCCACATCTCATCAATGGACCTTGCTCTTACAAATTACTTTTTAAAAGGCTGTTAAGATTTTCAAAATGTCCTAATTAAGACACTCAAATAAGCAAGCAGATTGATGAATACATAGTCCATGTATTTCAAGACTGAGACAAACAAAATGTTCAGAATTAATGTGATCCTGCCATACTCATCATACTTACAGTGCATATTTTATGTCAAAATAATGTTCCTCTAGCATTTATAGCACTGTGTCACAGTCTTGAAAAAAAAATACAGTAAGTAACAGTGATTAAACAACATCCTATCTAAATGGAACTTAAAACCAGGCTCTGATTAAAAAAAAAAAAAATACTAGTGAGTATGGGGCAATTATCAATACTTGTAAGTGCTGTGGCTTTTGATGCATAACTGACAGAGTGATCTAGATGGTGGTGCAGTGTTGATACTCTGAAAAAAAGTATTCTTTAAAGTGTTGCATTCCACCAGGAACTTCTCTTTGTCAGGTAAATGCTTATGGCTACAGCCTCAACAGCTTATATTCACCTCTTCTGTTTGTGTCTAATACCTATTGGCCAGAGATGCCCAACAGGCAAGTTACATGCCTGAGGTATCTCCTTATGCTTAAATGCTACGATAGAGTTCTCTTTTTTTCTGTGTAAGCTTTTATCTGGCTCTCAGAACACCTGGAAACATTTAGCCAGCACTGAACCCCTCCTAGGTATGCTGGTAGTTCTCTTCATTCATACTAGTGAAACTGCGGTAGCCCTAGAGCCTTTGTGCTGGCCACTGCTTTTGATAAAGCTGCCCTACAGAATAAAGGATTGTACTGACAGTGAAAAACTTCCCAAAGTCACTGTAGGAGGAAGGTTTGTGGGATGAAGCCCTCCAGAGCTTACTCGGCTGCAATTTTTTTGGTAACACTTGCTCTCCCACAGGCCCACACACCACACACCTGTGGGGAGTGTCACTGTGTATATGAGGGTAGAGGAGGGAGATGATAATGAAGGAGGATATGTTTATTGTCAGACCAAATAAAAGCAGAAAGAAAAGGACTGCCTTTGTGTTTATTAAAAAATAAATATTGAAGATATGGAATGGAGGAGAGCACCTTCAGGAGTGTCAGTGAAAATAGCGACGTTCATGGCCAGAGACTGTGATGTTACAAATCTATAAAGGAAAAATAAGTTTGAAAGTAAAATGAGCTAGTTATTTTTGAGTATGATTATCTCAGTCCTGGTAACATTAAAACACCATCAGAGGGACTGAAGTCATAGTTCTTTTACAACTGTTCACTTTTCTAAGCTGTACACATTTGCTATTTGGGCATGAAGTTAAGTTTCTCCATGTGAAGAGAGCTTCTGACATTCCTTGTCCTCCTTGGATAGCTGTATTCTGAAGTTTACTTAATATCCTTTAGGAATATGTTTGCTTCTGGCTTTTCTAATTGCTAATGAAATTACCTGAAGCCAGATGTATAAAGAAGAACTCTGTTAAGCCCAAACCCTTTCTGTCCTGAACCTGGAAGGCAAGCTGCTTGTTACTGATTTATGCATCATATCCTGTAATACAGTGTTTCTCAGGGTCAATCTTGTACAACAAATAAAATCCACAAATACCTGAACTATATCTCTTGTTCTAGGATTTCCCTAGGAGGAAATCCAACTCCAGTGTACTGTAGATCTGCCCCAGTGAGATAATTATTGTTCTTCCAGGTTGCTGTAAGCATCTGATTAAAGGCAAGGGAAAAGAGTATATTGCCACGTGAATTTTTGGAAGTCCAGTTTACTAGCAGTATACATTTTGAAATCTGCCTCAAAATGGATTTTGTCTTCATGTAAATGGAATATTTTGTGTGGGGTCTGATGCTCAGTGGCAGTGAAAGACTTAAGCAAGACAAGAGAGAAGCCAAGCCACCAAGAGAGAACCAGAGGCTGGCTGCCAGTTGTATTAGAAAAGCAGGTAAAAAACTTGAAAGCAGAAAAGACTATAGGTCCACTTTCAGGCAGGGTAAATATTTTAGGTAGATTTTATTTGTTTTAAAGCTGTATGGTTTGATTTCCTGTGTTGAATTTCAGAGAACCACCTGTAATAGCAAATGAGGCTTTAAATGGCTTCCACTTCAAGGAAGGATTTTGTCTTTTTGTGTCAGAACAGGTTGAAATGTGTGTGTGTTCATATCCATATTTTGTTCAGCCATCATATTTTCTTGGATTAGAAGCCTCTGAGGTGCTAATGGTATTTGCATATATGTTACATTTGCAAATGGCCTGTGACTTTATCTTCACAGCTATGAATGCTTCAATGTGGTTCTGAATCAAAGTTTTTCTGTTTCACTTTCCTCCTCCAAGACTTGCTGGAGTAGCCTTTGCACTTGCTTTATCCCCTGAGATTCTGTGGAAATCTGGCAGCTGGATTCAAGTTTCTTTTTATTTGTGTTTCTGATAGCTGTTCTACAGTGCAAGCATCTTCAAAAAACATGTTGCTTCTATACCCTGAAAAGCATGAGCACCCAGGGGAATACACGTGTATGAGATGAAATTCTCTGCACTGGAGCTGAACAGGCTTCCTGCCTTCGGTGGGAGAATGGTTGTGTAGCAGAAGTCTTCTGCAGTGTAGCCATCGGTTGTTAATGTCTTGAACATCTGAGATGGAAATTAAGATGAAACAGTTCTTGTCTTTATATTGTGCAGTTTTAATGGAGAGGCCCATACTGCCTCTTTTGAGCAGTTGCAGCAAGGTTCACAGGACTGGAAATTGAGTAAGTTATTACTGTGCTTTCCCTTATCCCCACTGAGATTTCCATTCTTCCTCCCTCCCCTGCCACCCCCCCCTCCCTTAACCCCCCCACCTTGTTTCAATAATTTGAAGCTGTGTTCAAATCATCAAAATTTTTTCTTTTGCTATGAAGAACACCACCACCACAATTTAGTAATTTTATTCTAAAATGTAAGTAATTTTGTAAGTCTATTTAAAAGGCATTAACAAAACACCTGACTCTTTAATTTAGCAGTGCTTGTTGCCCAGCATGTGCTGCTGCTTGGGCTTCATATTTGTTATCTGATGCCTCGGTCATGCTACAGAAAGTGTTACATCTGTTCAGTTCTGGCTGAGATTGCTCATTTCCTTCTATTCAGATGCTGACTTTTCAAGTCTGAACATATTGTTTACTTTGCTGCTTTTTCATTCACAGCCGTGTTTATAATGGGAAGACAGGCAGGTTTCCTGAGAAGAGTTGTGCAGTGAAAAGAAGTACTGTTATTTCTGAGGGTGTGGAAAGAATCTTCACCTGTTAGACTATTACGTGCCTAATGCTGAGGAAATAATAGTATTAATGTGCCCAAACTGGTCCTCATAATGGTACTGAGAATGTCTAGGATGCAAATTCTGACATATTATGTTTTCTGATAGGTGATCAGAAATCATTGCTGATTTAAGCTGCTGGTTATTCATATTCCTTGTCTTAGAGACACCTTTTGAAGGAAGTTGTGGTCAGCAAAGAGAAAAATTATAGAAATGTGTTGTGTCCAGCTTAGTACTATATGGATTTCTCTAATATTTGATTCAAATATACAAAGAAACACTATATTTAAAATATTTACCTACTACTTCCTCCTCTGAGACTATGCTATTCAACTGTGCAAACAAGCAGAGGCACTAACACTCACAGAACAATAATTAAAAATATTTAACAAGTTGTAAGTACAAAATAGAAGACAAAAATCTAAAATACTGATGGGCACTGCATTTTTTTTGCTGGATAATCTTGTGCTATTTTTAATAGTGGTTTGAAAAAGAAGGCTTTTAAAACTGTGCATGTTTTAAAGAAGCACTCTCTTACGCAATAACAATTGTACTAAGCAGAAAAAGAACAGCTGTTACTGGAAGTTACAGTTAATTGTTGTATTTTCCAGCACAAGGTTGTTTGGTGGGAACAGTGGGGAAAAAATGCAAGCAACTGCCAAAAAACAAGCATGTGAGGTGAAACTTGAATGTGCTCTCATGAGAACTTTCTAAGATTCATAAGTAACTGAGAAAAGCATGCTGTATTTAAATGTCTGGAGATGTATTGTGCTGTATAGAAAGAGAGAGCACAGCACACAGTGTTGGCAGAAGGAAAGGAGAACAGAAAGTCACAAAGACTGATAGGAGAGTAAGGCTTGTCAGGATGGATGGAGGATGAAATGCCTGCTGCTGCTTCATATAGTTTTGTTGGGTTTGTTTGTTTTGTATTTTGTGGTTCTCAGAGTAAATTTGAAGCACCTATTCTTTCCCTTGCTCCCATGGAACAGGTTTTCATGTGCTTTTTAAATGAAACAAGCAAAGCATGTCCCTGTTACAAATCTGTAGGGGAGAAGACAGATAAATTAGCTAGGGGCATTTTGTAAGCCCTGCAGGCCAAATCTGATGTGATATATGTATGCCTAAAAGCAATCTCTGAAGAGGGACTTCAGCCAAATATCCCACCTGGGTGCTGGCTATTGTTGGAGCAGTGGGAAGGCTGTGGCAGAAAGTGTCCCTGGGCAGGCTGCAGGCAGGAAGGGGAGAAGGGCCAGGACAGGAGGCCTGACCCTATGGTTGTGTGGGTGCCTCCTGACCTGGCACTGCCCATTGCTCTGCTCTGGCACTGCTGCTGAGCCACAGAATCTGCCACAGGGGCTGTGCTCTGGGAATCCAGCTTGTTAGTCCATCTGTTCTTCCAGCACAAGGCTATAAAACATTGTAGGTCGTAACAGGCAGCTATTTATTTCTGAAGTCCTTAGGTGCCAGAGGGGAGATTTCTTTTATATATAAAAAAGTAGGACTGGAATGCATTTATTAGGAATTGACTGTTTTTATTTGAACCAAAATATCTGAACATCCAGATCCACAAACAAAACTCCAAGAAAGTAAAATGTCCGCCATTCTCTGATCACTTATCCTTGCCTGTATTGCCACCCATTGTGAATAATTTCACTGACTTCAATGAAACAACATGCAGTAGCCAACCTTTAACTCAGTGCTATTTGCAGCTTTCCAAATTACTCTAGTACTAAGTTTAGCTCTGAAGAACAAATACATTGCTCCCAAAAAGAACAAACCCCAAATGAAAGTTGAGCAATGCCCTGAAATTAATTCCTTTTAGCATTAAAATCATCAAGGCTGATTACTATTAACTCATCAACCAAAACATCTTTCAGCAAGAAAAACTTGTTGCCCACTCTATTATATTAGTTTAACATAAGTGTGACCACTGAATATCAGTTGGTATTAGAAAATTGCATAGTTCATGCAAAGTCAAAATACTTTTTTGTTTTCTATAAAACAGATAATGTCTGTATAAGTTTATGGAATGAGGTGATTGTTATTGTTCCCATTACATTATGGAGATACTGGTCATGGTTTTATAGTAAAGATTCAGCTGAGGTTTGTCCCAAAAGCAGGAATTCATTCCTTGAAATTTAAATTTTCAGATCCGAGATAGGCCTATAACATCTTGTTACTGAATGAAATTCTGGCTTTTGTGACTCCAGGGTGAATTGTGGTATTAATACCATGTGTCTCCAAAGAATTTACAAAAACATTGAATGATGAATTAAAGTTTAAAAATAAATTCTTAAGGCAAACACAGAATTGACAACAAGTTGAGAGCATATTTAAGATACTATTATGCTATCACACTAGTGTGTTGCTGCTTAAGATTTGCGTGTTAATAACTTCAGACAAGTCAATGTCACTCATACAGAAATTCTGTGCATAGGAATGGCATAAGTAGGAGAAACAAGATTTCATGTTGATGTACAGGCAGAACATGTTGTGATCAAAAGGATTTTGAGAAAATGAACAACTTTATGTACCTTGGCCAATGCACAGGCACACAGTGAGTGTGGGTTGGTCCCTGAGTAGCTTGTATAAATAAACTGTCCTTTTTTCATTCCTGACCTGTAATCTCCTTTTCCATGTGTTTTCCATGGTGGATTAAAGGAAACAACATTGTGATGCATATGGAGTCTACTGACTATGCAAAATTCTAACACAAGTGATAATTTGCCCCTACCATTTTGGATAAGATTGGTTACATCTGGTTAATTAGCTGGGGTTTTTTGCACAGATATTTCATATTACATGTTGGAATCAGTGGAAGAGTAAGTGCCTTTCAGACCTGAGGGCAGCCCTCAGACTGTTTCTACGTCTGTAATCACTCTCCAGACACAGAAGGTTGGCAGCCACCTGGGAGCGCTCCCGCCCAAGGAACAGGCAAGGGGTGAGAGACAGCGCACCCTGAAAGGGTTGGGGGCAAACGAAGGGTCAGTCTGCAATTGCATTTACATCCCATCTTGGTTTATGTAGTGCAGCTTATCAATATGCAGGACAGATGATCTAGCTTGTCTCTGCTGCCAACAAAAGATCTAAAATTAGGACTAATTCACATTTTACTCTTGATTCTTCTCTGCTCAGATTGAGAACTGTTTTTATAAGCTCTCCCTTCTTGTTCCTGAGACTCTCCAGCCACTGATATAAGGATGCGGTCAAATGTGCATGAATATAGTAGAATTTAACCCATGGCAGAGACACAGTGAATCAAATGAGCATTTTGCACAGGGCTGATATGTCTCTGGGCAGCCTGAGTTCATTACAGTTATGTAAGTTTTCTTCAAAACATAATTAAAATTGGAATTATACTCCCTCAAGTATACTGCAATATCTGAATTTGAGCTGCAGCAAGCAAAGCTTTTCTTGACCTGCTATTTCTGTCCCTTTGCTGCATGAATTTGGCACGGCATCCCAGGGAGTGTGATCAAAACAAGCAGGGACAAAGGCCTGATCTGCCCAAATGCTGAGGCCGGTTCTGACCATGGTATTTTGTAAACCTCTTTTGTAGATATCACCTGGAAGCGCACAGGTTATTAGTGGCAACAGAAAGCGTTCCTCACTTCAGGAGTTAAATCAGGAATGTAGCGTGGAATTTGAGAGAGCAGAGTTATAGGAATCCAAAGGGAAGAACTGGTACTCTGAAGTTTAGCCATCCATGAAAGTAGCTCAGGAGCATTGCTGAATTGGATGTCTGTTTATTCCTGATCACCACCACCAACCATGGATAGATGTATACATAAGAGAAATAAACTTTGATTTAACTGAATACATTCAATTCACAATGACTAAGCAGAAATAATTTTATTTTCAAGGCTGGATATTTAGGAAGTGGTATATGTCCAACCTCTTCTCTTTAGTGAGAGAGAACCCACACATCATAACTCTGATCTGGCCTTCCTTGGGGAATTCAGATCTAGGACTAGGTCTGAGACCAGTTTCTAATTTTAATTCCTTCTACCAAACTAAAAATTGCTCCCACAATGCAGATGAAATCCACCTATGCAAATCAGAAGCAGCAGGACACCTTAAAGCTTACACAGACATAGGCTTTGTGCTGGCCTCTGCACAGCGTAAGCCTCTTGCTGGGCCTTCTCCACAGGAATGAATTGTATCCAGAAAGCACAGCAGAAGAGATTCAGATTAGTATTCTACATAAGGCTTTTAATACTGGGTAGCATAAAGGTCAAGTAAATAGTCTAAAAATAACTAAACATTAATGCTATGAAGACCCTGTGTAGAAGTTCTCTTTGGTGCTGATCTTACAACAAACAGTTTTTACCTTTTGTGATCATATTCTGAGTTACTAAACCTAATCACTGAGGAGTTGATTTCTTGCTGTTCAATAGTGGCTCCATAAAATTTAGTGAATGATTTTAAACTGTTTCAATTGGCATTTAGCTAATTTGGGTATTTTAAATGTTTAGACAAGACATTCTTGACAAGGGAGTAATGCTCTTGCATGTTAATTCAGCACTGAACCCATTAACTAGCTATGCATGCACTTTTGTATCAATATCTCAACTGTTTTCAGTTAATTAGGCAATGTGATTAATATCATATGACTTGAATTAACAGGTCAGTGCATCATCTCACTACAATTGCATCTAGGAGATAACTCGATCCAAAAGCTATATGAATATAACAATTTAGCCTTTCTCATACTCAAGATAACAATTTTGAATGTGATCAGCCCAATGTTTCCTGGAAAGACTTCAATTTTGAACTTCTATACAGAATTTCTGCTTTGAAAGGTGAATTTCTAATTGAGGCATATGGGTTTCATACAGTGGTCCAAACAACCATTTGCATAAAAACTGCACAACAAAATGAAGAGAAAGTTCTTCACTTCTTACGCCATATTGGTCAATTCATATTTTGCATGTGCTTCATTTTCTTCTCCTGACTGAGGATCCGAGTGATGAATTTCAATAAAAATGACATAGATCATGGCTCCAAGTACACCTCCCAGCAGAGGTGCAACTATAGGAACCCACCACCAATTATTACCAGCTCTGTAAGACAAAAAGAACAAGAATTAGTGTTATTTGTCATTCTAGTGAACACATACAATGGTGTGGCTCTTGCTATAGTGTAGACCTTTCTATTTTGTCTCTCATTTCCGTAAATGGGTGACACCCATGTCTGCCCTACCCAGGCTGGTTCTGATTGAAATGCTAAATAACAAGCACCAGGCATGTTGGTCTGGGTGCTGTACTTGCATTTTAAAAAATAAGGCCTTTTTACTGCATGTCTATTTGGGGACAGAGGATGATTTCTCCCTTGTGAAAAGCAGGTTTCATTGACTTACAGTGAAATGAACAGGGAGATATTTATTGCCCAGCAATCTTGACTTGCGCTGTCCCCAGAGGCTTGTGAATAGACTTCCAGGATGTTACAAAAGTGGATTATTTCATCTGCATGGAAATTTGCAAGTTCACACCTGCAATAGTATATACCATCTTCCTCTTGACAAATGTAATAAATTAAACTGGATTTTGAGTAGATTTACCTTAAGTAATGTGATAAAACACAGTGACAGTAAAGTTGATTATCCTTGACTAGAGTGGTCAATATTCAAATTTCATTATATAGTATCTTATCTCTGTGTTTAAAATGTGGTGGCTTTCAGCAAGAGGCAAATAAATTAGAAGTTTTATACACCTAAAACTTAATCTTAGAATTTTTGTATTCACTAAGAAAGTCCAGCATGCTGACTCTACTGAAATGTTTACATTTGCACAATTACTGGGATTTAAATTTAAATGTATAGATTTACAGGCATATTTAAAGTAAGAAGTCCACCACTGAACTGTATAAAACAATAAATAACAACCTCTTTATGCAGGAAAAATAGGCTGGTAGAATTGCTCTCCTTTTCCTGGAGGTCCACATTCAGACAGTAAATAACTGAGTATCCATTTCAGAGCACAGAGTCTCTTAACTGTACTGATGCATTAAGGTGTTTTGATTTGATAACATGCTGTATTAATTGAATATGTGAGTCTCCAGTGAAAATCCATCTACCTCAATTTCCTGCATATTGAAAATGGGGTTTGGTTGTTTGTTTTTTTTTTTTTCCCTCCCAGAAATACAAAGGGACAAATTAATCTATGAGAGGAACTTTGGAGGAAGCTGCAGGGGAATTTTAAAAGTGTAAGGAAAATTATTCAGCACTCAGTTGCATAGATTTATGCAGAAGTGAACTTGTGTTTGTCATGATGCAAGAATAGAACTGGGAAAATATTGGTGCCCTGTTGATGATACTCCTACTGATTGTTCAGAAATGCCTTGGATATGTATGTTTTACCTTTGGAATTATTTATATTTTGCCCTGAGGATATAAAATCACTCCTGATACTGTTTTACTGAGTTTATAAATCTGTTTGTTGTTGAATCATGGATGGCTGTTGAGCACTTGAATTTCTGGAACAAGCATGGACTAAGGTTTTATTGCATGAATCAGCAGAACAAAAGCTGTATCAAGTACTTGCATGTATTCTTCTGTGTGATGTGTGTATACCTGGGTGTGTAATGAAGGTGTTTCTTGGTGAGTTTCTCTCAGCTTGTTGCAGGAACTGGCATGTGCCCTGTCAGCTCCCGCATGACCTTCTCCAAATAATGGCCTGTAGCTGCAGCAGCTGCTGTCAGCTGTGCTTTGGATACCCTGTGCTGAGGTGCTGGCTGTAAAGCCTTTGTAGAGGGTGCTGCCAAAACTGCAGTGAGATCAGGACACAGCCGAGTTAGGAGTTTCCATGACACTCAGTGCTCTGTCATTGGCACAGGAGCAAGAACTGTCTGTGACAAGCACAGATCTCCAAAGGACCCTTAGCGCCCTTAGCCCTGGCTGTAACCCAGCGCCCAGCTTTGCTGCCAGCTGGGGAGAGCAGCCAGCCCCGCCTCTGCCATCACCAGGTGCTCTGGGCGCTGGGCGGGCGCCGCTTGTGCGGGGAGGAGGCAGCGCACGGGCCTGGTGAGCAGAACTGTGCCTAGCTGCGGAAATTCCCAGGAAACAGTGTCTGAGGTACATGGACTGGGAACTTCGACCCATTTAAACTTGAGATACACCTTTCAGTAGCCAGCTGCTGCGGGAAAGGGAGATACCGCTCTTCGTGAGGCAATCCGGGCTGCAGAGCTGCACTCCAGGAAGAATGCTAATTACTTCTGAGGCCGGTTTGCCATCCGAACCCCTGTGTTGACAAGAGATGCGTCTCCTGACCTTTCCCGAAGTGCAGTTTAGTTTAGCGCTGCCGACTTGTCCCCGGAACCGGCGGCCACGAGGTGTCAGCGTTACCGCGCTGAGCCCGCTGCGCTGCCGCTCGCTGCGCTCCGAGGGGCGAGAGGGCCCGTGACGGAGCGGCGTGAGGTGTTCCGGGGCTACCTTCAAATGCTGGCACAGACTACTGCTCTGAAGAGCCCTATCTCTCTCTCTTATTGCTGTTCCGTGCTCGGTTTTGCTGACAAAATCCCGTCTGGTGCTTGGACTCAACGCTCTGGTTGTCTTCTCACTACAGACAAAACTTTGCTCCCCAAACTTTTCTTAAGCTTATCAGAATATTAAGCATGTTCTTAAGAAAGACTCCTGGGTTTCTGGTGGGAGCCTTTAACCAAAACAAACCATTTGCATGGGCTAGGGAAACCACACCACAGCTTGTCTTCTGGCTTGGTTTTGGGGAGAATGCCCCTTCAGGTGCCTTTGTGCAAAATGTAGTAACAGCAACATTTAGAAAAGCCCTGCTCAAATGCATTCCTATCCTCTGGACAATTCCCAGCAGAAGGGCTTCACTCCAGTCTACTTGTAGTTCCTTGCCTGAGAACATGACAAAACCAGCATTTACTGGACCTGCAAGCACAAAGAAGGGCAGAGGGCACTTCTCTGCTGTGATCGAATTATCTCCACGTTTAGAGCATTTGCTTAGGAACAGGGTAGAAGGTCTTGCTACTGTGTATCTATTCCACAGTGAGGCTTTCCCGGCGGTCCCTGGCTGTTCTGTAGACAACATTTGAAGACTCACTGACACGGCCAGGGAGTGACTCAGTTCCTTGGGAGATGCTTCCATCCTCCCACCAAGGAACGTTCAGTGTCTCCCCAGTCTTTCCTACTGCTTGGTTTGTGCAGCACTCCCCTCGTGTCACTGTGAAGGTTTTGTGCTCAGGTCCCAGTTCCTGGATATGCCTTTACTAGAGAGCTTAAGCACCTGTCTCGAAGTTGTGAATTCCTTTAAATGAAGATATCCAAGGTTTATCTGTCAACTGTTGCTGCACCACTTTAAGTTGCTCAGGCACAGCAGAGCATCAGGCAATTTAGGATCCTAACTACAATCATTCAGGCTTTTCCCATGGCTCTTCCAGCTACCTAGGCTCAAGTTTTTCTAAGTCTCACCTACCAGCTAACAAGGCTCAAGTTCTTCCTAAATCTCACCTGGAGATAAAAATAAATAAAGAAGTAAATAAAGAAGAACATATTCCTGTTGTATTATTTCCTGGAACTTGGTTATAGCTGGTACCCTTTTAACTGAAGGCAGGGAGGAAGACTTCTTCCTCAATTTTTCACATTGTTGTGAGTTTATTCTGGCAAGGATCAGAGATCTTGTATCTTATTTTTTATGTTCACATTTTTAAATTTCATAGCAAGGTCTTTTTCCCTCTCTTATATAAATCCTTAAACTACACTAGGAAAGAATCCATACTGGTATAGTTGTAGAGTTTTCTTGAAGTTTTTTTAATGTAAATGAGTACGACCATACTTTTGGACAGAAGGGGATTTCACAGGTATTCTGTGACTAGGTCACAGTACAATCAGGCTTCCAAACTCTTTCAGTAATGTAATAGCCTACTTCATAATTACCGATTAGATATACCATGGCTAATACCACAGTCAACAACTACTTGCAATTACAAATGTATGAGAGAGGAGAATCTTGAGTGTGGGATGTCACTCTGTCTGTCCTTGCTTTTTAAAAAAGTGCAGTCCCATGGTGCAGTGGTAAGAGCTACTGGGGAGGAAAAGTTTGGAGGTAACCAGACCAGTGACCTGACCTCCCACCAGTGGCTCACTAGAGCTGGATTTCATTCAGCCTTGGCTCTGGCCTGTGCTGTGGCTGTGTGCCTGTTTCAGCTATGTCATGCCTGGCTTTTTTTTGTATGAGAAAAGCTTTGCTACTGCTTTCCTCAAATAAGGTGCATGATTTGTGTAAATAGAAATCATACTGAATAAATAGAGATTATTTGTGCTTCTTGAAGTATCTAAAAATCTGTCTTAACCAGAGCTCTCCAGTGGCCTGTAGTACTACTGGGGATTCCTACTTGTAAATAACTGGGAAAACAAACAATACAAAAATAAACCAAAAGATCTGCTTCCCAATGACATCTTACTCTTCCTTAGATATCCCAGAGTGCCTCTTACCACAGATACGTGTAAGCTGTGGATTTGATGTGCAACTAATTAGCTGTGCATTGGGCCAGCCAAGAGTGTGTGCATGTGCACACAGAGATTTGAGAGGGCTCTGAAATGTGGGAAAATGAAGGGAGCTTTTTCATTCACTCCTTCACTCCCAGCCAGGAAGTCAAGCTTTTAGATTGTTGTATATTTCTGCAATAACTCAGAAGTAATAATAGGCTAAATCAATCTGACATGTCTCTGTTTTTTACAGCACCCAATAAATATTTCCACCTAATTCTCTCCTGATTTAATTTTTTTTTTCTGAAAGCTGCAGGACACAAGAAGAGAGCACTCATATTTTCAGTGACCTCTAAGAATCTCTAATATTTTGGGAAAGGTCTGCTTGAAACAATGATTGATATTAGAGATTATGCATGTTTGATTTGCCCTAGGAGCAGGAAATCCTTTTTAAAGCCCAGTTCCTAGAGGATATCTGGCTTAAAGTGCATGAATAGCTGCTTCTGGTATGCAAAGAATTACCTGCATGTATATAAAGTATGACTTGGTACCATGTTGAATCAGGATCTTACTTTACTAGAAAAAATTTTAGCTAGGAGCATTTGACTTCATCTCCAGGCATACTTACGTGAATACTTCCATCCCCCATCCGGCCACAGCTGTGAAGAGCCTTGGGCCAAGGTCCCTGGCTGGGTTCATGGCACAGCCACTGTTCATTCCCAAGGAGCAAGTAAGAACAATTATAAGAAGTCCTACTGCAATTGGCTCCAGGCCCTTGGGTACGCTGTTATTTTTGGTGTCAAAAATAGCAAATATAGCCAGAAGAAGAACAGCTGTTGACATCACCTGGCCAAGGCAAAGAAAAGAATATTGAATAAATATGTGTAGATTCTTTCCAATAATGAAAAGAGGGGCTATGGCAGCTCTGTGGATTGGAGTGGCTTAGAGCTGGTATTTAGTTTTATCCCACTATACAGCATAGCAAAATTTGGAACTCGGTGCCTCTCTACTTCGCAGTAATGAGAAGTTTTGATATCTGTGCTGAAAGACAAAGACAAGAAATGTACTGAGAACATTTGAAAAAAAAATCTGCAACAACCGGGTGTGGAAAGAACAGAGGATTTAAAAGGCATCTCCTATGTGAGGTCTAACGCTTGTTTCCACATTTTTTTTCCCTGTCAATTTTACACTTCTATTCACTCATTTTGGTAGTTCTGCTGCTGTAGCAGTGCAATCAGTTTCATTGATATAGAAGTGTTTTATGTGACTGTCGTTTATGCTGATAAATTAGACTAGATATGTATCTCTTTATGCAGGTATTGCATAACATCAGAAGAAGAAGTGAAATCTGCAAAGTCAAAGATAAGCAGCTAAAATTAGGAAGTACCCAAATTAGGGCTGCATGTATAACTATACCATGAACTCTGTATTGCATATGCTAATTGAGCTGATGAAGGAAATTTTCTTGGAATTACTTCAGTGCAAGTACAGCTCTGCTTAAATCAAATGCTTTGTCAATGTTGATTTTGCTAATAATTAACTTTGTGGGAAAACAGACAAAAGCTTCAGCGATGTCAAAACATTCAATTTTTATACAGATTTGAAGAAGCTTAAGTTTGAGGGGTTTAAAAATTATTTGGTTTTCGTCTGCTTTTAAATTTGTTTTAAAACATACATGGGTAAAAAATACCTTAGGGAAAAATCTATTGACTGATCCAAAGATCAGTACTGTCTTTCTTACAAAACTTCAACATGACATTCAGGTTTTTTTGAAGCCAGGTTGCACAATCTTTTACGTAACGAATTCCTGTGTTCAGGCCATCCCTTGTTTTTCATACCTTACTTATGCAGTATTTATTTGATATATTCCTGAAGAAGATGGGTCAGTTGATTAGAAGCAGATAAAAGATATGAAACTTAATTTTTTTTGCTGTTGCATAAGTGGAATTAAAGGATACAGATTAGAAATGAAGTTAAGATGTTTTCAGATTCAGTCATTTGAAAAATAAATGCTACGCATCTATCTGCAAAAAGAAGGTTAGAGAGGAGGCTTGTGGAAGCAGAAAACTCAGTTGTTCAGGGTGTGTTAAACTGTCTGCTTAAGCATTATTTAAGGAATAATAGGTCCACAAAATGAGCTGGATTTTGATGTAAGTGGACACAACTCTGCTGAGATTTATGGAGAAACATTGATTTATGCTGAGGAAAACCTCTTACATATATTGCTTTAAAGACATGTCGAGTGCAACAATTAAGATGATGTACGTGAAAAGAACAACTTGAAATTATTTTGCTTGTAAAATATAACTAAAATGTAACCCCCTGCAAACAGCATTGCATTCTCATTGTATTGTACAAGGGGACATCTGGCTGAAATGGTGAGATTTGGCACGCTTGTTAGATCTATGTGGGTTTTTTACTGCTTGGTTTTACAGGGTTTTTTATGTTTAATTTGTAGAATTAAGACAGTAAGTGCACTTACCTGATCTGCAAATCCATTTATGAGGGACAGATAGGGAGCTGGATATGTGGCAAAGATTTGCGCTGTTGCATTAGGTCCTGTGACTTCAAGTTTTCCATCACTATACTCCATAAAGGCATCTATAGAAAACAGCCAGTAACTGCTTGCACTTCTCCATAAACTTTTCTAGGTTTTCTAGGACTAGAACATATATGATAGGTCTGTGCACTTCACGCTCTAAGCTGAAACTGATCTTTAAGGTCCCTTCCAACCCAAACCATTCTGTGATTCTCTGATGTTTTTTTCTGGGAGTGCAGAGAATTTTAGTTGCTTACTTTGATCAGGCTCTCATTTGGACTGTCAGGTAATTTTAACTATTAGGGGGAAAAAAAAAAGGATGAGCTCTTATGTCTGTTTTTCTACTAGTGAGTTTTCAGTGAACCTCAAAGAGTACATGACAGTCCTGCAAGGAAATAAATACTACAGAAGAGGTTTGGAAATTAATTAGAGCAAGAGGAGGATTTGAGCAGAGATAGGGATATGAGAAAATCCTGCACTCCTGAGTATGAGGAAAATGTCCCTAACCTAGACCTAAGCTTCCTACTTTGGCTCCTTACCCTACTGCCGTCCTTTTGGCAGAATATAGTGATTCCCCTCTCAACCCCATGTACATATTGACACACTGCTGCATCCTGGCCACAGCCCTAATTCTGGTTGTCAGGCTTGAGGAGGACTTAAATTCAGACAGAAATCCTGTTCCAGAATTCCAGTTTCCAAATTCTAACACTAACATTAAAAAAAGTAAACAACTGCTGCCCCCCCCCCAACCAAACAAAAAAAAGTACACCAAGGCCAAAACAATTATCACGGTTCCTAAATATTTTCCTCTTCAGGATTACTCTGGGTACTGAGCACTGCGCTGACATACAAGGGGTGTTTCCATTTTTGTTCTTCCTCTGTTGCACCTAGACCCAGCACTGTCTGCAGACATAATGCCCATAGGAGAGACGTTGGAGGAGACGGGCTGGACCAGTGGAAGCAGAGTTTTGGAGTTGGGGGTTGAGGTAACTGATCCGACTGAGCGGATTAAATCAGTGTGTTCCTGGTTTTTCCTTTTCTGGCACGCTGTGTAAAAAACCTTGTGCATCAAGGATAGGGGTAATTTTTTTCTTTTCCCCTATTGAGTATGTGACTTCTTTATCACTGTACCTGGAGTTCATTGTCTTGGAGAGCCACCTCTCTAGGGTGGTCTGAGGTTTGGTCAGGAGGGACTTGATCTCATATCCTGTACCCTCAATGAACGATGTTGGTGATTGCTGCCTACAGGCACTTGTAGCAGGTCTTTAATGTTTCTAATTTGCTTGGAAGATGGATAGCCCTATATCCTGGCTATTAAGTAATTTAAAATCCTTACTGAGAAATACATGATCTCAGAGTATCTGATTTCCCATGAATAATTTTTCTAAATATCAGAACATTTCCTGGAGTATTAAGTGTTTCAGTAAATTTGTAGGGTACCTGGAATGTTCAAGATATTGTTTTTCCCTTCAAACTCTTTATGCTTCTTCCTTTCTTCTTTATGGCTTTAGCTTCATTCCTGCCATTAGCCCTGTATGAACAAGAGTCCTCTGCCTGCTTGACATTCATTGAAAAATTGGGGCCTTAGAGACTGCCTGACCTCTAGTTTGTCCTGTGAACATGTCTAAGGTGTACTCACTGTAATAAATCCCAAAGACAGCCGCTGCTCCAACGAATGCTCCCAGGAGTTGTGCTAATATGTAAATTGGTAATTTGGTCCATTTTAATCTTCCAGTCACGCACATGGCTAATGAAACAGCTGGGTTTATGTGACCACCTGAAAAATAAATCACAAATTAAGTCATGTGGGTGACTCAGATACATGAGAATAGGTGAAGGATTTGTAAAAATGTGGGCACTTTTGAACACAAGAATAGTACATGCTTTTCTAGATGTTATTTTGCAGTTAAATGCTGACTGCAATTAAACTGAAACAAGTTGAATGAAATCAGAGGAAGGAGGGCAAAAGCCACCAAGATCCATCTTTACTCTTGATGCTTGTGGACTGTGCTATTTATCAGTCTGCTGTAAGTATGTAACTTACAGACAACTTTTCTAGAAACAGTAAATCTGCCCCATTGGTTGTGATGGGAGGGTCCTTTATTCTGCACATATTCTCTGTCCTTGAGGCCTTTGCCTTTTTATTTTTAGGGGAGGACTGGGGCAGAAGAACATTCCTTCAGTCTCCCAAGCACACATTATGATTAAGGACTGTTACTGGCTTGAGCATGTATCTTGAGACAGTTCTAGAGTGCCCTGGATTTAAGTCATGTTTGTATCCCTGTCTTCAACCTGGGGTTACTTACTTTTCATGGAGACAAAAATAAAATAATGTTAGGGCTGTTCAGCTTCACATTGGCATTGGTGAGCTGTGCCTAGATGGGATCTGGGGGCAGTGGTGCATAGTCCTTCACCATGTTTTTATCTACTTCTTGTCCTTCCCAGAAAGGTCCATGATAAGGAAACTGATAGAGTAGCTGTGCTGAAACAAAGTTCAGTTTCCTGTGAAACTTCCTTCCTTTTTATTCAGGAGTAGCTACACCTGAACTCGTGTATGAAAAAGATTTCAGTAACATTGGAATTCTTTGTGACAAGTTTAGTTTCTAAAATACATTTATGTCACATGGTAGTCTCTTCCCTCAACATCTTTTGTCAACAAAAACGGTGTTGTATGCTCTTGGAAAATTTTATTGTTTACAGATACATGGTTGCTACTTAAGAAATACAAATTGCCAAATAAATGAACAGATGAAAAGGTTCTTCTTTGTAATAAATACCTCAACCCCCAAATTTTGCAAGGACATAGGATCCTTTGCTTATCTTCTAGATAAGTTCTCATTTCAGTCTGTATGAATATCAGAAAAAAATAGCCCTTGTCTTTGGTAAAATAACTGAAAGAGCATGTCCTTTATCTGTCAAAGGTTAGTGATGGAGAAAGGGCCTTTATGTACAGTTTCTGTGTTTGTTTGCACTTCAGGTCAGTGAGTCACTATCTTATGAAATCCAGGCACCTTTGATACATAATGAACTGACAAACACAGATAACAAACTGGATAAAACCTTCTTTGTATCATTTCCAAAACTCTGACCTAGTAGCACCAGTCTTGAATTAAATGTTGAATTCCTCACTGTGTTTCAAATTCTTCAGCAAAGAGAAAATAGATAGACAGCACCTAATTTAACAGCCCTTCATGTGAATTTTGATTAATTGTTGTCTTGTCTTTTGTTCCTTACTCTGGCTGGAATTAATAATTTTCCTTTCTTTCAACACTTGATTTTGTTTCCCACCTGTATATAGTACAGGATGACTATGATGGCCAGGGCCAGTCATAATAATATTATAGATGGCTGATTAACATTGAAATTGGAAAGGAAAAGTCTAATTGAAGGCTCTCCTGCTGACATAGGGGAGTTACAAGATTCTTGGTTCTTGTCCCACTGGTTTAAAAAAAAAGTCCACTTTGGACAGCATGTTCCCCATTCTTTTGTAGTTGCAGTGATCATAGTCATGAGTTTGAAATGCTAAGTTGGATAAAATAGTGGGAAATTATCTAGATATTGAGGAAAACTGGATGGAGGAAAATTAAAAAGAGGAATTTTCCTAAATAAAAAAAGCTCAAATTCACCAAGCATGCAGACTATATATTTTGTTAGCATGAATTTGGAATTTCATAAAGAACTGATGCAAAATACAAAACATTTTAGCAGTATTTAAACATGAGACTTTGGCCCAAGAGCCAGAGAAATTGCTAACAAATTCTACATAAGAACTTGTATTCTGAAGTGTCCACTAGTGATCACATGTTGGTTAATAGCAGCCTGTTGAAATATCTGTTCCTGTTCCTTCAAAGAGAAAATGCACTGCATGCAGAATCCCTTGTCATGGGAAAAACACAGGAAGCACGATACTGCAACATCTGCAACTGCTCTGCCCTGCTGGGACTGAACTCTAATTTTCTACATAATGATGAAGATGAATATCCCTTAAAGGTGCAAATGTAGGACAGGTCTTCACAGGTTTGTTTTCATGATACTGCATTAGAAGAGTTTACCTGCCTACATGTAAACCAAGAGCTGTAGTTGTTCAGACAATAGGAATGTGCTGCTGAATTAACTTTGTGTGATATTAAGAACCAGTTCTGGTCTCTGTCAATGACAGTGACAAAACTGCCTGTTTTGTAGAACCTGGAGCACTTTCTAATGTGAAACTTTCTAATGGAAACCTTATAGTGCATGGTGCCTCTGTAAAAGAATTTGTAAATACAACAGAAATGGCCACAGTAATTTCTGCTTCAGCAACTATTTATAATGCTCTAATTATACCTAAAGAAATTTCTCCAAACCAACTTTACCGTCTTTATGAAGGGTAAGAAATGCCTCTATAAGACCTGGAGTACAAGGACACCATTTGCTTTAAAGGCCCATTTAAACTCTGCATATAACAAAAAGTATTGTGTATTTTCATGCACAACGTTGTTACAACCCATCATTTTCTATTTTAAAGGAAGACTTTAAATGTTAAAATCAGTTATACTAATGTTTCCAACCTTAGTTTGGCCAAATTGAACGGTGGAACTAGGAGACAAAGCAGCATCCAGTATGGCACTTGTGGACACTGGTTAGTTAGCCCACCTACCTTAGCCCCAGGACTAAAGAGAGATTCCTGACCAATACATGTTGAGGAAGTGTTACAGCAGAAATAAAGGGGAAAGGACAGTACACTGACAATATCATTGAATGCATCTCTGGTACTGAATCTTTCTGCTGTTTCTGCTTTCTATGATCTGTTGTGTCTGTGAATAATCAAACAGACAGGAGCAGACTTGCTATTGCCTATCATAGGACATGAAGAAATAAATTGCACTCTTTGAGGTGAATCCCATTCATTATACCCATTAGTGGGTCATTCTACTTTCTGTGTAGCTGGCCACCATTTTATCTGGTGACTGCTGAATTGCTCTTCATGGTTCTTTCTTTAAACACGGTGCCTGTTCTGCCCAGGATCATCTCTATTGACAGAATTTTCAAAGCAACATCAAGCAGATTTCTGGTTTGCACAGAACACTTACCATGAAAGTCAGAGGTGTGCCAAGGTTTGCACACTGTAGTTGAGATCAGAATTTGGTGGGAGATTTTGTCAAACACAAAGAATAGAAGGAAATAAGAACACACAAGGTTTACTAGCAAAACTCTGGTGCAGACTCTGCTGTAATGGTGCTTACTGTTGCTAGATTCATGATAGTTTATACCATGAAGTGAAAGCCCTTTAACAAAAGAGCCTTAACACAGTAGCAATAAATACTATATAAGAAAAAAAGTCACTTACCAGAAACCCCCCCGGACACATACACTGCTATGGTGACTGCCATGGCAAATCCCACTGACACTGTCATGGGCCCTCCATGCATTCCCCGGCTGAGGACAGCCTGTCCCACACACCCACAGCCAAGAGCCTGCATTTTGAAAGAGAAGTGTAAAGTCACAAGGGTGTCTGTCAAATGTTACTGGTTGTGACTTCGGCTGCTGACCTGTATAGCTGAAAATGTTGAATACTGAAACACTGCTAGAATTTGTTGTTGCCTTTGCTGCAATGCACATTTGCTTTTTATTTTCCTCGTCTCTGTCATGAGCAGGAATGTCTGCTAATGAGGACCTCTCTCCACATAGAAAGCAGTTCTCAGGCACAATGATGGGATACAGATCAGAACTTGGAGCCGGAACAAGATCTCACAGCCTCCACAACAAAACTCTGCATCTGAAAGTGAAATTAATTCTGTGTGGTAAGTTTTCAGTTCCAGACTGATGTTATAAGCAATAAAGAATTTACTGTAAAAGTTATGAAAAATAGTTCAAAAAAGCTTTTAATGTTTAATGCTGAAACTCTGGATTTAGACAACTTTCTGGCATTTACAGTGTCTGTTATTGTTATGCTGAATTTATATCACATATTCCTGTAGCAAAATATTTTACTGGCTCTGCAGCCTGAACAAATAACTGAAGTGGAGATACCTAAATAATATTGAAGAATTCTAAATGTATTTAAACTAGTTCTCTTTTTTTGTTGGTTTCCCTCAGAATGAAGTTCAGGAGCACATTTAAATATTTGCTTAAGATGATGTTTATTCACTTCTAAAACCTCTGCTTAGCTTCAAGCATATGTTTAGGTCCTATTAAAGATGATAGGAAAGATATTCAAAGGGACAAAACCCTTTTGGTTTGAGATAGAATAGCTGTTCCATTTCTGTGTCTTTGAAAGTCTGCTTTTTAAATATATGCCTACCGTGCTCTGCTGAACAAGGACCCAACACTATATGGAAGCTCTCAAATAATATCTATAGTCCGAAAACTTTTGCTTCTCTGCAGCAGTAAGTGATGTGAATCATACCATTTCTAGGATGTGACTAGATTTATCTTGAGCAACCTTAATTACTTACTTTCAGTTGCAAGGCAGTTGAATTCAGAAACTGCAAAGTAATGGGAAAATCTCTCTTGCCTTAAAAATAGACTGTACCAAAAAGATTTGGTGATGGAGGTTTAACAAGCAAGTCCTACTAGAATAGATGCAATTTAAACAGGCAAAATTATACTTTTGTTTCCATTATTTCCCTAAGGGTTTTAGCTAATACCCAAATGTGACAGGAAAGCTCTCAATAAAATTGCACTCTTAACCAGCTTTGTAATGCAGACGGTGTTTCTAAGTGCCCCGAGACTGTGTCATATACCCAGGTGCAGTTCTTGCCTGGAGGTCATAATCATGTAAGCAAACAAAACACTGTCTGGTGCCAGAGTGTTAGAGCTCTGGTTACGTAAGGGTAGGGTGGTGTTAGATAGCTGCAGTTTATTGGCCTGTATAATTAAAAGCTCCAGGACACAGTGCAAGCTACAGTCAGCTGCTGTGCAATGGATGACACGCTTGTGTTAGCCATACTCTCACCTAGCAATGCTCATGGTAAGCACAAATGCACGTACAGCAAACCAAAATAAAACACACTGGAATTGTTCACAGCTGAAATTGCGTTGTTTTCTTTAAAACTTCATATGAGACCATTCATAATGTGTTTATATGTTTAATATGGAAAGAATGGGTATGCTGGAATTCATTATGTTTAAGATTAAGAATCTAGAGGAGGTGAATTAGCATACTCTAGTCATCACTTTCCAGATTTCTCAAAGGGAGTATTGCAGAAGCCTGCACCAAGCAAGATTTTGTGGAAGATATGTCTCACATGAGGAGCAAGCTCATTAGGCTGCTCTGGGCCCCTGCACACTGGGGTGCAGGTTGAATTCAGGCAACCAGTTCAATCTACAAGTATAGTGTACACTTGTGTTCTGAAATGGCATAGGCAAAGTTTTGAGATTCAAAGAAAAGGCCATTCTTTTGTAAACATTACCTCTTTCTGTAAGGATGACAAAGAAAGAGAAGAGGATTGGAGGAGATGGTTCCAGAAGAGGATAGGGGATAACAACATCTGTGTGTATCAACTACAAATTCACAAGAGAAGGGAAGGAAATAACAAAGGGAGGCTGTGGCCTCCCTTCCTTTATTGCCAGAGCTGAAGAGAGTCATACAGAAACAGCTGTGTTGTCCTCTTGCATAGCAGCTCCTGCTCTGTATGTCTTAGGGAAATACACAACTACAGATGCTCCATTTCTGTGCTAAGCAGTCTTAGAAAACTCCACAGAGAAGAAGATGTGCAAGCCAGCTGGAACACAGCTGCACTCAGTGGACCTGCTCGTGTCCAATGACTGAACACTACTGCAGGCACAGTCAGTGTGTGCCCATCCAGGGATGGGAAAACTGGGAACTGAGCCTGCAAATCTGAGCCATGTCACTGTAATACTTCCATTTGCTGACCTTTTCAGAAGGAGATAAAAAAGTTGCCTCATATGTACTGTAGCTAGGTTGGCACAACTGGAAACTATCACCTAATCATGTAATTACATGAACAGCAATTTAATACCTTGTAAGTCTTTGCTTGACTGAGTTAAGACATACTAGATCATCAAGTTGTAACTAAATATTCTAGGATTTTAGGCCAAGCTCACCCATCAGTTGCACCCACAAAACTCATTGATTGAAGCACATGGAGTTAATGGGAGTTTAATTTAGTAGAATATAGCCAGATCTCTTTATCTTATCTTGTCTATCTTATGTTACCAGGTTTTCATCTTAGCAGTTATCTGTAGCCTGATCTGCTTAAAATAACTGGAGTAGTCTCAGCACTGACTTTTTTGTTCATAAAGTCATAAGATTACTGTCCTAAAGAGCATGTTTGGGTGTGGAATAGCTGTCTGAACCTTCTCTGCCAAAAGAACTTGATTCATAGCCCATTAGATCCTTCTCTTTTTCTTGGCCAACATGGTTAATGTTAGGAAAGGAAAACCCTGGCCTTCAATGAGCATAAGGTCCTATTTCTGCCTGGAAGCTTGCAGGACTTTCTGTATCCCACTCATCAGAGAGACTAAAGATCATTTGCCTCCTTACTATTTTCAGGATTTTTCCAAATGCTTGTAATAGCATTTTTCAGTATAAATAGGATTTCCGCAAGATCTGAAACCACAATTTTAAGGAATCTATTTTTCTACATGGCCAGTAAAGCTTTAGACATCTTAAAGCATAATGCTTATATGGAAAAGCCCCCTTCTTCTTACACAGTCCTAGAAGTGCTGTGCATTTCTAGTCAGACACTCTGACTGTCACATTAAAGAGGCAGCCAACTTTTTAGCAGTGTGAAGACAATGAGCTGTGCTGTGTTATACCCTGTACATCGCTAGCTCCAGCTGTGGTGAGTGACACACCTGCAGTAGGGTTCCACAGGTGCCCCTGCAGGCAGTGTGGCCTCAATGGCTGCACAGCTGATGATGCTGTGCATGAGTACAGGAACTCAATGTGCTGTAAGGAATACAGTTAGCAGTTAAAAAAAAAAAAATTAAAATATTAATGATTTAAAATAAATATAAATAAATTAAATTAAAATATTATTTAAATCATAAACTGTTCACTTTCAATCATGAAATGCTAGAAAAGTAGTGGTTGCATTTGCCCTTCCCTGCAGGTAGGGACCTTTGCCCATGAAAAGTTTACAGCATTGTTCATGGTGTACTGTAGTCTTGTGCAGTTCCCCTACCCAATACTAATATTTCCAAATAGGATTAGCTACTTATAAAAGTAGTAAACAAACTTTTCAGTTTGAGGCATACTAAATTGGTGGTGTCTTCCTAAGGGAGTGTGTTTTAGAACTCGCACTCATTTCCACCCCCTTCATTTACAAAGCAAGTCTGACGTCTGCTTAAGAATTTACCTTTTGAATTTCATTATAAGATGTTTTATAATATTAGAAGCTCTTTCCACACAGAGATGTATTTTTGCTGTGTTTCACATAGGATCTTAATTCAGACAGGGTTCCTAAGCATTCTTTCAACTGAGACAGTAATGCTAAAAGCAACAAAAACAGAGATAATGCTAGATCTTCTAAAATTCAGGGCATTAGCTCTGCAAGAATTTACGTTACAGGCAACTCCTTTCAGGAAAGACCAAGCCTCATCCAATTTCATGTTTAATATTTGCTATATTTTTTTAAATCAGAGAGTACTTAAGCTTTTAAAGGTGAGATAAAAATACAGCTTACCAGTCAAGTAATTTTTAAATACTTTAAAAGCACATGGCTCTTATTTTATCATACTAAACGTTTTGGTGGGGTGGGGAGGATTTCTGTGCGTTACGATTTAATCAAGCTTAGAGCAATAAAAAATCACTACATCCGTTCTCCTGATGATCTCCTGGGAAACAACCAATATCCTCTTGGTTCAGTTGGATTTTTTTTTTTTCAGACTTGCTATCTAATAAATAAGGGGTGAAAAAACCCCAAACCCTTATCATTTAGTTAATTAAATAGAATAGACATAAGTCTTAAAATTATTGCCATTTTGAAACCATTTTCAAGTGACAGAAAGCATTACTACTTGGAGACATGAATGTAAATTTAATAAAACTTGGGATGAATTGTGTATATAAAGCTTTTAAAACATATAAATATCAAGTTCAAATTGCTTTGTGGGAAAAAATAGTGAAAATATTGAGAGACGGACTATGCTGTGTTATATAAACTGATGCTTTTAAATTTTTATTATTGCTTTTTCATATGCAATAGGAGACAAATAAAAGTTTGAAATCACCTAGAGAGAATGCAAAAGTCTGCATTTTCTCATATTTTATTATGATTAATATTGCACTCTTCATCCTGAAATGCTAAATGCTTTTCTTTCCTGAATTATAGAGGGCAACTGGCTTGAGTCAGTTTCTTCAGTGAAGACTGGTTTTATTTTCTTACTAGGTTTTAGAAATCCAGGAAAAAAAATGAAATGTGATATTCAGACACTTTCAGGAGTGAAACATTGCCTGTTGTATCAGAGCAAGAAAGAAAAGGCCAGGCAAAGGAACAAAATCTTACCTAGCAGCCTTGAAGAGAAAAATAACGTATTCGGGTGCAGCTTCCCTTCCACCTTACTCATTTATTCTTGAGCTGAGATATGCTGCTTTGCTTCCTACCCCAACTGAAAAGCTTTAAATCTTTCTAAACTCCTAAAATATGTTTCGTGTCTGTAGCAGCCCTCAGACAACTGTAGCATTGAGAAAGTGTGCAAGAGTGGGCATTGCAGATTCCAAGAAAGGAAGTTTTCTGTCCTCTCCTTGGAGTGTAAGGGTACATGTACCTTTTCTTTTATTCATTCCTTTGGGTGCAGAAACGGGGGCCAGATCTTTGCTGTGCCCTTGTGGTTAGAGGTACATGGTTAGGAGTAATTAAAGCCTAAGCAGTTTTCAGTTGAAAAAAAAAGAAAGCTGAATGCTTTCAATAGTAAAGAAACCTGTGAGGAATGGGTTGGAGGAACTGAGTCACGTTTGCCTTTAAACCAGGCCTTGGATTGGAGAGCTCCCTAGAATTCACTTTCAACCAGAATGGTTCACTGAACTGTTGAGATCGCAAAGATACAAACTCACTGCATAGCACAAACTACGTTTATTGTCTTTTATTCTGTTCTCCAACTGTTTATGACAGTTTTTAAAAGTTATTACTTTTATTACCTTTCTTTTATTTGGTGAAACTTTGAAAAAACTCCTTGTAAATTTGTGTCTGTAAAACATACAAGTTTTGCACTCGCAGTTGAATGCTGGAAAGATGCAAGCCTTTTCAAAGGCTCAGGCAGAGGTGCCTACACTTCAGTTCTATAGGTGTAAACTTTCTGGGGAAAAGGGTATCTACAGAAAAAGGTTCTGAAAAATTAAGTTCAACTTACTGGAACCTCTTGGTTAAACAATGAGAGCTGAGTTACATGCTGGGGCTGACGTTGCAGAAATGAAGATAATTTTCTTCAAAGCTTTCATGTAACACAACATCTGAGTCACCTAAAAGTTTGAAATGTCATATACTGGGAAACCTAAGTCTGGATGGAAAACAAAAGATTTCCATGATTTTTCAGAATTATTTGCTGTAATAAATATTTTGGGGTAAAAGAACAACTAGGTAACCTTCCTTTCAAATTTTTCACACTGCTAAATATTCAGCTGAATTAAAGAATGGTTTTTAAAACAGAAGGGCTGTCTAGAAAAAAAGATTGATTTTGATAATAGTAAAATAACACCAGTATGCTAGAACACCTCCTTAACCTCAGCACAACTAGGGGTCTTCATTACCACTTTGTCTTCTGTTTGTAATGCTGATTTAATATAGTTTCAAAAAGAGGAAGAGTTTGCATATCTTCACCAGAATCATTAGCAAAATTTAATGCCATCAAAATATATGTAACTCTAACATTAGATTCCTGAGTGGCGTCTATTATTTATGGGTTGCACTATATTAATTGCTGCTAGAGACCCAAATGTATGGATCTCTAACACATGAGCTACTTTTCAAAGTGCAAACACTGCTAAGGCTCGTGGTATTTACAGCATTATGTAATATTAAAAAAGCTAAGTGACATATCAAAATACCAATTATAAATAAATTTTAATAACCTCTTATCTAAGAGCTAATTATATAAGATTCTGTACTCCAGGAAATCCATTGCTGATGGCAAACAAGGCCATACCTTAAACAAAACTTGCTGTAATTTCATCCTATATGAAAAAAGTCTTCCTTTCACAAAAATTTAGAGCGTGGAATTATCTTTGTTTAAAATTTCTAAGTAGTGGTTCTGTGTTAAATGTTAAACACTTATTTAAGGAGCAAAGGATCAAAAGCTATGTTTGCTTTCATGTAGTAGTATCATGTAATGAGAATTCTAATGCATGCTTAGGATAAGGGATATATGTTACCCTACAGTATTGTAATTAACATGCACTGGAATGTTGGGCCACAAAAAAATAGATATAGAAAAGTTGTTTAAATTTTAATCTTCTGGACTGAACAAATCCATGTAATGTCAGTCTTAAAGATTTTTCTGAGGAGACTCAACTCTGCAACAGAGCAGGAGTGATAACTTGCACAACGAAGTGGTCAGAATATGAAAACAAGACTAAAATATTTTGATGATAAATACCCTTCCTCATTAGCTGGACTACTTCAGGGGTGTTATGCATTCAGTTCATGCTTGTGCCCTGTATCCTCTACACACACACAAACATTTGCTTCAATGGGAGTTGCAAGAGGCTCCCCACCTCCTGTTGGAGACCACGCTCATAGGAGTATGTACATAGGAAAATATCTATCTATATATATATATAAATATTAGGAGCATATATACTCCCTGATTGTATTTATATGCTAAATGGCAGCCTGTGTTTTTTCTCAGCAAGGAAATGTATACTGCTCTGGCCTCAGGAGATTCTGGCTCCTGTGCAGCTCCTTTCTGGGAAACTGTGTTCAGTAAGATGCTCTTGAGAGTGAAAATGAAATACAAACTGTGTTAGGTGAGCAGTAGCTGTTAAAGGAAGCCACATGGCCTATTTGGCATCTCTTTTTGGAACTGTTTCAATTCAGATATACTTAATGGCATAAGTCAGAGTAAATCTCATTTTGGTTGAGAACAATGCAGTCAAGTTCCAAAGAGGAAATCTGGAGAGAAGCATGATTAAAAGCAGAGAGGCAGTTGGACAGGTGAGTTCCAGCCAGACTCACTAAAAAGCCACATAAACCATCATTCCTGGCTCTTTTGTGCTGGCACACAGGTGTTGTCCCCCTGAGTAACTCACAGAAGTCCCAAGAGGAAACGTACTGAACCAGGAAACAGGATGGAGAACAAAAAGCTCCCTAGGGAGCTCTTCCTCAAGGGAGACCTTGGGGTGTGTGACTGAGGCTGGGAAATGTGTGAGTGTGCTGACTCTCAGCCACCATGGTGCAAATGGGCAGGTGTTCTCCCACCTCAGAATGCTTCCAGGCTCCTAGTGTTTCTTACTGAAATGGTGTGCTTTGCTAAGCACAGAGTGTGGCTCATGTGGGCTGTGTCTGTATTACCAAGTTGTGTAATGTAAGCACCTGAGAACCTGACTGTGGATCTCTCAGGAGGGATTACTTATTTGGAGCATCTCCAGTCTGATCCACTGGACTGAGCATCCATTAATGGTCAGCACACTTCCTGTGATTCTGGAGCTCACCTTCTACTTTATTTTCACCTGGAAAGAATTTTGTCTACGTGCTTTGAGACCATGCTGCAAGGCAGACTGCAGCATGTTAAGTAGGGCTGACCAGGAGATATTATCCAAACTGTGTGCCCAGTGCCTTTCTCAAGGCTTGTTGTCTCAAATCTGTCCAACATTGCAGGCCGCACCCTTCGCACCCCGAGGTGAAGGCTGGGTTTTTGTCTGATGAGTGATTCTACTTTCTAGATTTCCTGTTTGGAAAGTAATGTTGCAAGGCTGAGAGTTACCAAAGATGGTAGTTTAGGCTCCTATTAGTATGTGGCCTCTGATGTTATTCTCCAGAAAAAATAGAAATAGGTGATGTGGAGGGACAGAATTTCACCCAGCTAACTCCCAGCAGTGGGTCCCAGATTTAGGTGTGGTCAGTTAGCATCGGCTTCCAGACAGAGCCTGTGGGTAACAGAAATGCTGTTTCAGCCTTGCTCTCTGGCACAGGTGCTCTCCACAGGCTCTCAACCCCATCACAGTGACCCAAAATGACTTTCAACAAAGATGTGAATCAGCTGTGCTGTAGGCCGTGAACTCTCCTCTCACTTTGTAACAGCATTAACACATAGTTCTTACACCATCTTATTACATTGCTTCTTTTACACACATGGTGTCTGTTTTTCAAGGATTTCTGTCCTCTGACTTACCAGGGTGCCCCTTTCATTAGGTCAAATTTAAATTAAGGGTTTAATATTTATCTGTACTTTAAGTACTTGCCAGCTGACAAAGCTTTAAAGCAGTAGCAATAAATAGAATCACAGAATCAACTAGGTTGGAAAAGACCTTTGAGATCATCAAGTCCAACCTATCACCTAACAACACCTCATCAACTAAATCATGGCACTGAGTGCCATGTCCAGTCTTTTTTTAAACCTGTCCAGGGATGGTGACTCTACCACCTCCCTGGGCAGACAATTCCAGTGCCCAATCACTCTTTCAGTGAAGAATTTTTTCCTGGTGTCGAACCTAAACTTCCCCTGGCACAGCTTAAGATAACAGCAGAAAAGGCAGTTTCTTCACAATAAACACTTTGTACTGCTGCTAACTTGTGCAGTCTAAATACACGTTGAGGTATCCAAGCACTGAGAAAGCTGCACTTTAATCCAGGTGAGGCTGTTTCTGCTTTAAACCAAGGTTGAAACTAGAAAGGGTAAGAGAAATGAGAAACTCAGATTATTAACAACAATTTTGTAGCTCCATTTTCTACTACACTCATACGGTGAATATACTAGAAAATGGGATCTGGGTTTGCATTTCCTTCTAGCCTTGTGCAGCAGGACATTAGACTGCAAATGCTATTATCTAATCTGCACTTTAATATGTTTTCTTCTCTTGCTTAATTTTATTAATGGAAAGAGGAGGAGGATCTTGTGGCGAGGACAGGCTACTGGAAGTCAGGTGATGTGGGTTATATTCAGAGTTCTGCCACAAGCTTCCTGTGCAGGCTGCTGTAATCAGGTTTGGTAATATACAAAATGAAGATAATGACATTTCCCCTCCTTACCAGGGTGTTGTGACACTTAATTCATTAGTGTTTGTAAAGTGTTCTGTGCTCCTTGATTCTAAATGTGCTCCTTACTGTAATAATGTCTTACGGATGGTATTAAATTTGAGAATAATGTTATTTTAGTGCCAGTGCACTTCAGTTGACTGAAGTGTAGTAAAGACCATAATTTCCAGTATTTTATGAGCTACTGGAATTTTTAGATTACTTACTTGAAGTTTAGCTAATATACTTACAGTTATAAAACCTACTATGTCAGTACTGTGCCTGCTTCTTTTTTTGTCCTTTTCACTATGATGAAATATTTAGCAATAAGCAAGACTGCATTGTCCAGACAAAGAGGAGAAAGAAAGAAAGAGTTTGGCATAAATATTCTAGCTGCTTGACTTCTAGCTCTGTTACTCAGCCTGCTCTCTCCCTTGGTGAGTCACACTCCCAGTGCAAAATGCACAGAAAAACTGAGCAAGTAATTAAGTTAAAAAAAAAAAAAAAATCTGGGGCTATAAAAATGGGATATTTAGGTATTTATCCAAATTGTAGCAGTACTATAGGACCAAGCAATATATGTGTAATTTATATAGTACAGTTAAAAACAAAACAAAAATTTGTTAACTTACAAAATCTCTGAAGGTTTGGCAATGCAACTCCCAATAAATTCACTACAAATCACACAGCTAAATTCCTATATTGCACAGGAAAACAACTCAGCTAAAATTTTCTAAATGTGCAGTACAATATGTTTGTTAATGTAAACAGAATTTGTGCATAAAATAAACTGCTGAGTTTTTAAAAAACAGGAGAGTATTAACAGCATTCATTGTGCGTATCTGAATTTTTCAGAACGTGCTCATTCACTGAAATTCCATTCCTAGATGAAATCTAATGCTGATCAGACAATTGTAATACATAAGAGTATCTGTTTTTTATAGGCAGTGATAATTACATGAGGTGAAAAAAGGAATTACAAACTTACCGTCCTAGGAGCAATTCATTCAAGCTGTGCATGGTCAGGCTGTAACCTTGCTGCTGGCACAGTACAAGAAAAACGTACATGTCCCCTTACAAGCAACGTCCAGCATTAGATTAGTAGGAAGAAAGGAAAGCAGCTGACACTTACTATCAGTATAAAAGTTCCCAGGAACTCTGAAAGGGCTTCTTTAATCAGGCTGTTCTTCAAGGCAAATTTCTCCTTTAAACTCCTTTTGCTTTTCTGGCTCATTTTGGCTTCCTCTATTGCTCTGGTGCCCTAGTTACAAATACACACAAATTTGTTCTGTATTCGTCCCCGCTTCAGCTGAACTTTGACACTTTTACTTAAACATTGAAATACGAGATTTCATCTTGTACAGCCAGTGAAATCGTCTGACTGCAGGCACTGACAGAACCAACTCAACATGCCCTAACAATTCATCATGGGTTTGTCATTCTATGCCTTCTCTGTGTACACTTCTATTTATACTGGTTAGATAATACCAGTAAGTTCACAATCAGTTTTCTTCTTTTTTCTTACAGAATGGATTAATCATTACCTTTCCTATATTGCTTTTTTTTTTTTTTTTTTAAATCCTGGTAAGAATTAATAAAATTTTGTTTCTATCATCCTGATGAAAAAGAAAGGCAAAAAGATAAACCACAAAATAAGGAAACAAAATATAGTTGCAAATTTCTCTGACCTGGATTGGGATTTAAACCATGCTGCTATTGGCTGTCAAAGAATTTTTCAAGGGGATGTTGTAAAGAGAGTGAATGCTTGGGAGAATGCTGTGCTGTACCCTGCACACAAGAGCCCTTAACTTCTGAGACATTTCAGTGGCTAATGAGGAATCTTACCTTGGTGGTGTGTGTTGAATTTTGCAAATTCACTCACAGTACTCTTTTTGGACTAAATGCCTTGCTCTCTAGTGAACTTCCCTGTTTATAAAAGAGCAACGAGGCAGAATAAATTAGGAACATTTAATGAATTCTGTTTCAGTCCAGTGGCTCCCTACAAGGCAGTACAGGGAAGTGAGGCACTGAGTGACTGTATATCTCCTATATATCTAGCTTAAAAAGGTGCATGGGTGCTATAATATGGAATATTATAATATTATTTTCCATGGTCTTAAGACTTGAATTTGCTGAATATCTCAAAGAACTGGGTCTCCTAGAGAAAAATATTACACCTTTATCTCTTCAGCATCTTGAACAGTTTTATCAGATGTGATACAAACTTGACAGTAACCGGTTGATTTACAAGTATTTTCTGGTGTCTGACTTGACACCAGCATGTCAGCCCAGTTCTGGTAGATTATTTTGGTATGTGTTGTAGCTGCTCAGTGCCTTGGTCTTTATCTGTCCTAAAAAGGGCAGAACCTTACGGGGTTAGGGAAATGTGCCACTTCTGTTATCCTGTCAGTGCTGTTCCTTGCCTCCAGCTAGGACCCAATGTGTGCTCCCTGCAGCAGTAGTCACCTTACCACCACCAGCTTCATCCCTTTATCACCCAGTTCTCCCCCACTACCCAATTTTAATCCTTAACTGCTTTTCTGTGTCCTTTTACTCACCTTTCTCTACCTCTGCATCCAAACAGCACTGTGCCCTTAGGTGGCCTGTGGAGCACAACAGAGCTGATAGAGCAGGAGATGGCAGCATCTGTGCTGGTGCTGCCTGAGCCACGAGCACCTGTGCAGAGGTGGTGACACTGCTGCAGGACAGCTCCAAGTCCTGCTCTACAGGTCCTGCCTGTGGCATGGACAGCTGGGCCTGCCTCTGGGGAGCCCCTGAAAATAGCCTGTGTAGGGCAGCTTGAAAACCTTTACCCCACACCACTGAAAAACAAACATATTATTCAGGACCTTAATTATCACAGCATGCTAAAGTATATATGTTTGTTATGTCTGTGAGAGAAGTCTTTCAGAATAATGTATACATTAGAACTGAGGGAGGATGCTTGGGAAGACATTCATTACAGCAGGAATGAGATAAACCACTTCCTCTCTTTCAGGAAAATGATAAATAAATAAACAAACACGTTTATGAAAGCAATTTTTAGTTGTTTTTCCATGCAATTCTTTCTCCTATGCAGATGCAAGTCTTGCTACAAGGTAGTATGTAGACACCTCTGATTTTGGTCTCATAGCACGTGTGAAGACATTAATGCTATTTTTCAGCTAATAATGGAGTAATAATATGTCAGAGACAGAAATTCATACTCATTTGTTCAGATCACACTGAATTCCTTGTATCAATTTTCTGTCTTTGCAGGGTGGAGAACTGGCACAAATACATCTATTTCACATTTGCTTTTATCAGATTTTCTTCAATACTTTGAAGAGATCATATGATTTAACTCCATTAATAAAAACTGTGATACTAAGTTAGACCAAAAGTCCTCCTCAGCTCCATAACAAGGTTCAAGCAGGTGCTCTAAGAAAGTATTGAAGAACAGAGTACACAGGGGATGACTGCTCCCTTGGTAAATCCTTCCAGCTTTTGACAGGTGGCAATTTAAAGTCACTGACACACTTTTCAAAGAGAAAAGGGGGCAGTGCAGAACATTTGAATTAAGTTTCTCCTTTTGTTATATTTAGAAAGATATTCTAAGACATTTACCAAATGTAACAAATATTCATGTAGCATTTTAAGAAAGACAAGTAAAATGTAAACACTATGAAAGCTTTGACCTTAATTACTACCTATTTGATCAATCCTCTGCTTTACTGCCTTTTAGTTAGTTGTATGCAATGGAACATCTGGTTGAACAAGGGAAAGAAAATGCACTGTGATTACTGTTTTCTACAGCTCCCTCACCTGGGCCCTGCTCTCAGAGTCAGAATGATAAGGATATTGTCAGTGCCATCCATAAATATTGATAACTGTGTCATCTGAGGGAAGAAAATGAAGGCATCTTCCAAAAATTGAAGTTATATAAGTAAGTAAGCAGCACACAAATGTAGAACCACAAGAAAGTTCACCAAAAAGATTTTAAGGTTTTGCAAGGAATGTGAAAGTTACAGTATAAATGTTTTCAGATTCCATTATCAGAGGAGTCCTCCAAGAGAGTAAGTAAAGCTATGGAGGATGGAAGCACAGAATAAGCATTCAAGGAGGCTGTCCACAACTAAAAGAATTATTTGCCTTGCTGAAGACCCAGACATCTGGTGGGCTGAGTGTGAGTAACTGTTCTAAAATAAATTGTCATCAGGAAACACTTCAGGAGAAATTGATAAATTAACCAGTAACTAATTGCTGGAGCTGTGCAGTATTTCCACCAAGGGATTAAAATGTTCAGCTTCTCAAGTGCTAGTGTCAGTGGGTTGGTTTTTTGCTGATCCTGTTCCTAATGTCAGCAAAACAGAACATAGGAAATGTACCAGTGATCTGCTGGTGCTTCAAGAGAGTCCTTCAAAGGTGATCATGGGAGCTACAAAACTGTCCGTGTGACTTCTATGCCAGGAAAATTAGATGAACTGCTGTAAAAAGTAAAATCAATAGACAAAGAGATAAAGCTGATGCTCTGGAGAAGCATCAAATGGATTCTGTTAAGGGAGGTTATGCCTCACAAATCTATTGGTATCCTTTAAAGACATCAAAAAGCCCATTGATACTATTTTCATGCCTGAATGTGGGATCAGTGTAACCTTAGATTGCAAGACTACGACCCTTGAGACCCTCACTCCAAGGTAGTCTGGACTGAAGTATTTCTTCTCTTCACCTGGATTCAAGCAGAGCAGGAATTCACATGATGTATATAACCTAACCATTTTTATAGTAATCTTCACTCCTATAGAAATAGCAAAGTCAAGAATAATGCACATAGCTCCCAGAGTTTAAATCCCATGGGTAACAATATATAGTGTACTGAATTTTTAATAGCACATTATTCAGAGTATCACATAAATTGTTATTACTGATGTAATAAAACCTAAACCAACACAGCTGGAGAGACCAAGCCTGTAAATACACCATATATTTTTTGTATTGTAATAATATGGGCCAAATTATTTTAAAGTCTGCTGATTTTAGTTGAATTAGACAAACTCTGAATGTGTACCTCTAATTCAGGTCCCCAGTCAAATGCCTTTGCCTAATTTATATCTCAATTTTCATACAGAAACTGCTGCATGGTATATAAAGAGCATTCTCTGTTTTACGGATTGGTTCTCCTGCTGGGGAAGTCAAAGAAAAAATTCAGGTGAGGAAGGACTGAACACACTGTAATTCAGCATTTTAAGTTTTTAGTACATAAACCCTCTATTTCTCTAGTTCTTGTATTTTCTGATCACCCCTCTCTCTGTGCTGTAGTCCCTCGTGAAAAAGTGTTCAGGTGAGAAATATCTGCAGCGTGAAGCTCTGGTTTAGCTAAGCCCACCTTGGAGGAGGGGCAGGGCACGCAAGGGACCCCTTGAGAATTTGTTCTTTCTTCTCTGTGATCTCAGTGTCCAGGCAAAACATTTCTGTCTGTATCATGCATATGACATCAAACCCACATCACATATGTGTACCTCAAGCTTTTTGCTCATAATCCTTAAGGCCTGACATATATTATGTCTGCTGTTGCTGACACTGATTTCAGGGACAACTAAACTGGACTTTCTCTAAAGCAGGGCCCAGGATTTTGCTTTGTTCTTGACTGGCTGGGCACACCATTAGGCTTCAGTGCATAACTGATGTTACTATACAAACACATTATATATAGTTGTTTAACTGATAGTAAATTTTAAAGCTTGTTGTATGTGTAACACAGGCCCTGCCTGAGAGTTTCTGAGCCAGTTTAATCTCTCGACAGCCCTGCTGACACAGAGTGGCACAGATAACATTCCAGTGCAGAGGGCCCCGTGACAGGGCTGTCAGTGCTGGCAGCACGTGGAAGTGTCAGGGCAATGCTGGACAGATGCTTGCGTGCACCATGGTTATCAGCTGCACTGGGCTGTGCTGCCCTCAGTGTGCTGGGAATGGCCCTAGGAGGAGCTTATCGGGTAGGTTATGGTATGGGCAAGTCTCACTTTCTGAATGCATCCAGCAAAAGACTGTTTTGGTATAAGAAGAATTTTGCTTTTAAGGCACAGATCAACTTAGTACAGACAAGTGCTTTGTTTTAGCCAATTCCCTGCTCTTTCTTTCTGCATATTCCCTTTTCTCAAATAGCTTTGCCATTAAAAACAAAGGACATCTTGGTAAATATATTAATGCAGCATGAAGAAAACTTCGAAGTATATCCAGGGGACTTTGCAGGGATCTAAACCCTGTGTTTTCTTAACCCAAATGGGATATGTTATCAAAACCTTTCATCGTTCTACAGTGCACAGGTTCCCTGTAGCAACCTGGAGACTTATTAAGGCTACTTGTAGGGTTGTGAAGAGGAAGAGATCTGAGCCTACCTAACTGATAAAAGGAATGTAACATGAAAGCCAAAGATAATAACAGATTTGACTCTACTGACACACATAAGCAAAGTTACGTGTTTGGCAAATAGATGGAGCTAACTAGGACAGTTGATTCATGGTTCTAAAACCTAATTTCCATTGGGGAAGTGACAGTGTTTCTTGTATCTGACTCACCAACCCACCTACTTTCACCTGTCTCCCACTCTACTTGGCCCTCCAGGGGTGCCATGCAGCCACAATCTGATCCTCTGTTGGAGAAGAATATTCTGTAAGAGCTGCTGTTCCTGGTGCTTTGTCCCCTCTCTCCCACAGCAAGTGCATTTGGTTGCTTCAACACCATGTTCCACTCATCCCTCACCCTTTAGTAGGTGAGTTGGCAGTCTGCCTGATTTTCATTCTTTTAATTCCCTTTCACTCAGAATTATTCACATTTGATTGTTCAAATCCTCTGTCTTTCCAGAAACAAGTTTTGTTTCTGGGATTCCTTTACATGTTAAATATTTAGAACATACATGATAAATTTATCTCAGGCTCCTGTATAAGAATATTAGATTGCTAGGCCCAATTCCTTTGAAATTCCACAATCAAGACTTTTTAAGAAAAAAAAAAGTGTTCTAATGTACATTGCTGACTCTTTATAAGAGCATATTTGGGAGCAGACCCAGCAGCAATCTTTTGTTACTTCTGCACGGTATCTATGTTCATTAAGGTAATGAAGCTATTAATTGAATATGTAAGTTCAGGTAATTAAATACAAGACTTATTTCTTTAGTTTAAAGGGTAATAATAAAAAATTTAAACTTGCAAACTAGATCACACATTTAGTGATGATGAATGTGAGCTGGAAAGTGCAATATTCCAATATGAATTAGTTAATTGCATCCATTCATTAGGTGATATACATTAGCAGAAGGTCAATCTATTTGAGGCTTGATGTGTTTTACAAATAATAAATTCCAACAGGTAAACCGAAGAGACATTCAAAACAGAAAGTTTTTTTATATATTTAAATTCAGAATAAAATCCCTACACCCAAGAGCACATTCCCAGAGTTACCAGCACACGCATTCCTGAGGTCATTCCATCCAGTGAGGGACAGGTGACATTTCAGCTGCTGGCTTAAACTAGAATGCTGATTTTTGAAACTGACCCAGTCATAAAGTCAAACATGGAGCTTTTTCAAGCATTTTCTGCTTTATCACTCACTGAATTATTTGAAGCCTGCTTAAATCCTTTCAATTTGCATTTCAGTTTTGGACTAAATTTACCATAAATTTACCAACAACTGGTAAATTTACCAACTGTATCCGGATCCCTGTTGCTTGAACAAATTATTCTGCCCTTCAGGCCTCTTCCTTTTGCAAATTTTGTAAATTTACCAACTGTTAATTTGCCAGCAATTAACAGTTCTACTGGGTATAAAATGGCCAATATCACAGGTAAGAAAGCGGATCTGTTTGACTCATTTTACTAAAAATTATCCATTTGACTAATTTTTAGTAAAAAAACCTGTTAAATCAAGTTTTCTCCATTAGGCATTTGTGAATATTCAGTAATAAAATGTTTGTTCGTGATATCAGCATTTTTTTTTGATGTTAAAGGTAATGTAGAAATAAGGAAAGTAAAAGTAGATTTTATTCTGTTCATTTAAGATATATCCAGACTCAAACAATTATTAATAAGATTTATAATTTTAAAACAATTGAGTCACTGAGATATATGAAAAAATTCTGAAATAATATCTTAGAGGATCCTCCCAGTATCATGGGTGTTGCTTCACAGATCATATTGCTTAGGTGTATAATAACACCTTTTTACTTTATATGTATAAAATAGCTTTGTCTGAAGCAAGGACTGCTACCATCCTGCACACAGCTCAAGGGTCATAATTCTTAAAGAGATTTCAAACAGTGAGCCTCTTTCAATGGTCAGGCATAGAGACATTTAGAGAATTGATTCAATTAACCTAGAGGAAAAAAGTGCTATAATGTGTGATTTATGTTTGCAGATAAATTAAAATACAAGTATCTCCTGAAGAGCATTTGCTGCCCTCATGGTCAATAATGAAAATAGCAGGCAATTAAAATAGAACACCTGAGGTTGAAGCTTTAATGTATATATCAGAAAATGAAGTTCAGATTTCCTAAGTGGAAGTCTGAGCTGAAAAATAACTTAGGGGAAGTTTTTATTCAATCTCTATTTTTCTTCCAGAAGTAATTTATAAAGCACACAAGAAATAGGAAGAGACATTTACTGAAGCAGGAGGCAAAGGGTACAGAGGAGTGGGATCTCTCAATCAATACTGAATTTGTATGAGGAACCAGGAATATCCTCGCTAAATGGTAATGGAACAGCTGAGAGAAAATGTTATATATAAAAGAGCTTATGGGTCATATTGAAATAATTTTGGGGTAGATTTTGCAGTTGATCTTGAAAGGAATCATTGGAAGTGTCTGATAGAGTGACTCAGTTCCTTCCTGTGTGTGACAGTGCTTTCTGAAGCTCACTCAGGAGCATAAGAAATATTTGTGGATCAGAAGTAGCGAGAATGAAGAGCTCTTGCTTGGAGTGTTGTTGGAGTTGCTGCATCCACTGCCCATTTCAGTGGTGTATCTATATGTGCTTTGGCACAGCTAATCTGCCCAAAAGAGGTTTTGAGATACAAAGAGTTTCACCTCATCCTCTAGTTTTATGACTTCCTTTAGGCAAAAGGTGCACAGTACTGTAGGGCGGAAAAATATTAGTACTTCGACTGAGAAATCCACGAATGCCTTAATTACATCTGTATTGTCTTCAACATTGCAACTTTGTCTTTTGCTCCCTGTCTGGCTACCACCCTGTTCCCACCAGATGGTGTTTGTACAAGCCAGGTCTATATCCTTATCTATAAATAATACCAGCTGCTGGGGGTGGGTGGAGAAATTGAGGCATCTAAATGTAACAAAGGTAGATCTTCAAATTATACATTCAGATTGCTCTAAATATAAAAAGAAACCCCTCCAGGAATGATTTTGATGTTGGCTGTATACTATCCTAAATTCTAAAACTGAAGCAAGAAACAGAGTCACTTGATTGTTCTTCATTTTATTGACAACCATTTAATCACAAAGTGTGAAGACTTTGTCATTGCAATCTGAAACAACATATTTGCTGTCTAAGTACAAGTTTAATTACAACCCATTCATGTGAGAGAAAATAAGCCAGTCTGACTTAACTGACAGTTGCAAACTGGCAACAAAAGTCCAAACAAACCAGAAGCTACAGCACTGCAATAAGTAGTTTTTCTGCTGCATGGAGGTGTTTAGGGACCATTGGACTGAACCCCAAGTATTGTCTCTGTTCTTTATTTTCTTTTCTTCAACTCACTTTTTCTTTCACAAATTAATTAGTTTCCTTCTGTATTCATTGTTTTTACCGAGATATTGTCCTAATGTCCAAGGCAATCCCTTCCACAGTAAATTACATATTAAACATTCACTTGTAAGATTTGAAGCCATGACTCGATTTGCTGTCATAAAGTAGCCAGTGTGGTGCTGAACCCTGGATCAGCTCCCCAGGCTGGGTCCATCAGTGTCCCCAAAATCTCTAAGACTTCGTTCCTCCCTCTTGCTTGACAGAGCTGCTCTCGTCCTTGGTGAGAGCCCACTTTGGCCTGGGCACCAAGGGCTGAAGCATCGGTGTCTTCCCAGCTGGTGGAAGAGGAACTCCAGCTGGTCCCTCACTGTCCGGAAGAGCAACAGGACATGTGTGCCAAGTCTTCTGAGGAGCTCTCCGAGGGTGGCTGCACACCAGGAGCCTGCAGACTGGTAAGTGCAGTGCCGTTCTCCATCTGGGAATGCCAACAAGCCATTGGTCTAAAGGTCTCCAAGGGCTTTTGCAAACTGAATTGCTTTTAGATGTAAGAGGAATGTGGTTTGTACAAGTAGTTGATGAAGGTCACTTAAGCAGGTCCAGATTATGTGGGTTGGAGCTGCATCTCCACATGCACTGCCATCCCTTCTTGCCAAAATCTCTTGAATTTTATTGATTTAATAATGAAACTGTCATACAATTTCCTCATTCCTGAAACTTGTTTAAATGCTTTTTTTTTTTCCAAAGGAGCACATCCCCACTCTGATTTATTTTAAAATGGCTTTTAGAAGGTGTCATCCTTGTGATGAAGTGTTAGTTCTGTGTTGCCAGTGTGCCATTAAAAATTGAATTTCTGACGTTTAAATGTCTCACTCATCCCAAGTGTCACAGTTTGACAGCTCTGCATGTCACATTACAGCAGAGTATTATGAATCCATTTCCTCTGTCAGGTCAAAAAAAAAAAAAAGACTAAAAATGAGAGAAAGCAAAATCTGCAGTCTCCTTCATTAGTTAGATGGAAATTTACAGAAATATGCATGTTAACCCTGAAATTACTTAACTGACACTCTGTACCTTGTCTTGTCTGTCTGTGCAGAAGCAACCGTTGTCCCATGCTCCTGTACAAACACTAAGAGGACGCTGGGACAATCTTTTCCATTGTCTGCAAACTTGACAAACATGGAGCGAGGAATATAAAGGGAATCAACAAACAAATATTGTAACGAAATCAAAACATGGCCAGATCCCATTGTTTATTCTTGACTATGTCAATGAAAAGGTCATGTGGTATATTTTTTGTTGCTTTGTTTTTCCAACTTTAGACAGCTGTAGCTTTGGTGTCCTTTCTTTGTTCATCTATCTGGTATGTGATAACTTCAAAACATGACATCTGATCGGGTTCAAAACATTGGGAGTGTTTGCATCAGTAAGCAGAACTTCACTATTTTGCCTAAAGTAATGAAAACGGCCTAGGCTTCCTATGTTTTCTGCCTAGAAGAAAACATAGGTTTTGACCAGGGAGAGTGTAGGGCTTTGACAATAAATTTCTGACGCCTGCCAGCTCGTGGATCTGGCTCCATTTGGCCACTGCCTTCCCAGTGACCTGCTGTACGGCATTGCCCAGCCTCTTCCATTGCATGACGTGGCCTCCCGGGAAGAGAGCCTCCAAAAAATAATAGCTGGCATCAGGTGGCTGTTGCTTGAAAAAATTATTCTGCCCTTTAAGTCTCTTCCATTTGCAGAGAACTTTCAGGAAATGCGCGAGCGGGGGCCCGCCCTGGCCGTGAGGCGCGGCTCCCCCGTGCCCTCAGCGGAGCCGAGCGCGCGCAGGGCGGCGGGCGCGGCCGGCAGGGGGCAGCAGGCGGCCGGCGATGGCGCTGTGGCGGCGGCAGGTGGGGCCCGCGCGGGGCCGCTCGGCACCGGGGCACGGCGGGTCGGCAGCGCCGAGGGTCGGGGCGCGGCCGCTCCGGCGGCACCGCCGCCAAAGGAAAAGCGGGGCGGCCCGGGCAGCAGTGGCCGCGCTGCGGACACGGCTGGCGGGGACGCTCGGGGAGCGCCCGGGGGCGGGAGCGGGGCACGTCGAGCGCGCGGCCGCCGGGTGAGCAGCCCGGGACAGCAGCGGGCGGCGGTGGCCGGCCGGGAAGCGGGCACGGATACGGACACGCTGCCGCTCAGGCTGCTCCCTGTCCGTGCCCTCTCCGCGCCTCGACCCGGGACCCGCGAGGGCCCGCCCGCCCTGCCCCGTCGGCCCCGCGCCCGAGCGCAGCCGCCCGCCCGGGGCCGCGCTGCCAGGCAGCGCCGCTGGCGGAGCACCGTGACCCGGTCACCCCGGCCCGACACACGGCTTCCCCAGTGCAGCCCGGTCTCTCCCCTTACGCCGCTACGCCCGCCGCGGCAGGGGCTCCCCAGCCTGTGTCGAGCTGGGGCTGCTTGGGCTCCCCGCGGGATGCCCCGGGCGGGGCCGGAGCCGGGACTGGCCTCTCCCGGCCGCGGCGCCTCCCCGCCGGCCCCCGCCTGGCACCGGGGAGCCGAGGGGGAACACGACGGTCCCGGTGACCTCGCTCCCCGCGGCCGTTCTCCGGTGCCGCTCCTCGGGCGGCAGGCAGCGACCCGCGCCCGGGAGCTCCGTGCTCCCGCGGGGTGCCGGGAATCCCCGGGACGGGATGGGGCGCGGGGCCGGGGGGACCTGAGGAGGCTGCGCCGCAGTGAGCGGGGCTGCGCCGCTCTCGCCCTAGGTAGGATGGACCTGCCCCCCTGCCTCTGCCCCCATGTCCAATAAGAAGAGACCCGGCTTGACACCTGCCTATATACAGAGGAGGAGAGCAACATCTTCAGCGCTGGGCTTTGGAGGGGGGGGACCAACCCAAAACACAACACAGCATCAGGGCAGACTGGGGGGCTCGGTGGTATTATAAAACCCCCCCAAGACTATGACTTCCAGTAAAATTGAGATGCCAGGGGAGGTGAAGGCAGATCCTGCAGCTCTGATGGCATCTCTGCATCTGCTGCCTTCTCCCACTCTCAACCTTGAAATCAAATACACCAAGGTAAGTTGTGTTCATTTGTTCTGGCAGAGAAATTCATGGTTTTCTCTCCGAAGGAGAGATTTTGCTTAAAATCAGTTTCATTTTGCCCTACCCAACCTGAGTGTAGAGATTAAAAAAAAGCAAAACTGCTAAAAGACTGCCTTGAATCTGTAATAAAAGAAACCGATTTTTTGCCCTGTAATCATCTGAAAAAACACGGGATAATAGAAAAGCAAATTCGATCTGCTGGGACTGGCTTTGCCACTTCTCTTTAAATGTACTGTTTTCTACTGAGCTGTTGGGGTTTATTTTCAGTGCAAAATCAGTAGTTCTCGAATATGTTTTAGTTGCTTTTGATGTACTTCAGAGAACATTACTGTACCTGTGTATCTCAATCAGAAAATAAAAATGTTTTCTTTCTTGAATTACCCTGTATGCCCAAGGGACTCTTTTACAATTCCTGGAGGACTCTTAATACTATCAGGTTGTTACAGCACTGGAACAGGTCTTTACTAACTTCCATGAATCTTGAATATACCCTTGAACAATATTGCAAGAGGGCATGTTTTCCCTACTGATCTTTAAGACTAATTTTCATAAAGAGAGGGTTAAGAACAAACCCACTGGGTCAATGTAGAAAAAGCTGCTGGTTTTCTGGGGTGTCTTACGAGACTATATTGGTTTTGTCGATTAAAATGGGCATTAAGAACAGTCATTTGTTTGTAAATGCATTTTGCATTTTTAAATTCGTTTATATATTTTTATTCTTTGTATCTTCAGTATCTTTAAAGAATGTTTTAATTTCTGTTGGAGAGGTTTCAAATCTATTGCATAAACAGATTACAATGTGTCAGACTTTGTTTCTAATTACTAAGTAACTTAATAGGAAAATAAGCACATCAGCACTGGAAAAAGGTGATAACATTTTTATCTACTGGAAATACAACTTCAGGAGCTTTAATGCTGATAGGAGACTCATTTTGGCTGATGTACTGTAATTTTTCCTCTATATCATCACTTTAAAAGCTTTTCATCTTTTCTGTTTTTTTTAGTGGGTGCCAAAACTAATTTGTCTTCTAATTTGTTACAGCAATTCCTTGTTCTAGAAGAATGTTTCAGAGGAAAGTCAACTATTTTAAATTTCATTACATTTTAATGCAAACTGCAATATGCAAATTTTAAAATGCATATAGTTTCTTGCTCATAATTTCTTTTTAAATAGTTGAAATAAGTAAGGAATGCAGTTATTGGATGCTGTGTATTGCTACACCTCAGGAGCAATCATAGTGTGCAAATAGTATTTGGCATGAATTTTGTTCACTGCTGGTTTCAGTGTAAACTGTGCTTCAGGAGTGTTTGGTGGGAAATACTTGAGAGTAGTACCACAGCCAATTTGCATTATAAATGTACTTGCATTTGTCTGTTCTAAAACTGGAGAATTGGTTCTAAAAATCTTTGAGAAATACAGCAGTCATCAGCAATCATAGCTTTTTTTCTGTGAGAATGTATAGTGATCTTTAATAAATCAATACATAGTGCCATCATCTCAGATCTACGTTACACATTTTATACTAATGGAACAATTAAAAGAAAGTTATTTCACTTAAATATTAAGCCAAAAACAACAGCAATATGTTTCTTCTAAGCTTGAGTTTGAGATATCAGGTAACTCCTGGTTGCTTTTGAGAAAATTTTGGTTTAGGACAGGTACCAAATGTTTCACTTGGCATGTCCCCTGTCTCTGTTTGTCTGTCTGTCTCGCTCTTTCCTCCTTTTTCTCTTTCTCTGCAGGAAATTCAAGTGATTTATAGATAACGGGAGTCTTCAGCTTGGAGTTTTGTCTTGGGCAGGACTTTTATCCAGGATCCACTTTCCCACCTATTACAAAGAAAAACAATCAAAAATGAAATAATGGATTGTAACTTGATTCTTTCTTTTGGGGGAGTGGTCACTTCATGTCCTAAATGACAAACAACTTCCATAAACAATAAATAACATTAGACCAAAGCACTTTGGCAAGGAAAAAAAAGAAAACAACAACCCCAGACCCTGTAAAATCAGACATCTGTAAGCATTCCTAGCAGTCTCCCTCCTGCTTGTTAGCTGGGAATTTTAAATACACAACCAGGACACAGAATTCTTGAATTCTTTATTACAGCTGTCTATGAATGTAAAAACTTAAACATTTGGGTGTTAATTCTTTATGAAAATAGAGATATCTATGAACACTTAAACTTTGTGAAAAAATTTTAAATATATTTTGCCGATTAAATTATATTTCTGTAATTCTAAAGTTGGTAAATAGACAGGCTCTTTAGAACATCTTAAAATTCCAGGATTCTCTAAGTGACTTTTGTTAAAGATTTGAAACATGTACTGGAAAAAAGAAAATTATTCATTAATCATTTAATAACTGCATTACCCTTGGGGTTGATATGAAAGCTCCTTCCACCTACATAGATAAAACAAATATCACCTGTGTAATTCTCATTTATTTGATTATTTAACAGAATTATTGAAACTTGTGAAATATTACTTTGGTAAGTTTATTGAAATGAGCAGAAAACTGTATGTGAAGTCCTTCTCATCTGTCCACCTGACAGAAAGCCCAGAGGCAATGTAGGTTTGGATAGGTCAGAAAAAATATGATTTAGTGATGGAAATTACTCAATGCCATGGTTTTATGTAAGATGTGCAGCAGTAGCTATTGGGACTTCAGTATTGGAAATCAGCCTGTGCTGCTTTAAAAAAACAGTCATTAGAAATATTTTTCCCACTTTTTAATACCTTGGCACGGTCTGTGAAAAAGAAAGCATTTTAGATGTGTGTAATAAGAACTGGTGAGCAGGATGTGAACCAGACATGCAGGTGAGTGTTCAAGCACACATGGTTAAGTTTTTTTGTGTGGCTGGCAAGTTCTAGAACTGCTACATTCAGGGTTATCTCTCTTTTCACTGTGATGTCTCCTTAACTCTTTACTTTTTAACATTAACATTTGGGGAAGGATTGCATCTGCAGAATAGGACATCTTGGAATATTGCACGGAATTAGGTTGCTCCACAGCCCTGTGGCACAGCAAGCCCTCTTCAGGCTTGTCAGGAGCGTGCTGGCAGTTCTGCTCCATATGTAAGGGGGCACGTAGGTAGGAAGGGGATCCAGCCCTCCCCCTGGGAAGAAGTCACGCTTCTACAAAAGTCAACTTTGTGCCAGAAACTCTCCCAGAATGGGCTGTTCCAGAAATATCAGATGTGTGAGAGAAGCAGTAGCATGATGTCTGCTAAGGACATGTCATTAGCATGTTTGGTATAGGGAGCACAGCCCAGAGAACCTGACAGCTTTTGAGGGTGGTCAGAGGGTTCGCACTGTTACACTGATGCCTCTCTTTTTAGGTTTTACGAAACTCCATTTTCCCTTCTGAGACTGTTTCCCAAGTATCTGACAGTAGATATGGAATCAGCCCAGTGGATTAAGCGCTTTGCAGCATTTCCCTCCTGCTGTCTCCATTTGAGGGGCTAAAGGTGTTTCTGCAGGATGTGGCTGTCCTTCCTTTGTTATGGCATAATCACATCTGCTTTACAAAGTATTTTCTTTGTGGTTTTAGTAAGTCATGTTGACTCTTTAAAGGACAGCTTGGTACAGAACGAGGACCCCAGGACTCTGTCCTGTCACAGCTCTGTCACTATGTCAGGTAGCTGAGTGAATAAACATTCTCAGTTTGCACCATGTTGGGCACACTAATCCAGATGGATGTTTTAGGTTTTGTTTGTTGCTTGCCAACTGGTTTAAGTCTGAGCAAGAGCTGAACAACTTTAGCATAAGGAAAAGCTGAAGAATTGTGGTTTTGAGAGCTTTTTATAAAGAGGTGCCCTAAAGGGATGAAGTTACAGCGCAGTGGCAGTAGGGAGGTACATGAAACATTTCTGTATTAACAGCCTATGATTTAGCTGACAACCATATCTTCTTTGTCCTGTGTAAAAGGGTTTGACTCTACCCTTACACCACAGGCTAAAATCTGTCCAGTTTCTACACACAGGCCAGGTAAGCTACCCAGGACTGCAACAGAAAGTTATATAGAGGAGTTCGTGTGAAGTGTAGGCAAACTGCTTCTGGGTAGAAGCTAACAAATACATCTCAAATTGCCATATGATAAGCATCTGGGTTTGAAGTACTTTATTGCTAGGTTTCAGTATTTTCATTCCCATTGCGCTTCCTTGGCATTACCTTTTTCATTAAAATTTCCAGCACGTGTTTTCCAGATAAAATTCGTGACTGACATTACGATAGGAGGCAGGAAATCTATTTTATTTAGATGAATATGCAGGATCTTTGTTATTTTTTGAACAGAAGACAAGCATTGGCAAAACTCAGGTAAGAGATGAATACATGTACTTTCCCATCTGTCTTTCCCTGAATTAGCTACTTTAGTGCCTTTTGAATTCATATCCACTGAGTGATGCTTGAAAAAAACAGCTTGGCTTTTGGGTCACCTAGGTGAGCACAGTCCTCTTGCAAAAGATGGGGCACAGAAAATTAGAGATGTTTGCATGAAGAGTAGACAAATAGAACAGCTACTTTACTTTTACTTTGTGGAACACTTCAGCATCTGATGCTGACACTAGGGAGTCCACTCTGTATCATCACATTTGATGTTTTAGTGTACATATTGTATGCAGATTTACTGTTGTTTAAATCTGCAGTTTGAATTCTCTTCTAGTGTATTCATTGTGTTTAGTATTACAATCCATCAATTCAGATGGTGATTGCAAAATATTTATGCACTCCTTTCCAGTTAGCAGCCTGAATATGGGATTATTCTTTCCTCCCAAACTTTTATGGTCTTCTGCACAAACCCAATTTACCCAAGTTTTGCATGAGGGAACAAGAAACAAGCATAGCTGTACGTGTATCCAGTTCCTGCCTTTCCTTATTCCAGTACAGCCACTACAGCCACGAGCCTTAAAAACCCAGAAAACACTGGGCTGAACTAGCCCCAGCTAGAAAACTACCGCAGACTACTGTGTTACTGAGGGGGTAACTATGGTAGCAGTGACCTCTCACTGTGCTGAATCTGCAGGGGGAGGCAGGATCTTTAGGGGAAAATGCACCCTTGTTTAATACATCAAGCTGTATAATAATATATTGCTGGCTCTGTCCAGTTGGTAGGATCAGATGATGCACTGAAAGACCTCCTCATTGCTTTTCTCATTGCAAAAAATGTTTAACATTTAAAGTATTCAAATGCAAAAGATCCATGTATTTATTTGCATACCAAAACCAGAAGGCTTGTAATAATCAGAGCACTTGCCTGAGTTGAAAGGCAGACAAATTCATACCCCTGCTCTGAAGCCAACAGAGCAGAAACTTTAGTATGAATCCCTAATTTCTGATGGGGAATATGTCCAAATTTTGCCAACTTTGGCTGTCTTTGGAAATAATTTCATGTTATCTGCTGTTGGATAATTCACTTCTAAGTATTTATGAGGTCTCAGAGACATCAGCTTGATAGCCCAGTAGGCAGGACACTTAGAAGGAAAAGTAGCATTCAGGTTTTTGCTCCAAAAATAATCATGCTGTTGGACAGAGCAGAGAATAACACATGCTCTCACACTCTCACTCTTTCATTCTGACAAAAAAAAAGACAACCCCTCATTAATTCTCCATTTTAATTTGCCCTTCAGAAACATTTCCCACAGAAGTTCACCAATTCCAGTGCATTTCCATATTACATTTCTATCTTGTAGATCTGCGTTTTCTGATAAATCCCACAGTCCAAAAATTCTTGATGCAGTTTGTCCATCTCCCTGTCTATGCAAAATTGTTCTTGGCAGATCTTAATGGGTTCTGCCAGTTTGAAATTATTCACTGCCATAAACTGCCTGGGAGGACCACCCCATGGAACCACTGGATCCAGTTGTCCTCCTTTCTTTACAGTGCACATGAACAGTTCCCTTCACTGAGCTGTTCATGGACATTGCAAACCAGTGGGAACAGATCAGCATCTAGAAGTTGTCTGAACCCTTCCTTCCAAGAGGCTTGGCTTTGTATTTCCTGCCTTTGGCAAATTTCATCTCCTTTGAGTTGCCCAAATGTCATTTCACTTCAGCCCCCGTAATATTTTCTACAATACTCTGATTAGCCTGAACATTTTTATCTACAAACACTGTACCTTACTATTAATGATCTGCAAAGGCAGGTGAGCCAAGATGTCGATTGCCAGTCACAGTAATGAAGGGGCACCTTGCTATTAACCTCTTTCCAGGGAGAATTACCCGCTTATTTCCAGTCTTTTTATCTTATCTCTTAACCACTTTTTAATCCACGGCAGGACTTTATCTTTCACCATATGGTTACTAACTTTCCTTAATAGCCTCTTGCTAAGGACTTTATCATCAAAAGCCTTTTTAAAGTCTAAATAAATTATATCCACTGATTCATCTCGGCTCCTCATTTGACTAACTATCTTCCAAGAAATCTCACACATTTACAGAGATAAATGACAAAAGATGAGTTCAGTGGTCCGTATCATAAATTCTTTGTCAGGTCTTGCATAAAGTCATATTTCTTCTTTTACAGTTTTGTAGCTATCTTTTGTAAGGCTGGACTGTAACATTCATTATTTTTTGAAAATTCTTTAATTCTCCCCAATTCTAAAAAAACCCCACAGCTTTTTACCTGTTTGGGTTTTTTTAGGAGTAGAACTCATTCCCTGAAACAAGTAACCAATATATGAAATCTAGTTCAGCTGAAAGAAATGACAGACAAAAACCACATTTAAACAAAGACAAGATCATTAGGAAGCTATGTGTAAATGTAATATAAGCACAGATGTGTAGAGGTTTAAAAAATCTTCAGAAAGTTGCAGTTCTATGCTGTTCTCTAGTGAGGAATCCTCAGACAAGGGCTGGCATCCCTACTTAAAGCACAGTAAGTGCATGAATAGCTGTGTGAAGATTTACTACTAAGTATTATGCAGAGAATGATAAAGTCTAAAAATTTATTGCCATCCAAAGGCTCAATCATTCATTACTGTTGTGTTTACTCAAATGAATTCCTGTTCAAAGTGAATATTCCTATCTGGTTTTCTCCAAAACACAAGTTCCCTATTTCAGAATTTTTCAAAAAACATATTTCTATTCATCAGTCTTTTCTGTAAATAGTCATCTACCTTTGTGACATGAATGCAACACATCAATGCTAAGTCACATGGTGAACTAAGTTTTAGGAGCACTTCATTACTAAAAGTGTGATATGTGAAGCCACATCAAAGTGTTGCTGCAATAGCATTGCTGCAATAGTCTTCCAAATGACAGAAGAAAAAAAGGACCTAATCCTTGATTACTTGGAGTCAGTGCCTTTCACAGAGAGCCTAGTGAACGATATTTTTATCTATGACTTGAAACATAATGCATTCCAGCTTTGTTGGACTGAAGTGGGAAAATACTGCAGAGAACCATCCACATCACATTCTGTGACCCAAGTGAAAATGTTTAAGGTCAGCTCAATCTCAATTTGCCTCAGCTGGAGGCTAAAACACAAGGACCACACTGACTACTAGGGTATATAGACCTTAATCTGTGAGGGATTCATAGGTAATGAAGACTTTGAATTGAACTCAAAATCTAAGGGGATGCTATGGGACAGCTGTGAGGGGCCTACAGCAGGCGGTGTGGTTACAGAAAGGATATGCTTGCTAATTTCCATGTGGATTTATACTATGCCCTAATTTAAAATAAGTGAGTTACAAAAAAATCCATTTGGAAAGTCATGAAGATACCAGAAGTGTTGCATGGTAAAACAGGCTGCAGCCCCTTTGCTGAACTTGGAAAGAGGATGCCAGGGGGACACTGTCCTCTTACCATGCTCTGGTGGCAATGATTACATTAAATCTCTCAGGCTTTACTCAGAAACTATCAGAAAGTGCCTTTCCATACAGAAATTCCAAACACATGTATTTACACAGGTAAGGTCTTACCTCTAAAGTGAGACTGATTTATTTCCAAAGCAGAGTGCTTTACAGTTTTGGGTAAATATAGGTATTTTTAGACTGTCTTATAAAGGCTGATTTTATAGTCTTGTGAATAGGTCAGCATGCTTTAAATTTGGCCCCAAGTGATTAGAGCTGGTTAGAACCTCAGGTGTACATTTCATCTGAAATAGATCTCTCCAACTGGAAGATTCTTCCAGGTGTGTGCTGTGGCATTGTTTTCTCATGCTTCACTGGGAAAAACCACCACTTCATACATCATCATCATCCTCCTCATCACCCCACCATCACCCTGGTACACTCTTAGTGGCTTTTAAGCAATTCCTGATGCCTTAGCTTTTGAAAACTGGAAGAACTGAGATGCATTAGCATTCAGGATTTCTTTTTATTTCAGGAACTTTATTTCAACTCCTTGTAGCACAATTGGGAGTGAAGCACTGGGCCTATCCTGGGCACAGCCCTTAAATGATTTTTGGTATACTACTGCGGTTAGATTTTTAGTAAACATGATTCCCCAGAACAATTATTTTATCTGTCCTTTTCTAGTGTTCCAACTAGTGGCTCTGCTTTTCTAATTTTTGACCAGAAATATAATCTACTTTGGGATAGCCAAATAAGGATCTCCCCAAATGAGCAGCCACCTCTGGAACTATTTTCAGTGTCCCTTCCATAGCCAGGTTGTTTTCAGAATCCAGTGACTCTCCCACAGCCCATATCTGCTTATTTACTTAATTTAGGCTTCTCTTGGCTGTTTTATTTGTGTTACCTTTTTGGTAATTGTCTTCAAAATATTCAGTATATTTAGTATAATTTTTTTGTGTGTGTGTTTACAGTCTCTGTGTTTTCCAGCCTTCTTTTCCTCTCATATATTCTTTCTTTGCCACCCCATTTATTTTCTTGCTTGTGCTTCCCGTTTCTAGCCTTGGGAATGCAAATCATCTTTGACTCTTTCACATTCTTAAGCCTCCATGCTGATTCTCTGGATTTTAATTTCCGAGCTTCAAGCAGGGAGTTTCTAAGTTACTTCCTCTTTAAAAAAAATCTGCTTCTTGAAGTTTAGTATCCCAGAGAGTAGGGCTTCTTCATGTGTTTCTCTCCTGCAATGAAGCTAGAATTATTTACATGGTAACCATTTCTCAAGGGTTCAGACACAATTTTTAGTCCTTGACAGGACTATGTCAAATGTTGTTTACATTAGGATACAGAAAAGTCTGTTCTCTACACACTATTTCAGTGCAGCTCTCACTGAACTAATACGGAGTTATTTTGGCACCAGCCTTCATACTCTTTTTCCTCTTTGATACCTCTTCAGTGTCACTTCAGTTGCTCTTATTTAGAAGTTGGTACCTCACTCCTGCTATTATCCTTCACGATCTACACTGCTTCTATATCTGTGGGTCTGCATTTTGTGTTATTCTTCTCCTCCAAGCAGTGCCCACGCAATGCGTTGCACACAGAGCTGCTCCCCACTCTGCAGCCCGACTTGTCCTCCCTACACAGCTTACACATAAAAAGTGTGGTATGCCTCTGATAATTCTCATCCCCTTATGCTCAAAAAATGCTCGTTTTTTTCCCCTCCATGATACAGTCCAGATCACCCATTTTCACACTCAGCTTTCTTAGGCTGGTTTATAGGCACTTGTGCTTTTCTTTCCCACCTATAAGATGACCTAAATGAAAATTGTGATCTAGTTAGTTGAAAAACCCCGTAGTCTTTTCAGCTCAATCGCAAAAGCACTTCCCATGACACTGAACCTCACTTTTATTTACCACTCTGCTAGTGTAAAATGTCCTTAAAATAGAATTTAATTTTAAACTGGGTTTAATACTTCTTTATATTGTCAAATTGATTTTAGAATTTATGTAACTGACAGGTGGATACATAGATTTCTTTTTATTTTAAGGAACACTTCATTTTGTTGTCTGAAACATATTTGGAGTATATTTTAAACATTCTTTGCACCCAGACATAAAAGCAGTGTCCCGATTCCACTGGATATTTTCAAAGCTTACCATAACATATGCATTTTACATTTGCTTATGTTTCTTTTCAGCTGTAACAGAAATAGTTTTATTCTTGAGTTGTTCAAAACTAGTAAGAAATTACCACCTTCCTTCCAAATCAAGGGACTTACTTTATTTTTTCCAGTTGCTTCAGTTGTGACATGCTGTTGCAGCAGTCCTGTATGGAATGGCCTGCATGGACCTTGAGAAACAAGCACAGTTGTTTTTCAGGACATATTGCTAAGCCTTTACCCCCTTTTCCATCAGTGCTTGATGTTTTGTTAGTCTTCCTCTTTTTGTCCTTATCACACTTTCTTTACCACAGCTACTTAACGGCCTCTTCTCTTTTGTGATGTTTACTGGATGCTGTTTTCCTGAAAGGTGTGAATCAAGCTCTGCTTTTTCACAATCCATTTGAAATTGTGATATAAGACTAACACTAAATGTGCTATAGCTATGCTGATGAGGGCCTAGGAGTCTTGGTGGTCCAACCCTTTGATAGTGATTTTTAAATCCATTTGTTACATTACTAAAGATGTTTTTAGCTGGCGTCACTCAACTGCAAGTGTTAATATTCTGCTCCATCACATCCTTCAGAAGGCATTAATTGATTCAGCCTCACTGTAAAACTGTGACAAGGTTCCTTCACAGATGGGGGAGTTTAAATTTGTGGGAGTGTAACCATGACTAACTCAGACAGTAGGTCAGTGTCAGAGGCAGGATCTCTTGCTAAACCAGCCAGACTACAAGGAGATCAAGCCTCTATTTTTGTACATGGTATTCTGGGAAATGGCAATACAGATGAATTTCAGAGCCAATGTTTACCTGTGGATGCATGTCTGCATTTCTGTATGTTATTAATTGCATGCTTCTCTGTGTGCTCACCTATACATGCACACATGGTATAGATGAAAAGACCCCTTTCTTTGTGCTCTTTGCTCTCTTTCTGTGTCACTTTATGAGAAGTTCTCTCTGTTGTTGTTCCTCTGAGCATTGTAAGGGAGGCAGTGCCCTCCTTACTGCAAGATCTGCATAATGAGTTCAGATGAAGCTGGAGCTGGTGATGTTGCTCCCTTCCATACTTCTCTTTAGGAGGAGGAATACTCCATAAGTGCAAAGTGGTGACAGTACTGGAACTCTAGTTCTGGGATTGTTTCTATTCACATCTCAAAGGTTTTGTTTTAGTAAGGCACTCCAGCATCGAGGGAGAAGGAAGACCCTTCTATTTAGATGCCAAGCAGAAGCCCAGTGCAGAACATGCTCACTGACTGGTGCAGCACAGCTCTTCCTCCCTGCAGCCAAGACAATTGCTTTTAATGTTTGGATTCTGCATAAAACACAAATGTGTTCATGCTCTTGCTCTCTGTCTCAGTTCATTTCTTTCCTTGAGGAAGCAACAGGACAAATCCTTTGATAATTTATTTCCTGGTTAGAAGCCTTTACCTGCTTTCCCAGAGTGGTTCCTATGACTGGGAACCTTTGTAGTCAGCTCCTCCAGCTGTTTGCCTAAATGGTCTTTGGGGAGACTAAAAGCAGCGAACCAGCAATAGCAACATTTGACTTCAGCCGGGTCCCATGGGAATTTAGTTATTACTCACTGGATTGGATTGGCAACATACCTTATACCAGGTACCTGCCAAAGGTTGCATTGCCATGAACCTTCACAAACAGCTGTCACTGGTGTGCTCCTTGCAGAAGGGGGTGACACGTTTGCTGTAATTAATACTGGCCTCCATACCTTTACATACCAATAGTACTTGCAATGTCTGGGTGAAAAATTTCTCAGATTAAAGTCTTGATAGTGATTTTAGCCATTTAGCAATCATGTGTCATTGTGTTCACTACAGGCATAAATCCTGTCATGTAAACAGCAGGGAAACATATTCTGGCATCATTACAAGGCACTCCAGCAGAGAAAAATGGAGTTTGGTTAGAAAGGGGAAAAGAAACATGAATTTTAAAGGAAATGGGGAGAAGGGGATCTTGGGACTGTATGTATGAATATTCAAGTTTTTTAAGGAAGGCTCTTTATTGACAAGACTTACAGCACACCTTGCTCATTTAAGGAAAGCTCAGTATAACCAGGTTTTGGGTTTGCCCTAGTCCATGTTTTTAATACTGCATGTTTGGCAAAAGTTTAGGGTCATGTTTTTCATTTACATACTCAAAGTTACTAGTCTGTTTCTATTTAAAGGTAAATAGAAGAGCTCATTTTTCATGCAGGGCTTCATCTCTATACAGAATAGCTTGCCGGTCATATATATATAAATGTTAAATTCTATCAATCATTGGCATAATTTTGGTATATCCTCAAGTGTTCTATTTGACTGAGACTGTAATCAGCTCTTGCAGGAACACTCCACATCCAATTTTAGCCTTAACATCACAGTGTACTTTGAGGTGTAAATCTGTCAGGTATGCAAGCACAGCAGGATACTTTGACAGTTTAAACCCAGTTCTCCCCTATCAACCTTATGAATAATAAAAAGCAGAATGGCCTATTCCAATTTTGTATATGTAAAGGCAATGACTTAATCAACAGAAAGAACTGGAGGATAAATCAGAGCTGAACTCAGACGAAAGGGAGTCTAACAGTTTCTTCTCTCCAGAAGAATATTCTAAATAAATCAGTATTTTTCCATGACTTTTTATTGAAAATAATTTCCAGCTTGAGAGATTTCATTGCAGCATTGAATGAGAAATGTTGGGTTCCTTTGCATCTTCTTGAAGAGCAAAAAAGAATTTATAAATCAGACTTCTGGGAATTGTTATCTCACAGCTTCTTCTAACAAACACAACAATTTGTTTTAAAGGCTTTCACCAAAGATGTCATAAGTGGTAATCCCTATGTTGTAAGTGGGTACTTAATGTGATTTAACTTAATGCTGATGATGCAAAGCTATTCTCCCCCAAAGCCCATTAAGAACATCCAATTTTCTGGTAGACTAACACTCCTGCTTACTATCGTAGAGATAAGTGACTGTTTAACCAGGACAATAAGGAATACTTTCAAGCCAAGGCTGCAAAACTGAGTGGCCACAAAACTGTTCTTTGTGAAAGTTCAGATTTTGAATGCAAATGTCGTAAGCTATTTTCTTTTTTAGGAGTAGTTTGAATTTCTGTATGTAGAGACAGACAGGCACTTTGCATCATCTTAATGGGTATACTGGTGAATATCATTATTTATGAAATCATTAGCCATGGTCTAGTAAGAAAAAGGCCAGTGCAAGCCATTTGTGTAAATTAAGTAAAGAAACTGACAAATAATGAGTTTTATTTCATGTCTCTTTAAAGTGCAGATAATTCTAACAGTTTATCCAAGACAAAGCTTCTCACACCACATGCTTTTTGTGGATTCTGTACATGCAGAATGGCACAAAAGGAAATGTCTCTGGAATCATTTAACAAACCATGCTAACAGTAATATTTGAAAAGCTTCAGGATGCAAAGTAGAAGCGAAGGCAAACTTTTCAGGAGCTTAAGGCTGCTCACTTGGGTCTAATATAGACTTAGCACTTTGCAGGTCAGTGGCTCTGCTATTTGTCTCTGACCTAACAGATCTGGAGTTCTTCACATCAAAACCAAGTCTTGCTGAGCTGAGATCAAACGTGTTAAGGTAAGGATCTTGCCAGTGATTTATCGTGCCAGGGAGGGTGATCAGGCCATAAGGGGCCACTGCAAATGAAGCTGACATTCCAGCAATTTCTCATGTGTAGTTATAAGGTAATTTTCTCAGGCAGAGCTTTTAAGTCAAAATAAATTTGCTCATTGTATTTTTCTATGTTGACTATAATGTCTGAAATCCTAGGAGGAATATTTATTTATGCAGCACAGCTAATTTCTAAGTAAGAACTTGCTCTTGGTGATGAACATTTAAAATGGCAGTTACCTACAAGGGAGATTAAGTCCTTCCAAGTGGCAGAGCATGTTTCCTATGTACAGATAAAAAGCTCACACTGTTTTCTGTCACACATAAGGAGCACACAGGACTTGCAATACACAAACAATGCAAAAAACAGCAGAACTACACAGAGTAATATGAGTCTTGTTTGTACAAACCCCTCCTCATTCCCACCATTTCAAATGAGTGCTTGTGGAAGGGTTTCCAGGATCAAGTTCTTAATAGCCACAACTTCATTAAAGCCCAGTGACAGCCCAATAATTGATTCTGTAAACAAATACTCCCTCCTCTCCACTCTTGATGCAGTGGATTTTTAAAAATCTTTCATTATTTCATTTTTTAAGGTGCAATAAGTGACATCAAGGATCATACTCCTTAAAAACCACTGCCATCCTTACCCAACTCATCCACTGATGGCTTGTCTTTGTTACTAGTGAAAATGGAGAGAATACTTAATTTTTTAGTCATCCTGGTTTCACAAGCAATGTTTTCTGATGCAGTTAGAGAATGAATGTTCTTCTCCAGCAATTAAACAGTCCCGCTGATGAAAGGATAAGTAAAGCTTTGGAGCTTAGTTTCTTAGGAATACATGAAATATTACCTATGTTATTGCTCCTGTATTGTTCTACTAACAGCAGATAAATTCTTCATTAACTGAAAAAAGTAAAAATTACTTTGAGGAAAGCCTTTTATGTGCTGCAAGCAAAGTTTCTTCCCACAGGTTTAATAAGGCAGCCAAAAGGAGTAAAATGTTTGTGGTGGGCATAGTTCAACAGACAATATAATCTGAAGTTTCTTCTCTTTAGATTAATTTTCTTGAACAACCAGGCGCAAAATAATCCCTTTAATGAGACTGAATTGAAATAACGGATGCTGTATCAGCATGTGGCACAGTGAGAAACTAAAATAGGAAAGGGTATCATCACAGTTTGGCAGCCAGGGTTTTGTGCAGGAAATACTTGGGGGGAGGAGGAAAGTAAGCACGCTACTGCATGTTGTTAAGACTTATTTAATCTTCTTAACTAATTACTCACACTTCCTAATTCAAAATCATACAAACAAAAATGTTTAGATAAGCTGGGAGTTTTTTCAAATGTGTGCCCCCTACAGCTTAGAAAACAAACATGACAGGTTTCCCCTGTCTGATGTGCTGCCATTTGCAGAAGAACAGTCCCAACTCCCAGAAAGACAGAAGACTAATTAAGACAGGAAGACAGGCAGGTCAAACATTTGGTGTGAGAGATGTGGGACATAGGGGAGAAAAAATCATGTTACATTCCACTTTCACAGCAGACTGATGGGAGGCTTCAAGCCCTTCCTCCGATTCCATTTGCTGCTCAGAGACCCTGGATTCCTCTGGTTTCTCCTCCTATCACACCCCTTTCCTAGGATACCATTCCCTAAACCTATTCTATCTGTGAGCTGGCTCAGTGGGGGACTTGCCCTATCTGCCTTTAAGCACCTGAACAAAACATCCAGGTGAGCAGAACAGGGCAGCAGCCCCTGCAGACAGGTCCTGCTTTGCCCTCTTCTCCCACCCCTCTGGGACTGAAAAGGGACCGAGCTCCTGCCACCATTAGGGCTCAATCATGGGAATCCTCCTCCAGGTCATGTCAGCCACACTGAAGCCTGACTTCATTTACACAGGCTGACATGTCGCTGAACCTTGATGTATTCACCTCTTTTAAATACCTGGCTTTTGATCCAAAGTCCACTTGTATGAAGTTCTGGCTTTGATTTTGGTAGAGTTGACTCAGGCCTTGCTATTTGGGATTTACCAGAGAAGGTACCCTAGTCTGCTCATCAGACACCTGCCCTTGGCACAGGACTGGGCTTGCACAAGCATAATTGTACCAGAGCTGGCCACACTGCTGCACTGACAGCAAAACCAGAGCAGCCCCACTCACTTCTTGGGCATTTTATTTCCGATCCCACTTTTTTGATCCTCTGTATGTTGTAGTATGTTTGTAAAGGTTTAAAATTCTCCAACCCTCTCAGTACACTCACAAGTTTGGGCTCTTGAGTGAAATTTCAAGCTCGAGTTTATGAAGGAAAGCCCCATTTATGGTACACCACATCCAAAAGCCATGACATTATCCTTCAGGCTCTGAGGTACAAATGAGATTTTAAAAAAGAACAAGCACCCCACAACACACAGAGCTTTAAAACAGAGCTCTTTTTTCTTTCCAATTTTTTTTTTTAAACGGTGTGGGGGGTGTGAGTAAGGAGAGAGGAGGACAACCCAGCAGCCAAAGAGGAAAAAGAAAAATCAACATATTCTGGTTTTGTTTGGCTTTTCAGATCTTACAGACTCTAGAGCATGTGTCAAGTTTCCAGTGAAACAGCTTTGTTTCCTGGTACAAACATCCCTCTGGAGGCTGTTGCCACTGATTCCTTTTCCTCAGCTGGGGCCTGATTCAGCTCCCACTGAAACCAGCTGGATTTTCCTTTTGTTGTACTCTGGACCTCTTGTAGCTGAAAACCAGCTATGCCCACAGGAGCTTGCTTGCCAGAATTAAATTTGGTGCAAAGTTGTTCCTGTACAGTTCACTGTTACTCTCATACAATTACAGTTCCTCCACAGCTGAAAGGCATCTCACTAAAGAACCCAAATCTGGGCAATTTCTGAGGATGATTTTGCTCTGGGGTCATTAACAACATGAGAACCACCTGTGCTTGGGTGCTGGTCCAGCCAGGCTGCCTTGGCTTGTGCAGGGGTATCCACTGAAAGCACTGCAACCACTGGCACTGCCCATTCATGGCTCAGAAGCAGGATTCTGCACTGACAGCGCTTGGGGAGGTTGGCCTTGAACCCTATTACTCACCTCTTGTGAACTGCCAGCAAGAAGCAGTGACTCTTGCTGGTCACCTGAACAATCACCTTAAAAATAAAATAAAATGGCACTGCTGATCTATCACTGGTCATTCAGCCATCGGACTGCTGGCATTGGCTTTTGCTTTCCCGAGTGCCTTCTTCTAAACCAGGTTTTCACTGATTCCATAGCCAGCTGTTGGCTTCTAGTCACTCCCAGGAGTGCCTCACAACACACTCTAGAATGTGAGAGATCTGCTGTATCAAGACAGCCATAAAAGTGAAGGAAAACAAGGCTTGTGAAAATAAACAAGCTGCACCTCTGATTGGCAATCCCACCTAGTTCATTCCCTTACAATCGTACTAATCATTAGGACTCTTGCAATGTTTCCCAAGGAGAGGAAATGAAGTTTCTGAGATGGGAAAGGATATGAAATTTCCTGACCAGACTGAGGCACAGGTGCCTGGTATCTGGGATGTTATGCAGTATTTACCAAGGGAAATGCTGCTGCTGGATTTTTTGCATGCCTCTAAAATTGTTGTCCATCCCCCCTTGAAAAAGAAGTGCCATTATGCATTTCATAATGCCTCCAGCTCTGAGAAGATGCTGAGGGCCAAGCAGCTGTGATTCTCTTATAAAGTACTTTGGCATCTGATGCCCCCTCCCCCATCCCTGCAGATTTAGTGTCAAAAGCTCTCTAAGGAAAAAGCCACATATGAAAAAAACATCTTTGATGGAATGAACTATAACCAGCTACTAAATCAATTGAGTTAGGAAATTCCCATTCCTTCCTCCATTCATCCAGAACCAAATCTCCTGTGGGAAGCCATTATTATTTGGATGTTAAAATCCTCTTCCTGTACCAAAAAACATTTCTGGAGCTGCAACAGCACAAAAACCTTGTTTATTAAATCCATGGGAAAATAATTCCACCTCCAAAGAGCTGAATGCTAGGCCACTGTCTGTCCACTGCCTGAAGTTCTTAGTGAAACAGCTGGGGAGCCTGAAGGAAATGTCTGATGACATCATCACTAAGCAATATCAAATTAAGAATGTAGATCATCATTTCACTCACACATCATTTGAGAACATTTTCAAGAAGGAAATGAAAAGTTACATTGTTGCCACCTGTGTTGATTACTCTTATGAATTAAGAGAGCCCAAATTACTTTTTTTTTCCTATATGTTTTAAGGAAAGACAATATAAAAAAAGAGGCAGTGAGCATGCAGGAATCCCCAGTGAATGTAAAAATCAGTTCCATTTCCCAAATCCAGGGCTAGCCCCTGGCTTAACAGCAGAGAGAATTTGTAGTGCCATGAAACCAAAATTCCTTCAACTACGAGCTGCAAAAGAGGTATTAGTTCTGTGCTGTATCTTAATTAATTATATTTATACACACACTCATAAAGATAGTTGTTTAGTACTTCCTTGGTGGTACATAGTAACAAAAACACAAAACACATTTTCTCCCTGGTCTAAATTTTGCTACTACTGCACTGAAGATTAGAATGTCCAGCCTGGCATTGTACACATCCCTTCTTCTTTGAATACTTATCACTCCAATTACCTGCATGGTTTGAAATGAACATTAAGTTGCTAATTATTACTAAGCCAGCTGGGACAGATGGCTACTGAAACAAGAGATTGTAGTTGTTTTATTTGCAAAGCTAAATTTGCTTTGTGTCATGCTAAAAACATTTACTCGGCTTGATTTCAAAACTGATGAGCATCCAAAATGCTATTGAACTCAGTGTGTAATGCTTGTGAAATGCAGGTCTTGTGCAAAATGCCATGTATGATTTTCTTCCAACTACATGTCAGCAGTCTCAAAGTAACTTGGAATTTTTACATTGTAACTTTGGAGTTTACTTTTCCTTTGTATACTTGTTGGTATGATGTGGTATCTTCAAGGCTCTGAACAGTCACTTGACCTGTAGGATGAGTCAGATTGCTTTCTTGATCAGCGCTGTGGAACTCTGTCAACAGAGGATATATGTAATTAACCACAGGCAGGATTTGAACCTAGTGAAAACATGGTGGGACCATTATTTTGCAAAGTTCTAGCAAAAGATCTATGAGATCACGTGTATGTGAACAAGAGGTTATTGTCAGTACCAGGAGGGCTGTTATTTTCAGGAAAATCCATGCCCTTTCCATCTTTCCTTTGGAAAGGAAAAGAAATTGGCCAGAGACCTATGTGATGAGATCTCATGAGAATGATGCCACTCCCAGGGGCATCATGTTCACAGGGGCAACTAGGAACTCCCCCCAGGCCTGTCACATTGCACTGTTTGGAACGGCCCCTCCCATTCCCCCCAACTTCACGTACCCCAGCACCTGCACTCCCAGCTCCCCAGCACCCCCAGCTCTCCTTCTGCCCTGCTCTGCTGGCCCCTTTGGCGTCACTGGGGAACAAACTTACTTGGTTTCCTCCTTAGCCCACTGCACACCAGCTGCAGCCAGACTCTTCACTTACAGCAAGCATTGTGTGCTTTGCCTTTGGGTTTGTTCTTGGCTAAACCGCTGCACTGACAAGGACACCTCAGTACAGCAGCAAAGTTTGCCTTTTATCTTCTTGCTCTGACGTGACTGCCATTACTGGCTCTGCTGAGAGTAAATGGCAAACAAAATGTTTGTGTATTCCAAGATTTTTCAAGTGCTCCCTTCTTCCCTTTGCCTTTTGGCACAATGCTATTGATAGCACCCAACAGACCAGATTATTTAACTACCACAATACCACATAGCAAATGCATGACACACTATAGACTTTTTCTTCTCCCTGCTGCATATCACAAAGGTAACACCAGGACTCAAACAAAAATAAATTACCTCAGTAACTCCTGGAAAACTCAAGTGGTTAATCAGTTACCTTTTATTTACATATATATGCTTAATGCTGAATTAAGTTGTAAAAACCAAAGGCTGATTTATAGCCCCAGTCAGCCTTAATTAACATTGATTCCAGGGGAATAGTAAATGTGAATAGCCTTCACAATTGAGGTTGAACAATGAACTCACTGGGTGTTGTCCAATTTGTAGCATGATTTACATGGAAGCAAGCCCTTCTTTTTCTAGGGTTACCCCTTTTTTATCTGGTGTTTAGGATGGGTTATATATAATCCATAGATAGGAACATTTGCTGTCAAATATTCTCCCTGATTTAGAGTTAGCCTTTACCATGGTCACTATAAATAAGGGAGAAAAAAACCCAATTTGAGGCTTTGCAGGGATTCCTTGTTCTTGCAATGTGTCATCACTTCTCCATTTCATGGCATTTTTACGAAGTGGCCATAATGAAAGTCAGATTAAATGTACAGGATATATACGTTTAATCAACAGCCATTGGAGTCAGTAGTGCTGGAAGAGTTATAAAAGCCCCTGTGAATGCAAATTTATTGCAAAAGAATCTGCGTCTCAGTGGTAGGAATATCTGCTGAATGGTACTACCTGACACAGAACACCTAAAACTTTCAAAAGTGAATTATTTAAGTGTAAGGCTTTGCTAGTAAAGCCGCCAGCTGCTGGATTTCAAGACTTGAAACTGTTCCAAAACATGGGACTAGGTACTTTATTTGTGCACTAGAGTAAATACTCTGAATTTACTGCCAATTTAAATGTGCTCAGTTTACAGTAATGAGCTTGTATAGGCAATACCTTGTTTATAGAAAGTGGAACAGGAAGAAACTAACATTAACCATTAACAGTAGCAATTTCTCTTGCTTTCAGCTCTAACTTTATGCCAAATAGATCCTTTCCATGTCCTATCTGAAATATTTACTATTACTTTTCTTTTTCTAAATCTGTGGGATAAATGGAGCATTCAATAAAATCATACAGCTTTTCCTTCCAGTCAGCTTGAATTGCAGCACTCTTTTGTAATTCCAAGGCTCTATTTCTCATTCCCATTGTGAAATGCATTTCAAGAACAAATATATGTCCTGTGTACTAGCAAACCTGATGATACGTGTTAATCCCAGCAGAATGGAGTTAACATTTTTTAATCTATTTTAAAAAGAACAGACCACTTCTCTAAGGGAAGTGTATTGAATTGTGGCTGCCACGATTTCTCAGGTTCTTGTACTCAACCAAACTGCTTTATTCTTTCAATGCAGCTCACACAAGAAGCCCATGTGTTTACGTACATCCTGTCACCTTAAACAAACATGCTTACATCTTCTCTGGCCATCTGCTCCTGAAGCTGGAAGTTTTTCTCCCTTCCCCTCCCTCCTCAGCACCCTCAACACACACACGCTGGGTGCAGAGTTAACTCTGAGAAAACTCAGTGGAAAGCACCAAATAAATTCCTTCTTCCACACAGGCCACAGACCTCAGAGTTCTTTGCTTCACTTACAGTCTGAAAGTGACAATGATACACCAGAGGATTTTGGCTTATGGTATTAGTCACTAGAGATCATACTGGTGATTCTTTCACTCTCTCATTTTGGGTTAGCTTCAGAGTGTCCTAACAGGGACCAGTACCTGGGTTTGCCAAACAGTGTAATCACTGATCAGGAAGGCACCAGCACGGTCTGAGGAGCTCACAGTCCAAGGACACAAACAGGTTCAGGATAAATTAGAGCATGCAAAGAAAGCAATGGTAGTGGTGTGGTAGGTCCTGGGTTCAGCAACCTCTGAAAACCTAAACAAAAGGGGCAAGGGGGAGTTAAACAAAGGACAGAATCTGGAATGGATGGAGGGGCACACAGCAAAGAGGCTGAAGTTTGAGGCATAGGGAAGATGAGGAAACACAACAGAAATGCATCCGTAATAGCAAAAGCACATGTAATTGTTGGTTTCCATGTACAGTTATTCTACCACCAGGGCATTTTCCAGGCAGGCACAGGTTCCTCCCACACACAGCTGCAGTGAGCTGGGCACAAGTGAGCTCTGAAGCAGGAGCTGTGTCACTGCAGTTACAGTGGCACCGAGCCTGAGCTAATAAGCCCTGCTGAGAGGAACACAGCTACAGGACTTCCATTTGGCTTGGAGAATAGGTTGAGCAAGCTCATGTCTGGTAACTGAAAACTCTACAGATGTATTTTTTCCTTCGTGTGTATAAAGATGGGCCAGTTTCTCTCACCTGTGTATCTCTGACTGGAACTGAGACTCCTCAAGCTTTCAAAGGGTCCCTGTCTCCATAAACAAAGCCCTGTATGCAAAAAAACCCCCAGGTGGTGAACATTCCTTCTCTCTATGCATGAACTCCTGCCTTCAGTGAAGTCAGGGGTAAAGTTCCTGTGTATTTCAACGAGGCCAGGACATCCTCTTACACCTTTAAAGTTGTATTTCATGGAATCCAATGAAAGTACATTGATATCTGGACTCCCAGGAACCCAAATGGTGCCTGGAATTTTTGAAAACTTTCATTCTTAGAAAGATTTAAAAGACAGGAAGAGTCTGAGTACCTGGAAAACTTCTCGCTCAAGTCATTTTCATGTAGTGACTTCTTTAATATTTGCTAATAAATAATTACATCCTATTCTTGAAAGTCATTCAGCAGAAAATAACTGACATGTATGCAGCTACCAGTAAAAATCTACTTTAAATAAACTCATTTGTCATTACCTTTCTCAAGACAGCTCTTGTCAGCACCATTACCATTTAAATTTGTTTTGCCCCTGACAATTAAAATGATATCAGCACTGAGAGAATTTAACAATTTCCATTGTTCCTAGCAGATAAGCAAGTTAGTTTTGTGCTGCAAGCCATCACTGTAGCCATAATTAACTGTGTATTGAAGAACTGTGATGTTTGAGATTATTCAGCCTTGACTGGGATGTATCAGTGACTAAATGTTTACTTACTGAACTGAATGATTATTCCAAATCCTTGTCTTGTCTCCAGCAGTTTCGAGGCTTTTTCTCTGATACAGGTATTTCTTATTTTAGTTTGTTACAGTTTTTGAACCAAATCTGAACATCAACCAATGTTTAGACTTTTATGTTGCTTCTATAATGACACTACTATAGAATACAGAAAGACATCTTGGGCTGACCTCAGCCTGAACTCCTGAAAACTGTGATTTTCACATGAAAAAATAATTTTCAGTCCTTTTGTATTAGAATCTGCAGCTTTTTTCAGGAGTTTGTTGTTACATACATTACTGTTTGTTCATGCAGGAGACCTGATGACTTTTCTTCCTTTTCTAGATTTTCATCAATAATGAGTGGCAGAATTCTGAAAGTGGAAGGATATTCCCAGTATATAATCCAGCAACAGGAGAACAGATCTGTGAGATTCAAGAGGCTGACAAGGTAATGTATCCTATGAATGGCTATATGTTTAATGTATAAATTAAATGTATAACAGGTAATAGAAATGTATAAATAGATCAAAGCAACTAGTCCAGAACAGCACTGTTGGACAGTTCTTTTATTAATCATTGTTTCAAAACCCATCACGTGACTAAGTTTGTATAACAGCCCATTCCATAAACCTGGTTGTGTTATTTACCTGTGTCTTCAATTTGTTTCTTCCTTTTCACAGGTTGATACGGACAAAGCAGTGAGGGCAGCTCGGCTGGCTTTTTCCCTTGGTTCCGTTTGGAGGAGAATGGATGCATCGGAAAGAGGCCATCTTTTGGATAAGTTAGCAGACTTGGTCGAAAGGGACAGGGCAATTCTTGCTGTAAGTAGCGCATAAAAATCAACAGTTAAATCAGTTGTCAGGTTTTACATTCTGAGAGCCAATTAGCTCATGAATGGGTTGATACGAATTGTATGTGAAATGGCTTCCTGGCTGAAATGGGTCTGTCCACTTACGACGTGATGCAAAACCCATAAAAATCAACAAGAGCCTTCCAATGGGCTCAGATCAGCTTTAAATTGGACATCACACAAAAGCAGGGGTGTGCACTCATGTGTGTGCCTGGCATGCACACCTGCAACTCTTCTAGAATAAGAAATGGCAGGTTGGAATGGTTTGTGCAGATGGGAAGGGAAGGGCAGGTGAGATGCTTAGGGACACTCAGCTGGTGACACAAATTCCGAGTGTGGCACCGTTTCACTCTTGGATGAAGCCATCGCAATGGTGGCATTGTTAATGTTGTTTTCCGCATGTCAAGTGCTTTGAACTAAGCCTGTGAACATCTTAATTCCAGCTTTGTCAACACTTAAATCATCTTACCACCAGCGGATACTGTAAAATCACCATGGGGAGAAGGAAGTGCACAGCAAATCAAGTTTACTCTGCCTGTCATTTAATTTTTATTTCTAGAGCCGAGTTCTTTACTGAGTTGCACTGCAGGCAGTGATGTTAATTGCTCTTGGGGATATAAGTCAGTGCAGAATTAGGCCTCCATTCTTTTCTATAGAAACTCATTTGATGGTTGGTGTGTTACACGCAAGCATCCTTTGCCCATTCTTAATGATTTCTATTAGACAGCTATTGAGAATGAGTTAAGCTACTCAACATCTTAGGATATTTTATTGGATTTTTTTTGCTAAATGATCTTAGGAACCCCTAAGAGGATAGCTTATAAGATAATTTTAAAAATAGGAATATTAACTAAAAAGTAAAGACATTAGCTTGTTAATTTATGAGCTTCCCTAGAGGAAAGTTTGTTTATTTAATGGCAATAAATAAACTGGCTGTACAGTATAGATATCTCAGACCTCAGCAGGAGTCTTGGCAACCATATAGAGAAATTTTTATATTCACATCAATTATATAAAGAGGGATGTGTCCATTCTTCTCTTTATGGATTCAGATCATTAATACAGGGTTACAAGGAGCCCCTTCTCAACTGTTATCATTAACATAACAGAACCCAGTTTGACAGGCATTTTTATCTTGGCTCCTGATTAAAGCAATTCAGCATTTATAGATCTGGACCAAACACAGTGGCTATTAGGTTCAAAGTACACAAAGGCACATGTACATGCATGTGGCTACACACACAAACCCACAAGACAGACAGACAAACACACACAAACACACACATATGTTCTTAAAATCACAGCCATTCCAGAATACTCCAGGAGAAACCAGTTTGGTTTTTTTTTAAGGAAAATACTTTTTGTTCACATTTGCGAAAAGAAGTTATAAAGGGGACCGGATAATTGTTCTGAACCTTCTGGGTTAAAACTACACCAAGGTGCAACTGATTGGTCTTCATTAAAATCTTTGTCACAATTCAAGAGCTGTTAAAATGGTGAATACTTAAGTATGATAGTTCAAAAATGTTACTATACTTACATCTCTTAACTTTTTCTTGTCCTGCAGACTATGGAATCACTGAACAGTGGCAAACCATTCCTCCAAGCTTTCTATGTAGATCTCCAGGGAGTCATAAAAACCCTGAGGTATTATGCCGGTTGGGCAGACAAAATCCACGGAATGACCATTCCTGTAGGTAAGGGGAATTAAAGCACAGCTATGCACCTAAACCTTTCATGGCCAGACTAAGGCTTAGTAGCTTACAGCTTCATGGAAAGCAGAGGAGAAGTCTGGGTTGCTCTTACAGTGTGTATTGTGTTGCTGAAGCAGATGTTTGAAATTCAGCACTGGGGGCCCTGCTCTTGTTCTGCCCCATATGCACAAGTGAGGAGGGCTTGGTTTCATGTGTCCATCTGAGAAGGAGATAGCTCAATACCTACACTTAAATACTGATACATGTATAAAAATGCACAACATATAAGCCTGAAAAACACCTTGGAACTCATGAAAATAGTGTTGGGTGCCTGTTTAAGAAACAGTACCATTATGTATAGATCTTGTTTCTATATATCTTCTCATTGCTTATGCAAATAATTTTACTTGCGACTGACACTGGATCTAACTTAATTTATACTTTGAGAGTGCTCTTAATGTTACTGTAGAGAACTACACACATATGAGATATATTTTGCTATAGATGCTTCTTCAGATTATTCAGTGGGATGAATTTGATATTATATATATGAGATAAACCTTCATGCATGGAAATTATGGAAATTATTATGTTCTTACTCTTTTACTAAAGAGATACAAAAAAATCCTTACCATTATTTTTATTTAACAAGTCTCTTCCTCCTGCCCCTCCCTCCCAGCTGTTTAACAAATATAGGCTGCATTTTCTGATGCGAATATATTCATTTACAGTCTGGACTAGATGTACCAAATGCTAGGATTACACAACATGGCAAAATAGCAGAAAATGACTTTATGTAGGTGCAGTCATTAAGATAAATGTACGAATCTTTCACCTGCATAAAATAAATCTCTGGAAAAACATTAAGGAAAACGAACATTCATTATGTGGATTCTTTTTGGCTTCATGGTGCACATGTCCCTTGCACATGCATGTTTATTCCTCTTTACCCAATAAGGCCAGGAGGGCACACTCAGAGGTAAATGCCCTTTGCTATAGCCCAGTTATTTCCCTCGTGTTTCACTGTGTGGCACACTATCTGCAGTGCACTCGCCTCTCTACAGCAAAGCACAAAACTATCCAAGTGAGGCAAGCAGATAAATTGAAAATGTGCCTCCAAAATTTTCAGAAGGGAAACATCTTATTACAGTGTTACTCCTCTTTGTGTTTCATCTTATTAAAATTGCAGGGTGCACTGACTGGTGTTTATCTTCACGATCTTATTTTCACCAAAGAAATGACAATACTAATATTTCAGGTGTAGACATTCCTGCAAGGACTCAAAGTTTTCCACAGTCATTTAGGCTGAGATTGATAAATCCCAGTTTTGCTGCTTGTACTTCATGTTTAATCATACAGAAGTGCAGACCGCACCATAAATTCGTGTATTCAGCAAATTTCCTGTTCCCTAATCTCTTTCTCTCTGGTCAGTGAATGCCTCCTTCTCACTCTTTAGCCCCACAGGTACACAGAAATTAGGTCAGCCACCAAAAGGCATTACCAGATTAAGGAGAATAAATATTCTCTGTTTATTCTTGGTTTCAAGTACCTTATGGGATAAAACCTGATTTTTTTTCAGTGAGGTGGGCTATGCTGGGCAAAAGGAAGGCACATTTTCAGTATGCCTTCCTCAATGCAAACTTTGTGCTAACACAGTTTTCAGTACTGTAGAATCGTAAGTCCATTCACATATCTTCAGGGTATCAACTAGTTCTTCGTTTAACACTTCTCTTTATTCCTCTACTTTCACACCATAAATTTGTCATTCTCATGAGGCTATTTTAGGGCAAAGCTGGTGTTAAACAATGGTGCTCTTTACGTTCACTTACCATCAGCTCACCAAAGGTAAACAAACAACAAAACCAAAAAAACCCCCCTATTAAATCTTCTCTTTCTATTCAATATGCTAATAAATCTGAAACCTCCCAATCTTTTGTTGTTGTTGTTGTTTTTGAAGTTTTCTTTTATAACTAAAATAAAAATAGGCAATTAATAGACAAGTAGAACAGTACATTTTACAGTCACATTCCTTTTGGTCCCAGAGCTACAAAACCTTCAGACTGCCCTTTGCTTGCTCCCATGTGTAAAGCCTTGATGATTTAAATTAAAACAGAATGAAGCTAGACCAGAAACTGTTAAACTAATAAACTGAATGCAAGCAGAGATGTATCTTTAAAGCAATATATGGTATTACATATTTTAAAGAACCAACTCAGCTCTCCTCACCCCCTTGTTTGCTGTGTCCTGCTATATGAGGCATAGAACTCTATTATGGTTGTTACGCAAATAAAATATCCAGGATGGAGACTCCTGATGGAAATCTGAGCAAACACATCTGTGGAAGATATTGCTGTCCCAAAGTGAGATCCCTGGATAAATGGGACTTGCTTTCTGATTAAAAAATGAAAGTCTTTGGGCCAGGTGCTAAGCAGCTGCAAATTGATCTTGCTCTATATTAATATCAGTGAGGACTCAGAATGACAGTTTACTTCAGCTGAGTATATTAAAAATATCCCTTTAAGACAAAATTTTAGATTGGATGTGAGATCAGTGTCAGATGCCTCTCAGGCAGTGTTCTTCTGTAAGCCAGCTAGTAAAGGATAAGAGTAACAATCATCAGCCACAGCATCTTAGAATAAGTGTCATTAGCATGACTTAAAACTCTCAAACATTTTAAGAGTGTCCTGTATAATTTCTAAGCACAAGGGAGTTTCTATGCTCACTGTTTAGAATAACAGAATTAAGCTCACTTAATTGTTGAGCTATTTTGCCATGGTAACAGCTTGTTCTACATTATGGACAAGGTGGCTCTTAGATCCATCTTTGGCCCGTCCAGAGACATCCAAGGCTTCTGAATAACTTCAAGTCACATATGTTCCCAAAGATATTGTTAGAAAGCAACCTCAAAAATCCCATCTTGACAGAAAGTCTGTGGATGATGAACTTTGGAAGTAGGTGTCAAAAGGGGCAGCTGTCTAGAGTCTAGTGGGAGACAGCAGGGAGAGCAGCTCTGCATGGGAGGCACCGCTCTGCGGAAAAAACGTTCTGCCTACACTGGGCAGAATTAACCACCATTTGTCTGCCTTGGCAAGAGGTTCAGGTTATCTATAACTGTGTGATGAAGCACGCAGACATGTGGCAGTGATTATGCAGTGACGATCTAAAGTCAGACAGTGCTAATGTAACTGTGTTACTGTTATGTTGCCACCATCCTTCTGGCTGAGAACACACCTCTCACAGTACTACCAAGTACAAGCTGGTATTTTTAGCCGACTCCTCTGTGTTTCTCTTGAGCACTTAGTTTTGCTTGTATGTACTTCTCTGTATTTTGATTTCTACTTCGCTCCTGTCTGATCTGATGAATCTTCCTATGGTCTGTGAACCACTGCTATAATCTGTGAAAGATAACCTGGAAAACCAAACTGATCATCCCAGTCTGTGACACAAATATTCTCATCTCCACTGGGGAGTTCTTAAACACCTGGAGATCAAAACGTTGCAACGATGTTTTGTCAATGCAGTGCAAACAAACTGATAAACTATTTTCTTCTGACTTTTCCTGATGTGAATCTTTTTTCTCTCTTTCCCTTCCTCCTTTATTTTCTCTGCTCTGACCCTTGGCTTGGTTGCAAACTATTGTTACCTTTCTCATAATTATTCTGTATCTGGCCCCCAGCTGACATATTATCTACTCTAGCTCAGGTTTCTACTAAGCAAATCCTGTAAAGTAGATGGATAGAAATAAGCAGACCTGAAAATAAGTTATTCCTAATCAAATTCAAGTTGAAGTCTTCTCTTAAATCCAAGAAATTTTAAGGATTAACCTGTTTATTGTTACCAGATATATCTTAGAGGACATTGCAGCAGGTTCCCAAAACACACTCTCTATTGTGAAGTTAGGCCCTTCCCCAATATCGCACAAGGGTAGCTGCAGCTTTGGACTGAACGGGGGAGAGGCCGGGGCTGCCACTTCCCAGCCCAGCCTGGGAGGGAAAGCACATACCCTGTGTCAGACAGAACAATGGGAGCAAAAGCCCTGTAATCTCTCCTCCTCCTCTTACTCCCTTCCGCTGTCTGACCTTTTCTTATCCTGGTAAATCATCTCCTGCCATTAAGCCTAGGTAACCTTCTCATCATTCTCACATACTTAGCTGAAATTATTTTCCCAAGTTAAGAGATTTGAGTTTTTCTAGATGACCAAGCACTACAGGCCAAGGGGCACATTCAGCTCATGCCTTTAGCATAGCCTTTCCCTCAGCTGTAGCCTCACTGAAAACAATCTGACCTAAATTCATTGAGGTACAAAGGTGCAGTAAATCTATTTTGCACAGATGCAGGCCAAACACGCTAACAAAGCTACTGGTTAGACAGTACCTTAACAGATCCTTTAGCTGGTCCCCACACACCAGGTCCCTTTCTGGCTCTTTGTAAACTGGGAAGAAACCTGCATGTGTAACCTCAGCATGTGCACCCAGACCACAGAAGTAAATGATGCTCAGTGACACAAGTCACAAACTTTCCCTCTTCATTCCACATCTACAGGTTGTGGTACATCATTCCATCACTTCACACTGCCTGTGTCCTCAATGGCAGATGAGTCCACTGAATATTACTCTATAAGCCCACAGCGGGTTGTAGATACACCTTTATATTGCTGTGTTCCACTCATGCATTTCAGGAAATTGCCTTTGTGACTTTTTCTTCACTTCTCTCACCCTTAAATCAGCTGAGGCTTCCATGCTACTGCAATTTTTTGTGCAGTACAGCTCTTTCCCAAGGAACAAAGCAGGTTACTTTCTGATGGGAAGTCTGATTCCTTTGTTCTACAGAAAGAACAATTAGGTTGCTCCTGAACCTAGGTTTCCCATGCTGGCTCACAAAAAACCACTTCCATGACTTCTTTATTTCTTTTACTGCCATCAAAGGCTGATCCTTAGAGGTTTTTTCTCCCCTTTATTTCAATTTTTTTTTTTTGTTCTGCCAAGTCAAACTGCACTTGAGAGTAACCATGCTCATCTGTTTCAGATGGAGATTATTTTACATTTACAAGACATGAACCCATTGGAGTGTGTGGACAGATCATCCCTGTGAGTATCTCTACTAGTGCTTTCTATTTATTTTCATTTGAACCAGCTCTCTTTAAAGACACATAAAACATGGTCTTCAGCTATGTGTGTTTTCCATTACGAAAAAAGCTGAGCTCATATTGTTGACATATCTTTAACAGCCTCCCTGCAAATGCTTATTTGAACATGCTAATAGGGTTTAGGCTCTGTTATTAGGAGTTAAATTCTCAAGTCATAGAATTCACATGATTAAAACAAGCAAAGCAAAACACAGTGTTAATATGCTGTCAGTGGTTATGGATGTTCACACAACTTATGGAAAATTGATGCTTTGCTGTGGTAGTCTCTTTATTTATTTAGTTTTTACTGTGATTTAACAGGCTCCTCAGTTCCTGGGAGATTGTGATGTATTTTAATTCCATTCTTTCCTGCTATTTCTTTTACAAGGCTGGAGGAGTAAAGGAAACTCCAGGAGACATATCATTGCAATTAACATTGTGTAGCTAATAGAAGACATGAAATGTTTGTTTTATTTGTTGTGAGAGAGAAACACATCATTTCATCAAATCCAATACTCCCCCCTACACCCCAACAGACACCCTCATAATAAAATCTTGCTGAACATTGCATGGGAATTGCACTGAGAGGATAACTTTTTCAGAAGAGCCAGTTAACCAGCTTTGGCAGAAATTTCAGTGGGAGGCTTACATATAGCTATTAAAATATTGCATGGAAGCTTTTTTGTTTGACAAAACACTGGGGGACTGATCAGGCCATTCTCAGAAATTTTTGTTGATGTCGATTTTTTATTTTGTTCATGTTACCACAAAGCCACTAAACAGAAACACGGAGCAATTCTATTACAAGAGGAGCAGCCAGAAAAGATTACTTTAACAATGTTAAGCCCTTTTTCCCTATTTAGATTTGTTGTTATTTCATGTCTTTGTTAAGGGGTGGCTTTTGTGTTTGGCACTCGGCAGAAACCCACAGAAACATGCAATGACTCAGAGAGTCTGTGGCTACAGCCGTCCTGCAAACACCTACGCACTCTCCTAACTTGGTCCTTATGAATGAAAGATTCCACAGCTCTGTCCCCATTTCTCAGCCAGGCACATGGATAAGCATTTACTAAATAACAACCCCAACACCTAACCCCAGTGTTGCTGGACATCTCTTATGCTTGTTTCATTGAGCTTAACTGACAGATCTGCTGAAGAAACTTGGCCACAGGCCAAAAGCAGGATTCATTTAGTTTAGATGTGTAAAACTTTGTTCAGGGTACCCAGCCATCTACGATATATGTTCGTTCTTCCCTCACTTTTGTCCTCCAAAGCCTGAAGATGGCTGTCATATCCATCTATCCTAACACCACTGCTGATCTGTTCTGTATTTCCTCCATGCTACCAGCTCCAGCAGACAGCCCAGGCCACTGCATGTGCTTGGCCATTCCATGAGCAAATACATTATTCAAAAATAAAATTAAACAGCAAGTCTAACACTGAACTCCTCATCCTCTTTCACATCCCAGCTTCCATCAAAACATGTGCTCTTTGGCAGTGCTGTAGCATAAACAGGGCTATATAGTGCCCTATAAAACTGCTGTGAGCTCTCCTTGCAATGCCATTAGAACTGCAGGCTGTTAGCACACTGCTGGCCCTACAGCTCCCCTCCCAGGTTTATGTACTGGAGATGGAATTAAAACATCACTTTGTCTCCGGAGTTTATAAACAACAGAGGGAGTAAAAAATTGGGTGTTCGGTGAAGGAAAGACAGTTGTGTATTTTTTCAAGCTAGCCAGGGGCTAAAGAGATGTCTGTGAGAGTGGCAGCTGATATGCATCAGGCAGCAACACATTCTGGCCAGTGGCTGACTCTGTGACTGATATTTTCTATTCTCCTTCTAAAAGAGACTGTTGTATGCATTTGTGAGAATGATTGTGCAAACACAGTTATTTTATTGCTGTGACATTTTCACTAAAATCAGCAGGACTATCCACTTAACCTGCTAGGACCAGGCCTTTGTGCAAAAGGCTCATTACTTTTATCTTTATCCACAGCATGTTTGTGCATCAAACTAATATAATTCACTACAGCATCTGCTGCAGTTAAATGAAGTTGTAATGAATAACAATACAAAATTTTGTATCAGCAAAGAATTTCTCAACTTTTTTTTTACTGTTCTTTTAACATCTTCCATATAAATTTCTCAGTAGGAAGTCTTCAAAAAAATTAAATGCTTTGACTGACCATTGACATTTATGGACTTTTTATTGTAATTCCTTCAATTAAGGATTATATCATTTTGAGTATAAATTTTATATCTTAAGATGTATTCAGGGATATGAAATTTACATCCAAAAATGAACAAACATCCAAATGTATCAGAAGCAAGAACTATTTTCATGGGGGAATTAAAAGTGCCAATAGCAAAACAGTAAATTAAATAAAAAAATTGTGACTTAAAAAAATCGACAGATAACATAATATTTTCTTAATGGAGATTGCAGGTGGAGGTTGTATTTCTTTGAACAAGAGAGAAAGAACTAAAAAGTCACTGTTGCTGCTTTCTTAATGGCAGTAATTTAAAAAAATCCGTGCTTTGTGCTGGGAAAGATTTATGCTGAGGATCAGCCTGAGAAATAAGTGAGGTATCAGCTTGACATCTTGAAAACAAAACACCACGGCAATATTTTTCCATCTATCAACTTTTTTTTTCCCTACAGTGGAACTTCCCCCTGCTGATGTTTGCATGGAAGATTGCTCCAGCTCTGTGCTGTGGCAATACAGTAGTTATTAAACCAGCAGAACAAACACCACTCAGTGCTCTCTATATGGGTGCCCTCATCAAGGAGGTAAGAATAATTGAGGGGAGTGATGTCTGTCTATCCTTGGAGGGAAGGAAGTACCAGCACATGCCTGGTTTAACATGCTCTATCGGTTTTCATAAGTCATGTTTACCTTTATTCATTCCTATTTTGACAGGCTGGCTTTCCACCAGGAGTTGTCAATATTTTGCCAGGATTTGGTCCAATTGTTGGTGCAGCCATAGCCTCTCATGTTGGCATTGATAAAATTGCTTTCACGGGATCCACTGAGGTAAGAGGATTAACACATTACTGTAAAATGTGAATAAATGCTTCAGCCCTTATACTACATTTCTTACTGTTACTGAGTAAAAGAGCTCCATCTAAATAACAGTGGTCTGTCCTTCCCAGCTAAACTTATGTACCACAGGACTTCCCAAGCACAAATGGCTCCTTTCCTCCAGCCCCTGCTGTGCTCGGCACCTCAGCACAGGAGATATGCCTGGAAAAATATTGCTGGGATTTCCTGTGGGCTTATGAGGATGTGAATCACATGCAAGTAGGCAGAACATCCCGTGTATATCATAGCACACATAAGTGCTGCTTTAACATCCATAATTTGTGTATCCTGCTGCACTTGGGGAAAAGGGAGAGGAAGGGAGCAAATTGTGCAAATATACTTCAACTTTGATGCTGCATTCAAGTATATTGAGGATGAGGAGGAGGCCTAAAAAGGAAAGAATGCAGGGAGAAAAGGAGATTGTCCAAGGTGTCTGTTCCCAAAATGATGGAAAGAAGCTGGCCAGAGGATGAAAGGAGTCAGTTGTCTCCTGGATGCCAAAATGTCTTGCTATGAGACTATGCTGCAGATGTTAGACAGGAGTCTCACTCTGAAGATGAAGGCTGCAGTCTACAGCAAGACTAACCCCCAAAACTCTCATCACATCTTGCTCTCAAATATGTGCCAAGCTGGCTGTTATCAGGGTTGGGGTGGGGATGACAGAGGTACTCCAGACTGAAGTCACAGGAGAAGGGGCCTTATCTCATCGTCTGAAGGCAGACAGAAAGGAATCTCTGTGGGAGTTTCAGGGCTGGTTATATTTAGAGAGTGCTAAACCCAGCCCTTTTCAATTCAAAATCTGACAAACTATTGTATGGAGGGAGCTAAACCCCAGGGATCTAGTCTCTCTTTGATATGTTTGACTCCCACTCGTGGCAGTGGAAGGCTTTATGCATCCCTGCTTTATACAGGGATACTGCTCTTCACAGTGAGGCAATTTGCTTTTTAACTTGTGTTGATAAATTCACTGACCATGCAGCCCTGCTAGATACAATGTGGGTATCTCCCTGGTGGGCTCAAGGATTGCAGAGACCAGCTCAATATTTCAAATGAATCATTCTGGTGGAATTATTCTGTAATTGAGTTTGCAAGTCACACACAAGCCTAAATTACCAGTGAAATGTAGCTGCAGTCGTATGCTTAATTTGCACACACAGTTGTTTTGCAATTACTATCTGCCTGTACATGATTTTTTAATGACAACTTCAGATTCTAATATACACAGGTTACATTCTAAGTCAAGGGCTACATCAGATTTCAGATTATTCCATGGAATTACTCTAGTCATTACATCTCCTGTATCCAATTAAGATTAGCATCCTGGAATATTGAAAATTTTAATATGAGCTGATTACCCCCCATAAATTAAGTTGAAACAATTGTTTTCATAAAGATATGTGGTCTCTGTTTAAGATAAATATTCTATTATACAGGATGTTGCACTGTTTGGAAGAGGAAAAATACAGATGGGTTAGGTTTCAAAGTTGTCTCTTGTAGCCAAAATAAATTTTTATTGTAGTTCCAGACAGCTTTAGTTTTAATAGGCGTTTAAACTCAAAAGCTGTGGGTTTTATACTAACTCAGTACCTACCTTTAAAAGCCTTACTAATAGGAAGTGAAAAGCATTACAGAGATGAAAAAGCAATTCTCTAAGAACCTAAAGCAAGAACAGATGGATCGTTTTAATGCAGAGTTAGTGTAAACTATTCCATATTGTTTCTGATTTCCTGTAACACTGAATTTTTGTAACAGCAAGTCAACATTGTAACATTTTAAACACTACGTTCTGATATGGGCCGGAATATAGTCTCTGATTTCTCCAAAACAGATTTCAATTTCTAGTGGAATAATAATGGAAATATTTTGTCTCTCTGGTACTTGTCTGAAGCATGTCAACTGTACACTCCAGTGATGGGGATTTCTGATAGCCATTAGGTGTATAAACATCATGTATTAACTCCATTCCTCCATTCCATCCATGTCTTAGTTAAGGCAGTTAATGATGGGCAAGGTAATGATAAAACCTGTCAGTACAAACACAAAGATCTTCAAACTGAGATTCTGAAGCACAGGTTTTTCTCAAATTTTCACCATGAGGTTCTTTTATATAAGTTCTTTACCTTTGAAGTATACTTATAGCTACTGAAAACTCCCCATTTGCCTGTAAAAATCACAAAACTGGGCTATTACTATCTTTTTCCTGCAGGATTCTTGAAAGGCAGAAAACAGGCTGCTCCTACTACAAAAAAAAAAAAAAAAAAAAAAAAAAAAAATTGAATGCTAATGTTTTCCAAAATTTGTAGAACCCAATCCATAGAAATATGAGCCAAAAGGCCAAGTTCATGACCTCACCTCAATAAAGCCTGACACAGCCACACCACAGAGCCCTCCAGCCTCGCACCTTATCTTGCAACACGACCAGTAACAGATGCTCACAGAAGAAGAGAGCATGTGTAGAGTGATCCTTTCCTTGCTGCAGCCTCACAACTTCTGACAATCAACTCACAGAGTTCTTGAGCCCAGAGGTGCATGTGGACACTTGTATTCCATGTGCCAATGGCCTTGTCACCCGTGCATTAGTCCAGTACCTCTTGACACTTATGACTGGGACACGTCAAGCCTGTGCCCATGCAGTGACAACACAGAAATTATTTCAATCTTCTGCTTCTGATTTCTAGTTTAGAGCTATCCAGTGTGCACTCTCTTCTCTGGTTTTTAGATTCTCAGGTGCTCTGAATTTTTTTTTAATACTGATTTTTACTTTTCACACACTGCCCCCCAAAATAATATGTTAAAAATCCTGAAGAGCTCTTTTTCTGTGGTACCATTACTGTTTGATTTCACTTCTCTCCCTCTTTCCTGCTGCCCCTCCTTTTATGGGTTAGCTACACACATTGAAGAAAATAGTCTGCCAACTCTTTCATCCCTCAACCTACCTGCTTCTTATGAAACACTCTCATGTGGATCACCTCCTTCTCCCAATCCCGTAGTGCACGGATCTCAAAACTCTTCCCTCCACAGCTCACTAGGAAGGGGAAGGGTTCTGCAAACACCTGGCAGGCTATGGATTTCACTCTGACAACTGTCACACTGAAAGAAATAAAATCATACTGAGTGTGAAAGCCCACCTAAAAACACCGTGTCTCCTTTGATTCCAGTAGCTTTCCTGGCTTCTCTGCTTGCTTCGGTGCACTCTTCAGCAGCCTGTTTGGTATAGGCATTTGAACCAAAATGTTTATTTTTACTGTGTTGGTTTTAGTGAACCAGGACTAATCCATGATCCTCCTTAATTACAGCAATCTCCTCTCAGGCTTCACTGACACTTTTTTCCCTCATCTTCCACAATCAGATGAAATTTAAACTGCCATAACCAAACTTTTTTCCAGCCAATATGACCATGTTAACAGTTGCTCTTATCCTTTTCCTACCTTCCCTTGAAAGTCCATAATCAATTTACATATCTCATTACATCTTACTGAATTTCTCCTTGATCTAAACTGCAGGGTGAAACTCACTGGGACCATGGGAGAGGTACTGTAAAGCTCAGCTGTGTCCCACTATCCCTGTTGTTTACTGTACATGCCTTTTCCTTTTGCACTGCCCCTCTCTGCCTCAGCTTCTTCACTAAGTTCCTTTAAAAAAATTACTAGCAACAATTTAATTAAATAGTATTTTACAATTTCTGAGTTTAAGAACAGATCCAAACTCAGGATGTCTGGCATTCCCATGTGTCTGCTGTTAGGCTCCAAAGCTCAGAAGTACAGCAGACGTTCTACAAGTCTCGTCCCCAGTGAAATAACACTGGGCTTTATGTAATTTCAAGACAAATGCTGATGAGGGGACAATTTTTGCACATACCAGAAAGGCAGAGAGTTTCTTCATATTACCTTCTTATTTGCTAAAAGAACTTTTGCTATGCAAAAAAGGTGACAGGCCTTCAAATATCAGAGAAAAGTAGCCATCAGAAGCAGGTTTACTCTTCATTTGCCTTTATTTCCATTCAAATCTGTGAGCTCAGTTAAGGCTTTGTAAATACAGCCATTCTACCACTGCGAGCTGTCTGCCCAAGCCAGTACCTGTGTGCTCCATCTGAACTGGGACTGTGTGTGAGGATGGTGTATCTGTAAGTTCCTGGTGCACAGGGAACAGTTGAGGGCAGTATGCTCTGGGTTTAAAATTAGAGATGATTATGGAGAGTAAGAAGTTATAAATTTTTTAAAATGCAGATTTAAAGCCCTGCCTGGGATAAAAATTGTATTTTAATTGTTGCAAAAGTTTAATGAGTTCTAATAACTTCTGTTTAAAACCAATTGTGTAACCTCCAAATCAGAGTGGTTTACAGCTCCCTACAGTTAAATGCTCTCAAGATGGGAATTACAGATAGCACACAAAACATTTGAAGTTCTGGCCAACAAGAAATATATCCTAAGTGGCTGGTTTCCACTTTGTTCAAACTATGAGCCATTAAAATGCAGACAGATTTAAGATAGGATTCAGGTCTGTGTTCAGGCAGTTTAGTAGAGTAACCCAAATAAATATCCAACAAATTGTTTTGGATGCCTGTGTAAACAAAATGTCTATAAACAACTGCAATAAACCCCAGCAAAAGAGTCTGCATTTTGCTTGGCAGAATGTTTTCTTTATGCACTTAGATTAACAAACCATGATCTCATCATTAGTCAACAAGATACTAGAGAGACCATCAAAGCAAACTACAGGAGAGTTGAGATTGATTCATGCCAAACAAATGTTTGTAGCTAACAGCTGTATTACCACTGATTCTAATTTACTCAGCAGGATTCTCCTTTCATTTCCGAAGTGAGATGACTGTCCCAATGCATGATGTAGACAGAATGTCTTCCTACTGCACAGGCACTGAGCTGTGTGAGCTCTCCTGGATCACACAATCACTTGCTGGTTTTAGGCTTCATGAAGAATTGCAATCTGGCATTTTCTACTTTAGCAATAAGAATCCTAAAGGTGATTTAACCTGTTTAGAGAAGTCTGTGAGCTAATGGTGTTACACACATGCCCTCTGTAAGGATTTAGGGAGGCTACATTAGCATTCATTCCTGCTTCTGTGGAATCTTTTGGATCATATCTTGGACAGCTTCTGCCTCCTGAATGAGAAGAAGTTGTTACTCTTTTCCTTCTTTTGTGTTTTTGGTAGCATTTAGAAAGCTGTTCCTGGGCAACTGTTCTGCCTCTTTGCTTATGGAAGATGTATGTCAAAAGGAATCACCTTCTTAAACCCAATACAAATAGGATGGTGTATCAGTCCTATCAACGTTAACAAGAGTTTAGCCACAGACTTCCATGGGGCCAGGATCTAACAAATGACCCATTTATAGCTTAGGATTCTCTCCAGGAATTTGTGTTTGGGATTGCCTTTTCACTTGTGCTGCACTATTCAGTATGCTCTTTGCAGGGCTGCTCCTCACACAGGGCATTGCACAGTCGAATAAAGCTGCTCTTCTTTGTGCCAGTATTTCAAATTTACTTGTCCTTGCAAGAGACACACCCTGAACACATCATGAGATTCTAAAATGCTTCTCAGAAAGATTTTGCATATAATCTAGAATTCTTAAAAAATAAGGCAGACTGAGCAACAGCAGCATGGGTTTGAGGGTTTTGCCAAAACACTGACATCCAGTACCACAATAGCTGGAGAGAGAAAACTGTACTTCCAGAAAACACTGAACATTTCTGTTTGGCCACACCATCTCCCCAAAACTTAATCAATCTCTTGTAACTTTAACCACTTACTCTTCTTCAGATATTGTCTTAATATCCCAATAAAGGTATACGGGGTATTGTTTCAAATGCCTAACTAACTGATGATGTGTATCTCTCCTCTGTCAAATTGTGCAGCATTCATGGAATCTTTTAATCTATACATCTCCTTGTGCAGTTCTTCCCTTCACTGTCTTGTCTGTGGCAGTGTTAAGAAAATCACCTGCTGTTCAGCTAGACTGCAGTTCCCCTGCATTCAGGTGTTCTCTGATGACTTACTGTTTATCTGTGAGCAAAGGAAGGTTCAGAGCAAAGGAGAACCCAGACATTCCAAATGACAGAGCTAAAGAGAAAGTACCACAAACCTTGGAGGTTTGCTTTTGACTCCTGAGACTTTCAGTGCTTTAACAGTAACAGGCAAACCCACCTGTATGCTTTAGAAATACAGGTTTCTGTCTGAAAACAGAAAATTAAGAGAACATGAAAGGCAACAAACTTTAAAATTTCTGCATGAGGTATTTAAAATGTGACTGCTTAAGCCTCTTCTTGAAAGAAACATTAAACTTCCATACAGAGAATGCATAAACAACAATTAAATGTTTTAGATCATGATACATTCTCACTGCCCAATGCCACACCATTCACAGTCCAGAAACAGACCCTTCCAGGACTATCCTTCAAATAGCTTTGTTATACAGGGGTGCCTCAAAATCCTTTTTTAATCTTTGATGTTATTGGTCTGCCTAACAAATTGTTTTCTTTGAGATGGACCAAATTACATCTGCCTCACCCTCCATGCAGCTTATAAGGTTATGGTGCTTCACAAACTATCCAGGGATACTCCTGATATCAATCTTGAAGCCTATTCAAAACAAGGATGGGGAGTCAGGGCTTTCTCTGCCAACATTCTTGCTGAATAATCACACAGCTCCATTATCTGTGGGGGAGTCCTCTCTTCCAGCGTTCCCTCTCCAGGCTGTGCTGCCTATTGGGAGCTCAGGGATAGAGCTGAGAGACACCGCGGGAAGCGCGTCCTGAAAGCCCATGCAGATTGCAACACTATCACTTATCCTTTTCATGCTGTCTTTCTCCATAAAGAGAGGGTCAGTCACAAAAGGCCGCCTTTGTCACTAAATAACCGCGGTGCTGGTGCCTTCCCTAAGACTTTTCTCAACTTGTAAGCGCACAGGGCACAATGGGAGCACAGTGAACAAAAATGCTGAGCAGCATGAGCCCCACCATCCTGATGTCTACACTGATCTCTAACAGGAAAGACACAGTGAAGCTTTCTATTAAGTTTTTACTTGGACACTTAACAACTTTCCTGTATTAAAAATACTTCAGACTACGCTTTTCCAAATTAACACCACTGTCTCAAAGCCCTTTGTACTTTAATATTTGCCAGATATACTGTACTTGGACTTGCATACTTGTCAATCACTTGTTTGCATGGAATCCTTTCAAAATCTTTACTTACATGTACAAAAGTGTTTTGACATTAAAGTAGAATGGAAGGAAGAGAGATGAGCTCTGGCTTCCTTGATCTGTCCTGCTCTTTGTGAATTTTTGAGGGGAAATAGCTGGTTGTTGTTCTTTGAAAGAAGGAAGTTCAAGGCAGTGAGGGTGTGAATGGCATTGGCTGGCACTGGCTATAAACACAGCACTCTGGTTTCCAGTGTATATTTTCAGCACAGTTTGAGAGGCTGGAATTTCCAGATGATGTGCTCGATGTATGTGGTGGGGGTGGAAGGCAGAAAGGATCTTTTTTTTTCAGGTTCACTTCTGGCTGTCAGTCAAACATAGCAATAAAATCAGCTCCAATTAAGGGGATATGCAAGGAATTTCATGATAATGTCAACACTCCATTCCATCAATACAGGGGTAAAGAAAAAAAGCTTTTTCTTTTTTTTTTAAAGAAAAAACCTCAGTCACACTCAACTATGGTATCACCAGATAAACAGTTAATCACAAAGGTACATGAAGTGGTTCACAATTCCTTCATTATCCTGTGGGGGTTTTCCTTTGTTTTTTTTTTTCTTTGGGGGCCCTGGTTTCTGTTTCATTTGCTTTCTGATTACTCCAGTGCTGACTTAACTTTCTCTAGCAGACTGCCTTCAGTTCTCTAAGAGGTTCAGCTTCTCATCCATTAACCCCTTGTTGCAGGGAATCTCACTCACATAACCTTAGAAATAGAAAACAGATAGAGAGACCAGAGTACTACATGGAGAAAAAAGCTCAGCTCTGGACTCACTCCCATCTCACTTCACCTCTAACTTTCTGTGTGACATTAAAACATGTCCCAGTTAAAATAAAGCACTTACCTAGGTTCTTAGGCTTCTCAATATTCAATAGGTACTTTTTTAATCCTGTGTTTTAACATGTAGGAGCCTAACTCTACTTGTGATTACTTCCTTAGCTGCAAAATGGACACAGTTACACTGCAATTGTATAAAATTTGATCTATTTTGGATTTGTTGATCCAGGGAGAGGAGAATTTCCAGGGAGCACAGCTGCCCCTCCAACTGTACTGATGTGGAAGCACGTCAAATCTGTAGCTGTCAGATTGCTACTCCATTTAATCTACTCTCATGTTCATTGGTGAGATCTGCAATTTGTGGCTGCTCCAGATGACCCCACAATCTACAAAGACATTTTGGAGGTGATTTTGACCTCCTCAACCCATATTAAGATTATCTGTAGTGCAGCTGCGGGTCAGGTGTGGGATGATGCTTTTGTAACTTCTTGCCCTACTTGCTATTCTGCTCTGTTCTGTTAATCCTGCAGAGGAGGAGGATGATTTCATCAGAATTTGACATATTAAGCCTTGTGAACATGTCAGTGGTTTGGATGGAAGTAATTCTAGTTACATCCCTTTCAAATTTCTAATTCAGCCCTCCTAAAATGCCCTAAAAGAAAGCCCCAAGCCATTTTAACATAGCTACATATGGGTGAATGGTACACAAACTTTGTGCTGTGCCTTATCCCCTCTCAATTTCTAGGGGAAAAAAATGGAAAGCTGTCCACTACTGATGAGAATATGTTTGGAACGAAGAACCTGCTGGATTATTTAAAGCTCTGCTCTACTGATAGCCAACGCTGGCTGTTAAAATGAACTGTATGACTACATTCCCTGTAAAATGTCTCCATTTCCTTTCAGGTTGGGAAGCTGATCCAAGAAGCAGCTGGAAGGAGTAATTTGAAGAGAGTCACACTGGAGCTGGGTGGGAAAAGCCCAAACATTATTTTCGCAGATGCTGATTGTAAGTCAGCACTTCCATATTTTTCTTAAAAACATGTTTGCATGATGTCTTTTTCCTTTTTTTTTTTTTAACTAATTTTATCTTTCATACAAAGTGAAGTGAAGCAATACAGCTGTATCTAATGGCACTTTTCAATCTTACAGAAGCAACCTAAGGTGTGATATCTTTTATAAAAATACAACGTTTGAACCCACAGATTCATAGTCAACAAGGAAGCAGAAAAAAGGTTATAACCAAGCATACAGACATGGCATTTTTCACAGTCATAGTCCCACACACATTTGCCATCCTGTGCTCTGCAGCAAGGTGATTTAGTGCTTTAAATCCGGAAATTCTGTGATTTTTTTGTTTCACAGCAATTATAAAAAGGGAGGGCTTTTATGTACACTTGACTTGCTAATCTAATCAGTGCAGTATTCCTTTGTTAAATAGCTATAAAGGGAGATTATTCAATTTTTAAAATTTTCACAACTGAAGAATTGTGTATTGAAATATGCTCACTGCCACTGTTAGCAGGGAGTTGAAAATTTTGGCAGATGTATGATGTTGTGCAGCTGAGATTTTTGGCACCTGAGAAGGTACAGGACAGCTGTTTAGGATAGGATATAAACACAAACTGGAAGTTTCTGCTTAAATGATCAGCAATTAAACAGTTAAAATGTTGATATCTAAATTGTCAGCAGGAGGTTTTGAAGTTAACACCCCGTTAAGATGAATGAGATGGTTCACACCTTGCTCTGAGCTCTTGTTTCAGGCTGTATGCAGGCACATTGTACTCAATGCCTTTTCTGAGAACTTTGCAACCCCAATAAATAGACACATAAGGATTTGGTCTTCTAATTTAAAAGGGGGAAGTGAATAGAATGGTTTTGAATAGCATGAATTACAAGAGATGGTTACAATCCTGTATCCATTTTCAAAACTTATCAATATCTGAAAAACTAGGGAAAGCTTGACAACTTCCAGCAGCTTTTCTACGTAGAAATGCTTTACCAAGTCGAGGATTGAAATTTCAGTCACAGTCATCCTGGTAAGCTAAAAAAGCTCTTGTCAGCTGGAGCCAGACACAGATATTACAGTCTTCTACCTCAGTTACTCATCTCCACCTCCCACTAGATATCACCACACCTCAAATGTCCCTCACCTACTAACTCCGACTTGATCACCTAAACATTTCTAGCAGAGTGACACGTGCCAGGGGCAGGTCTGTATTATGACCTTCCGCGGGGGAAGGACAACTGCTCTCTGGTCTTCCCACAATTACAACCTCCAGCACTTGGCCTAAGATGAAGACTTCAAAGCTCTGATTATTTAAAAACAGCAATTGGCTCACCATTCCAAAGGAGCTGTTTGTTCTGCTTGAGGAACACTGTGTGCCAAAAGTTAGCAGAAAGCATGATAAAGCTGTTGAAGGTTTAGTGCACCAAAAAACCAGAGAAGAATGGTTAGAGCCCCTCATGGTGAAAAACTCTTAACAATAGAGGAAGAAACATTAGTTAATCACAGCTATCCACTAGTGCTTTCAATCTCCATGGAGCTGCCAGGGAAAATTTGAATGTGGTCCAGGGAACACCCCATATAATTTTTCTAAAGACCACACTGAGGGCAGAAAAGGACATTTCTTTTAGACACAGTTGTCTAGAATGTGCTGAAAGTAAAGCACTGTTGCTTTGTTTAGTCCATAAAAGATTATATTTTAAGCAATGTTCCAAAGTGCTACAGCTGGTAACAGAGGTATTACAGTGCTGCAGGGCATCACTGTTTAGGGATGAATTCATTATTCTTGTCTAGTCAGTTATTACACCCAATGTAAGAATGTGGCCTTGAATGTCTAAATATTACTGGATCCTCTCTCCTGCTTGGACAGAATGTGTTAGTTGTACCTCCAAGGAAGTCAGAGTAGAAATCAAGGGTTTATAATATAGGTCTATAACAGACCTATAATTTTAAAGCCTTACCCAGTCATCTGCATGGACCAACAGGAAGCTTCCATGTTGCAGGAAAAGAATCTGGCTTTTGGGGAAGGACAGGTATTGCCACTATCAAAGTAAAATTCTCCCAAGTATTTGGTTTGCTGCAATTCTCATACATGAAGTATTAAACCCAGCTTGGGATCACAGACAAATTTTCCCCTCCTATAAAGATCCAGTCAGATGTCTTTATGTGGGGCACATCCTGCTTCCCTTAAGAGTTTTACTTGGTGAATGACATGTTGCTGGATATAAGACACTGGTGAAGTTGTTCTTGCATACCCTACACCTATTGACTGCTAAAGCACTGTCTTAAGGGAAACCATCCTCATTTATGACCTGACACAACTATAGGATGTTTTGATTTAGTTTTATTTAACCAAATCCTGCTTCTGAAGATTCATGAATGTGTAATACACACAACACTGGTGCAAAGGCAGATTTGCCTACGGTGTTCCAGTGCAACAGGCGCTGTCTTGGTTTTTCAGTGGACTATGCTGTGGAACAAGCTCACCAAGGGGTCTTCTTCAATCAAGGTCAATGCTGTACTGCAGGCTCACGGATTTATGTGGAAGAATCAATCTATGAAGAGTTTGTTAGAAGAAGTGTAGAACGTGCAAAAAGGAGAGTTGTGGGAAGTCCTTTTGACCCAACTACAGAACAAGGTCCACAGGTAAAGGAGTAGGACTTCGGCTCTACAGCCCAGGAGGTGCCTGGAGTCGTTTGAACTCCACTAAGGCAGAGGTCAGTCAGTGCACCCTCGCTCAGGGTCCAGGGTAGCTGACACAATACATGTTTTCAAGATTAGAATTCTAAAGGAGTAAATAATCTGTACAGCTGTGACATGTTAAATAAAAAAATCTCAATGTTTGCCTCCCAGTTTTAAGAGCAAGACTTGGATCTTCAGCCCCCAAAATACAGCTGTAAGCTGCGAGAAGCTCTCAAAAGTCTCTGTGAGCACTTACTTTCAAGAACTGTCTACAACCATGACTATGCTTGGAGATCCAGGAACTCTAGGCAAAAGATGGGCATAATCAGAAATAAGTCTTTAGAAAATGTTCCTGCCACTAATAACCAGCTGGGCTTATAACATTTTCAGGAAGTTAACCAGGGACAAAAATTAATGATCTCCTTTTTTTGTGCTTATAAACTAGATTGTTCAGCAAGTGTGTTAAGCCACAAACATAAGGTGACATATCCTTAAGAAGTCTGAGCCTAAGGTTACAACCAGCACCTGCTTGTAGAACTTTGGCATCTGCAGCTCAAAGAGCAGTGAATGGAAGCAGGAACCAACTCACTGGAACATGACTTGCCTAAAAACACCCATTTGGACTATATGGTCAAGTACATGGTCTGCACATCAAACAGCTTCTTCTCTCTTTCAGATTGATAAAAAACAATACAACAAGATCTTGGAACTGATTCAAAGTGGCATTACTGAAGGAGCAAAACTTGAATGTGGGGGAAAAGGGCTGGGAAGAAAGGGATTCTTCATTGAACCTACGGTGTTTTCCAATGTAACAGATGACATGCGGATTGCCAAGGAAGAGGTATTCACACATGTGGGCAAGATCCTTTTAGAATGTCCTAAATTTTACTTTTTTCTTTTGTTTAATTCCTAAGACAAAAGTTTCAGAGTGAAAATTACCACTATATTAAAAAAACTAAATCTTTTCAGAACTCCTTATGCACACAGCAAGTAACATCAGTTGGGTAATGAAGCTCATTGACTGTAAGGTCTCAGACATCAAAGAGGAGACAGAGATAGAATGGACGAGGTTCCACTGAGAACTGCTTTGGGAATCATGCAGTTTTACAGACAGATATTATCACTATTTATCACTAAATTTTGCTGGGGAAAATTTTAAAGAGTATAATTAGGAGAGAGAAGATAATTTAAAAAGCAGAATAAAACATTAATAACATGCCTCTGAGGGGGCTGGTTTATTAATTATTAATCTTTGTTGCAGATTTTTGGGCCTGTTCAAGAAATACTGAGATTTAAAACCATGGATGAAGTTATAGAGAGAGCCAACAATTCTGATTTTGGCCTGGTAGCTGCTGTATTTACAAACGACATAAACAAGGCCCTGACAGTCTCTTCAGCAATGCAGGCTGGGACAGTGTGGTAAGCAGAAGTTATCCCACTCCCACTCTTGAAGATAAAAAGAGTTTGACTCGCTATCGTCATTTCACTTCAGTTTTGCACCCTTTGTTAAGACTATTTATGCAGCCCATCCTTCATGGTGGATCACTAGCCAAGCCATGGAACAGCAGTGGGGAGGTGCTGTGGCTGCTCACTGCTGGGGAATGCTGGTGCAGCTGGAAAGCACCTTGCTTCCCAGGAGCACGGCAGCCACTGCTGAGTGGCTTTGCTGAAAACAAACAGGATAAACGATCCTTTCTGGTGAGCACAGGAATCCTGGGAGGAGTCTGCTAAAGGCACAAAGAATTGTGTACTTTCTACAGCATTAAGGAACTGAGGGGACACCTCCTCTCCAGTCTTTAGGAATAGATAATGCCAACTCTAGAGTTTAGTAGCTTGCAATTTAGTATGTTAAACCTAGGTAAACTAAGGATCTGCAAGACATTAGGGAGAAAAAGGGAAAATTCAAATCTAACAGCTCTTTGTTAAAAACTGGCACTGAGGTTTGGCAGCAGATTAAGAGTTCATTACTGAAGCTGTGTCCAAGGGTATGGTGCTCGCCTTTGGCCCTCACAGGTCAAATCCAATTCTCCTTAGGAGTAAGAAGCAGAATGTTGTTTTTGTAGCATAAATCCTTCATTTCTTTTCAACATGAAACAAGTGTGTTATTACTAAGAGGTATAGAGTGTCTGTAGCTCCACAAGTTTTAGCCTCTCTCTGAGTTATCCAAAGGTCTCTCTGGCAGTGCAGCTGGACTTAATGCCTCTTCCTGTTACAGGATAAATTGCTACAATGCCTTAAATGCCCAAAGTCCTTTTGGAGGATTCAAAATGTCTGGCAATGGGAGAGAGATGTAAGTATTACACTGCTGTTTTCTAAATGGTTTTCAGCTCTACAACTTAATAAACAATAGTGAATCCTTCCATGCAAATTAAGATCCAGAAATATTCCAGCCTGAGACTCAGGGCATAATATAAGGTGACCTTTAATCACTGTCAATTCTAAATGCAATTGATTTGCATGGTAAGACCACTTTTTTTCTTTTTCTTTATTTCTTCTTCTTCTTTTTTTTTTTTTTTTAACATTGCAAACTAACTTACTGGAATTCTCTTCTTATCCTGAAAGGAACTGAAAATTTCTGAGTATTTTTCTGAACTTGTAACCTGTGTTTTCTGGCAGGTTTTTTTAGCCATATTAACCATCACTTTTCAGAAAGACACTCTCTTTGGTGCTGCTGAGTGCTTGCTGACTGGTTTGGTGTAATTGTTTTAGAGTTGTTTTGCCAAAACTCTCTTGCTAGTTTTTCCTTTCCTTTCTTCAGTTTTCACTATATTTATAAATATAGGTGCATTTGAATTTTATAAAAAAATTACCAGCTTGCAGATTTTTAAATAATATTACATTCAATCAGGCCTAGAGAAGGAAACAAATGTGTTTACGTCCCTTTGAAAACAAATCACTTGCCACTATAAAGCTTTCTGTCTTTCTTATTCCATTTATCACTAAGTGCCAAATATTTTGAAATGGAGCTCCACGCTCAAATACTGTCCCATGTACCTAATTTAAAGTCTGACCAGTTTCTCATTCTCATTACAATCACAAAGACGCTTAGCAATTGCATCAGCCCCAGATTGGTTACATACCAAGGATTCAATTAATTTCTGTGCAGGAGGCATGTGTACCAGATATGTCTCACCTAAGCTTTCAAAATAGCTTATGGCTAATGGCAAACTCAGCAGTAAAACTAAAGTAAGGTCAAACTCTTTAAAACTTTAAATATGTTGAAGTATACAACTTGATCTATAAAATAAGCTCTATGTAGTCTGAAGTATTTTCCCTCGTTAAGGAGTGCTTTGAATAACACATTCATACTATTCACATTCATGAGTTATGAGGTGATCTCACACTGGCATAAATGTGTCAGGTCATCTAACTCTTATCATTGTGAAAATATTCTGAAACTACTAAGCTCATAGAGCACATGAGTAACTTGACACCCAGGGGTGACCCCACTGACTCCAGAGAGGTTAAACTGTGCAAGCAAAATATTCACATATCGATGTTGTAGAGTTCTTGAAAGTGGGGGGAAACCCAGGCAGCACCCCAGCTCTCGTGGAAAACTCTGTGGTAATTGCACACTTGATTCCCACTACAGCTTTGAAAGTATTCATCATAAACAATAAAAGTTTGGAATGGCAATAATCTCCATCTCACAAAGATGCCTGAAAATCTACCTATGAGTAATTATTCTACTCCTTTCAGAACCTCTTTGATCAGATATCACCTTCTAATTTACCTCCTCCACCTTGCATTAGTACCACCATACTTTTTATTAAAATGCCAGTTTCCTAGATTCTTGTTTTTAAGGGATACATTTTACAGCATAAATAATGTTGAGTTGGGCAGTTAAAGAAAAAAAAGTGTCTATACAAAAGTGTGTCATTGCTAAGGTGACACTGTGTTGCAGCCAGATCATAACTGGGCCACTGTGCTGCCTGTGCCAGCACTGCATTATCTGGGACTTGTTTTGGTCCTGCATTTAAATTCACAGTTTTTCATCACACATGGGCAGAAAATCAACACGAAGTTGAGATCTGTTATTTTACACTCCCACAAAATGTAGCAGAGTATGTGCATCCTGGTAGAGAACCAAAACTCATGTACACAATACAGGTGTTTTATGTTTGCATTAAGACTACTTAAAATATTCTTGTATTCTTGAAGGGGTCTAAAAGACATGGGTTTGGATTTCTTTCATTCATGTTTCTTTAAAGCTTCTTATCACTACCTGGGAGATGTAAAATTTAACTCCTGTAACTAAAAATTGCATGATTCACCCCAGATAGCCACATGTGGCCATTTTGCATTTGACTTGCAAAAATGTGTCCAATGGGTGTCTGGAGCTACACAGCAGCCCTGCTGAATCCAGAAACTTCCACACAGACGCTTATTAGCATTAGTTTCTGGGCTCCAGGCAGCTCCTGGTGACAGCTTCCACTGAGCCCTAAGGAAATGCTTCTGATAAATAGCTGAAGTTTTTGGTCATTCTTTGGAGACAAATCCACCACTTTCTACTGAAAGCTGGGGGTGGCGTGGTACAGATCAACAGGAATCTTTCACATGTAAAAAAGTCTTCACTAATATTTGCTTGCAGGTACTTAGACTCTGGTAAATCTTAAAAATGCCTACTGAATCACCAGTCTGATGTATCCCTTAAATACTAACCAGTATATCACATACAAGGCTTACCAAGCCAACAGGCACATCAGCTTTCAAAACTGCAGATGAAGTAACATGGGCTCGTACTTCTGCTCAAATGAATTAACTTTCCAAGGAAGGTTACAGCAGTTTCACCCCAATGTTACATTTTGTGTAAAATTCGAAGTGTAGCAGTAAATACAAAATCAGTTATGCAACACCGGAGGCCTCCAGAGGGGTTTAATTGCCTTGAACAGTGGCCTCTCACTCCATTGTGAAACACGTATTAGAAGGAGGCTCTGAGGAATTCCTCTGAAATACTCTTTATGGTTCACTTGGCATTAAGTCCTGCACAGGAGAATCCAGAGGGGAGGCAGTATCAAATAGTAAACATGTTAACATCTTATCCATGCCAGCATGTTCTAAATTTTAATATAAGTAATAAAGCAATACTGTGTGTGTTTTAGAGGTGGGGATAAAAATTCAACCAAGAAACAAATATCTGGAAGAGTTTCTGCAAAAAAATCCTCATTAAGTTAATATGGAAAAGATACTCTACTTCCAGACTTGGACTGCACCTGTTCTGAGGTGGGGACAGTGTTTGCTTTACATACACAGCATCTAGAAGACATATTATAACTTAACTAATGACATAAAGAGACTTCATTACTCAAAATAGGCACGGGAAGATGGAAATATCTGTACTTCAGAGAAGACAAGCATTAAGTCCCAAGAAGCCATGCAACATCCACTCTAAACCTCAGCAGAGTGGCCAAAGAGATGAGCCAGGCTACAGATGACTAAACCAAAGTGTTAACAGCATTCAAAACCACCCACTTCTTAAGCATAATCTATCCAAAGCAGAACATGTGCCCCTCAGAGCCATGTGTCAGATGACCGGGACCTAGTAAGTGCCTGGTTTCTAGCAGTATGGAGGATCTTATATAAGGTCCTGTGCCAGGACAAAATTAGGAATTCTACAGGGAGTCGTTGAAGGGAATCTGAGCAAACTGAACCCTCTTCCACATTATTTGCAAATGGTGATTTCTACTTCTGGATATTTTCTTAGGGAGAAAAGATCAGCAGGTTAGGAGTCAATTTGATCTTTACCCACAGTTGTGAGTAGTTCATTTCTCATTGTACTCAGTGTGGACCTTCCCTTTCTCGATTGCAAATATAAGCAGTAATTTCACTGGGGTAAGTGGGGTAGGTCTTGGTGTTTGGACATTTTCAAGGTCTAGAAAGGACAGAGGACATCAATTCACTCCCAAAAGCTCCATCAGCACATAGTGAGTATTTCTGGGTTTAATGTTCTGTATCTCCTTATCAAATTCTGGAGCCATCCATTGTTCTTTTGACTAAACTGAACTGCAATTTAGGGTTATATCTTAACTTTATCAAGAAATCACTTAGCAGATTTTTGCTTGATAAACAATACCTGGTATAAACTGATGCTGCAATTTGTTTTTTAGGGGTGAATGTGGATTGAGAGAATATTCTGAAGTTAAAACTGTGACAATAAAGATCCCTCAGAAGAACTCCTAAAATGACAAAGGACCGTGTTGTGCAGAAGAGCACATGATGCCACTTTCTCTATTCCTTATGGAGACCAGCACTCAGGAATAAAAAGTGTTACGCAATATATATTTAAGAAATTAAGTTGCAACAAATATACTGGGCACATAACTGCGTACGTAATGCAAACCAACTCTGCATGTTTTCATAAAACTCTTCTGAGAATCATTACGTCTTTATAAAACAAATCATAACGAGATAAAATTGCTACTGGGCATCATTTAATAACGGTTCCAGCTATAAAACTGTTAAATGCAAGTGCATGCACATACACATTTATCTCTTCTTTAAATAAACAAAATAAGTCTTACTGCTTTCAGGTTGCCTTCTCAAACAGACCTGCATTGTACTGACATTGTCATTTCAATCAGGGCTCTACAAGCCAGATTTTACCCAAAACACTAGTAATGAACAACACAAACAAGTAGCATTGATGTTCTTAAAAAATAAAAGACTCTGAACAGTAATGGCCCCAAACCTGGTATAGTGGCAACTTTCCAATTAGCATGCCCACATAAAGAGGTCAGACCGGGGAGGGAATCAATCTGCTTCACAGACAATGAAAGCCAAATACTTATCAGTGAGATTTGGCTTTCATGGCCCACAGCAATTTGGATTTCAAAGCTCATTTTCATAATTACTTGATATCTTGCTATAAGCGAAAAGTCCTCCTTCACTTACAGGAACTTGAACGGATTTACCTGCCTGCCAAAAGAGCAAGGCCAGACAGGGTGGGTGGGTGTTAACGAGAACAGGAACAGATTCCAAGGCTTCACAGAATACTTCAGCTTTCACTGCTTGTCTAGTTTTGTTGTTGTTGTTGTTGCTACTGTTGTTGCTTTCACCTTTTTTCTTTTTTAAAATGAATATATGCACGCACATGCTCCATTTATTTGTCTGCTATTAAACTGCCTGTGATTACACTGGTAATCATACAGTACTTGTTACAGCTTTTACTAAATAATGTCTTGCCATCCTCACCATGCTTGTGCACCTCAGGTGATGTTACTGGCTGGTACTGAGTTTTCAATTATATTTGGGTTTTTTTGGCCCAGAACAAAAATATGAGCAAGTTCTTTCAGAAGTGAGGTGTTTAAAGCCTGACACATTATTACCTGCTGCCTACAGAATCTCTTCCAATCTATCACTGACAAACTAAACACTATCTTTTTCTTCTTTCCAGCTGCAGAGCTCATCATTTTCCACAGTTTTTTAAAAAGAGGTTTCATTTTATGCTTAACTTAGAATTAAGAAAATCTATTTTAGAAGTACAGTAAATCATCCACACAGTGTAGCTACATGATCTGGGGTGACAGAATTACAGCCTCAGGTGTAAGTTTTCCTAGCTGCAGAGTCTGTGCTATGAACTGTTGAAAACTCCAGACCTGATCAGCAACTAACTTCTGCATGTTCTTACTTTCCTTTACTCTCTGAGGAACTCCTCTTAGATCTGAAGTTGTATGTGTCCTTCACCACACTGCTAGATCAGGACAAGAGTCTCCAGCACTTTGTAGTGTGGTGGCCCTCAATATTTTGTAACTCATGCCAAACTGTGTATGTGTTTTTAAAGCAATACGTATACATGTCGTTATTCAGATCTGATAGTACATTCACAGACATGGAGATAAATCAAAGTATTCCTGAGTTGTTAAATTTAAATGCCATATACTTCCACTGTAGTGTGTCAGAGTGAAGAAAAACAAAATACAGCAAGTAAGAGATTAGTTCTCTTTTAAACTGCAATATAAAATGTGAAAAAGGAGATTTTCCTTCTTTTCTCCTATTTACTTAAAAAAGAAACTTCCTGTGCTTACAGCATTTACACCATGTACTCTTTTGTATTCTTTTCGTGTATTTTGTATGTCTGTGCTTTATTCCCAATACATTCAGGTAAATAATATAGAGTGGCCATTTTTTCCAACCCTGTCACTGCAGCTCCATTTGATGTACATGGATTTGTGAAATCCTTTTTTAGATGTACCATCTGCATGGATCCAACAAAACATTTTTCCAGTCCCTGCAGCTTTTTGTTACAGTTTTTAATCATGTATATAGTTATATGTTATTAAAAAAGTAAAAGGATATTTTCTATGAAGTTTTTTCCATTAAAAAGGTTTAGAGAAAGACTTTAGACTGTGAGACTCCTTTATTGTTGACAGAGCTATAAAAATATTAAAAAAAATATTTTCTTAGCAAAAGATCTGTTCTCACAGTAGCTTTATTTTCATTTGCAAAAGTGAATGAAGTAAAAGGCCAATTACATTTTCTGGAATATTATTGCAGCTGTATGAAAACACTTGTGAATTGCAGATCTAGGTCATAGTCAAAGTTCATCCTCACCCTTCTAGTCATAAAGTTTAGCTATTGGGGCAGGTCTGAAGTCATCAAAATCAGTGGGGCACCCCTGCAAACTGCTGCATCACAGCTTGATTTTTGGATAATGTTTTAAAAAATCATGATGCCTTTTCTTTCTCCAGTAGATGTTTCACAGAGATTATTAAATTAACACTCAGATGTTTTATGGAGTGATAGTATACTTATCTTTGGTTTCAAGATGCTGAAATGGGACAAGGACAGACTGAATTCATATGGCCAGGTACTATACAACTGTTCCTCAAGCAATGCCTTTATTCCAGGTTACTTTCATTGCCAGGAACTGCATTCCTTTTTGAAATGGTGCCTATTTAGGTAAAGTAACTCCTCAGTTTATACAGCCAAGCTCCTTCATTGTATGGCAAGCAGTGGTCATGCCTCAGCGTCACAGAATAATACTGTTGGTTTAATCAACACTCGATGGGCAATCACAATAAAGTAATTTGACTAGAATAGATGGGATAAAAGAGACTAAAACTCAGTAACAGGAAGGAAATTGCATTCATAGGAAGGAGTACTGTTCCTGAAAGTCTGCTTAATATATACCTGATATTCCAGAGTATCATTTCTGTTTAACTAGTGGCATGGACAGCTCTGTCGTGGGACTTAGCACTTTCCATATTCCCCACCTCTCTGACCCACTTGAAACCTGTCTCACCACTCCAAGCAGTCACACAGGCACAAGAACCTTTCCTGAAATCAAAACAAAGGAAAGGAGGTTGTTCTGGAACACACTGAAAACAAGGAGTGTTGTCTTCTAGTGAAATGATCAAAGTTTTGTCCATAGTAAATAAATGCTCTGTGGCGCTCCAGCCAGGGAAAGTGACTGTATCAATAAAAAGGTGTAGTAAGGGGAGAGTTTGGAACTAATTGTGCATTTCTTCTACAAAAGGATGTGAAGAAAGGCAAAAAAGTTTCAATTTTGTGGCCTTTAGACAAAGCAGTGGATGTTGATACTACTTGCATAGCATTCACAAGTTTACTGGTGCCCTGTTACAGAGAATGCTTTTTCTCCCCACAGAGGCCACGATGAAAAATCTTGCCTTGCATATGCAGTGGCATTGTGTGTCACAGCACCCTCTTATTTCTCAGTTCTGTCCTGGAAAAAGAGAGCCATAATAACACTGAAATCAGGGCACCAGTTGAGCTAGAGGGGCAAGCAATACACTGTACTTTTCACTTATGACTCTGCATGGTTACACCTAGAGCTCTGGAGAGCTACATTTACCACCTTACATTTGCATCCATACGTCTCCATTTACTGCATGCTAAGTCCATCAACACAGGAAGTTATTTTTCTCATAACAACTTCATACCACAATGACTGATATTCACAGTGCTATATCTATCAGGAAGCAGGAAAAGCCTCTGTGGCTATTAGATGCCATCAGCATTCCCAACCCATTCAAACAGATTTCTCTCAGCACATTAGACTACAGCTGCATAAAACCCATCCTTCTCCCTCGTCCTTGTTAAACACACAGTCTATAATTCTTTCTGTATCTTCACTGTATCTTCTGTGTCCACTGACAGTGCACAGGTATCAGGGAACCATGTGTGGCTCTGCCAGAAAGCTCAGGAACTCCTGAAGCAAGTGAGGAACTCTAGCATGAAGTTGGGCCAGTTATAAGGATATATTAGCCTAAAGTGAGAATAGTGATATAATCTCACGTTACTAAAGTGTGGCTAGAATATGCTACTACTAAGGCTTAAGGTCCCACTTTCCTCTTCCACCCAGCACAGTGTAGAGTGCTGGGATGCTGGTTTCAATAAGCACTTTCCTAATTTTTCTCAGAGGACCGGAACTGACACACTGCAATTCAAGGTTAACACAAGTAACAGACGATTACAGCTGGCTACAGCACAAGTTCAGGCATTTCAGTGGTGCAGAGCAGGTTAAGTTTTCTGTGTAGCAACAGGTGCTAACCTGGGTAGTGCTCAGCACCAAGTGCCTGGTTATCTATACCTTAGGCCTAGAGGCTGCACATACACACAGGACTGAGAATCCATCCCAAAGACAATGAGTAGAGGCACAAGGCTGACTTGCCTCTTGGTACAACTGGGATAAGTCACCACAGCTGTTGCACAATGTCCCTACCTAAGCCCCTTAGCTTAGAGGGAGAAAAAGCACATCTGCATGCCCCTGGTTCCTAAGAATGGTTGATTCTGAAACAGTTCTGCCAGCAGAGTTTACATCCTGAACCCTCACTAAAAGCCAGCCTCATCCTATTCTAGAGCTCAGTTGCACCATAAAGACCACAAATATTTTTTTCTGATATCATAAATTTAGATCTACTCAAGGCAGTACTGAAGAGAGACTGCGCCTGCAATCCACTGCTTCTTTATGGTGAGCATTTGCACTGTTACTTTTCATGGGTTTATAGGATGAGTTGCATCAAATAACAGAGGCTGTCTTGTACTGTGCACAGTACATGTACTGCACAGCACATGTATTCTTGGCTGTGCCTGCAGTGCACTCCAGGGAACAAATTTTTTACCTGATTTCATGTGAAATTTATAAATACATTAGGAAGGAATACATTTATAAATACAAAGGAAGGCCTTTGCCTTTCTAATACTCTGAAGTCACCAATGCCCAGGAAGGCTGGGACATCTGCTGGGACAATTTGACTTAAGGATCAACTGAGTCTACATTACTGATATGTTCCCTGGTGCATTGCTGTAACCATTCCGTGCATTGTCATTTAATCCTAGTATCTAACATCAAATCCTGCAATTCCAGGATGCTTTCAAGGTGTTTTGAACTGCCTGGAGTCTCTTGATGAGACACACTACATAAACCTGGATTGTGCAACCACAGCAGCAATAGACTGTAAGAAAAGCTCCAGCTGCAGAGATTGCCAAGGAGGCTGTGCACACAGCAGGCTGGAGTAACCCAAAAGGGTGCTTGTGAAATGTTTGTGCTGCTGGCAGGCAGCACATTGCCAGGACAGATCACACATCATGCATTTGCACATCAAATGAAGCTGCACTGGTCTGAGAGCATGGGAAAGGCCCGTCTTGAACGGCATGTGTCCTACTTCCTAAACATGTATATTTTACACTTTACACTTGGTTATTGGCCAGATTGAAAGTACCACAAGTTCCCCAAGCTTGTCGTTTTGCCTTTGAAGTGGAACTGTTTGGATAATGTTTCCTTTGGCAATTTATCTGTGTAACAGAGCAGGAACTTAACTGCATTGGCCTCTCAACAATCCACCACTAGCTTTTGTCGAAGTCTTCATACGCTTGTGTATATGCACTCTCACAGAATTTGATCATTTTTTGTGACCTTGCTTAGCCCCCCTCCTTCTCCCTTATGGTTCCTCATGGTGAGGCTGGTGCTCATATTAACTCACTTAATTTGGGGTGTTTTCTCTGCTCTGTGTATGCCTGGCTGAGTTCCTATTTCCTATAGCAGCATAATTAGCAAGATGTTTGTGTGCACCCCGCTCCTGCTGCCAAACAAAAAGAAAATGTGTTTCTACTGTTTGCCATTGCAAAAGGGCTGCAGCTCATGGTCCACTGCTTTTCTCTCTCTCTCCATACTCTCACCATACCACAGAAATGGGACATAGAGCAGGATCTCCTGAGAAATTTCTGCTGTTTTCTGTTTTCTATTGGTCCAAAACCTCTCCCACAGTCTTTGGCACTTGACATCTAATCTCAAAGCACAGTCAGTACCTGGCAAGAGAGGCCTCCTTTTAGTTTTTAATTTTGAACATCGCAAACACTCGGGTTTCTGGGAAGGATGCTGAAGGGAAAGGCACTCTTTGCTCCCACCAAGAAGTTGAAGATTAGGGATTTTGGCTAAAGCAGTCCCCACTAGGGATGCCTAGTGGCATCTGACACCACTAGGTGAGAACTTAAAGCTTGCTCATTCACCAGAGAAGATTGTGGCTCTCTCTCAGAGCTGGCTGGTGAGATGCCCTATGCCAGGCTGTACAGCTGTGGGGACTAAGCAGCCAGACTCTACTCAAATCAAGTATTCCAAGAAGTCCAGAGAAGTCACCAAATACTCTTCAGCCTTATCCCTCCAACATCATGTGCATATATATTCTATTTTAAATACAATCTGCCGGTGAAATCAAGGATAAAAACATATTGTTGCCAAAGAAATGGGCATTGACAGAGCTACCAGTCTGTTGTTCCTGAGTAGCCTGAAGCTCCTGAGCAGTACCAGAAAAGCTCCCACACTTCGATGCTGCATTGCCCCAGGGTTGCCATGCCTGGTGTATGGGAGGCTGCTGAGAGTACCACGCCCCTTCTGTCCTGGCATGAAACTAAACTGGATCAAGACCCTTTCTTGAGAATTTCTCCCATGTTTCTCTACAGTGCACACTGCACACCTTAAGCCACAGGAAGCCATTGCTACACTGCTCCTGGGGGCTGCTAAATTGGCCAGGTCTCTGAACACACCAATATATACAGAACCACCTACTCCCGTAACTGAGACTGCAGCAAAACACAGAGCAATTCCTACTCTGTCTTTGCTGCAGCCCAGCCTCTCCAGCAGTCTTCCCCTTGCAGCATTTGCCTCCCAAGGACAAATACATTTATGGGGAAAAATGCCCAGGAAATACCACTGGTAAAACAGACTCTTACAGGAGTTTCCTTAGGGAACATCTGACACTCCACAAATCCCATTCGATTCCCTTTTGTGAACCTTTCTGATGACAGTATTTCAGATCACTCTAGTGGGAAAATGATGGTAAGCTTCAGCTGCCCAATGCCTTTCAAAAAAACACAGAAAAATGCACATATCTCCTGTATCTGTCGCAATTTCATAGTCAAGTCTCTGAGACAAATGTTTTGTTAATTTCATATTCCACTATAGAGACATAAAAACTACAATGACAAAAATCACTGCAGAAACTGTTTCTCAGTGTTCAGAATCACCTTGTAGATCTTTCCTATGAAAATACCAAGCCTGTTTTCTTCCCTGTAGTGAACTGCATGTGTATTATAGAAGGGCTGGTGCAATGCTAAAAGACAGGGTTGCTGGTTGATTTCTGTTGTAAAATCACATCGAGCATCCTGAACTCTTTCTCAAGGTTTTGGCAAAGAGGCTCTTTTAAGTAACTGTGTTCTTAGGTAGAACAGCAACAAATGACTCCATGATTTGTTTTTACAATGTCCTCTCTGGGAAGACTAATTACCAGCTAACCTTCTAGCATGCAGTTTCAAACATGAAAAGAGTGGGGCCCCATTCCTTTTCAGGAAAAATTCATACTACAGTCTGCAGAATTTGTCTGGGTGGAGGCATTTTGCTGAAAGTTTCTAAAAGCTCTAGGATTATGCACTGGCCAAGAGATTTCATGATGCTTTTAGAATTTTGAAAAATTGAATGGAAAAAATCCCATACTTTCCTCAGTTTTACCATTTGTCTCTTTGGGGTAGTAATACAGTCACCAAACCAATGCCACTGGCAATAGTGTTCTCAGCTGTTTTGCTGACAAAGCACAGAAGAACAAAGGTAAATTTCATGCATTGGTTGTGGAAGTTGTGTTCAGCGGCAAGAACCATGTTGCACAGAGCATTGTGTTGAGCCACCAGCAGATTCTGCCTGAGAAAGGAAATCAAACTGATGGGCTTCTTCCAATTTGTCTTAGTTTCACACAAAGTTCGAGGACAAGCAACTTTTCTTACTTATTCTTCCTATTGGACTTTTTTCTCCCTTCTTAATTCCTCTTCTTGTGGAGTAAATGGTGCCTCTCTGAAGGTTTGGGCTGAGGCAAAGCCCTGAATGTGCACATAGTCTCTGCTGGTATTTTCCAGCTTTGCAATTAAACACTGGGAAGGCCAGGTAGTAGCTTCTCATTAGACTGTGTTCCTGTGTGATTCAGACTGCAGAATCAAGGCAGCAAACATCACTGAGTTTTCTGGACTCAGGCACAGCATCCAGTGTTTGGTAAGTCATCAATCACATCTGCATGAGCCTATCTTAACCATCCTCACCAGCCCAACACACCTTCTCCCTGGCTATAGTTATCAACCTTTACAGCAAATAATTTTGTAATCTACTTTTACCGGGCAACTAAGCAGCAGCAAACATACTGTATGTTCAGAACTCATTGTTCAAACATGTTTTATAACCTTAAAAATAAAAGTAAACTTGCTAGGTTTTTAAGTATTTCCCTGCTTTGAATGTTATTAAACCTCTGTTATTCAATGCTTGAATACTTTAGCTTGAGTTGCAAACTATCTCCCATTGCAACCACAGGCAAATTAGTATCTGAGCAACTGTAGATGCTGCTGAGCAGAGAGAAAAATTGATAAACGAGAACAAAATTTACAGACAGGAATGGGGAATGGGAGGTTTAAATGGGTTTTCACTTCCTCTTTTCCCCACAGTCCTTAGCACACCTCGTACAGCCTCATGCCCCACTCCCAGTCATGCGCTTGATCACATCTCCTGCACAGCTCCTCCTCTACAACTGTCCTTTAAGTGGTATTATTTTAGAAATTTAAATAAAAACATTCCTCTGCATATAAGACATCTAGTTACATAAACCTCATACAATATTCAGAATTTCCAGAATCCATATAAAGTCCAAACCCATGCATTTGCTTCAGCTGCTTATTTATGTCAGGGATTTTCAAGAGTTTCAGACCTGGAAAGCAACTTGTCCTCTCTTCATGAGACTGTAGATATCATCACTTCCTATGGAATACATTTACAGCATAAATAGGCTTTGAATGATCTACAAACCAAAGTTACAAGAACTGTGGGAATTCCAGTTACAAGGTAAGCATCCATTTTGAAACTGTTCTAATAAAATCAAGTTATTTCAGCTGCAATGGCCTGCAGGGACAACAATATTTGCTTTCTTTTGCAATATCTTTGTCAATCCTCCTTCATGGCACAAAAAAAGGAAAAGTTGATTATTTGTGTGCAGTTGATCAAAACCATGGCCTCACCATCCTCTACAAACATTCTAGATTTGGTACAGGCCTTGAAGGTTTTAAAAGTAAAATGAAAATCTATGAAGAAAATTATTATTATTATTATTATTAATTTAGAGACAAGGGGGTGATTGGGAAAAAAATGGAGTAACTCGTCCCAAGATTACAGAGGACAATCTGCTGCAAAGGCTAGGACTAAGCACAGATCTCCTGGCTCCGAGAACAGTGACCTGCTCCGAGAACAGTGACTTGGCTTATTACTTATGTTATTGCAAAGGAAAAATTAATACATGCAAACACATACACAGAGATGATGAGACTCTTGCAGAGGAATTCCGTTTGTCTATAGATCTGTAGAAGTAGAATTTATATTTCTGACAAACTGAGCCAAGGAAAGCCCTTGAAATTCTTTGGAACGAATGATCTTTCAAGGCTTTATGTAGTGGGGTCTGATTTTCCTTGTTACACATAGCCATACCAGCCACTCACTTCTACATATTTAGACTCAGTGCAGAATCTCTCAGCTAATAAATAGTACCATCAGTTTTCACCATGGCTTCACCATACACAAATGAGCTTTTCAGCACTTGTATCAGTCTCCTGCAGGTTTGGTGTGTTGTTTCTTGCTTCTCCATAGCCACATGGCAAGCTCCATCTTGGATACACCTGTGATCTATTTATTTCTTTGTTTATTTATTTTTCCACACACGTGTTCAGGCTGCAAGTTTTTTTATTCGGATGCACACAATTCAATCCCTTGCATTCCCTTTCTCTTTCTCTCCCCATTCTTACAGTTGCTACCCACGACAGAAGGTGATTTTGCAGAGGACCTAAGCACTGTTCATCCCTGCTGAGTTCACTGGGAACTGACTGTGTTCAGCACCTATAAAAACATAGCATATACAGGTATTTGGGTATCTGTGAGGCATTAACTCAAGGAAGCAATTAGGGGATCAGGTAGGGCTGGCTGTGCTTAACATTAATTAATTGCTACCTGACTAAAAATCTTTGAAAAGCTGAGTCTAGATATGGACTCCTACCTGAGATTCCTAACTGAGATCCAGCCAGCACAGGCAGTGGCTTTCAGGTGAGAGCTCTACACTGAGGTGACTCTGTTGACTGGATCCTTTAAGACAGCAGTGGGAGATCAGACACACAAAGCAGGTGTCAGCACCTCCAACACAGACATATCAGTTTAGAGTAAGATTCATCTTGTCCAGGTTCCTAATTTGGGAATTTTATTTTAATCTTACCCTGATTAATTCAAATTATATTCAATGCTGTATGTTTTGAACTCACAGCTATTGATAACTGATGGCAAAGCTACGTAACTACGTATGCAACGAGCTGGGTCACCCTCAGGGAACCCTGTTTAGAGCCTCTTACTAACTGTTGTTAAATCCTGAGGACTGAAAACACTAAGGTGCCAATAAATAACTGCACTGTAACACAGGTACATTAATGACTTGAGAATGTAAAAAATAAAAATTAAAAAGAAAGCGTATGCTTTTAAGTAAAAAAACCCTATAATTTTATAAAAACATATATAGAGGAAAAACACAAACTAGTAGACGTTCATTCTGATTTCTTGACAATCACCATCCTAAATGCTAATGATTTTGTAAACTGATCAGGTAATTCATGTTGATACACTTTTTCTTAAACTCTTGCCACTTAATTTTTTGGTTCCTTAAGCACCTAAGCATTTACATAGTGTTATTTATGCAGGGCTGTGTGTTATTTTCCTCTACTCCATTATTACTAGTCTCGGTACTCTTTTTTGCTGTCTAATACTGAACAAACAGCATATAGTCACAGTAGCTCCTTGCTCTAAGCTCCTGGTATTTTCTTTTTACAGTGCAATTACAGTGCAATACCCTCCTAGAAGGTACCAACTACTACGGACAATTCAGCTGCCTTCACAACTACAATAATACGCTCAAGCCAGTGCAAACAAGTGATGCAATGCAAGCTGTGTTCTTCCCAAGGGTGGAGAGCATTCCCCAACCAGACTCTCAACTTGTTTCTTCCCAAGAAGAATAACCTACAAGGTCACTTTTGAACCCTTACTTCCCATGGGGTGACCACAGTCCACCCAGCAGAGCTAAGGGAAAAGAAAATTAACCTTTGAACTATCCTTGCTCATGTACAGTGTACATGAACTCGCAAAGAGCAATACATAACACTAATTAATTGCAGCTTCACTTGCAAGGATTGAAAGATTCTCCTAAATAACCTGAAAGGGCACATGACTATTAACAAATTCTTGTGACTTTATTCGGAAGCTCAAATTAGATGGAAACATCTAAGCCTAGTATAAATTCCAAATGCACAAGCCTCAATTATATTCTTAATGTTTCTCTAACAGTTGAGGGCGATTTCCATACAAATCTATCATTGAGAAAATGTTTTAACTAAAAGAAAAACAACACAATCTAAACAGAGTTCAACTTCATACTATTTGCTGTTTAAAGCACTGTGGAAATAGAGAACACTAGAATATATTAATTAGCATAACAAAGGGATTGATGGGATTAGAACTATAACAATTATTTAGTTATTAATCAGTTTTCTTTATACAACCATCATTGTTTGATCACTTAAAATCTACAATTGTTATTCTGATGAATATAAATAGCATTTTTTATTAAGATTTTATGCTTTAAGCAGCCAAAATACATATCTCTGAATTGGCCCCTACTGGCATTTGGACTTCTGGCAGTTTTTCAAATATATAACTAGACATGAGCAGAAAAGCATATACAAGAAGACAAAGTCAGATGCATTAAGAAATACTTGGACTTTTGCAAAATGTTGAACATCTCTGAACTCTCCTCAGGGCTTAATACCCAAGTATACCTGCTGTCCTGTTCATTCCCCTGCTTCATTCCCATTCAGAGTGTTTTTCATAATTCAGTGCACCAGACAATTTTTTCTTGTCATGACAGTCTCAATTCAGCTGACTCTGGTTAGAAATCTCTTCTTGTGGCAGCCCATCCCATTCTCACACCAAAGAATAGTGATAAGCAACCAGAATTCTTAAAGGCCAGACCAATATTTTTTTTATTTTTTCAGACATTCCTAGCCCATCACATAGAACAGAACAATATCAGCCCTTTGCAATTCAATCAATATTCTTACCTAACAATCTAAAGAACCTCAAAAACCTCATCATCTTTTGCCTTAAATGTGTACACATATATCTAAGAAAAAAAAAACCAAACCAGAATCCATCATTGCACATGGGAATGGACATGAGAACACACACATGACAGATGCTTGTTATTCGGTACTACCAGGAGGTTCTCGACTGTGCATGGGCTGGAACAGTCTGCAGGGAGACTCTCATACCACCTACCAACCACTGCTGCTGCAAGATTTTCTAGCTTCTTTCAAGCCGATAAACAGCTTCTGGAGTGTTACAAAGGGCCATGCTTGGCCCAATTTGGACTGGATTGGACAGAAATTGTGCATCTACTGCACTCAATAAATAAAGGTTTTCTTGCACAGGGTAATATGACTCACTTAAAATGTAGTCTTCATGCCCATAGCATTCCGTAGCATCTAAAAGAATCATGAACCAAAGGTATGATCTTCCAGTGGGTAACATCTGTTGTCCCACTGAGGTGTTCCACAACAAATAAGTGCATAACACTAAAGATAACATGACATCGGTAAAGAAAAACAAAGCAAAACAAAACAAACATGGGAGGGAGAAAAGACAAGACGACATCACATATTTCTGAGCAGGGCAGAACAAATGTTTGACTGAGAAGCTTCAGGTCTGGCTGGGAGAAGGCCAAGACTAATTTAACCTTTGGTCAAATTGTTGGGAGTTAGCTAGTTTCCTTTTTCCTCTTACATCACTCCCAGAGATTTCGACAAAAATAATATGGCCCCGATTACATGACATTACAGGCTCTCATAATGCACCGGGGAGGATAGTGTTGAAACCCCTTAGAGACAAATTAATCCCAGCAAAGCAACAGCTGTAAGACTGCTATAAAGAGGGAAAACAACTACAATGTTTGCATGATGTACTTACATGATTTTAATACAGCTTATTAAGGGGATTAGATTATTGGACTTTTTAATAGGTCTAACAGCTTTGTATCATCATGAAAATATCAGCTGTCAGGTTGCACATAGTTGCCATTAAGGCATTCAACCACTCAGTACATTCCTTCAAAAAGCTAAAGCAGACCCAGATATAAGATGATTTGTCTTGCTTTCAGAAAATGTATGCAGAGAATACATGTTCTACTAGGTTTTTTGGAACATGCTGGAACAGATCACCACTGCTGTCACTGTGTGCCTCCTGGAGCCCCTGTGAGTGCTCAGGTGTCAGCCACCTGCTCAGCCCGCCTGACCCAGGACGCTGCTGCAGCTGTGGCACTTCCAAATCAAGAATTCCCCAGCTGAAGCAAACACCACCTTTCTGTCCTGCACTCCAGTTATTCTATACACACCCCCCTTTTCTTGTACTCTTAAACGTGTTATCAAACACATGCTGTTCTCCCCTGCTATAATACCACTCTGGTTGTAGCCCACACACTTACTTTGGAACAAGACAAACTGACCTAAAGGCAGATTCCACTTTAAGCTCCCTCTCAGTAGCCAACCCACACACCACTCCCAGGTTTTGGGGGCTACCACCCACATGCTGCCAGACAAAGATCAGCCACCTGCACCCAGCCTGGCAGAACCTCTGTCACAGCAGCTACCCCCGAGGCCACACGTGCTCCAGGCCAACTAAAGGGCCTGGAGAGCTGCAAAGTGGTTGTTTTAGTTGGGCCAGGCTGCAAAGGGTGTGCTGACCCCTTGCTATGTTCCTCTCCACCCATGCCTCCTGCCCCCACGGCACTGCATCAGACCCCACATGTGAGCCCCACACCACAGCATCCCGGGCGTGGATGATGCTCCAGCACAGACAGGACACAGGATGGGTCACAGGCAGGTTCACCTGAGCCAGGTCTGGACACAGTGCATGAAGAGAAGCCAAGTTGGCTGGAAGATGTCCCCAGCCACAATGCTGGGGCACTGCCAGGCACTGGTCCTTGTCCCCAGGCCCACAGGAGTACGTGGTGGGCCAGCACTGTGGGCTCACCACTCACACCCTCACTGTCAGTGGCACCAAGAGCCCTTACCCATCCTTGTGCCCTCACTGTGGCAGCACAAACCCTTGGTAGCCCTGCCCTCCTCTCACAGCCTGCACAGCAGCTCTGCCCAAGCAGCTGAACGGTGCCCTTGTGGGAAAGACTTCAACTAAATCCATTGCTTTTTTGAGATAAAGCAGCCAAAACTACCTCCCTCAGTTTATAGCAGCCAGTGAAAAGCTGTGCAGTAAGCGAGAAGTGCAGAGACCTCTGCATGTGTTATGAGGAGAGAGGAAGATTTTTTTCCAAACTGAGAAAATATGCTCATATGGAACAGTATTTTTAGGTGTTTTGTGTTGCTACTTTGAGAACAGGTTTTATCTTCCCTTACTTAGTTTGGATTGCATGTCTGCCTTCCAGTTTGGAGGAGTAAAGAGAGTTGGTCATGGTAACTGTGAAATATGACACTACATTCATTTTTAAGAACTGTTTTTATATATAGTAAGGTTAATTTCATCCGACTAAATTGTGACTGCCATTTGTTAGTGCTTTGTTTAATAAATTGCAGCTAATAATGTCATGAGTATAACAACTAGTTTATAATATCACAAATATTGCTGTGAAACTTAGTGCATATTGCAACTTAATCTCACGGAAAGCATAAAGCGGTTTCATGAAAATTTGCATCACTTTCAAATAAACACCATTTTTTATTTAAAGTTGAGGGTTTTTATCAGGTGAGACAAGATATGACTAAATATGCTGTTATGTTTAGCCATATATACTTCATGAAAACATATGGATCTCATGGCAGATTTTAGGAATATACTACTAGACCTGTACCTTGACAAATGCTGTATCACTGTATTGTATGTAATCCATAGGGGTTTAAATATGTAAAAATCCATAAGGGCTTAAAAAACATACTGTCCTATAGAAATTTTAACATAATAAAATAAAATATGGAAACTTAAGAAGAAGCAATTAATAAGAGCAGTGGAAGTTTGCACACTGTGTTGAAAGCTCAGCATTACCCCCAAACTTAAAAGCTGTGAATGCATATGCCTCTGGTGTGCAGGCTGCACTTCAGGCTGGGGCTGGGCTGCTGCCCATCTGAGGGCTGCTAAGGTGGGCCAGAAACCACAGCTTTCCCTGACAGGTCGGGCAGGTTCCTAAACCCTGCCGCTGAGAGAGTTATTTGTTGCTTCATAATTCCCATTCACACTGTTCACAAAGTCACAGCACTGGTCTACTGTGAAATCAGAAAGACGGAGGGGCTTCCAGGCCACGTGTGTAGTGAACACGTAGGTGTCTGCTGGGCCTTGCCAGGAACAGGGCTCCAGCAGTCAGATCTGCCCAGGGACCATTGCTGTGGCCTGGCTGGCAGGGCCTTTCTGTATTTCGTGAGGGCAGAAAGGGCCTGTTGGGGTGACGTGTTGTTTACAGGAGGTCAAATAAGAAATTACCTGTGTTCTTGTGAAGAGCAGAGCTGACACTTCTTAGGAGATGCAAAGTATATCTCAAAGACAAGGGTCTCCACTGCTATGCAAGGTATGCTTTGATGTTATTCCTCCCAATGATCTTTCAAGATCTACTGAATTGGAAAGGCATCTTTGCATAAGGTGGATATAAACAATAAGATCTCTTAAGTAACAAGGCCACAACAGAGCAATTTCCTTGATATGTAATTGTTCTGCATACATGCAGAAGATATACAAGTCTGCTGGGAAATAAACAAGGTCTTTCAAGGATCATTCCAAACCTGGAAACCAAGAATGTTCTTACTTCATGGATGCCTTATTAACTCTATATACTTTCATGAATTTTCTGCTGAAAGTTTGGACTCTAAAGTGTATGGCCTGTGCCAGAAAAAAAAAAAAAAAGGGGAGAGAGTGGGGCAAAAGATATAAGTATGAGCAATGTATGCCTTTGCAGAGTTATTTTTCAGTCCCACATTATATGAACGCTGCAATCTCAAGCGGGGACTAAGTGCACTGAGTAAATGAGAAAAGCCCATTTAAGTGTGGCCCATGGTGCAATGATTACAGCTTTTTTGGCCTACAACTGGCTCTACGACCTTGGCACTGTGAAAGGCCTCATCTTGGCTATCCTCTACCATCTAAACAAGTAAGTGCCATTTGAACAGCTTTGCTCTAGCATGGCAAATAAAGAGGCTGGATGTCTAGGTGAAGGAATAAGGTAAAGAAATCTAGGATGGCAGCAAGGAGACTACTAAAATAGCCTGCGGTATAGCAGTCTACAAAAATGTCAACCCACATTAATAGTGCTCTGAAAATTCACTGTTTCCAAACAGAACACTAGAATATGCACACTGTTCACACATTAGCATGCAAAAGTAATTACTTGAAGAAAAACAGGGATAAGTAATCCACGGCACTTATGGCCAAGAAAATTCAGCACATGGATGAATACTGTGTAGGAGGGCTAGTGTGTGGCTGAGAGCTGAGGGTTACAAAAGCTGAAAAGAGGTATCCATAGGAAGTAGCTGCTTCCACCGAGTTCAACCACACAAGGAATGGCCATACCACCCATCAGCCAGCCCATCTGGAAATCAACAGGAAACGGGAAATGCTGCTTTGCCAGAAGAAAGTTGCTGTCATTAGCTCTGATCTACTTGCATACTTCACCCCTAACTGTAGAATACCCAGTTTGGACACCAAAATAACAAACTTGCCACTCATAAAATGCTGTTCAGTATTGTTAAGCCAGTTCCACAACCTAGTTGGAGTAATATTAGTTAAGTTGCTTGTTAAAAATATTGGGACATTTCTAGTAATTGCATGATGAAAATCTTAGGGCTTTTTAGAGGATCGTCTGGTAAGGGCAAACTAATGAACAGAGTCAATTTAGAGGAGCAATGAGATTAGAGTTTGTGGCACTGTTATATTTCAGCCTTATTAATGATTACAATATGGAAAAAAATCCTTTCCTAGGACTGACTAGTCACAATCTGTTAGGTGAAAGAAGGGGGAGATAGCTGAAGTTGCTCTCCTGAGCCTCTGCATTAAAAACCTTTGTATGATCCAGCTTTTAATTGACCATTATAACATATTAAAAATAACAGTTTTAAAAAACAGTAAGCAGCCTCACTGCATATAAATGCAGACACATGCATATTAGTGAAAGATATATTTTTCCTTAACTTCTGAATATGAGAGCCATGCTGGTAGGCAGACTTCTCAAATATCTTCTATTTCATGGTACACTTTTATGGTGGGAAGTTATTGACATCAGAAAGGAAGAATAATGAAACTGAGGTCACAGAGTTATTTACACTGGCGGGTGGATCCCACAGCATTCCTGTATGATTTGATTGTTTTGATGACCCTCTTTTTGGGATTCTGTCACACATTACATCTGATATTTGGATCTTGGTAACTTGAAAGGGACACTGAGAGGTCTGTTTGGTTTCTGTTACCAGTGAGTTAACACAAGGTTAAAAAGTCTGTCCCTGTTCTAGTCAATGGCATGATTCCCAATGACTTCAGGAAGTTTCCAAACTCTCTGTCCCAAAGTGCTAACAAGCCAAACAGAAGGAGCCATAGAGATACCAAGCTGAGCAAGGGACACCTAAAGAACACCCAGGGAACATCCAGAGAAATCTGATTAAATTATTGAGGGGGGGGAAGGAGAAAGAATAGTCAGCAGTATACAAGTGCCTTTAAACAGCAAGCTTTACTTTAAATTTTGCTGTCAAAAGGGAAATGTGGGAATTATTCCCTTAAAGGCCTTTGTTTAGAGTTAGGAATTGACAAACCACTGTCACATAAAGCAATAGAAGAAATAAAGCACAAAAAGCCATATTTAGATCATACACAGAAATCTCATAAACAACCCAAACCCGAGATGAGCCTTCTTTCTGTTTTCATACCACTACTGTAAAGCTGTTAACCTTCACAGATACTGTACCACGGTCTGCCCAGCAGGAATTAAAAACTCAGGCCACGGTGATTGAAAAAAACAGAGTAGTGACACATTAGCAACAGGGACGTGTATGTATGGCTGTGAATAACCCAGCTCTGATCCTAGTGCAGAAGCCTAGGGCTTCATTACATTTAATTACTTCCGGCTTTAAATCAAGGCCTGCTTCAAAATGAGGGTGGCTGCTATTAAACTAAATTACTTTCCCCTCAAGCTTGTATGGAAAAGTACAGTACCAAAGGAAGACAGCTTCTATTAAAAGCAGTATGGTAAAGGTGCTGCTGCCAGGCTAGAGATGGTTTGTAACTGGGAGCAGCTCATAAATGAAGCTTTATATGGTACCTGTCTTCAATATTTTATGAGGGAGAAATGTTTGTATTTGGCTCAGTTCCTTTCTGCCTGATTCTTTTTGTGGCTCCTTGTGCTGCTCTGAACTGCTACATGACAACTGTTTCTAATGCACAAGTCACACATCAGCACACTGATCCTTCTTCCTGTGGGCTTCCCCTCTCCAGGGTGGATATAGGGAGTGCCAGTACAACAGTGAGCAACACAAGACTTCCCAGAAACAGAGTGCTCCGAGATGCAGGCAGGTTTGGATGACCGTGTGTTTGAGCATGTGTTTCAAACATAAACACATTAAGTGATAGAAGAAACCTTCTCCCACAAAGGTCACAACACTTATATCCTGGGCCTACCCAGGTGACAGGCCCAATTAGTACTGGTTTAAAAACCAGTACAAAGAAAAACACCAGCAACAGCCCTTGAAAATAATCTGCTCTGGATATACCAGACTCCTAGCAGACAAGCTGAAATGAAAATGAGGGATGAGTTACTCAAATCAAACCAAATACAAACTCAATGAGAATTTACCCAAATCTTCTGACAGATTTTTTTAATCCCTGTTGTGTTTTGGCTCTCACTCATATTCAGCATCTGCTCTCTATCCTTGATCACTATCCGAATATTTGTTCCATGCACTTAATTTCATTCTCTTTCATTTTACAGCCTGCCTGGTTCATTTGTTCCTTCTTTGATTTGCCCTCACATTTTCTCAGCTTTTCATCTCTTTCTGCTTTTTTTTCCCCTGTCTCCTGGCTTTATTGTCTCTCTCTCTTTTTTTGTCTTAGCCTATACAGCCCTAAATTTCTCTTTCCTATTTCCCTGTTGCCTTCCTGTCACCATTTGTTTTCTATCACCCTGCTTTTCTGCTGGTTGATGTTGGAAATATTTCAGGAATTTGTAATTCTCAGTGCCATGAGAACCATTATCTTTGCATTTTCACTGGTGAAAGTGCTCTCAGCATGGTGAAGATGATGAGGATGACGACGGAGCAGGCCTGGGACAGAGAGGCTTCAGATGGACTCTTCCCTGAGCCCACTTTGCCTCCAGAGTGGTATGCTCCAGTGTGGAATGTGCGAGAGGAAGCTGGGTCCATGGGGAGTGTGCAGGCTGGGGGCAGGGAATGTGTACTGAGAAACCTCAAATTCCACACAACAGAAATGAGAACAGGAGAAACTGAAATACAAGAGAGAAGCAAGATGAGGGACCAGCTGGAGAAGGGTGGGGGGGAAGTGCAGGAAAAAAAATACACCCACCACCACCACACCCCAGCCTTCAAGTTTTTCTTTCATGCAGGTGCAGATGAGCAGCAGTACCAGCCCTTGCTAATATTCACTTGTTCTGACTAGTAATCCTAAGAAAGCCTCAGACCTCAATCTACCCATTATTTCTTTCCCTGAGCTGGGTTAGGGGTCACGTCTAAAATAACAACTGCAAACAAAAGGCAATTACATGGAATAAAAAATGATCACTGACTGAAAAAGCTAGTCAGTGCATGGAGTGTGGTGACTTGTCATGAATATGACAATATGCCAACTCAAAGTCACCACAGAGAGAAAAATAAATAAATGGACAAGTGACTGTATTTTAATACCTAGAGATGTCTCAGGAAAGGACCATCAAAGGTTAACCAACCTGCTTTGTTATTGTTTTTGCTGCGCCTGCTATTGTTATTTGTATTCTGGTATCACCAAGAGGCCTCAACCAAGATCAAGGCTATTGTGTTAGACACAAGATAAATATGCACAGGAAGAGAAAGTTCCTGTTTTAAAAACCTAAATCTTAATGGATGAGATGAGCAAGTTTAGGAAAAACAGAGATAATGAGAAGTGAAATGTCTCAAACTGAGTCACAACAGGTCAGTCTGAGAGCCTCTATCCCATCTTTTAGAGTTTCAAGGAGCTGAATAGGAAGAAATTGGGAATATTGTGTATACTATTATGATTATTGTTTAGAAAGGTAAGAATTCCTCAGGCTCTTCCATCCTTCGTGATGGAAGCCTCCTCTGTATGTGCAGATAAAATTTAGATCGTGTTTGTTCGGCTGGTCCGTCACATGCCCACCATAGCATCTCACCATGATGAACATACATGGTACTCACTGCCATTTACAGGTCGTGTGCATGGTGATGAGACCACAATATGTTCAGCTAATATAAAATATCTTTGTCTTGTCCAGCTCTCTTCCTTCTTCCCTTCAGTTTCAGTGCTGGCTTTAGTTAAGCTCTCACAGTCTCAGGAGCTGCCAGAGTTGCCATGCTGTTACAGAACAGGTGACCTCAATCAGTAGTAAGACTTAAGAGCTCCTTGGACTCTGTGGTCATCTCTGCTTCAAATTCACATTCTCCAAATACTACTGTAAAGAGTCTGCTAAAACCCTCCCCAGGGTTTCAAAATCTTCAGAAACGTTTTGCTGAAGTGCTACAACTTGCTAATACAACATAGTGCAGAGATGTCCCTTACTGCCAATTGCAGACATACCAGGATGGGGCTCTTGAAAGAAGTACTGCCTATCACTCACCATCATCCATGTTTTTCAGAACTTCAGACCTTAAAAAAATGTAGAACAAATCCTGGACTAGTCCTGTAACAGTAGCTCCTCCCAAGACTTCAGAATGGATGCAGAGTGGCTGTTAATGTTGCAAGACACTCATAAGACAATGAACCATAAAGTTTGTTGACACTGGGTCAACAGGACACCATGTTTGAGAGATGCCTGTACACTGAACTCATAAGTATTGAAAAGACTTTCAGCATGGCTCACTACTATCAAAGAAACATTTTCCTCTAAATAATAGAGAAAAGTAAGCAAGCTATTACCTGTTAGTGATACCTTTCCCTACTAAAAACACTTTTCCCCCTCAAGATCAGAGAGAAGAACCCCTGAGCTGACCAGCTGCCAGTGCCAGTCACAGCGCCTTCCAAGCACCACACAAGCTCCAAGCAGAAGACCTGTGACTACAGCAGAGAACCCATTAGTCCTTGTCCTCATGATTTCCCCTGAAATCCTATTAACTGGTTAGAAATGACTGGCAGTTACTGCAGCATTGATTTGACTCCTGTCTCCAAAGTATAAACCAAAGTAGCATGTTTATCAAAAGCTGTTGAATGGTTTAAGATGGCCAACTAGAAATGAAACAATAAGTTACAAAACCCTAACACGGGGAATGAGGAGAGTCTGAAATCCTGAGAGAAACACACAAGAGGAGGTACTTTCATCAAGTGTGCCTCTCTCAGAATGGCATATTCCTGAGGACCTATTTCAAAACTATATGGGTCCAGCATATAAAGATCCAAACCCAAGAATACTCAGCAGCAATCAGCTGAGAAAACAATTAAGACAACACAGAGTAGATTAAACACTGTGGCCTATTTAAAGCACTTAGAGGTGGTCCTTTATTCTCAGTAGTCCTCAGGCATGTCAGCATAAAATCCCTGAATGATCAAATTCAATGTACTTAATAAGGAGGTTCTGTTCCAAATACTTTTAACTTCATTTGTGATCATTAAGCACTGGTGGTCTCAGGACACAAAAGATAGAGGGGGAAAGACAGAAAAGGACTCAGATATGAATCTAAATATGCCTGACCGTAAAAATACTTCATTATTACTTTCTAAGCTTTTGAAAAAATGTTGAAAATATCACAATGGAACCGCTACCTCATATGGTGTTCAAAATATGGCATAGTTAAGCAGATGTGGCCACACCAGAGAAGTAGAAACTTACAGAAAATTATCTATGGTTTATTGTGGATCACACACTGAATAGAAGTCAGCCATGTCATGCTGTTGCAAAAAAATGTAAACACAGGAGAACAGAAACAGAAGCACAAGCAAGAAGACAGAGTCCAGTTGTAGGTTGGAGATGGTGAAGTTAAAATAATGAGGCTGACCAGGGATTCTGACAGCATGTTCACCGGAAGATTCAATGAGCTAGAGGTATGCAACCTCATGAAAACACTCTAGAAAGTGACAGGGGGTGGGCAGGTTTCGAACACTAACAACCTCTGAACGTGTAAAAGGCTATACAAAAAGGACTGGAAGAGTCTGACCTCCATAAATTTAAACTGTGGCAATGAAAGTTCAGATTAAGCACCAGGAAAAGCATTTTTAATGTTAAATATTATACTGGACTAGATCACCAGAAAAACTGTGCTGTCTTCATCACTGGACCCCTTTAAGAATAGTTAAACAAATACTTATTGGGAATGACTGCATTGGGAATGACGTAGACTGCATCACTTCTTTGGGCAAGGAGACAGACTGGATGTTTGTTCAGCATAATGGTTTTTCACATTTTTCATTGCAATTGGTCACCTGGAATAGAATTCGCTTCTCTAGACAGGGAAATATCACCAGACTTCTGGTAATGCTCATATTCAAATGCCCCAGTTGTCAGACATTCATGTTAAAGAACGGGTTTGGCAGAGCGAAAAAGGGAAGCTATCAACATGTCTTGAATGGTAAACTGGAGTCTAAAACACAGAAAATAAATTCAGCTGTGAAGGATAGAATGCATTTGGGAGTGTCCTCAAATCTTCCCATATTGAGAAATTACAGCCGTAATTTTCTGTGCAACTGACACAGTTTTCAAATACTGAGGGCACTTTCATATTACCTCAGGTACTATCTCTTTTCATGTTACCTGATGCAAAAATACTCTTGATTTTTCCTGTGGAGAAGATAGGGTAAGGGCTCTCCCTGCAAGGTTTATGGGCAAAAACAAGAAAAAGAGGTTGACATTTTAAACTAATGCTCTTGATTACCTCTTGTGTTAGGTTCAAAACATTATCTTCCTTGTTCAACATGTCAATCTGTTTGACTTTTGTAACAAAAATACAGTCAAACCTGTGCATATTGCATTTCAGAAAAGTCTTTTTTTTTTTTTTTTTTTTTTTTTTTTTTTGAAACATCTGTTTGGAAGTGTTAAGGTTCTGCTGAAAAACCTCACACAGATGTGGGCAGCATGCCATATTCTGAACAACAATAGAATCTCCAAGCATCCTCCCAGGACATGCTTAAATAAAATTCTCAAAGAAGAATGAAATCAAAGTTTTTTAACCCAAAATTTCTTTTGCTAAGCTGGACATGGTGCCGTATCTGTCCACTTGCAAGGAAGACTAAGTCAGCTGCCATTTTCTGGCAGTGCCATGTATTGCGCTATTGCATTTAGTCCCATTTACATGGTCCCACAGTAGATTTTCCACAATCCCATGTCTACTGTACCCTAGCACATTAGTCAAAGGAGAAGAAAATGGGGGAAAAAACACCACAGAACTCAGAGCAGTTAAGGTTTACTTATTTCTTCCCTTCTTGCCATTACCATACCCTGTATGTGCTGAATATCTGCCAGGATTCTCTGCCCAAACTTAGTGCTCTCAATTCACCCATGCTTTTCAACACTTCTCTTGCGATTCTCATCCCATTGTTTCTTTCAAATTTCATTTTCTTTTCTCTTTTACTCTCTAGCTTTCTTTACTTTCCCCCTCTATTTTTCACAGTCCCTCTCACCCCTGCAGGAAAGAAAGAAAAAAAAAGAAAGGAATGAAATGAACTGCATTTTAACAATCAGAATAACAGCGAAACAATGCTCTTGAGATCCCATCTGTTGCCAACACATCTCCCAAGACAGCAAATGATGGGCATTCCTTGCTAAATAAAGAGAATTTCCCACACCCATTAAAGATCTACACAGCAAAGACTGTTGCTTAAGTATTTACTTTTTATGGCATACAAGAAAACTACCTGGAATTGTAAATACCAATGACATATTGTTCACATCTCTACCAAACATGTGGTCAGTGGCCATATGGATAATTTCTGGGTGTGAAATGTCCTTTCTCTTTTTTACAGTGCTGCAATATCCTTGTGCCAGAAGCTTTTCTAAAAGTTTAATTGCATAATTCTACCTCTGGTGCATGAAGTTAAATTCTATTTACAAACAAACCCACATCCCTTCCTACCCCAAAAATCTACCAAAGCAAACCAACTCAGTTCCTACATCCTACCTAATAAAGAGCTGCCTTTTTTTTTTTTTTTTAATTCATTCAAACTTTCTCTGATTAGGATTTCACAAATCTTGATCTGAAACAGAAACATTTATGCACACAATTTATATATTCCATCTAATTCACAAAGAGTAGCAATGATTTATATTATGATTACCCTGGATTTATAAAGTGGACTTATCAAAAACAACAATATTGGCACAACACTTCTCACAGTTACACAGTTTACTAAGGCCTTACATGGGAGCATAGCAAAGCTACAGCAGAACATGTTTAAAGTGTCATTTCTCATTAACTTAATAATGAACTTCTTCATTAAAAAAGGAAAGTGACAGACTCTTTAAGAGATATTGTGCGAGTTCTTAAGAATTTTCTGGGGAGTTGCCTTGACATCCCTACTGTTTCAGCTTTAGGTCTGCACTCTAAAGAAATGCGATTTCCATATGGTTGAGCAAATGTTTCTCACCAGCATATCTCCAAACCCAAGTTATTTTGTATCTCCTTTTTCATTAGAGTTGTATCCCAGATGGTGCTTCACAACAATAGGTGTTACTGTGAAAATACCAAGGCTTCAGAAATGTAAAACCACTAGAGAAAATATGAGGCAAAGCTGGGAAAAAAATGGTGCAAATTAATGTCACTTTATTTGCATCAGTGCTGAAAGACTTTTTGAAAATTGGTGGAAATCCATGATCCAGAGAAATGAAGTAAGGAAAAGGCAAATATAGAAGAGTGTAAGAGCAGGTAATGGACCTCTATTAGTTGAAGAGATGAAAGGAGACAAAGATAAACCCAAGCAGTTTTAAAATCAAGCAGTGCTTTTTTTGAAGCAGTCTGTGAGGTGAGTGAGGAACCATTTGAGTTGTTTGAGGATGTGGATAGTTTGGTTATGGTCTCTTGCATATGAAAGACTCTAGGCAGCACTGCTCTGTATAAGCTAGAACCTGGAGGAGGGAAAGCCACAAAGAAAGAAACTGCATTAGGAAAGGTGGAGAGACAAAACCAACCACAGAGAGGATTATAGCTAAAGCAAATCCAAACCCTGACATACATGTTTGGTGTTTTAGAGGTATGATTGATGTGGTGAGGAGGAATTATTCAGTGTTCAAGCAGAAGGCTGAATTTCAAGGTAGGGGAAGTAATCAAAAGATCTGAGCAGAGAAGGAAGGCAGATGATACAGAGTCACGTTAAGGAAGTTGCTCTGCTTTTGCAAGATATTTAGCTGAAAAAATTAGCCAAAAGGTATTTAGTGAAGGCTCTGAACAGATTTACAGTTGAACCTGATTAGGATGAAAACAATGACAACGTAAGACACAGTTCACAGGAAGGGATAGCATCTTTTATTATATATAAATGATGTAGACCTTATTGATGCAATTGAGAAATAAAGCCTTTCAAATAGAGAATTCCCTCTTCTCATTCCATACAAATACAACAGAAACTATATTTTGTAATAACTAAAGTTAAGATGTCCGAGAAAATAGTGGAAAAGACAGAGGCCTAGACTACATAAAGGTACATACCTTAGCAAAAAGTATTGCTATTACATACAGACTAGAAGGGAAGACAGCTGTCTGGATAATGTACATAAAACCTTGGAAGGGGGGGGACAGCTGAAACAGTTCAGAGGGGTGAACATATTTGAAAGCAGAATATATGCACTGCCATTACCTTCCATATAACAAAATCCTTTGTTGAAAATTATGGATGATAAAAAGAAGATCTGTGCCAAACTATAATGTATTTCTCCAGCTGAGTACAAACATCTCTGAAGCTCCAGGTTTGATCCTTATATCCATAAAATGCTACTTCCAAAGGTGTTCTCTCTCTGCAGTGATACAATATCACATATAGAATATTGCTGAATTGATCATCTGGTGCTGTGATAAACTATTTTGGAAATATAGTCTTTCAAGAAGTAATATAAAACCTAGCTTCTGCCTACACATAATATGCTGGGTTTAGTAATCCATTACTCAGCAAGTGCACAAACTGCTTGTGTCTCCTCTATGTGCTAAAATAACTACAGCCAGAAGTAAAAAGTCTGAGTTTCCTCATACGAGGAGGAAAGAGGGAAAACATGTCAGGAGGAAATGGTCACACCTGTTTAGCAATGCCTGACTGATAAAATGGTGTGAACACATTTGTAAACGAGGTAAAATGCCTCAAGGATTACACACTGTGGTTACATTTATGCTTCCTTGTCTAATCTGGCAAAGTAACAGTCTCTCACATTTCGAAAATACTGCCATAAAGACGCAGGAAGCACATGTATCAGGTAAAGCTTCATATTCTTTCCCAGTTGGAATTTGTTAAATCACTTTTGCCTTTTCCCTTTTCGATTCCATGTCCTCTTTCACTTATTCATCTTGAGGTCTGTTTCTTTATCTGGCCACGGCTGTGGAACAGATTTATACCATGCTGCACATGCAAACACTCACTCTCATATTCAAATCAAGGACAGTGACATTTTCCTACAGTTTGTTGGGTGGGACGAGTAGGAATATATTCTATAAACAATTCTCAAGGATTATAAATAGTGTCTACTTCTGTCTGTGTGACAGATCTCAAGTCAGCAAGAACCAGTTAGCCTTATGCTTTCCATCTCTTCTCTCTCTGTGAGATAAAGAAATCCACAACCAATTTGCTACTTGAAAAGAGGAAAGGACATAAGGAGCACAATTCTCTCCCAGATGATGAGGGCTGAATTCACAGCCTTTACTCTTTAACATCATTAATACTACCTCAATTATGTTTGATGATGATGATGAAGATATAATCAGTATAAAGATCCATTATGTTTTATTGATGTTAATTGTATGTTGATTATAAATGGGACAGGATGTATTTACATGAGCTTCACTATTCGAGGAAGGTTGTGAAATCAGAGTCCAATCCTGCACCAAGAATAAAACCTGCACCTTCTATAATTGTAATAGTATCCAGATGTTCCTCTGTAACATGAATGCAGGTGGTGAAAGCAGTAAACTGGTATGGAGCAGATGTGCTCTTAGCACAGGTGGGACTTGCTCCCAGTGCTACAGTGAATTTTGCACTCACTGACGTAACAAAAGAAGAGTCCAGAAGATAGAAATGTAATGTAAAAAGTGAATTAAAAATGTAAAAAACAGTTTCCATTATGGTGGTGCACTTTGATTGTTGAGATTTTAGAAAATCTAGCAAGCAGAGCAAACAGGGATTTTTTAAAACTGAAACTACAAAAACCCAAAGTGGCCAGCAATGGAGATGCTCAAGTACAGAAACCCTAGAGGGTGTAGTACTTCACACTTTGTGGGATGTGCATAATGTGCATCAGTTGCAGAGATTGTTTCTGCCTCATACCACCACACAGATAATCACAATTACCATGTTTTGGCTGCATATTAATCACCTGACACTGGAGAATTAGGCTCTTCTTTACTGTTCTATTGTGGTAGATATGGGAAGACTGATTTGACTTTGTCAGCAAGTTGGGCCAACCAGCCTCATTCCAATTAACTTTTCAGACTGCATCTAAATAAATTTAACAAGTCTTCACTGTCATGTAGAACAGACTTTCTGAAATTTTACATGAAGGCTGAACGTTATTTGCACTTCTCTGTCATTATATAACACCTACTCCCAAAATACATGCACCATTTAGGCCCTCTCTGTGCTAGGTGTCAAACCAATCTGCACCAGTATAAACAAGGATAATCTGTGCCCCAAAAGTATGTACACTGAAAGACAAGTCCCCTGGATATGAAGAGACAAAATGCTCTTGGAAACTGAGACCATAATATCACCTGGATAGGATTGCAATGGCCATGTTCTCTGTAGACATATAAGCAACGGAAAATACTAGAGAGGGTGTAGAAGGGATAGAATGAGACATTATTGTGGATGTTATGTTATGGAGTGCTTGCCAAGTGTAGAAGGCAGCACCGGAATATATTCAACAGGTTATGCTATTAAAGATCTAGATACCAGAGACAGAATCCACTGGATACAGAAAGGCTAGGCTGCAAGAGACTGTGAAAATGAAGTATGAGATGGATGCACGTCCTGGATTACCTGAAGGATAATAAAGAAACCCCACAGCAGCACTCTGAGTGGATCTAACAGTGCAAGACTATGGGTGACAGAAACAGAGGGAAGAAAACACCACATAGTCAATGAGGACAGTATGCCAGTACAACGTCCTTGGCCTGCAAAGCACGCTAAATAAACTGCAATTTTTCGGTCACCAATGCACAGATTTATGTTGGGTAAGTTTTCATTATCTCCATGTCATTATTTATGCTCCATTCTCAGGGACACCACCCAAAATAGGTGGTTTATAGACAAATAATAAAGATCCTGGTTCCTATCCCAGGGAGTTTGCATTCTAGACAAAAACATCTCTGCTATTCCTAATCATATCAAGCTGAATCTGGCCATTCACATTTGGAGTCCAGATGAGAATAAGATTTCTAAGGCATGCCCCATGACTACTTCCCCTCTGCGAGTTGAGTAATCAAGTTATAAACCATACCATGATGGGCTGGGCAATTAAACACTCTCTAGCTCATCTGAAGAGATTGCTATGGTAACAATTTCTATACCACCTCTATTGTTGGTCGCATTTCTTCTACCCTTCTTCTTTATTTAGTAACAGTCATTCTTTATCTTGTACAAGGTGATTATCCTGCTAGCAGTAGACAAACATAGTGTAAGAATACTGCTATATAAGGAAAACAACATAGCTATATATCTGGATCAAAGAGATAAAAATATAATATACTTAAATTGTGATAATAATTCCCTGTATGAATGAGAAGCTTTATGATGGTATGCTGAAAAAATTAACAGTGAGACTGCACAATACCTCGTGAAGCAACCTCCAAACAAGTAGTTTAGGGGACAATCACAGGATAGCAAGTGCTCTTCCAGACTGCAGTGCATAATTGTTTTGACATTGATAGGACCTAATAGCTTGATGGCCGCAAGATATCTTACAGTGGCTGCAGTGCACTGTAGCCATATCTAAGTTAAATCAGCCAATAGGAATACCAATCACTGATCAAAAGTTTGCTGCTTTAAGACTTCCAGACTTGGGCCATACATTAAGATTCATCCCATTCAGAGATGAAGGAAACCACCTGGGGCAGAAGCACAGTTTTTGTGGAACTACTGCACAGCAACACCGCACAATAAGATCAGAAGGTATAATGATGAATATTGCATGTATTTGAAACACCCTGTTGCACAAAATAGGCTGATTATAAACTTAAATAAAAATAACTCCCTAAACAGTTTGGATGAAGTAATTCTGTAAAGGGGATAAAGCCTGACGTTACATCTCATCCAAGGGACAAGTAGAAAAAACTGTTAGATTTTGAAGGATCACCATTTTTACATTTTCCACTGCACTCACCTCTACCATGAGCACACAGCACATTTAATGGAATTAAAGTTCTTATGTACGTCTATAACGCCTCAACTTATCTTATTGAGGGGAATAAACATCACAGTCTAAAGGTATTGGTCATAAACTGTTCCTATGATTTCAACTTTTTCCTACCACCAGCAGAAGGCAGCTCACAAGAAGAAGGTCTATGCCAATGTGTAAGTTTGGAGGGGGAGTTTAAATCCCATTATGGGACAAAACTGACAGCTGTAAAGGCTTAGGTGTTTCTTCTCTTTCCTACTTTTGAGCTAAGAGAAAGGTCAGATTAAAAGAGAGTTTGGAGTCTCAGAAAAGTGAGACAATCCAAGAAGGAACAAACAACTAGGAAAAAGCAAAAATTTCTCTGCTTTGAGATCTGTGGATGGGCAGAACTGTGCAGAACTATTATGATGGAAGGGAGAAGAGGAGATTACTCCTACCTAGTCTAAGCATCAAGAAATTCACCCTACCAAAAGAATCAGTCCATGAAAAAGGACATATTCTGCATGTATCTTCATAGGTAAGTTTAGTTGATATAGTGTAGGTATGATAAAGTCACTAAAGAAAATGGATACTCAAGATTTGACTCACCTCTGTGTAACAGCATGCAGATTTGTGATAGGAGTGAACCAGCAACAGCAATGCACTGATTCACAAGAATATAAACACCACTGATGCATCATAAAAATAAAGGATGGCTGAATCTCAAATGATTCTTTTAACTACAGCTGACTACAATACTTGAAAAGTCACTGTAATTCTAGCCCAGACAATCAGTTTCCAGTATCATGAGTACCTAGATCCTCTCGATGTGAAAGACTGCAGCTAATAACTCTGGTCATGTTTTGGTGTTCTCACCTATAAGGCAGCCATAGAAGGCAGAATTATGTGAAAATCTTGGGATAGAAATTTTCAATAGCTTTAATAAAGATATAAATGGTTCCAACGTAGGTTTGGTTTGACTTGGAACAATTACTACAGTGCAAAACGTAAGACAGCATTGTTCAAGAACGCTGGGAGTCAGACAGACTTATTTTATGTTACAATCACATCATACTTATGAAACAGCCTTTTACTGGAGTTTTGTTTCCATCATGGCTAGATATGACCTCTGTTGCAATGCAAGATACTTTCAGCATTAATTAATTAATATAGTACAGCATTTTTCGTCCTTGTTACTGCATTGACATTGACTGCCTAAAATAAGCACTAAAAGCAGAGCACATCCACACTGACTCTTCTTTTTATCCACATAGATTAAAATTATCTAAAGGATATGAATCTAAAGGATATTAATTTATGAGCTTGGGTATCACCCCATTTCACAATTGCATTCCAGAATTATTTTGGTTATGTTTATATTTTACAGCCAAAGCTTCAGGTACTTCAATCGAGAATGCTACCTTTGTGTCACTACACCTGTTGTGAATTTTGCTTTTATTTTGGGGAGGGAAAGGGATGGTTTTTAACACTGTTGGCTTAATGCCAACAATACCAATGGAATCTTGGGGAAACGTAGGGAAGACAGTAAGAAAAAGGCTGGTGAAAGTGAAGAATACCTAAAGGGATGTTGTTTGGTTGCATGTGCTTCCTCCAGTTGTTCCACCTCTATCTCTTTAGTGTTGCCACCTATCATTTATATTTCTTATCATTTATATTTCATGTGGGCTTTTTTTGATTTACAGCTGCTCTTCCTCCCTATAAAAGGTATATTAATAAAACAGAAATGCCAAATCCCTGCTGTCTTCTGACTGTTTTTTTTCTGACTATTTTCAGAATATAAACTGCTGGAGTTTTTAAGCTCTGTGTTCTGCATTATATGTGGCTGGGAGATGAGGGAATGAGGGGGAAACCACATTTTAATCTACTGTTAAGTTTTTATATGTAGAAGAACCTAGGGAAACAATTAAAATAGTCTTAATTGTGGCATGTAAAAGCTGATACCCATTATGCCACGTGCATTTATTACAGAGTAAAGGTCACAGTGTCAAATAGCACCACATTACCACATTGCTCGATATTCTAAGTATGGCTAACATACTAAGCAATACTTGTCAGTATATATTTAAGCAATTTATACCAGGGATATGGATATGTTTGATAAAAAAGAGTTATCATCAATTCTGAGGACTCCTTTTAGCAACTTTTCAAATAATAACTTTTTCTCACAAGTTATTTATATCAAATTGAAATGTAACTGAGAGTTAAGTTTCCCTCAGGAGGACCCAGATACTAAAGTAGTAAAATTATTAATAATCAAATTCTTTCCTTACTGCAACATACATGGGGTTTCAATTTAAGGAAGTGAATATCTTTGTATAGACTCCATGATGCTATTTGATGCTTGTACCATCTGATGCATCTACGATTTTCATAAAAGGAAAGATCATGGTGTTACAATGAATATCAATGCTAATAACCAATATAGAAAAACATTAGCGGGCATGAAAGAGCAGGATTTCTGTTCTGTCAGAAATGCTTCTCCCAGCCAATCTTGCCTTACTAAAAGATTGGACCTTCCCTTGGGGCCTTTTCCTGGTAGTGCCCCCAGGATGTTGGCCTGCTCATCTTCCCTTCTCTCATACTCTTTTCTGGGGCATTACCTGCAGATTATCACTCTCTGCTATCAGCTGGCCTCATGTGAGCAGCACCTTATCCCACCCCGAGCCTTTGAAAAGAAGAGGGATGCACAGGATCATGAGAAGTGGGGAAAAGGGGACAGAATCTACTTCCCACTTCTATCATCTTCCCATTGCCAGAGCATGGAGCTGTGATCTCTTGGGCAGAGACAGCAGAGACAAAATGGGGCTTCACTTTGCTGAGCATCACCAGTCTTGGGCCTCACAGAGCACAGCACCTGGCTGTGCGCAACACAACTATCACTGAATCAGCACCGAGTAAACACTTTTCTTTGGTTCTGCTTCTATCAGGAATCACTACATTAATCTGTGGGTCAGTCTCAGCCATTATTTCTGCCCTAGGAGCCAAAAGACGATGTTAACAATTTGCTGCTCAGAGAAATTATTTATAGGAATGTAGCAGTGGCACAGAACACAAAGCTGCTGAAGTGTCAAACTGTCTCTAAGGTGTCAAGCTGAAATGTTGCATTTCTAGTGTATTTACATTGCCATTGTCTGTGTTTTCAACCAGTATAATGAAGCTTGTGCTTTTTATGAGAGAGAAGAATGTGTCACAATGTCTCTTCCCAAATTAATAAATGCTTTTATTTGCTTCAAAAATAAAAACATTGGTGTACTCCATCCAATAGTTTACTCTAAAGCATTTCCCATTTCATATCACAATGTTAGGGGGGGAAAGAGGTTTATTGAGGAGTCCTGCATGGGAAAAGGCTCTTTCCCATGTTCTCCAGTTCTCAGACCACAATAAACTCTCCAACAATGCCTTCCAAGCTCTTTCTATTTCTTGATTTCAGTATTTCCTATAACACATAATAATCCTTTTATTATGAAAGAACTGATTGTTCACAACATGGTTTCTTCCTAATAAATGTCACCTCTCCTGTTATACATTCTCAGCATCTAATTTCTCCCTGGTGTTTACCACATGATCCACCAGCTACCAACTGTCCACTGTCAAAACTGACAAGCCACTGCTACAGGCTAGAGAGTTTCCAATGCAGTTTCCTCAGAGCCAGATATCTTCCCTAGCAAAAAAAGTTAAAGTACAACAAAATCTCACACAAAACACTTCAGAAATAATCTCCCATTTCACATACATCTTTTATTAAAACACAAACCTTAGCATAGTCCAACTGACTTCAATTTCACAACCCTGCTTTTTGACAGGTCTCAAGTAGTTCTTTTCTCTTCTTAGCTAATAATTGTGAAGAAAAGGTACTGTTTTCTTTTTGATTTTAATTAGAAATTGCTGACTTCATCCTTTTCCTAAATAAAAGCGAGAATTGTCATATCTAATTCTGCTATAATTTTTACTCCACTTATTACCCATCTGATATCTTACAACACTAACAACTAAACGTGGTGGTCTTTTTTTTTTCCATTTCCTGGTTGTTTTGTAGCTAAACACTGGTTTTTTCATCAAAATAGGCCATTCAGAAATCTATCTTAAAGGTAAATCCCAGTTCCAGAGAGCACCTTAACTTTAAATAAAACATAGTTTACATACATGTTAAAGTGCTTCTATTAAAGAAGTTCCTTTCTAGAACGGGGGCTAAAATTTATAGGTGTAACTGAATTGTAGCTCTAAATACACTTATCCAAAGGACTCATTCATTACTGGTATGTACAGAAAATGCTTTAGAGTTTTTATATGAAGAATTTCAGAATGCTTAGTAGAATCAGAAACAGCCCATCCCAGAAATTTCTGTAGAGAGTACGTTTGCTGTAATACAAGTGATAAAACTACTACCAACAGCCAAGTTTCCTTCCAACTTTTCATTTCTGAGTAATTTCTGCAATGAAGACAGAAGTGTAATAGACATGAAGGAATGTGGCAATCCATTTGTTTTATTTCTATGAAATTATTGCTGATTGCAGGTTTGGAGGATGTGTGGGTGAAGTTTGCTGATTTATTTCAGTTTGGTCAGGAATGCTTTTTTAAAACACCTTTAACCTTTTTCTTCCAAACAGTTAATTTGGGTCACTACTTTTGCACTGAAGCTTTGATTGTTAGAGGAAATACTTCTGCATATTTTTGCTCTGCTGTAAGAGAGGCAATATATTTTGGGCCATATGCCAACAGATTTTAACCACAAACTTAGGGAAAGGAGACAGATTAGATTGTGGTGCTCTCATAATCAGGGTTCCTCTATATGCCTTGCTTGCTAAGAGCAAGTATTCACCAGTAAAGTGGTTCTATGTCATACAAATGGCATATCCATAGTAATAGGGCAAACTAAACCCACTCAGCTGCATTCCTCTAGTATCTGATAAGCATTCTATAGTAATTTTATCACAGAAGAAGTTCTTTAAACTGCCTGGCCAAATAATATACTTTAAGATCTTCAGTGAATTCTCAACTGTTTTTCAGCATGCAAGAATCTTATTCAATAAAGGGAGGTATCAAACAAAGACCTGGAAGTTTATGATGATGAGGAAAAGCCCAATTTCTAGTCAAACACTCACAAACACTGTTCCTTTTAAAAGCTGGTGGCCAAGGAAAAAAGAGAAACAAGATCTATTTGATCACAGCATCTATCAGTCTGCCATTGCATGTTTGCCTCCAGTAGCAAACTTACTAATTGTTTGGGTAAACCAGACAGATCAAATAGATGCTTCATCAGCTCGCTAGGGAGACTACTCAACCATTTCATAATTTTCCCTGATACTTTCCTGATACTACTGATTAAAGTCTTCCCTTTCTTAAAGCCTTCCCTTTCTGTGAAACAGTCAGCGATTGTGCGCTTTTGTGCTGCGTGTTCTTTTATTCCACCTTTACTCCTGGGCAGCTGCTGGTGCCGGAGCAGGATCAGTTGATGTGGTGACTTGCCCAGTTAGCATCTGGTTAGATCTGAGAGTGTGTGAATGCCCTGGTCAAGAAAATGTATTAACACAGTGGGTGTTCCAGGGAGTTGAAGGGTGAGCTGTGCACCCCAGAGGTGGGAACTCCAGAGGTTTTAAAATATGTAGCAGCAAATCATACGCAGAATTTTGTGATACAGCAGCTGGGGAGGGACATTTCTCTCCAGTGCTGACACTATGACACAAATATACTGCAAACATTGACTGCTTCATATTCCATCTTTACTTGAAACACAAACATCCAAGTGAAAACACAGACTCCTGTCACACTGCTGCAGTCGAGTGCAAAGCAAATTATTTTTTGGGCAATGCAATAGCCAACAGATAGAACATGAACCCACAAAACCACTGATGCGTCTTTACATGGAGGGAATGTTAGCATCCACTGACTTCCATTTTATATCCTAGTGACTGAAATTTCTAACAAGGATTCTGCTTTCTTCAGCAGGGGGTTTGAAACATACTTCAGGTTTAAAGAGACTTGGGTTTGTAATTTTTAATTGCTTAGAGGATCATAATGGAATGCACAGAAGCAGCAGACCAAAGGCTTTAATATTGAAATAACTTCCTGTGTAAATGAAACCTGGGTTCATGACCATGTTTTCCAAATCCATGGTAGTGTAGTGCTGGGCCTGTGCTAAAAATCTCTCAGTTAAGCCTGAAACTGATTTGGAGAACAGGAACCCATACAAAATATTTTTTTCCTCAGATCTCAAAATCTCTTCAGTGCCTCTGCTGTGAAGAAGACTTGTTAATAAGGAACAAGTCTCACTAAGTTGCAGAAAGAACCTCTTTCCCCTGAGGAACAATGAAGAGCACCTACATGAGAGAGTAACTTCAACTTTTGTTTAACATGCCCATAACAAATGCATGCAGGACTGACTGAGGAGGCAGCTTGTGGCAGGGGGAGGCAGGAGGGAAATGCAGAGCTAGCAAGACAAATAACTTAAATCAGCTTCCCACCTTAAAAACCCCATCAGGTCACAATTGAAGTTTCTATGTGAAAAGTAGCCCTGTAAAGCTACCACATGAAAAAGGATGGTTGGAGAGCTTTGTCCTGCAAATTAAGTAATTTTCTACCCAATTCATAATCACAAGGGTTACCTCAGGAGCAGAAGAAAAGCAATGGCAGTTTCTTGTCCCAGGTATGAAGGTCTGACAGTCCCTTAACTTCTTTCTCTAATAACTCCCATTCACACACCCTCATTTGATGACACAAATATATATAATACAGATGGGCATAGATGTAACTCAAGTATAAATAAGCAGTCTCAAACTAATGAACATAGAAGTAAATTAAGAGCATAGGCTCCTCAAGAGCTACTACCATCACTAATGCATTTAGGTTGGCTTTAAGTATATGGAACTCAACTGAACACACTGGATCCCACAGGAAAAGGAAACCCCAGAGATTCCTTTCCAGTAGGATCAGACAAACTGCTTCACATTTAACTATTTCCATCCTGCCTTTTTTTACCTATGCTGAAAGTCACCTTTGCACAGATTCTCTTCAGGAGAGGACACGTGACGGAGAGACATCTCACCAGGGAATAAAGTGGTATTGTTGGTCAGCTTTAAAGAGGTAGATGATAAATCTGAATAGCTACAGATTAGCAGACCTTTCTTCATACTGAGGAGGGGATTTGACACTCTAAGAGGCAACAGAATGGTATGGACAGACAAAAATGACAGAAAGGAGAACAAGCTGACTCTTGTAAATAGAAATGAAACCAAGAACTTTTCACAAGGCACTAGAAAATACTCCTCAGGACTCTTGGCTGTCATGTAAAAAAAAAAAAAAAATCCTTTCCTTTAAAAGGGAGAATGCAAAAAGTACATATTAAATGGTCATTTTGCACCACAAGTTGCAGCAGAAGCTGGTCCCAGACAGCTGGCACCAGTACCATTCAACTTATTCCCAAATGATGCATAGAAGGGCAGAATTCAGCCTAAACAAAATAACTATGAAGAGCTGTAAAAACCATTTGCGACATGACACTGAATGAGAAAACAAAATACCAGGAGAAATTCAGTGTGGGTAAGTGCAAGGCAATGCAGAAAAATTAAACCCAACCTTAATTGTGCATGTTAATAAATAGCATCCATAATAGTTATTGCCTCTCAGTCACTGTTTTTCAAAACCTGTTCATACCAACTCAATGCTCAATAAGAATTTTTAAAAATGGATTGGTCATCAGGAACAAAAGTGAGAATAAAAAAGAATCAATCATATCTCAAAGTATTACATGTGCAGTCTAAATGGACAATCTTGAGAACGATTATTAAGTAGTTAAACAGATTAGAGTAAAAATGTGCATTAACTTATTCTTATGAAGACAAAAGATTATGACAGAGAAAGAAAGAATTGGTCTGTAATGATGGAGATTATCCATGCTGGCAAAATAACAGCTTTGACTGTTCTACCACTTTCTCCTTTTAGGCACAACACTGTAACTTGTGGCAAATACAGTCCCTGCAAAGTTTACAGTAACAATTTTACTCCAAATGAGAGCTACTGCACAAATTTCTAAGTTTATTAAGCCATTCAGATCACAAAGTATTATGAAAAAAACAACTGGTAGAATAATTGGATTCATTTTACTGTGTTCCAAAATAGGATAATTCCTATCATCATTTCAATGCAAAAATGAAGAACAGTTTCTCTAGACATTCTTGTCTGCTTATTTTACTGAACTGTGGTAGAGATATATGAAACTGTCAGTGGGGATGTGCTTTTCTGCAGTCATCACTATTTTGTGTCTCCTACCCCTCAAGCAAAGATATATTTTTGGCTTCTTGTTCCTTCCATCCCTTCCACAGATAATTTTTCCCTTGACAAAGCTTTGCCGTGGACAAACGGTGCCTTCCAGACCTCCTCAGACCATCAGTCTAAGTGAGTGTATTTTGCTATCAGTGTTTAGCATATTGATTAACTTGTTTTTAGATAAAAGCTGTGAAGGGGAAGATGCTTCTTTTCTTCTGTCCCACAGCAGGGATCTCAGCAGTTTCTCATCACCTCCAGACTACATGCTGATTAGAGGTGTGGGGCCAAGTTGTCTGCAAACACCAACATCTGTGTTTGGTGTAGCCAGCAACCCAAGCACACGTCATCTCAGCATTGCCCTCCAGGTATGCTATTTACTTTAAGTGGGATAAACACCAAAAAAAAAGAAGCTTATGGGAGAAGTTCTATACAACACCGTAGGAAATCTTATTGTATTCGTTTGCTGCTCTTCAGCTATCCTGTGAACTTGATACTAGTAATATTCCACCTAGACTATCCACCAAAAAAAATACAAAACCTACAAGGAGAAATGAGGTTTGACCTGTCATTCTTTAGTATGTGTGTAGGTTTTCAAGAGCTTTTTTAGAGAAATGCACACATTTTACTCCTATCCTATACTAAAGGCTGTTCAGAAAGAAATGGGAAATCCAGGATTTAGAAGGATTAGAAATATCAGTCATACCATTTTCTACTTTCATTTCTCATTTTGGTGATAGACATGGCCCTGCTTTCCAGTCTTTACCACAGTTACAGTTCTGGTAACTGTTCTTTGACATCAAGCACTTACAATCTTTTTCAAGCATTTTTAACATAAAACCTGATAATATTATTTTTATCTGTGGAAAGACTCCCTACCCTGTTATTCACATAAATCTTTGAAACAGTTTTGCAGTCATTTATTAGCTATGTTTGAGGTCAAAGGGCACATAGGTATTCATACAGCCACTGCTGGATTTCAAGATCACTCTGGTTTCCTTTTCATACTGTCCCACCCATGACATGTCTGCCTTACAACAGCAGTGTGTGACTGCAGTCTGCAGAAACTTGCCAAGAGCAGATCGAATCAAACCAGTCTGGCACATCAGCAGGGAAACCATGAGAAGACAACCAGCAGCTCAGTTCTAGCTGGGGGCCCAGAGCATTGCACAAGCTTTCTCAGACTGGGCTGGAATTTTCATAGAGCTTCAGTTCATGCTATTGGCTATGACAGATTGTATCTTCTTGGGGGAACATTGCAATGACAGGGAAAGATACACCAAAAAATGAATGACAGAAACTGCTGCTGATTGCTGCATTGTAAAAGCTCTTCTGCTGGCACTGCAGCTACTATTGCTCACAGCTGGGAGCAAAGTGTTTCAGAACCCAACTCCCCAGCCCTTCCCTAACACACTGAGATATGGCACTGCACATTCTAATTGCATTATAAGAAGTAACGCAACAAGCCAACCTTAGTTGACTCCCCCAATTCAAAGGCTGGTGTTCATTTCATAACAGGATGCAAAACCAGAAGCACAAAGAGTTCTCTTTAAAGCTGTGATGCAGCTGAACAGCACTTTCTGTGAAACTCAGGTTCTGTGGGAACAACGCCATGAAATACATGGTGCGGATCGATATGGTCTAACACTTTCATTTCTTCTCATGAAAGAAGTTATTTTTTTAATGTCATTAGAATAATGAAGAATAGTTTCGATTGCAGTGTTGACAACTTCTCTTCAGCATCATGCTGCTTTTAAGTTAACATGTTTAAAAGAAATGCTGGCATAGTCATGTCCTCGGCAGGCACATGAAAGAATATCACCAGAGACCCAGACGTTCACTAGCGAAACACATGGTTCAGACACTGACCATTTGCTTGCAAGCGTATGTAACATTTGTTTAAATTCCCATGCTATTGAGATGATTAACAAATAGCTTATTCACCCTGGGTTTTTTCCCATGTCCTAATAGCTTAGGTAATAAATAATCCTTTAAAAGTGTTTAAAGAAAAAAAAAAAATCCCCCAAACTTAAAGAAATCTGTTGAATCCCAGTAATCGGAGACTACTTACTTGCAAGGCATCATATCAAAACAGGACAAGCTGTATTGAGTACAGTTACTTAAAAGATATAGGCTCAGCCATTTTGGAAACTAGCTCACATTTTTCTTCAGCTTTTTACATCTGATGTCATAATGAAAATTTTAAAAAACTGACTCCTTATTGATAGTCCAGAATGTAGTCAAGCAACATATGAACAAACATACAAAATGTCATCCAACCACATATTAGTAAAAGTTAAAACCAAATGTACTTGGTCTTCTGGATTCCTTGTATCCATTTTATCCAAGTTAACCATTAGAAAATACTCATGTACAATTTTTTTCTCTTTGCCATTTCATATCCATAAGTATTTTTGGAGTGTAGAGATGCAATCTACTAGAGATTCTTCCTCATTTGTCCATCAGAATACTAGCTCCATGATGTAGCAGAAGTTATCTATTACCATTGCAATTTTAACAAAAAAAGAAACCCATGTAAACTGCAGCTGGGATCTGCAATCCAACCTCCTACAGGCTAAACAGCAGTGTTTTCCTACCCTCTATTTGAATTTTGCCTGTATACCTGCACCTGCATGAATTCTATCCATACATACTAAGTGCTTTTTATGAAACTTTTGTTTTTCTTTTGCATTCTCTGTGTGATCCAACTCAAATCATTCAGTCTCCAAAAATACCTCAGTGCTATTGAGGCTGTTATCAGGATGTTTGTGCTACAAGCAGGTTTTACAGGTATCAGTACTTGTGGAAAGTGTGTTGTCTTTGGATCTGCCAGTGATCCACTAAACTACAACAACTTTTAATCAAAAATATCTTGAAAGAGAAAAGGCCTTTGAATCAAATTATTGTTTTCCATTGTAATTTACATGGCTTGTAAGTGGAAAGTATGGATTAACTTCAGGCATTTCAAATATACTGAGAAATAACATCAATAAAACTCCAGTAGGAGGAGTTCATGTTTTGATCAAAATGTATCTTCAGGTCAAGTTTTCAACCACAATCACAAAAACAAACAGGATTCTTAGGAAATGTGTATTATACATTTTCTAAAAAGTAGGACCCTGCAAGATACTTCAAAATAGTCACCCAAGATCTGAAGCACAGAAAGCCATAATAATTTCTGGAAGGCCTGACTGTGAGTTATCCCATCTGATGTGGAATGGTAGGAGAACATAGAATAACTTGATACTCATTCTAATCACTTGCAGCTTGAAAAGGTTTTAAAGGACATATATAAAGACCAGTTAAAGAATGGATTGAAAGAAAACATAAAAAATGCTTTGAATGGATTTTGAAATTTTCAAAATCCTTTTGGTGTCAAAGAAAATGGTTAATTTCTTTTTAATAATTAATTTAAAATTTGTATTAAGAATTATTCTTACATATGGGTTTTATACTCCTATTTCTCTCTTTCCTTTCTCTTCTCATCTTGGAAAAAAAAGGAAGAGAAAGGCAGGGAGGACAAAATGTAGAAAATGCTTTTTCCTGTTGGTATTGTTCTAATGCAGAGAAAATACCTACATGGAATTCACTAAAAAAGACAGTGAGAGAGGTGTGTATGCACACACCTGTCCTAACAGTTACACTTTAAATGTCCAGTTGTCTGAGGATGGAAAATCGCTAGCCAAAACACTTGTACTTTATATTGGCTATGCAAATACTTATCCGATGTGATGACTGTATCTATTTGTTTGTTGACTGAATTATAACCTTGTACCTAACTAATACAAATGGAAGTTCTGCCTGGATTTATTTTATTTCATTAGCACTGCAATGAAATAGAGTATGGTTATGGTACTTTGTGAAGGCAACAGCTTATGGTTTGGCCAGTGTCATATTCAGCTGACTAGATTTGCCCAGTCTCTGAGGAGGTACCAATTTTCATCTGGTTTGGGAGCTTCCAGAACAGACTAATTCTAGACCCAAATATCCCAGTCCTCTCTGCTACTTCATGCACTTTACTTTCTGAAATATGAAACTATCTAGTACCCACATGCAATTTTAACATTGCTTGAGAAATTTTACTCCCAAAGTAACTTATACTGATATCTCACTTCCTGTTAGGATTAGGAAGTAAATAAAGGCAATTGTGGCTCTATACAACTCATGATCATGAGCATTGCTATGTCATTGCCATGAGAAATTGTATGTTGAGTAATACTTAAACATTACAGTCCCTTCATAAAAGTATTCCTCATAAGACTACAAGTATTTGAATTTGTCCCAGCTGCTTGATCTGTCATGAGGTTTTTTGTCTAGGAGCAACTCTGCCTTATATTTTTTTATGTGCCACTAGAAAACAGTTTCCTTAGGCTTATTTTTCTCATCAGTAATTTGGACCTAATCTTTCAAAATCTTCCTCAGATATATACAAAACAGAACAGCTTCTGTCCAGAGAGACACTTATCAACAAGGAATACTTGTGAGTAAAAGACCTCAACTCATTTATTAAAGTCACCCAATTGAACATTTGATACCTCAAGTATCATCCATATTTCACATCTGAAAAAAAAATCTGAAGAACAAAGGCACCTCTTCCACAACACTAACAGATTCTATCACTAGACAGGTCTGGTAATGAAGAAGAAACTGCAGAACCCAGCTCATGCCTTGCTGTCTAAGCCATTTGTTTTGTTAACTACCTGTCAATGTTGCAAAGTGATAATCTGGCTGAGGTACATAGAATCACAGCTTTCTTGAATAAACACTGTACTTTCCCTCCCTGAACTTCTAAAGACAGAGTTCAAAAGAGAAAGCCAAGTTCATTCTCATATGCTGAAACAGGCAGACACTAACAACCCTTAGATAAACAGAATGGTGCTTATTCCTTACTTGTCAATTTCCTTGTCAATATATTTGAGCAACTAAAAAAATGAACTGATGTCTCTGTCCATAATGCTAAATCCAAAACTCCACATTAAAACAGATGTTATGCCTTTAAGCAGGGTGTGGTGTGAAACACATTTTACCACCACTATTAATATTTTCCAAAGCGTTATTCAAAAAGGAAAGGTATATCTACATACCAAAGCAGCCAAGTTATTACAGTGGAGAACACAATTGATAAACCCAGTGTTTTGCTGAGCCTTTAATAGACGTTGTCATTTTATGCACTACTGTAGCACATCAACTAAGTCAAACAGCAAAGACTTCCCCTCCTAACTAGGTGTTGAGAAAGCAACAGCATAACATCCTTGCATCTCCACACCTGAGCCCAGAAGTAACGATCATTGTATCAAGCCTTCCAGCAGCCTAACAGTAGACCCCCTGGGAAATAGAATAGTTTAAGTTAATAGTTTAACTGTGCCTTTGTAAGCAGGCACAGTTTTTCTGGTATGTTTGCCCAAGAACTAACACAAATTACTCCCAAAGTACCTTTTTTGAGTAGTATGTACGGGAATACTCCAGCCAGCAAGAAAGATCTTAAACACCATCAAATGTTTCTGTTAACTGTAGTAAGCAAGACAACACTCCTGGAGTGAAGTGATACCCTTTATCAGATGGAATAATACAGCTGTGAAGGACAGACAAGATTTCAAGCATGAAGGTCAATCTATTGATGCGGTATCTGACAGTCTCAGTGATATTTGTCTGCAGAGGCCAGTGGAACTAAACATCCCTTTTATCTACTGAAAAGATGACTCAAGAAATTTGCTATTTTACCAAAAAGGAGCATCTAAGGCAAATATTTGAAGTAAGAAAGTTTCAACCTCTTGGTAAAGTGTGTGTCATTTAGGCTCCTTATTTGTCAGATGTGTTTCAGTTCTGGTATTTCCCCATGCTTTCCGTGTGATTAACCACTCTTTTCTCACTTCTCCATTCATTTTTTTCCATGTGTCTTCACTGACCTGTGTGGCATCTTCTTGGCATGAATAGTATTCCTCATGCTTCCTCAAAGAAGCAGAACTGTAGGAAACAACATTGCTTTCTCCTCCCAGCAAGGCAATGCAACTACAGAAATGCAGTTTTAGCAATAAGAAAACTATTCTTTACTCAAATGGCCTTGAAAGACATTTTGTATCTGATCTCACAGACATGATGAACAAGATGAAAGTTCAAGGGTGCAAAAAGTCAGAACGAGTGCTATTATGCCAGTGCCAAGAGATACAGAAGTCAGCAGTCTTGTTCTGGCTGCCGCTGATTCAAGTGAAGAGGTTACTGGTACCAGCTGCTTCACAGCATATCCAAGATCACTGCACCACTACTTGCTTCCTAATCTAGTCCAATTAAATGGTTAGGTTAAACTGTTTAACAATATATGCATAATTGTTTTCTCAGACAGCCTATAGAGCACACAATTATTGTGGCAGATCTCTAGAGAGTGGGAAAAGAAACAGAAGAGAGCCCCTGGGCAGTAACCTGCTCACCCTGCAAAGCTGCAACCCGAAGACAATGTGTGACTTTATTGTATCTTCACATTATGGTTCCCTAGACAGAACTAAGCATTGTTTCCTTTATCCATAGAAACAATGGCATGCATAACTCCACATGAAAAAGTTATTTGCAGAAGTTGCTTGACAGTATTGTACGTATCTGACAGGGTTGGGGGTAGCAATTAAATTGTGGAAACAACAGAAAAGCACAATGGATGCACGCAACGTACATAATGAAGGAAGTGGATGTGACAGACAAGGTCCAGTTGTAGTAGGTATCAAAGGACACCAGGGGGATTGTAATGGAGATTCTCCAGAGAGAACTGAGCTGGCATGAGTCTGGCAGCAGCTGGTAATTCCTTAGGAGAAGAACTTCGTGCAAGTCTGCAAAGCTATTAGGTCCTCAGGAAAGATGCACTTCTTGTAATGAGAGGGTCCACCACAATAAATATTTGGTTGATGCCACCAACGTCTGATTTTCTGGACTAGAAGGAATATGTTGAGAAAGAAGGAAGACTACTACTTCTATAGAAAACAGCTTTTTGTTCAAAGAAATGTAGGAATAAAGAAACTGCAAAGCTTAAGCACATAAATAAAGCTGAGGAAGAATTCAGGGAGCAGTTTTCTTTTCAGTGCAACAGCTCAACAAGTACTGAAGATCCTGTATCATTAGTGTGTATAAGTGGTATCATCCATCCAGATGCCAAGGGATGACAGCATCTGATCTAGAAACAAAGCATTTCTTTCTGCAGTTATAACTAGAAGTTGAAAGAGACCCCAGATTAAGTTCCTCTGTATAGTCAATACTGTGAAGTAAAACTTGAAAGCCCAAATGACCACCTGCTGGGCAGTGCAGGACAGGTCTGCTGGAGAGGGGTCATACAGCACAAGAACCTTTATTGGATCATCCTGGCCAGCACTACCTCTAGCAGCCCAGAATAAAAGATGCTCTGGAGGAAAGCTCTCTGCTCCAGTCTGCCTCCAGCTGATTAAAGAATCCATGATGACTGCTTTGAGCCCTTTTTCTTTGCTGTCCTCATTAATTATTTCCCTTGAAAAGTAACAAATACTTTTTCTCCCCTTTTAAATTAAGAATAAAATAAAACAGCATAAGCAAGTTAGAAATAAATTCTAACATTCTGTGACTGTAACCATACAAACCCTCTGTGGGATATTTAGTTACACAATAGCCTCAATCAACAAAAAATAACTTAGAGGCATTACATCATCTGATCAGACCCAAAGGCAACAGCATTGTTACCTAACAACTTCAGACAGCTGATTAACCACTTTTTGTAGGGTGTCAATTACACCACACCCTGCTTGTTCAGAACTATGCTGTTGACAGTACAACACAGAAAGAGAAAAGCAAACTGCCCCCCACATATACACCCCATGTACATACACTAATGCTACTGCCAGAATGATGATTGTCATGAACTCAGCTACAAGTACTTCGAAGCCTTCAGTAAATAAATAAATAGGCATAGCCACATAATGGCACATCTGAGCTTGTTACAAGATGGTATAGTGAAATTTTAAATTTCTTTATGTTATGTCATGTTTTCAGGGAAAGAGAGGGTTTTAGAAGGAGTAATGAAGACCTTTAAGAAGGCAGTCATTCACCCATGACAATGCCACTCTGAGATTCAAAATTGCACTGTGGAAAAGGGTCTTTTCTTAAGAAACAATAAAACCCAAACCGTAACTTGTTTTATTCAATTTCCTTCACATTCCTTCTGCTCATTTTTATGATACATTTCATTATTATGTACATTACGGGTGCTAAGGCAAATAAAGGGATCTTTTCAGTTTGACATGGGATGGATAATGCATACTTTCCTTATAACCTCTCCTTTCTGTGTGCCTGCTGGAAATTGTTTTTCATTGTTCGTAAATCCAAGGAATGTTTACACTGGAATACAGGAAAAGCTAAAGCAGAATGCTAGTGTGTAAGTCATAGTGGCTTTTTTTTGGCTTTTGCTGTGAAGTGATAAATGATTCTTGGTCCCCCATGGGTTAGAGGGCACCAAACTTCAAATAACTACAACATCCGATAACAAAGTTTTTCTCCATCATTTGCAATCAAAACACCAAGAACACAGCCCTCTGGACCTCTCATCCTTCATGTTCAATTGTAAATCCTGATTAAATAGCTTGCAGGTGTCAGGATTAGAGTATATTCATTGGGAGCCTAAACACAGCACCAGCTGGGTTCCTCATTTGCCAGTTGTAGTTGCTTCTTTGTTTTGAAACTGTTGACAGTACAACTAAAAATATTCCTTTGGGTAGAGACGGCGTTAAATAACAAGCAGGATGAGTAAGAGAACAGCTGTAGATATTTTTCTGTGTTTAACATACCTGCCTTGTTGATTTATAGTAAGCCCTCCATATAATGTACATTCTGTGTAATCCAAAACATCTAACCTTTCGAGCTGGGGCTGTGATAAAGCTATCAAACACAGGAAAGGGTCTTGACAAGTCCTGCATTACCAGTCTTTTACTCAAAGGAAAAGTGAAATATAGTTTCACCTCCCTTTTAGTATACAACAACAAACAGTATTATACCTTATCAGTTCCTACCAACTAAACTGTATGCCAGATATCTACATAAACATCAGTGTGGAGATGGGAGAAGAAAACATGGAACTTAGGCAAGTTCTCAAAATCTTCCGCTGGTGAGGGTCCAGTTGGTTTGAGCATGGCTTCCTTGAAGGGAAGCTCAGGTCTTCATTTAAAAACAGAACCAAAGCGAGTGCTTCAAGAACCGAGAGGCCATTTTCACCATTAGTCCTCTGCACAAAAGCAAGCAGTATCTGCCAGCATTCAAGACCATCAGTTCAAATAAATCCCTTTTATTATGATTTCATAGTACATGGGTACTCCACCACCAATACTGTTGTTTTAAGATCTAACACTGGGGTTGCAGCTCATTTCTATCATTAAAGAATTTGTATTGTTTTTGCTATTTTGTCCAAAGCTGTGTTCTCTTTGGAATTAAGTTCTGGGTACTTAAAAATCCCTAAAGTTTTCAAATACTTATTCACTTTGACTTCCTGTCCCAAACTCTTGAGTAAAACATTACTATGTTTTAATCCCAAAGGCCACTTCTTTTCAATGGGCAGTGAACCAAGTCATACAGCATAGATGTAAAGAGAAACACATATGTGTACAAAAGACATTATTACTTTCCCTATAAGAGAGGGAAAAATCTGAAAAATTTAATAGCCTTTTTATTACATGACACTGAAGCAAAAAAAAATTTTTGAGCATTTCAGATAATCAGTCCAAGATAAGCTTAAACAAAATATTGACTACTTTACACATCTGCATTTATGGGGGGGAGGATCATGAGCAGACATGGGCCAAATGGTCCCAAAGCAATTTGCACAGTAGTGAGGCACTCACCTCACTCATGACTAATTGAACTCACTTTTCCCAACATCAGGTCTCAGGAGAAATTCAAAGCACACTATAGTATTTAATACTGAGATTTTAACAAGTTAGCTTGCAATGCTGCTGGAGTTTTAAAGGCAAACTCTTCCCAGTAAATAATATAATGAGAAAACATCAGCACTTAAGAGGATGCCACAGGGTTAATGCCAGGTTTTAAAAGACTTCAAAATGGATTTTACCCAGTTCACATGTCAGGAGGCACAGCACGGAATCAATTTACAGCAGGAGCCAAAGATCACAAATTTTAGGGGAGCCTGGGGACTGATTCCCCCAATCGGTGCCGTGGGGTGCACAGATGAAAGAGCAAACTTGTTTTTTTTCTTTAATGGTGACAGCGTATTCTGAAATTACGCACAGCAGGCAGGAGAAACCTGCATAGATTTCAAAAGATACTGCAGGTTTGTGTGCTGAAGCACACATTTAAGGTCCTAGTTAATGTGCTAGCCTTTCACCTCTGGAGGCCTGGGCTCAGATTTATCTGAGGTAAAATGAAGAAGAATTTGGGACTTCTATCTTCTTAACCCTTATTGGCCTTTCATCCACATCACAGAAGTACAAACCAGCTACCACACTTCGAATCAAACTCTACTTACTTTTATTATTCTGAAGTCAACCTCAAGCAATTCTCCTAAACACTAATAACAACAGAGTTCAGGGTTTCCACCAATTAAACCGCAGTGAAAAGCCAAATTCTGTTCTCACTTATATCAATAAAAACCTACACCTGTACCAGTACTCAGGGAATCCATGCAGAGAGATTAAGCATAAGACATGAGAGAACAAGACCCTACCTAGGCTGGAAAGCAGACTTTTTCAGCTCCAGAATATTTCCTCAGAGCTTGCCTGAAAGATGTTCTGTTCTCTATATCTGGCTTTTACTAATGCTGTTCTAGATCCTCTCTATTAAAAAAAAAAACCAAAAAAACCCCTCTTTATACTTTACAGCTTTAAAGTCTTCATTGTCTCCAGATTGGCAGAAAGAGCTATGAATAAATGTTTTTAAAAAATATCTAAATAGTTTTGCTTAAGCTAATTGGGGGGGGGGGGGGGAAGGGGAAAATCTGAATGTCCTCTGCAACAATTATGTTTTAAGTCCCTCTGAAGTTTAAGCAATGTACGTAGTGTTAAGTCTAAAAATACATCAACAATATTCTTTCCACCTTGGCTGTAGAAATATTTTGTAGGAAAACGTGATAATCACAATTTCTGTTGCTCATGAGGGATGTTCCTCTTTTCCATGAAGGACATTCAAATAAATTCTGTTGATGATGAACTTATGAGGCCCTTTGCAGGTTGAGAGAAACTGAAAAATGATTGTCAGAATCATTTTTATAACCACCAAGCCAAAAATCTTGCTGTATATATTCACTGGAGTCTCCCTTCCCCCTACTCACTCTTTCCAAATTCATTCAGTAATCAGGGGTATAAAGAAGCCTAGCACACACAGCTGTTTCAGTATTGCTGGCTAGCAAGTCTGACGAACATTCAAGTCTGAAGTTTGGCAGTTGTTTGTGTTGCACGTGTTGAATGATGTTTTGTCTGTACTTAGGTGACTGGTTTCAGAAACAGGTTTAACATGACAACATTGAGAGGAACAAAAAGGGCCACTTCTGCCAGGTAAATGTCATACACACATTACCAGAGCTCACAGAAAAAAAAAAAAATCAAAACAGAATAATTAGACAACGGAAAGGAGTCAGTTATGCCCAAACACTTGTGCTAGGAGGAAAGTTGTTATACAATCCCATACAAGGAAATACAAGGAAACGTAACTGCAAAATACGACACTTTACAATCTGACATAGTAGACAAGCCTCTAACACAAAGAAATGTGTAGAAACAAATGTATTAAAGGGCTGAACACAAAATGATAAATTATACCTTTGTGCCAGGAGAGGCAGTCATAAAGATTTATTTTGCTAAAATTCTTTCTTGCTCTGGCTCATTTTCATTGTTATAGGAAAATATAGAAAAGTCTGTATTAGATCCTCTGAGATCATCAAGTTTTTTGCTAAATAGAACAGGTGAGTGATGCAAGGAAAACAGTGCAAAATTCCAGAGCTACAGCTTAGAAGGTGACAACCTGAGCCACACTGCATGGCAAATGGTGTGGTCAGAACATATGGAGAACAGGTCTAGGGATGACCAACCCAATACCTTGAATGTGACCCCCTCTGATCAGAGGTGCCCATTGTTTCCCACAAAGCTCAAGTGATGTATGTGAGGTACTACTTTGTAACCGGAGTGAAATAACCTGAAGCTTTTCTTCTATACAGTTTTATGAATATATATAAAGAAATATATTTCCCTGAATGGCAATATCCTTGTTTTGTTCTAATCCAATAACTGAGGATAGAAATGATGTGAAAATTATGAGTAAATCCCAAAGGTGTTTTAACTTTTCTTTTTTACATAGATTAAGTGTATTACATATACTTTCCTTGAGAGACAAGTAATCTCATCAGTTCTAATTGACCCGCATGCATACTATATACATATATATGCAAGTTGTGTCGGTATATGTGTAAAGAGATATAAATTTTAAAATCTTGCATGTCTTATAAGCAGTTGATTAAACAGATTATTTACTGATTAGAAGTTTAGATTTCATAATTAAAATACTATCAATGTCATGAAAGTCATTTCAGGTAGCTTAAGTATGTTGGACAGTCTTGTGCCCAGAGTTGTCTGGATTTTGTTTCTTAAAAATAATTCAGAATACATCTTGATCTCTCTATAGAGATTAGAACAGTGGTGTTCCAAGATAAATTATGGAACAGCCTTCAACTCAATTTATTTTAAAGGGAATTTGCTTTGTTTCTAGCAGAGATTAGCCTGAAGCATGGCCACCAAAGCAGAGCAAAAAGGCATTAACTTCAAACACTTGAATCGGGCTTTTGAGATGCCTAATCAACCTGCTGCTCCTTTTCTACTGTTCATTTGGGAGATACATGCATTTCTTTCATGGATGGCACTCACAGCACCTGTGACAGTGTGTTATCTCTACCACATGAGGTGCTAAATCTGCATAAGACCCGAGCAAGGTGTACCCTGCATTCCATGGCCCACACTTTGCACCTCACTTCAGTTCCCACACCCAACAGAGCTGCTTGGTGAAACTTAAGAACGGTAGCAGGAAACAGCATCAATTAAAAAATGCATCATAAAATGGCCTGTATAGATACTGCCTGTAACTGTTATCATGGATTTCTTATGCCAGCTAAAGCAAGGAAACTGAAAAACTCAGTTAGTTGTTCATGGCAACTAGCACTCAACAGAGATCAAAATGACTACCCAACAGGTATCTAAAAAAAGCTACCAGAAATGCCAATTTATACATTTTAGAAAATATTTTGCATGGCACAAACCACAGTTTAATACCAGCAAAACCACCACTTGGCACAAAAAAAGGGTAACTTTTCAGCATACATCCTCATAGAGCACATGAATTCCATAAAATTTAATTCATTACGCGAATAAATTTGAGATAGAGGCATACAGATTAAAATTAATACAACTATCTTGGTGACATAGTTTAGGGTTTTGTCTTAAATGGGCAAATTTTGCCCAATCAATACAGATAATTATTTTTTGGATGAGTTACTGCCGTATGCTCTACAAATTCTGCTTCAGTATTCCTGAATGTTTCCTAAAAGACGGATGGACTACTGCAAAGTCTTCCTAGTAACAAAAAAACCCCTTTCTATACAATCTCAAATATTTAAATCAGCAAGAGCTAATTATGGAATGATACTTCACAGAACTCTATGCCTCATCTATTATTATTTTCATCAAATATGATGGCTAATTTTACTGTAAGTAATAAAAAAGCTCTTTCATGTAGTATAATTTAAAATGACCATATTTTTCAGCAAATGAAATGACATGTTGTCAATGAAATTTAAGCAACCTCAGGAATACCATAGAGTTTTGACTAAATAATGATCAGATGAAAAATTAGTTGGTTAAGTCTTACCAAGGATGTCCACACATTAGAGTTAAGTCTGCACTGAAATGCTACATAAACATATACTTCTTTAGGTTTTCTTTTTTCTTTCTTCTTTTTTTTTTTTTTGCAAAGTGAGTGTTTTTCATTTAGAGATTATATCATGAACAGATGTAGGATAATGTTAATAGTCCCTTCTGGAAACATTAATCACAAGGTTTTACTTATTATTTGGTGTCAGCATTTAAAAGTTAAAGCATTTCCAGAACTGTCACCATTGAAATATTCCTTTTGCTTAAAGCTAAATTACAAAACAGTAATTTATTTTACAGTTCCAGCATCTTTTTTACAACGTATATAAGAGGGAAAATGGCAGGCAATGCCTTGTTCTCATGGCAACAGTGTAGACTGACAGTAGTAAGTCTGTTTCTACTTTAGGAAGAGGACTGAAAACGCAAATCTACCAACTTTTTAAATGTTTGAGCAATTTTAAGTCTCCACAAAAGAGATTTTGGTTGTCAGTATGACACTAACACGATGTTTTCAGAAGTGAATTTTCCATTTCCCAGCTCACTGAGCAAATATTAACCAGAACCAAAATAAAATCAGGGTAAGGCCTTTTTACCAAAGAGATTTTAACTTTCCTTCCATACATATTCTCACATGTAGAATATTGTGCAGGTGAAGCAAACTGCTACTACTTCAAAGTACTTGGCAACATATGTGTAGAAATGTTCCACTAACTGTATTCAAAACACTTAAGTAACCAAAACAAGCCCATGTCCTTCTAGATTGCCAGGAAACTTCGATGTCCTGAAACTCGGGACACTGCAGCATTTTCCACTTCAAGATTTGCTATGTGTCTACGTTGGATAGGTAAATAGGTAGGATAGGTTCAGCAAAGAGCTTACATGGACTTTCATATTTGGGCTACTAGGGGGGGAAAAAAAGTACAAATGCAAGTCTGTCCTTAAAACACCAGTGAAATTTAATCAAACACAGCAGCACAGTCTCCACATCCCCCAAATCATCCTCCATTCACATGTGACCAAGGTAAAAGTAATTGCTTCACATGAGATTTACCTGAGGCTTTAAAGCAAGCAGATAAAAGACTATTCTCTTCTTTAAGCAGTGCTATATATAACATTCTTCATCACCTCTTCCCTTCTGGAATGTATGAACATCAAACAATCTCCTTCTGAAGATGCTCATCTCTCTCCACTAGCTCTAAAACTGAACCAGCTTCAACTAAGGACGAAGTTTTTAAAGTGTCCTACGGATGTGAAATGAATCCTAAAGCCATTCAGGTATTCTCACATCTTAGTCTGAAATTTAAGTCTTAATGCCCCTCTATCTAACTTCACTAACCGGTCCATTAGATCTTGTCTGGCATCTCTGGAGACCAACAGCAAAGGCCTAAAGTAAAGAGGGAAGCGCTCTGACCTCTATGTTTAGTAAAAGAGACCACATCTTGCAGTCAGTATTGAAAAGTGGCTTAAACCTGCTCCCTGGCAAACTGATTCTCTTGTTTCCACAGTATAATTTTCAAAAATGTCCAAGTGAAAATGCAAGCACGTGCACTAAGGATTATTTTGACACATGTTATCCATCATTTGGATTTACTCATTTTCCAAAATAAACTGTTTTGTCAGTTTTCCTGTGCATGTGAATTTTTGAGTAAAGGCAACGTGTAATGTTACAAGACACATGCATGTGCTGACCTTTCACAAAACCAAAATTTGCAGTAAAGCTAGGGTGGTGGGAAGCACTGCATTTTCATTTTGGCCACAAGACCACCACACAAAGATTTAAATAGAGAAACTGAATGGCCCTAGCTTGTGGCCTAATTCTGCTTCCTTACATGAGCGACCTGACTGAGAATGCAGCATCAACGAAAGTTACTTGCACAACAAAATGTTTATGTAAGTAGATCCTTTCAGAAAATTTATCTGCATATGACATGCACAAAATAGGCCTCTGCAGGTAACAGTAATTACAGGTTATTTCCAGATATAATTCCAGAGGCTCTACATTCCTTTAGTTTGTCATGTGTATTTCTGCAGTACACACTCACTGAACCAAGTTTTGTATATTCCCCCCTACTCCTATAATCACAGTTTAACCCCTACTTTTACATAACATCACTTATTACTTCCCATCCTCAGGGTACTTACACATGCTCAGTTTATTAACAGACAAAATTCTTCCTTACTTGGCAAGATTATTTTTTTTAATGTTTTATATTTCCAGTTAAATACTATGCTGGATTTGACTGTATTTAGAAACTAAAATTCCAACCTTTATATATAATGACCCAACATCTATGGCACTCTGTGAAACCTGGCCAGGAAAAGTTACCAACACAAGTCACCTAAAGCTGCAGCCCAGCCCCACTACCAGGCTGCAGAACAATGTAGCTATAATTCTTCATTTCTCTTGAGTGTCTCTTCTGGAAAAGGTTTATACCACTGCACACTTCCTCAAGTGAATTTACATGGGATCAGTTTGGAAGCATTCTGGTTTGACCAAACCATGGCTCACATTCTCACACTAACGATTTTTCAGCACTCATGTATGTGGTCTCATAAATCGACCTGTATCTAGCAGAGCTCACAAAACACAGTGAGTGAGCAGCCTTGAACTAAGAAACTTACAGTCCTTGTGGCATGGGCTGGAGCTGCACTCATCCTCTCGTAGGCATTACCATGGCTGCATGACCCAAGCTGTGCAGGGCCAGTACTACTAGATATTTTCACTAATTCCATGCCTTCTTGCAGCTTCCAACTCCAATTATTTTGGAAGATGTAAAGGAATACTTCTCCTCCCTGACTCCCTTCCTGCCACAGCCCTGTATAAAAATCCACATATTCAAAAATTCAGACATCATAAAATAATACACTTTTCATCCCCTTAAAGGACTGCTCCTACCTTAAACAATACCCACTAAAAGCACTTCTGTAAGGGGGAATATCTATTTATCTTCTGTATGTATCTGCATAGAAAAATACTGAAACAATCCTTAAATTGTATAACCAGGCTTTGTAGCAGAAGGAAGTTAATTCTGGAAGGGCTCAGAACTTCCCACCCACACAGAGCCAGAGTGTGCCCATCAAGGACCTCTGACTTTGTACCTATTGTGTTACATGAGGCAGGGATGGGGGTTAGTGTTTGCAGTCTGCAGTTTCTGGCAGAATCCCCAAAGTAATTTTCAATTAAAAGGCTAAATGCCAGTACTTGTCAAATGTGAAAACATACAGTGCTATAACAATACAAAATAGCTTCCTTACAATTAAATTAATTTCATCAGGTATTTAAGTAGGGGTTGCAAATATTATGCCTTTGGGTAACTTGAAGAAATACGTAGATAAAGTGCAATCATTTTCTGTCACTACTGTGTCTCAATACAAGAATACAAGCCTGGCTTTCAAATCCTTTCAACTGAATGATTCAAATACATGTAGGGCCAACAAACATTGGTATTTTTTTGTTTCCATTCATAAACTGGTTTTGTTAAATTAGACATGTTGCTAATTTTTGGTTTCACTGCTAGTCTGTGTTTTCCTTCTAAATATTTAAACTAGTGATAAATGAAGAAATAGTTATGCTTCCAGATAATCACAAAAAAAAAATCAATGACTGACTAAAAAGAGGCAGTACTAAATAAATTATACCCTCCTGGCTTAACCTCCTTCTAATCAAACTGTTAAATAGTATAATTATTTCTCTTTCATAGGTCCATAGAAATAGGCTTGGGAAATAGAACACACCTGATACAAGGAAAACACAGTAAGTGACAGATGACTTCTGAGAACTGAAGGCTCACTCTTAGCCCCTGCAAACTCAAGACAAGACATTCTTAAGCTTCAAGCTGAGCCTCTAATTCTTATATCAAATTTGATTGAGGAGTAAGAATTATGAAAAATATGAAAGTATATTTAGTCAGAATTTCAAAACAGTCTGGACCTCTAGCTATGGCTCTGGCCTGGATTCAGAGGATGAACTAACAAGACTTCCCTAAGTTTCCTTAGCTGTAATACTCTTGCAAGCTTTTAACTTCTATATGTTTCCTTTCCCTCAGGTGTAAAGGGACAATAATGATGCTTACTCTAATTGGAAATGTTAGACATCTGTTGAAAACAATTCACAGCTACTTTTAATTTCATTAGTTTTCAAATCTGTTAAGTAAAATAATATTTTCAAATGCTGATCTGATACATTAGGAGGCCAGTGCAAAGATCCTGTTCCTGGATCACTGTTTGAAGTGTTGCAGGATTTAAAAAAAATCTATGCGATTAAAGCTTTGACTCAGCAAAGTCTTACAAATTAACTCTTACAAATCTTACAATTAAGTAAATAATGGGATTATCCTTGTACTTAAAATTATGAATATACACAATTTATGTGTTTAAATGCAGAAGTTTAACTTGGCTGCAAGAAACATACCACACAGAAAAACAAAGCAAGAATAAATCTTCATTTTCCTGTGCAGATGTAGGTGACAACCCACCCCCCCCAGCTTTGTAACTTGTCCTTCATTCATCAGCTGGTGTGTTTATTTGTGTTATATGTGATGTGACTAGCAGAACTTAGGCAATGAAAACTTCTTAATCAAGTGAAGATCTTTTGAAGTAAAAAGAGGACCTGCTCCACTTCTCAGAATGCAAGGTCAAGAGTTATATACACATATTTAGAGCCCAGTTTCATTTAGGTAAGTTTACAACTAAGAAAAGGAAACATTTCCTCATACACCTTGGAAGTGAAAGTTACTGATACAAATAATGTTTTGGCAGTAACAGAAAGAGAACTAGGTAAGTATATTACCATTAATAATACACGTCCTTATGCAGATTATAGCTCTGTATCAGATCACACAGCCCACATGAGTAAATCAGAGAGAACTTAATTCCAGCTGCTGAACAGCAGTACTCTTACCCCAGGACAATGCACTGCAGGAATGTGTTTGTAGGCACTAGCCTACCATCACAGCATCAAGGTTTTCAACCAGTAGATATATGAGCAGCCCTATATTCTATATTTCAGTACTTAGAACACAGAATCAGAAATATCAGCTGTCCCTCCAGCCTCACATTGTAAGATAGGGGTACAGTAAAGGCTAACAATAGCTTGGAGTGAAACACATACATTGCTATGGTGTCAGAGAGGTGGAAAGGTAACAGATTTTTTTGAAGTTTTAGCTCAGCTCACCTCAATTTTATCTGCCAAGGGCATTATCTTACATTTACTGCAGAACAAAAAGGCAAGACTGAAGAGTCCTACCTCTGCACAACTTCCCTTAGGACACAGCCTTCACAAAATCTCAGAGCTCTTCCTTTGTATTCCTGGGAAATGCCCTGGGGAACCATGGGATATGTGGTTTTGACTTCAAAGTGCTATCAGAACTTATTAGTGGTGGAAATGAGAAATTAGTTATTCCTACACGTCAAAAATGAATAGGAAAATATGGAGAAAGGAAAACCTACATTTTTGCTCTGTATTTGTTATTTTTCTTTATTTCCCTTCATTCTTTCTCTATAGAGGCAGAATATGCTCATTTGTTTTCCACTTTTTTAGGCTTGGCTAGAGAAATACAATCAGTTTACCTGTGGCTTTGAAGACAAACAAGTCATGGGAGAAGGAAGGAATGAAGCATATGTCAGCAGAGGAGATGATACCTGAAACCTGAAGGAGACGGGGCAGAGAAGCTGCCCGCATAGGTTCATCAGTGCAAGGCATAGCTGTAGACCAAACACTGCTCTGTCTTTAAAATAATGAAAAGAAACAAGTCACAACTATAGGCAGCATTTCTCATTCTGCCTTTATTACCTCCAGTGTATGCCCAAGATTACTTTTTCCTTCTCTTGAGCAAAACCAAAAATTACAGTTAGGTTTGGTTCTCCCTTCCAGTGGAACATCTTGCTTCGCCCATGGCCCCCACTACGCAGCCACAGTGACTCTGCTTCCTTCTAGCCTCAAACTTCCTTCCAGGATGATGACCCTATGTCAGTCACAGGCACAGCCTTCAGCACTTGCCCAGGGAGGGCACTCTCTACATTGCTGCAATCAGTTTGGCAACCAGAGGTGGATTACATCAGTCAAACTGAAAGGTACCTGCATTCCTCACAGACTACCATGTCACCTGTAGTGACATGTACCTCTCATATGTCTGTCACTCTATGGTAACTACTTCTGCAGGTGCTCTTATACACCTGTGCAAGTTAACTGCCTGACTTGGCCTTCACTTCTCTATCTGTAGCTGCATCATGAAGTTCGTCGTATGGCAGAACCTGAGGAGCGACAAACGCAGTTAACTCAGCATACCTTACAGATGGTGGGTTCCTTTTCATTTGTACCTAATTTTTTACCCAACTGTTTTTAAGTATGTGAAGACCAGCACCTGCCAAACTGAAGATAAAGCTATGTTTCCTTATATTGTTTTGTAAGACCATTCCGAAATAAGAGACAACACCACCTATGTCAGGAGAAAAGGTTAGGGAAAGAAGAAAGTAAGTATGAGAGAAAAGTGGAAAAATATGAACTGTTACAATGATGAGGTCACATTCAAAACTGCTACATTTTTATCACCTTTTCATGTCATAAGATTATGGCACTAGAAGAGCAATTTTGTGAGCTAGTCTGCAATTGCCTTATCAAGCCATGAAAAATAATCCAGTTATTTCCATGTATCATATAGATGGCTGCAGCTTTCTCATTAAGATACAATCTACTTGTGTTAATTTAAAAATAAGTTTTAAAGATATAGCCAGTTTTACCAAACCCTCCATTTTCACATATCTAGATTCCACTCTCCTATTTTATCAGGTTCAGATAATTTAGTTCCATATCCAGTCAAACTTGATTCGTTCTGAGAAGCCTAAGCAACTATATATTTAGCTCTCTGGTTTTATTTTGTCAGCACCTATGCTACTTACTTTTAATCCTTCTACTGCACTGTCCATTTTCTTAGAGAATTGAAATTTAGTGATTTTACCATTACCTTTAAGCACCAAAGATGAGATGCTATTAAGCCCATCAGAGGATGAAATACAACCTTAGGGAAATCAGCAACATCAGATTTTAACTCAACATGAGAACTTATACGGGTTCTGGTCTTTGCACCTTGAACAATAAATAGTAGAATTAGAGGACATAGAGAGAGAGCAGTTAAAGTGATCAATATTTTGCAGCTGTTGACTTACAACCAGAGACCAAAAAGTCTAGGATTTATCAATCTGGACAGAAGATCAAGGGGAAATACAATCAGGATTCCCAAGATTATGAAAGAACTGTGAAAAATGAATGTAGAAATTTTATTCACAAAAATGCTGCCATTTTCAGGCCATTAGGAGGCACTAAATGAACACGTAATACAAAACAGATAAAGTACTTAGACAGTGGGCAATACAATCCCTGACCTTACCACCACAGGAGATGGTAAGGTCAGAGTGTACCCATAGGTTCAGAAAGAGACTATACAAATTCATGGACAATAGGTCTGTAAGTGAATATCCAACAATTACTGGCAGTCTGCATACCAATATCCAAATATAACAACTTCAGGTGTGGGGGAGTGTAAGGACAACACACCACACCAAATGTCTTGGCTCCTGTGCACTCACTATAGGGTGTCTCCTGTGGGAAGGGCTGGAGCCACAGAGCTCCTGTGATCCAGTAAGGCATTTCTCCTTATGTAGATGACCTTAAGAAACAGTCATTTGCTTTAACTATTCACTAAGGAAGTGTTACATGACCTATGTGCCAAAAACTTCAAGACAGCTGCAAACAGGTCAGATTATTTGTGAAACATGCAGTCAGATTAAGATGGTAGAGGAGAGATGTGTGAACACGTCAGAATGCATTAACCCATATTCCATACAGAGTAGAATTGCAAAAGTAAAAAAACCCAGTGATTATGCATTTCATTTGGAAGATCTGACCAAGAGTGTCACTCATTTATCTGGACTACGGTACATTGGTACATATACAGAAAGTTTTTCACAATTCAAGAATTGTCCCAACTGCAGAAGTCATAGAAAATAAGTGCTTCATGTGGAAAACCGTTACTGTGTCAAAGCAGGACGCAACTTTAAGATTGAGGGTTCTATGATTTTTTTTTTTTTGAGACAAACATTAAGAGAACCATCCTTCCTGTGAGTAATGAGGATAGCAAGTTCCCTGTACAAAAGCCCTTCTTTCAAGAGAAGTTCTCCTAAAACCACGAGGAGCATAGCATCTAAAGTAACACGTCTTGAACTTTTCAAGATATATTACAAACACAGCTGCACAAACGTTAGTGCATGAAAAAGAATTTTACCCAATTAGCACATAAATAATAATTTAAAAGCCCCTTTGGTGTAATTTTTTGTTTCAGTCAGAACTTAAATTTCAGTTGCAACTACTCAGATATCTATTTTATGGCAATCCACTTTCGGAAGGTTGAATCTACTTTACTTTCATTGAAAAAGATGTTTCTAAAATGAAACATCTGGCTAAAAGGAGAGAAGTTTTGGCATTCCTGGGCTTTAAAAACCTTACATATACAAACCTATGGTGACACACACACCAAGAGAAAAAAGAGGTAAGGAGAGAACTGTCATGGGCTTAATCCTGGCAGGGGGACAATTGTTTTTCTTCTGAAATAGGAGTATTACAGCAGCTTTTAGAGGATTTCAAAGGTACCACTTGATCAGAGAACATAAACCACTGATTGACATCTACATGAATTTCCATGCAGCGTATTTATTTTCATACACTGCTGCATTCTATTGTTATGAATGGGAAATACTTACAAAAGATTCTTCTTTGAATACTACGTCATTCAGATTAGACCACGAATATGTTAACAAGTTTATCAACAAGATTTTGTCTGTGTATAAGTTAAGAGAGTTTTTTTATGCACAGAAAATTATTCTGGCTTCACAATATCTTCTGTCCGTGGGTATTCAGAGATGGAAGCAGAGAAGGGCCTTTAACAAATGTATTTTTAAGCAAGTTATAAACACGAGTTAAACTGGGAATGTGAAATATTTTTATTGGAAAGTAAAAACCTCTTATCCATCTAAATGCATTAAGTGGAATAAGAATGCCATTTGTACTATTAATTGGTGGGGAAATTAGCATTCTAGAAAGATAAATTATAACCATGAAATTTGAAATACATGATGGCACTGTAAAGCAGCTTCTAGCTCTGCACACCGATTTGCTAGTCTTTCAGCAGGGTAATGACAGATGACCTTTAATGCAGCATTAATGCCTTCACTTCCAAAACTGTAAGTATTTGTTAAATTTTGTGGCTTTCCAGAAAGGGTAGTTTCCCCACAGCATGAAGACTTGACCTACTACAGTGAAAATACTTTAAGGCATTACCAATTTAATCACAATCAAAAATAAAATCTGATGCAGTTTCTACACACTCCTTACAACACTGCCATTCAAGCACTAATCAAAGAGGAATAACTCAGGAACAAGCAAAAAATTATGAAGCTTCTCCATAAGACTTTTGGGTCAGCTTCAGCTTCAGGAAAGTGCATCATTCCTCTAATAAATGCATAGTGCTCCATAGTAACACCTGTTAGTTGTTCTTATTCCATGTCATTATGTTTGTTCCAGAATCTGGCTCTTCTATTACTTAGAAACCTAAACTGCAGCTCATATTTCCTCAAGACCAGTTTATATCAATTTGTTTTTAACTGTTGTCTTTTAAATAGCACTTCTTTTCTGATATTTTCTCCCATGGATATAAATCACAGCTCAAATTTCATTTTGCTATGCTAAATAAACCGTTGCCAATTTAGTTTCTTCTTACAGATAAGCTTATCATTCCCATGATCCCAGTAACTCTTCTGTAGACTTGTTGAATCTTGATTTCCCCTTTTTTTCAACAAGGAAAATCAGAGTCATACATGGTATTCAGATACAGCTTCATCATGCCTTTTCAGGCAAAAATACTTACTGATTTCAACTGGAAAGATTCTGTCAATCTCACATTCCATTTGCCTTTTGTGCCTGAAACATACTGCTGGCTACTAGCTATCCAGTGACCTCCTAATACTTAGATATGTCCCTTCTTCCACTGTTTCCAAACAATAAGCTCCAGTTTACATCAGAATCTGTCAGTGATCCCAAAGTGCATGATCTTGCACTTCATTCCATTAACTTTCAGCCTAGTCCTATCAGTCCAAACTTCGAGGTCATCCATTTCTCCCTGTAAGTAATTCCCTCCCTTTCTGCATTAGCAATAGGTACCAACTGTATGTATCATCAATGAATTTCCTCAACATCATCTTCTTATGCCAAAGTCACTAATAAAAGTCTGAAATTTATGTGGTACCCTGACTGATCACCACAGAACTCTGGAACCTGCCTGCCCAGTAAATCCCCTCTCAACAGCACCCACTCTCCTCTTTGAGGCACGTCCTACCCACCCTGCTCATACAAATCCCCACCTCCTGCAACCTAAAACTGGGAGTTCCCTGTTGATCCTGACCAAATGTTCCGCTGCAAAATATCTAGAACAGAAATCCCTTTTCTAGATACACTATTGTTTTAAATATCACTTTACTAGGCTGTGATCTAAATTTGGCAAGCACATCTCACATGTCACTTTTTTTTATCTCAATCTGTAATTATATTTTGTCTTAAACACTTGTTCTTAAGCCTTGAAAGCACATTATATCCACTCATTGCTTTTCTGCCAATGGAGTGGAGGACAGAGTGTATTACACAGAGATTGTTTGGTACTTTCTAACTCTAGATAATTTGATTGAAATATTTGCTAGAAAGAGATGACAGATGTGAAAAAGCTTCTGTGCAGTGGAAAACAAAATAAAATAACATTTCAGTTGAAATGAGGTAACTTGGAAAGAAATACTGTGTAACAGGGAATGACTAGCCATTATCTTTCAGAATAAAAGAATAAAGTAGGAGTACCATGTAAAATGAAACAAACAAACAAAATAATGTGGACTTAAAAGTGAGAGTGTCCTGTGGAAGGGATTTGATCAGTTTGTGAAAGTGGTATGCCACAATAACCCAGCACAAGATATTCTTAAGCTGCCAATTTCCAAAATTTGAGAGGGTCTATGCCTAACCTTATAAGAAATGGCCACTGTTGGTACTTCCTTAAATGAGCATCTGCTCTGACACTGGGATTTTCACTGCAAAACATGATTGGGTGGAATACCTAACACAACTAATTCATTTAATGATCTCCGATTATATCATCCATGACACTGAACAGAACTGAGGCCCTTTCATCAATACATAGTTAATATCCCTTAGAAATTAATGGAACATATTTCTGTATTCCATTCATCAATGCACACAGAATTCCAAGGCTGTACAATCCTATTTTATCATGCCTCTCAACAATTTACTCAGCTCTCTGCTGGAGTAAACATGGTCCCATGCTCCCCTTACACAGCTCAGAAAGTATTTTATCCCTTTAAATTTTATATTATTTGAAATTGTGTAATAATAAAACATAACTAACTAGTCACATATTGAAAATCACAAAGGTAATTTTACAGGGAGCACTCAAGTGAAGCACCTCGTGTTCAATACAAACTCCATTTGATGGCATACCTGTAAGATCCCCACACTCCAGAGAGTTCAATCTCAGCCAAAAATATGTTACCTGCTGAAGCACAAGACAAAGTCACAGCCCTCAGAAGGAGCCTGTGGGTGGAAGAGAGTTGGGGGCTGAACGATTTTTCTCCCAAAATCAAGGAATTGTTTTGGCTTCTTTGCTGAGGTCATTTTGTGTCTGCATAGATAATAATAAATAAATACACTGTAATCACTGTGGATTTACGAGGCAACTAAAGTTATTTGGGCTTTTGCAGAAAGCAAGGCTGGGAAAATAAGCTGGCAATTTTTTTATGTGTCATATTCCTAACTAAAACAAGCTTAAATATAATTTTCCTTATTCAGCTATACTTGGGGGAAACAAAAAAAAAGAACCAACCACAGCTGGCATTTAACCCATAGTCTGTGGGTAGCTATATTATGTGCCCACTTTGCAGGCTACAGACAGAGCACTCACATGCTGGTTACAACACTGGCAAAGCAAATCCTACACCCTTGGCAATCAATTCTCTTCCTGCTTACTTTTGTGTCTTAAATTAATGTTCTAAATCCTACACCATTAGCAACACTCTGCTGATTTTGTGTCAAACTTATGAACACAATACAATCATCAGAGAGTTTTTCCAGGTGAGGCACTACAGAAATAAATCTCACATTTTATTTTGTTTGTTTTTTCCTGAAGGGAAAGGTTCTTGATGTGGCATCTTAATTTGGGTATCTATTGACTAGTGTAGCAAACTGTCCCTACATCCAAGATCCCAGCTGCTTCCTCTACAGATGTTAAAACTTTTTGGAGCTTCTATAGGAAAAAGCTACAGTTAAAAATATTAGGAAATAATACCATTATATTTCCTTACATGGACCTTATAAGGTCAATTCACCCTGGCACATCACCTTAAGAATGCTGTGTTTTGCTGAAGTGATTTTCAAACTCCTGTTAAATTAAGTGTTGTTTTTTCCTCAGAAAGGCCCTTCCCACCACAGGAACATATAACTGGAAGGTACTAATGCTGTTAGTTTAGTCCTAAGTTCCGACTTACCTACAGCTTTGGCTGTAAAGAACACAGGGACCTGTTTTAGGGCCCCTACCAACACACTATACAAGAAATACGTACCTCAGGCTTCATGCCATTTTATTGCCAGCCTTTTGCCATTTCATCTGTACATTTATTTAGGTAGACTTACTTAAATGAAATAAACACCGTATGTTCCTTTTCTATTTTTAAGTCCTCCAAAGGACTCTAGATCTCATCCTTGTACCAAAGCTTTGCAGAGATAAGAGACACAAGGGAAGGAGACACAAGGAACCCCAGCCATTTTGGTTATGAATGCACAGCTTTTAAGTGGTCAATAAATTAAATTTTACCTTCCCCCAAACATAATCTACTGAAAACAGTCAGACCTTTCAAATACAGTGAAAATAAATTTTTGGCTGACTTAGCAGGAAGAACTCAACAAACAGAATGAAAAGAATAAAAATTTTTGTAACAATATTGACAGCCTACGCATTCAAAGCTGACAAAAGGATATTCTTAAGAGAGAAAAATTCTTGTATCTTCTGTAGGGATGGTGACACACATCTAAGGACATCCAGGAACAGGGCCCTAAAATTAATCCTTATTTGCTTGCTGAACACAGCATTTCCCTGTTACTAATGTTACATTCAGAGATACCAGTTTACTTAACAGACTTTAAATTATCTGAGTAATATAACTGAATATCAATTATCCACAACTTGAGGCCCACATGGGAGCTAAGATGTGGACCTTAATGCCTAAAGACCAAACAAGATAGTCCTTCCTCCATGTACTGCCAAAGCCTGTGTGCACTGAAGCAGTTAAGGTGACAGCACAGGCAAAGGAAGGTGACAGAACATACAAATAAAAAGAATGAGCAACACATGACTACTTCCAGTTACAGCACTTCTACATTCTGTATTTCATTTCCATGGGTAAAATAGCCTATCACCACCAGAAGCCTAGCCAGATTTAGTTAACATGGGTTGCCTTTAATTTCCCATTTGTGCTAGACAGAAGATCCAGAGCACTTAAAAATGCCTATTTGCCCAACTATGAGATTTTGCAAGGTTTTAAGAGTCAGGAACAATATATTGCCCAACAATGACTACTCTGTGAAGTTCCCTGAAGTCCACAGCAAAATTCCCATTGACTCAAGCAGAGCCAGGACTTCCTATCAATTCCCCAGAGGTCAGCTGAGTTCTCAGTGCTGAGATCTGTTAGCTGTGTGCATTGCAGAGAGCTAGTATCACCAACCTTTCAGCTTGCACTCACTCTTCTTGTGATCATTTTTGCATGTGGTGGTTTCAGCTTTGTATACTTTACAGATCAAGAAGCTACCACAGCATTCTGGGTTTGTTTTATTTACTTAAGGCAATAACATAGCATGGTTACTGTCTGTTTTCCAACCAAAAGTGCTGCAGGGCTGGAAATTAGATAAAACGTCATAATTAATCTGGTTTTCCACCACCTAGCTCTTTTTAATTGCCCATTTATGGCAGATCAGTTACTAAAACTTCCCTGCTTCAAAACAGGCTTCAAACCATGTCTCTTTAGCTTCAGTTACACATTATCCACAGAGCTTAAACTGTTCTTGCCTTTCTAATACATGTATGAAATCTGAAGACAAACTTGGATTTGGATGAATTGTTGTCTCCATGTGAGGAAGCACTTGACCATGGAAAGACGCTGCAGTTCTTTGACAGTGCTGCTCCTGACGGCTTCCACCATCACAGTCTCTCTACCTTCAGAGCCTCCACAGCCACATAACAAAGAGGAGACTAAGATAATTTTCAAAAACAGATAGAGCCTGAGCTATGGGAAATTTTGCAAGTTTGGTTTGCTCAGGTTCTTGTGAATTTTTCCTGCAATTTGTCTATATTCTATGTGTGCTTTTGTGACTCCTAAATTTCACTTTGAGTTTCAGGTTCAAACAAGTACGTCAAAAGCTCAAATTGAAACTCACTTGAAACCATTAGGTTTCACTTACAAAACTGTAAGTGGGCTTCAACATTTCAAAGGCGCAAATTAAGGAATTCATGAGAAAATTGCAACCGACAGTTTTATAGCTGAATGAAAGTAGGCAAGCTTTGCGTGGCTCTCTAAGAAACACTTCACATAGCAGTTCTCCTGGCTTTGTTCTTACTGTATGTGCAGAAATGGGCCCTTTACACTCACCTAAGATGCTGCAATACTCTAATATGCCAGACAACTTTTTCTTTAAACTGCTACTTAAAAATCTCTCCTCCTCACTCTCTCTGGAGCAGAACCAGCCCTAAGACCTTTGGGCAATGAACTTTTATAATAATTCCCCCAAAATCTCTTCCCCTATTTTAGGACTAAGGGGTTCCTTGCTCGTGGCTATGCACCAGCTGTCATTATCTACAAAGACTAAAATGCCAAGGATGACCTTCAGCTGTCAGCTCTGCCCCTCTGAACAGGGTGTTACAGGATGTCTCATTCAGCATTTGCAGTCACAGGAGAGGGGAGATTCTTTGGTTCAGAGCAGGGAATAGCCTCCACAGCTGCAGAGCACAGGAGGTCCAGGGAACTTCCTAAGACCAGCAGCTGTGGAAGCAAATTTTGGCTGGATTGGTCCATTATTGTTGATGCACATAAGGCCTCAAAATCAGTGTCAGGAAATTGTGCACATGCAGAAAGGTCTTATTTTTCACAATAGGTATACAACTGTATAACAGTTAAACCTTGCTTTAATGTTATGTTCAGCACTGTTAGTATTAAAAAAAAATTATGCTGGCTCTTCCAGTCAAGTCATATTTAAATGAAAACTCAGACCTGCCACCACCTCCCTTTTCAACTAAACCAGTCCACCAGTGAAGCAATCATGACTTGAAAAAGTTGTCACAAGAATGATGTTAAACTAAGTCAGCATCTCTTCTTTCATGCTGCAGCATGTATGAAGTTAGGAACATTCATTTTTTTACTCTATGACTTAAATACCAATTATTTACAATCCCAAAATACCCAGCAGTATTGCTGTATGCCCAATCTCTTTGCAAAAGTTCGTTTCTTAGAAGTTTCCTAGGAGACCTACATGAAGACAATGAAAACTAACCCAGTGTTTGGCACTACACTTTTTTTAGTACTTCTGGCTCTGTCATTATTATCCCCATCTGAAGATGGGGAGATTTCCTGTCACTCTGCTGCCAAATTGCTTGAGCCTTTGTATAAACTCTGAGCTAACTTGTATTATTTTTGCACCTTGATTTCAATCCCTGTAACATAGAGACAATTCTTGCCTAACTTCCCACAGGTATGTGTTTAGCTCATGACCCTCTGATATTCTCGGATGCAAATTCAGAACATAATTAACAATACAGTAACCCCAGTAAGGGCTAGGAAGACATTTTTGCACAACATTCATGCAGACACTAGACACAATTTTTCTTTCTTCCAGTTTCAGTCTGAAGTGGCAAAGACTGACCCTCCAAATCCAATGTCTGCAAAGCAGCAGCAGCAGCTTCAGCATTCCCTACTTCATACCCTGTAGAGCAAGCCAAAACCTAAGAAAGAGACTTGCTGAACAGCTGAACAACAAAGGCAGAAACAGATCCATTCAGCAAGGAGAGCCAAAGGAGTCAGAGAGAGAGCCAAAGCCACCAGCTTGCTCCTGCTGGCTATGCAAGTAAGACAGAACCCCAGAACAATGGAGAGAGCAGAGCAGCATTACACTGGGGTCATTTGGTTTAGTTCCCAAATTGCTGCTAACAGATGCCTTGAGGGAAAATTTGCTTTGCATTGCTGCTGCCTCATCACCCTGGAGCCATGTACCCCATGTTCAGTTTGGCAAACTGCTTCTCCTTGTCTCGTTCATCTACCCAAGCTGAGATCCAGACATCAAAGGGCTCATGTGGGGGGCTGGCTCCCCTGTGTTTTGGATCCATCCCTAGAACTAGTAATTATTCCTTTGGCAGTGCTGGTCTGTCAGAGAGCATCTCCCAGCCCACTCCAGTGGAGTCATGAAAAAAGTGCAGTTAAGAAAAGGATTGATACAGAATGGGTAAACTGACAAGCAGGAAATGACCAAAGCTCACTTGAAAAGGTCAGGAACAGATGATTGTGAAGTGGGACAGGTCATTAAAAGAAAGAACACCAAAAGGAACAGATCACAGGGAAGGATAAAGAATTTGGGGAACAAATATAAAAGAAATAGTACAACATACTAGCGGCCCCCAACCTATAGATTGAAGCAACACACAGTAAAGTTGCTTGTGACACAGGAAATGAAAAGGTTCTGAAGACATGGAAAAGGTTCTGAAGCATGGAAAATAAATTACAATGTTGCCAAGAGTGTGATAATTGCATAGTGTTGTTGACAGTAGTCAACACAGGTTGGGGAGCACAGCTCTTTATCTCCCTTCACTAGGTTAAAATCATTCCACCTGATTCCCCTCCAGATTTGGGGAGGGGTGGTGGAGGTGTGGAAATAAACATCTCTGGTTAGAGAAAGTTGGCCCTGGAGTTGGCCAGCTCTATCTGGCTACAACATGTGTAGGCACGCCCTGCAGTCAAGATAAAACAGTCACAGCCTATTTTCCTACAGACAAGAAAATGCCACACAAAATGTCCCCAGCACTGCTTGGGGCTGAACTGGCGTCTTATTCTTAGGGCTGCTCATTTTGGTGCTCTTGCAAATAAGATGGTGACAGACATGTGGAAAAGTGGTCAATGCTGCTTTCTGGGCTGATTCTGTCTCAGAGTATGATCTTAACTTCCAAAAGTACAACTCTGCCACACTTGACAAGTACCCAGTAAACCAAAAAAATTTTAAAGATTCCTGCAGGAGATCAGATGAAGGAAAAGACCCCTCCTGTGAGAATCAGAAGATAATGAAGTTTCTTCATTTCTAACCAAATAAACACTGGATTGTTTATCTTCTTGTCCCCATTTCATGTACATGGTGATTTTGAAATATTTCTGTTTATTTTATAATATGCAGCAAAATGAATGTTCCTTACACACTGAAATAAACAACCCTTTTTCTCCCTGCCAAACACACACAAAATTCTACACACAAGAAACTTCCTTCCACATCCTTCCTTTGTGGTTGTGAACTCCTCTGGGGCTGACAACTCCCAGCAGATCCAACAGAACACTTGCCATTGCTTTCAGTCAAAATACAATTGCACCCTTTTCTTATAGCAGGCAGAGAGTTAATTGAACAGAGTTGAAGATGTATTGTAGGAGACAGGAGTAAATCAAATTATATGAAAACATTCCCACGGTTTTGATTTACTTCACAGAAAGAAGCAAAATATTAGACATCTTATATTACTTCACATTTGCCCGGAGGGCAAATGTGAGGTAAATGTTCAGAAAATTCTAAAAATGTAGCAATAAGCCCCTTCTAAGTTCTCTGTGAAAAAAATGCATTACTGAGAATACAATATTATTCTAAGATGATGAACAGAAGTCTCTGAACCCACTTTGGAGGGCAATAGTTTCCACTGGTTTAGATGGGATATTCCTTTGCAAATCTGAAATTGTGAACTAATAAAAATTGTAAACAGAAGGCCTCTCGAAGCGGTGAACTGGGCAAGTTTGTAGTGCTGCTGACATCTACTGAGAGAAAGCCAAATTGCACATCTTTGCAAAGGGATGAGCCTCCTTTGGCCCTTATTTGTTGTTTGCTCTTCTGCTTTTCAGACGCATTTCATGCCTGCTTGCATATTTATTATCTTGTATCAATATTCACTTGCTTCATTTAAGGTCAGTGAGTCAATAGTTATATTATAGGAAACGTCAGGGAGGAGATAAAAGGGGCCTTCAGGAGATGGCTTTATCCCTTACATAAATGCTGCAGACTTGTTCTTACAGCTGCAAATCTGAAAGCTCAGATTGACACACAGGATCAGGTGTATCAGGATGCACTTCTAGTTCATACTGACTGCACATAAACCCCTCAAATTGTGGCAGCTGAAGCCAAAATCCACATAGTACAAAACACTGGATTTAAGAAACCGTGCTCCAAAAGTAATATTGAAAATGTAGTATCATTTGTTTCCTATAGGAAACAAAACATTTAGCTAAACTATGGCAGGAATAAAAATATCACAACTATGAGAATTGTACACAAAAAAAACCAAGTCAGAAATACTTTCTGATGTGTGTTTCTGTTGTCACAGGGACACATGGCAGTGACACTATTCAAGCAATTCAAGAAAAATTTTTGCTGGTATCTTGTGCATTAAAAAGCACGTTCTTTCCCCATGCTGAACAAAGAAGAATTCATAGCCATCCATAGAGCCATAGAACAATAACCATTACTACAGGTGTCATGTCTAAGGATTTCATTCTACAGCAGGAAAGGTGTGTCTATCTCAGTTTGAGTAACAGCAGTTTGGGGGGCGTGGGGGAAGAAACAACATAACCTTCTAATAAAGTTGGAGTGAGTCAGGGTGATAATGATTGAGTGGGCACTTGTTTCTCCACTTCTGGGGCAATGTTCTCATCACTGATGTTACATTGACTTTACAGGATTATAAATAAAAACTAATTTGGCAAATAAATATTTGTAACATAGAGCAACACAATAAAGCAGCTTAATTAATTTTATTTCTATAAGCGAAACCTTCACAGTCAAAATTAAATATCACATTACAAGATTTGATCTGAGTTGTTATGAAATGCCCCCATGACCTTGACAGGGCCAGGATTTCAGTGTCTGCAAGAGCTTTTCACAGTTGTTTTCTACAGATTCTGAAACAGATGTAAACAGGAGACCTTTGGCTCATGTATCTGTTGTATAAAATATCTCCATCACTAATTTTTGGACACACAGGACTAAGTTCCAACATTTTTAGGTGAGTAGGTCCAATTGATAAAGCTGATACACACACAGCTCCCACTTAGGTTCTGCTTTGAAAATCACACATAGGTTAAAAACTGCAGGACAGGATTGGAAACCCTCTCCTGACTGTTCTCTAATAGAAGGATCTATGCCTCAGTTATCACCTTGAATTTTTCTTCATACCTAAAGCTTGGCTTCTACATACATTCTGACATGCCACATGGGAGGACTATACAGTTCAGCACTTACCAGCAGGATTCATGTAGTCATCACTCATGCCTAATCCAGAATACGTTCCTATTTCTCACACTGGCCTCCTCAGAAAAAGTAGCTGCAGCCTTGTGTGTCTTCCTAGAGTAGGAAAAGGTGAGTTATACTGCTTCTTCACCAAAATAATGCTTTGAAGAGCAACTGGAAACTAATCTCTCTCTTCAACACATCAGATAGGTTTAAACCCATGTTCTCCCTTTCCCTGAGGTTTGCTAAACTGGGTAACAGCTTTCCCTGAGGACATAAACCTACACCAGTAGAGAGCAGTTTGCAGGCCCCTGGCTAATGAATTTTTCTGAGACATTCAACAAACAGAAGGGAACAGGCTCTGCAATAAGAGGATTTAATCCCAGCTGAATTCTACAGACACCTAATTATTTGATGGTGTGATTTCAGAGAAATGAAAGTCACTTAACTTCTGAAAAGAAATACCCAGGAACCTTATTTCCTGTCAGATTGCTAATCCAGAGTACCCCTTACTGTTTCTCTTTCTGCTTTCTGGTGTGACCTGGACTTTACATGGATCTTTCAGAGGGGGCTTCTCACATATTTTATAGGAAGCCCTGGCACTTAACTCATGGCTGTGCCTTTCATGCTGTACTCAGAGCTCTAAAAACTGCACAGCACAGTGCTCAACACTGTTACATCTCAGTCTCAGAAAATCCCTCAATTAAATGCCATTTATACACTCATATCAATGCATTTACAATGGGCATTTAGGAGAGTTAAGGATCTACTGAAGCAAAATCCCATGGCCTGGTACTTGGACGGAATTCTAACACACTGTTATGTTTAAAAATACACAGATCAGGAATAAAGATGAGGGAGCAGAACATATTCGAACAACTGTTCCTTAACAGAAATAATTTACTTATTCTATTACAAATCTATTTCTGATTACCTAAAAAGAATGTTGAAACACATGACTTTCTAGAAAAAACTTGGTTCCAGAGATGAGCCTCTGAAAAGGCTCACTCTGGCTTGCACTCACGGAAAACCAAGGCACTCAATATCAACATTTTGGCAATCCTAATAACAAAGACTGCCAAAAATATGTTGTCTATCAAACATACACGGAAGAAAGATGTTAGAATATTAAGAACAGATGTCACAGATATCTTCGAAAATACTCATGCTCCCCAAGTACTCTGCAAGGCAATATGCACAAAACCTCATTGAAAGATTACATTAATGCATCTTGTTCAAATGCTTCCAAGTATCATATATGTATGTAAACTTACTTATAAAATATGTACCTTTAAAGATGTTAGAAAGGAGGATAGTGTCATAATTTGATAATGGCTTTGTATCTTAAAACTTTAACAGTTCAATAATGCAGTAAAGACTACTTTTTACAGGATGTTATTTAAACCATTTTTGGTGTGTGTGTGCAAGGTTTTCCAGTTATTGAGTATTCATTTATTTACATTTTAATTATTATTCTACTGACAAATAAAGTTTAGCAAAAAAAATCCTTTTAGAAAAACATCTAAACAACATAATGAAAGGAATCTTTGTAGAAGAATAGGATGTTGTTTAAAATTAAAAGACCACTTAGAAAACCAAAATATCTTAAGAGTTCATTTGAGCAGGCACAGAATATGCTTTCTTCCTCTGCTCTATTTATTTTCAGTATTAACAATTCTAAACAGTAAAAATTAAGCCAATTTCCAAACAGAAAATCATGGGAACTGGCTGATTTATTTATTTATTTGTAAACATAGGAAGCATTGGATTCTTTCTAAGTGACAGAATTTTAAAAATAATTTACCTTTAGGGCTGATGTCCCAGATTTCAGGCATAGAAACTCAGCTTACACAACTGAACCCAAGATTTTCATGTATGATTGATTCAGGTGATAGAGTGTTAAAGAAAAAAGCAACAACAACAAAACAAACAAAACTGCCCCCAAACCCTATTGAATATTTTAATGTTCCCAGTAAAATAATGGGCATCGACACCATTGTGGTTCTAATGGGATGACATTTTCAAGTAACAGTCAAGAAACCAGAACACTGCAGTTTGAACTAACGATTCTGACTTTTTAAATTTTCCTACTGAAATCAGAATTTCAGTAAGAAGTGGATCATGGCTCTCTAAGACAGGCCACCAAAGATAAGCCCACATGTGAGCATGCAGAGCCTAAACCAGATTTGTCTTGACGTTTAAACGTGTCTCCATGCTAAACTCAACTAAAGATTTTCTGAGATAAACGATTTACTATTTGTTGTTAAAAATACTGTGCTGAACTCAGAAATGTCATGTTGTGGATGATATAACAGTAACGTAATAATGTTATAGTAAGACAATACACTCCTAAAATGTAATAGTAGCAACAACACTGGCATTTTCTGTCCTTTAAATTTTTCAAAACAGGGCTCATTTCTTCTTACCGTACATTGCTGACAGGATAATAGCAACACAGTGCTGACAATACAACAATAACGCCTTCCCGGCCAAGGGTGGGCCGGGCGCCCTCAGCGCTCGGCTGTGGAACCCCAGGCCATGGAGGCCGGGCCGGCGCTGCTCCCGCCGCACAGCCCAGGAAAACACGGTGTATTTCCACGGCCACCGGCATGTGTGAGGACTTCATGGAACACGAGCAGATTTAACCCTCTTTTCGAGAGTACACATTCACAGCCTTTGCCGAACTAGGCTCTAAAACACGATTTCTTCTTCTCTTTTTTTTTCATCATCCCCTTACAATTAACAGATGTGAAGGCAAACTTGGCATGTACAGACGACTTAATTTTTTTTTCCCTTTGAATAACCTGGTTATATCCAGTTTCCGCAGCAATTGTAAGAGTGTTTACATTGCGGGTCCTTCCCCCCCCCCCCCCCCCCCCCCCCCTTCATTTCCCTCTTTTAATAATAGAAAGCAGACGTGGCTGCCCGGTGCCCTCAGGAGGCCGCGCAGAGGAGGGCGCTGCCGGCTCCGCGTGGCCGCTCGGGCGCGCAAGAGGCGCTGCGCGGGGTTATTTATTTTGTTCATATCTGCAGACCCCCAGGGCCCCATTCCGCCCTCCCTGGCTGCGCTCCAGGCCCAGGCTGTCAGCCAGGGAGAGTACAATATCTCCAGGCTATGGCCCATTTAAAGTTTTTCCTCAGCTCTCACCGAACTTCTCGCAGCTCAGGGGGAGGCCACGCCATCTCCTCCCGCGTGGAGCAGCCCCGGACCCGCCGCCAGCCCGGCCGCCGCTCCGGTTCCCGTCACCCCGGGCTGTGCCGCCCCTCACAGACAATCCCCGAGCTGAGGTCCTCTCCACAGCCCCAGTCCGGGGTGACTTGCAGGGCGCAACTCCCACTTTGTGTGCTTCCCGTCTTCTGAAGCTCCGTAAGGAGGTCTGATATTTAATTAAAGTATCATGACAAAACTAGATATTTAATTACATGATGATATCAGCTTGACAGAACATCATAGATCCACAGAAAATTGTGTTAGAGTTGGAGTTAAGCTGTTAGTCAGAAGCTACAAACAGGCCAACTGTATTCCTCAAGCAATGGGAACAGATACAGGATCAGGCAAGGCTGTCAATAAAAATCTCAAAAGATGTTTTCAAACCTCTTAGTTTTCAAACGTTATCATGCTTGGTTACTCTACTGACATGAGGTTACACTACCTAGCACATTGCTCATTAGCAGGTCTTCATTAACCCAAGCAGAGCTTGCACTAATGAGATTCCATTGCTACGATTGCCCTGTCAAGCCAGGCAGGGTTCTAGGGTGCTGCCTGCTGCCACACTGGTATCTCATGGCATTACAGTAGGAGTGCACTAATTATAGAAAACACTAGTTATAATTTTCAAACCCTAAAACAAGTCCCAAACAAGGCCATTTTTGTGGGCAGGAAAAAAAGAAAAATTAGTTTCTCTCTACCTTAGGGTTTAAATGGCAGCCTTGAAACATTGGCACAACGACAAAAGCCACAAAATGCCTTGTATGGCACAGCTCTGCAATGGGGAACAGGGTGGTCACAGAGGGGACATCAGCTCTTCAGACAGAAGCACAGATTGAGACTTTCCTGAGGACATAGCTCAATCAATCATCATCTGGGTTGAAGCACCTAGTCCAACCACAAACAAAGCACTACTGGACAGGTGAAACAAATGGCAACACTGATTCAGACTGATCACATGAGTCTCAGTTGTTCCAGCTGTTCGGAAAAACACTGCTCTCCTGACAGGCTGTGTGCCAGGTTGAGTATTGTCCTTACACAGGTGGCAAAGAATCATAAAGGCAGCATAACCATCACTCTGGGGCTGCTCCAGCTAAATCGAAAACAGGAGTAAGTTGTGTATCCACACAGTATCCTGGTTTAACTAGTACTGTTGGGTGATCCTGTATTATACAGCACATGTATTAATAATAGAAAACCATAACCTAGCAAAACATTTCCTGCTGCAGTGATAGGCTGTAAGGAGGTCTCCTGGCTCTCCATGGGCTAGACATGGCCCCATGGTCCTTGATCAAAGCCCGTGTACAATGTATTTAAATGCTATTTGATCCAGGGGAGTCCTGTGACATATAGCACTCCTACAAACATCCTCTTATACTACTACCACAGATATCCATCTCACTGCACTGTCCAGGCAACAAAGTATGGATTTCATATCAAGTTTTGTGATAAAGTGTAATCCGACTCTCATGTCTCCTCTACTCCACTAGTAAAGCTATTTACTTAGACATCAGTTTAGCAAGGAACATAAGTATAGGCTAGGTTTAAGAATGAGTGCCATGCTGTCCTTCCTTACACATCTGGAAAAGGTGTCTTGGGTTTTTATCCTAAGCTCTACATCACTGATTCTTAGAGCCTCCAAATATTTTGGAGCTATCCTTTCTTACACACTAATGCACAAAAAAGAGCACACCAAGTCCTTTGGAGCACTTCCCTTCAAAGCTGTGGCAGAGTTATGGACAACATACACAAGTTAGACAGATGTGACACAGACTGAAATACAAACTGCTGCTCTCTCCAGACCTATGAAACTTTATCTCTTATCTCCCTGTTTTTAAAGATAGGAAAAGTGCAGTTCAGGTGACAGTATCCCACAGACCCATTCCACTAGGAAAAGCACAGTCTGATCTCTGAGGAGAGGGAGCCCCTATTCTAGGAAGAAGTGTGTGATACCTCATAAGACAGGCATAATGGATGAAATATGACATGGTGCTTCACCAATTACCTTTATGCTAAAAGCCAAACACAATTGATAACCCTGAGAACTGCTTGCAAGATAGAGAACAGAGCTCTTCTCAACATCTGGCTAATATACCTGACTTGTACTCTTTTTTCAGGAAGATTCTGATAACCTTATAACAACATATGCTCTTTGCTGGGTTGGTTTTGGTTTCGGTTGTGGGGTTTGATTGCTTGTTTTAAACAAAGTGCTATTTATAAAGTAGTAAGTGATAACTTTACCATCTAATGAAATATTTACTTTTTCTACATCTTGCTTTCTTTTAATTTAAAAAATTTCTCTGCATATAAGTATGTGGCACATGAGCACAAAAGTCAGCTTGTAATGTATGTACTACCTAGAAGTTTTTTATCTTTGGATATCTACAAAACTTAAGAATGATTTAGGAAATAAAAATACCTAAATAGATAAATGAGTTAGCATTCTAAATGTACGTGTCAAGTGTCTCAACAGCCATTAAGTACAAACCTATAAACTTCATTTCCTCTCTACCGTATGGTAGTTTGAGTTAAATGAAGGGTCAAGACAGAGCTTGAACTCTTTCACCTGTAGACAAAGCACCAAAAGAATGCATAAAGAGAATTTTCATCTGCTACAAATGATTTGAAGCTAATTTTATTACTGTTTTTTATCAGCGTTTTTCATTATTGGGAATAAGTAATCAGTGTTGGAACAGGGCAGAGCTGATAAGCAAAGCATTTACCCATACTGCCCCATCCTTTTAGCAAGATCAGAAAACAAAACCGGAGGAAGAATTCAGAACTGTCAGTGTATTTCAGATTCAAGATCTGATGAGCAATTTCCCTTAAATTCCATGAGAGTTAAGATGTCCAAACCACACCCTCAGGTTTTAACTATGAATACAACTGCAAAGAGTGGCTGCCCTGTAAGAGGGGAATGCTGCAGTCATGGCATGGGCAGCACACACACAGCAGCAGCACATCCCCACATCACAATTATCCATTTACCCCTTCAGTGCAGAGCTGTTTTCTGCAGTCAGTGCTCTGTGAGCACCTGCAGATGAGAACTGAACACTTTCCCATGGGAGATCATTCAACAGATAATTCCTCTGTTACAAGATCTGCTTAATATTCACAACCTACATTTTCCCCTTAGATTTATCCATTCCACTTTATTCCCTGTCCTTCCTCAAGTGCACCTCTCTGAGTTATAAACCTCTAAATAATTTGTCTTCCTCCTCTGTGTTCCTGTAACAATGAGTAGATTGCACTTTCTGAACTATAACACTACAAATTTCTGGTGCATAGTTTTAGCAATAAAGAATTAGGTATTCTAATAAATACAAGGATAAAATTAAGGAAAATTAACTACTAAGCTATAGATCAATGAGCAAGAGGTGAAACTGCCAAAGAGATGCTCTTATTAGATTATCAAACTCAAGGTTGATTTATGGCTTTCACTGTGCTTCCTTATCCATCACGTTTATAGTGTGTAGAAAGGGTTACATAGCACAAATTGCCTTGTTTTAATTAACAGTGAAATTTTGGATAGCATGGCTACCCTGATCTGAGTCTAGGTTACTTTTTTTGTTTTCAAAATATGAAAGCAGAAAACATATTTTATTAATTTGGGAGAGCTGTAACAGAACCAAATACAATACACTTGTCAGCCCACAACTTTCTAACATGCCTATGATTTGCCCAGAAATGACAAGCTGTGGAGTAGCCCTGCTGAAAGGGCTCTGAGGGTCTTGGTAAAGAGCAAGCTGCTTGAGCCAGCAGTGTACCTGTTCAGCTTGGAGAAGGGGAGACCTCAAGGGGATTGAACAGCTTCCTCCAGTACCTACATGGTCATCATCAAAAGAGAGAGCCAGGCATAAGCTGAAACAAGAGAGGCTTTGTTCCCAGCCTCACAGGAGGACAGTCATACTTGGAAACAGATTATCCTGAGAGATTGCATGGTCTCCATCCTTGGAGGTTTCCAAAACCAGTCTGGATTAAGGCCCTGAGCAATATCATCTGGCCTCAGAACTGACTGCTTTGTGCAGAAGCCTGGCCAGGAGCTCTCCTGAGGTCCCTTCTAACCTGAACTGCCACACGAGCCCAGTCTGATGCAGGAACAACTTTGTCAGCTAGCACAAGAGAGACTTTCTGAATTGTACTCAACATGTCTGCCTCTCCCACCTCTGAAAGGGATGATGACCTGTAGTTCAGACTAGCACAGTAGTCCCCTAAAACTTTCTTAATCCAGTGGTATAGCACAACTCAGCCAGTGACTCAATAATGTTGGCAGCCAGCTTACACTTGTGCTCCTGCTAGTGACAGCCAGGGTAGGGAACTGCAGAAATGTGCTGATGTTGACAGGCTGGGCTGTGGGGAAGCATAAATTAAACTGAAAGTGGAAATTGAAGATTACTAAATCCTGAATACGCTATAGAAGAATTCTTCATTTTGTCCAGGGCACCCAGCAACAAAGGTACAGATCATCTCAAAAAAATTTTTTTTTTTTTTCACTGCATGAATGGAGTAGTTTTAATAATATGTGGAAATAACTGTTCAACCTCAGAGACATGATTCACTCCTCCCAAAGTAAGTGGTTTTGCAATTATAGCCCACAGTAGAGGCTTCTCTAAGGAATATAGAGAAAAACCAAAAACTGAGCATGCTTTTGCTAGCCATTGACTCATCACAGTTGTAATACCAGGATCAGATCTGGACTACAAACAGTATTTCATTCAGTCTTGTCGCTTCATTGCTACCTTTTTAAAATACTTCGGTGGATAAAAATACCTCTTCACTGTTTGTAAGGGATACCACATTCTTAGCACTATCACATTACCAAAAGTAAAAAAGATAAAGAAAGCATCTTTCAAATATTGAGAATAACTTTTAAAAATTATTATTTATCATTTTCTTTTCAGCACAATTTAAATGTTATCATAGCTGGAATGAAGTACAGTGCACTGCCAGGAATTTCAGAAAAGGCCCTTCCACCCCAGGAAAAGTTCAGTTGCATTCTACTTTAATGGCTTCTGGCAAGCTTGCACTATTGTTTTTGTACAAACAGAAGTAAGTTTGATACAAATAAAAAATGGAACTTTACGTGAATGAAGCAAACATCAAATTCCTTAATCTTCAAAAGAAACTGTATCCCTGAATAATTAACTATGATATATTTATAAAACTAGAATAATTGAAAACAGAATTCTAAGTTGATTCATGTGGACTGCGCTGAAATATTTATTATTGCAAGTCCAGAAGATCTGTCTGGGTTTTGTCACTGGAAATGTCTAAACTCAGTGTCCAGATGTTTATTTAAGTTGCTCCCACATAGTTCTAATGTCAATTACTAGGGGTTATCAGAGAGCATCACTGTGTATCTTCCTTGACTAATATTCTCATTTCTTCTGCATCTTTGATGTTTTCTTTCATTAAAATTCCTGGCTCACAGCCACAAAAATCTGCCGTGCAGGCAAAAAAACTGGTCTGCAGACATGACACATGAAGATGCCCAATGTCTGTGCAAGGATAATATTTATCATCAGCTATCATTTAAGCAGTACTATAATCAGTACAATGCCAACTTAAAGCAGTTCTGAGAAAGACATGTGAAACCAAGGAACAGGAACTTCTAATCAATATGAAAAAACCTGTGTCAGTAAAGAAAATATTATTACATATAAGAAAAGTTTTGTGAATCCGTGTGGCTTGGGTTGGGTTTTGTTTTTTTTCCCATAAGGCAAAAGCAGGGGGAAAGTCAATGACAAAGTAATTTCACACATAATTACAAATGGAATTGATGGATCTGTAACTCTGGAAACCAGAATTACATCAAGACTTTTATAGTAACCAGGAGACAACACAGACCACTCGTAACAGTGACTTAAACAGAAAGAGCTTATCACAGTCGCTGAAGGTTTCATACATTCAAATACAAATAATAGCCAGGTTATATATATATATATATAAACATGAGCTAGGTTATCTGTTACCCAAAATCAGGGGGTTCATTTTGCTGTAGGCAAATTCTGGAAGATTCATTTTCAAAGATTTGTAAGAAAACAGAAGAAAATAAACATTAATTCAATATAAGTGGAAGTAGAGCCATAAGATGACTGAAGAAGAGGGCCAATGCTATTTCATGTTTTCAAGTTAGTACCCAGGTACTAACACCAGGTTCCTCTCTTGGTGAGGAATTTTAGTTCTCATTGATCTGTAAGAGACAGGCACCTTGCAACTTCAATGGAAAAGTGCCTAAATAACTTGGAAATGTAACGCTCATTGACTATGTAATTTACTCTCCCTACACTGTCAGTTTGGGAAGGTGTATCCACCTACCAGGCAAAGCCCTAATAGCTGAGCATTCAGCCTTGCAGAGAGTCATTCTCCCTCACTAAGATCTCCTACAAATGGTGTCATTGCACCTCCAGATTCAGTTGTGATTCTGCAGGGCAAGCTTTGTCACAGTATTTGTGCCCAGTGCAGCACAAGTTGGGCAGTGTAGATGACAGCTTCAATTCAGAGATGGGTGCAGGAGATCTCGTGCTGTTACAGCCAGAGCTGCAGTACTCCCACCACTGTCTGACTACTCGCTGAGTAAATTTAATGTATATGTTACTGCAATCAAATAACAAGTGAGAAAACATTTTTCAGGAAAAAAAAATGAAAAAATACAGAAATGTTACAACTGAAATTTCTATTCACAAGTGTACAAAGAGTATTTCCTATCAAGTGCTCAGCTTCGGAGACTTGGCAAACCTTGGACTGCAACCACTTGCCACATTTATATCACTGTCTTGATCTAATAAGCAAGTACATTAATACCAGCTGTGTGGAGAGAGGCAGGAAATAGGAATATGTTCATTAAGCATTATGGCTCCACTCATATCAGTCATGATTTCAGTGGAGATCTGCCAATTCATGCATGACACAATTATGGTCCCCAATATCAAACCTGAAAGAAAAGCAATGAGGGTGTCAATACAAATTCTTACAAATTTTCCTGTCAAGAAATCTCTTAAACTTACTGCTGGAGGACACATACACTCATGTTTAGGTGATTAGAAGTGAAACGCTTATCTCAATGATTCTAGCAAGTTGAAAATCAATTTGCTTCCCACACACATTTCACTGTGCTCATTTGTGTCTCCTCACATCCAGTAACTGATTCACAGCTCTTATTCACAAATTCCCTTGCACACAGATTAAACAAAACACAGAGCCGATATCCCAGTTCAACAGCACTTGCAAATAAATGTTCCTAGAGGAATCCAACTTTGACTTCAATTCAGTATTACAGTGAAGCTTTCATGCTTCACCAAATCAACGGGCAATTTAGTAAAAGCTTAATAACCAAATGATCAGAACAGTTGCTTTAAACAAGAGATGACTAAATGCTTCTAAAGCTTTGCATACGTAATAATAATTACAGCATGGATTTACAAAGGAGTCAAATGCAGTTGTGCATTCATATCCCATGAAAAGTGAGTGTGATTGTAAAATGTTTGGGCTGCAGTCAGCTAACGTTTGCCCACAACAGTGGCAGCAGTGACCTAGCACTGCAGAGAATGAGAATAAAACACAATCATTAGCTGACTGAAAAAGAAAAAAATACCACAACAAAATAAATGTTTTCACACAGCTGTGTTTTCTACTTCCCTTTCCCTCCCAGAACGTGGGAGTTCACAACCTAAACCCAAACATTAGGAGACCAGGAAATCTCAATGGTCATCTCCACACATACCACCCTAAAAGCAGTGAATTTGCGAAAAAACCTGTAAACCACAAACTAAGGGAAAATACAAGGCCACAACATGCAACACCTATACCCGGAAAAATTTGCGCTTACAAAATAGTTTGGAGAAATTATGCTTCTTTCTTATACTGCTCTGAAAAAGAAGCAGGGCTGGGAGAGCTGAGAAAAGCTACCTTTTCCTACAGTAGAGTCCCCAGGGTAGGGCACACTTTCTTCCAACACAGGACTCTCTCAGCTTGTCCTCTTTATGCCTTTCATTTTCATTTGTGATAAAAGGCTGGTTGCAATCCCCCTGGCCCAAGGACATTCCTTGCAGGCACTAATTTGCTATAGGCAGAGAATGAGCCAGACACCACCCAAACTATGCCAGAAATGTTCTGAACTGGGTCCTACTACAGATAATTTTCACTGGCAAAACCCAGCATGGCACATGACTGAGGTTCCAGGCTCCTGGATCCAGAGAGCTGGCCCTGCAATGGAGCCGTGCAAAGAAACAAACCAGCAGCCACATCCACACCTCCAATTCGGGCTGCTCAGGACTGACCTCCGGGAGGCTGCTAAAGGCTGCCAGCTTGTGGTGTGTCTGCGAGTTCCACACAGAAACCCCGAAACTATTGCCTGGGGCTGCTCATGGACCATGACCAGCTTTTGCCGTGGCTTCCCACTCAGCTTTTGATTCATCAATCAGTAGCACCTGGGTATGGTTTTCCCCGACTCCTGATACTGTATCCCTGTGGCAGATTCAGAAATTCCACAGCACAGAGCCACAGTTTACACATTCTCTCCATTTGCCACTCCCATTTCCTCCACACAGGAGCTCACAGCTTACTGTCACCGACTTTTTTCTGATCACGTGGCCCTTAGTAGTCCACAAACCATCAGACAGAAAACTACTAACTCTGAAATACAGGAAAGGCTTCTGTGTCTTTTCTACTCTTAGTTATTCTTAAAGTCTGACAAAAATAATTGGAGTACAGCAGCATTTAGGCTTTTCTTCTTTCAAATAGTTCCTAAATACTTAGCATAAATTTTTAGGTGGCTAAATCCTCTAGATGATGTTATCACCATAGCTGGCAAACCAGACTGCATGTTCTCTCCCTCAGGAAAAGTTAAAGCTGCTGCACAGAAAATCTGTTACAGGGCTTTTCTTCTGTGCAGTTTGGGCATCAGGTACTTCCAGCAATGCAGAAATCAAGGGACTACAGCTGGTGCTGCACAGATCTCTGCCTCACATACTATAGCTCTCTGACTCACAGGACACATTTAAGCTCTGTCTCTGTGCCATCTCTCAGACCTGCAAGATTGGCCAGCTTTAGGTCTCACAGGTCTTTTCTCACCATTTGCATTCCTAGTTTTCTTACCCAATATAGCCATTGTTTCCTAGCTCCATCTCCGTGTTTTCCTTGTGAAGCACTGAAGCAAAAGAGATCCAATTTTCCTCTAAATTTTACATGGTCAAAACAAAACATTATTCACACGAGCAACTTCAAAAATATATTATCCATTCTTTATTTTTACTGTGTTAACAGCCCATTCCAATATAACAGTCCATTCTCAGAACAGAGACCAAGCTCCTCAACTCTCAATATACATTTTGAAATGATCTGGAACTGGGGAACAGTGAAATACACAACAGCAACACCATAATCAGAAACTTTTTCAGTATGACTATACTATTTAATGATTAATCCTTTTATTATCTAACAAATCCTTTCGTGATCCTCTTGTACTCTAACCTTTCACAAACTTCTGGATTGCACATCCACCTTAACACAGGATTCTTTTTAAACCTGACTTTGCTTTCTTATCATCCACAGAATCCTAATTCAAAGTGCCTACCTGTGCTCAGAAGCAACAGCCCCCACGAAAGCTTCTAGATTTTACAAACTTTAAAATAACTTAAAATTCATACCTTTAGCTTAGTTTTGTATTCACACAAGACTCTCCTCCACAAGAACTCCCCAAAACTGCACTGAACAGCTGCTAATTGTTTAACAAATACGTAATGCATTTCACCTGTTACCACAGTGATTTCCACCCCACCTTATCTCCTTTTAAAGGTGAAGTTTACCCATTTTAGGGATTATTTTGGCAAAGGCCCAACATGTTGAATGCTATCAAAATAAAGATCAAGAAAACTGCCTCTGCTTTACAGAGTTTAGAGAGCAAAATTATGTGTTAATAGCACAAGGAAAGAGTTGGTTTAGTTAGCAGAAGTGGGTGGTCAGCAGAAGCCTAGGTAGAGGTAAATTTAAGTACTCTAGAAAACAAATCCCTAACTGTGAAGCTTTGTGTAAGCCTTTAGCACAGAAAAGCCAGCATGGAGAAAACACACACAGCATCTTACAGAAGTGTGACAGCAGAGTCAGTAAGGATAAGGGCAATGATCCTAACCAGGGGAAGAGATGCAAACAGCCTGGAAGTGGTAATTTATGTTTCATGAAACAGCAAAGGGAAAGGCAATACAATTCTGAGGCTGCTTGTCCTTGAGCAGCACAGACTGCAATAATGGGAGGGCTGGTGACGAGATGCAGCTGGACAAGCAGGTGGTAGCATGGAAAGCATTGATCTGAGAGATGAGCTGCATCCACAAGAGGAGATCACTCCTCTGGCCTGTGAGTCAGAGCCACACACTGAACAGAAATAGAATCAACTGAGATCAACTGGGTTGTCAGCATGGATGCTGAGGGATGAATGTGAATGGCTGAAAACAAGCCAAAGAATTGTGCTGACAAAGGCAAGTGATGGTGAGAAGCTGGGAGGATGAAGAAGGAGCATAGACAAGAGAGGAGGTAAAAAATCCCCAAGTATGAAAAGAAGGTGGAAAGGTGAGAAGGCCTGGAAATGACAAACATCTGCAGAGTCTGAAACCAAAACAGGAAATAAGGAAAGCCTCAGGAGAGCTGTCATGGCAAAGACACAAAGATGTTGAGGTCTCTGAGATATTCAAGGGACTGAGGCACATAAGAGGTGCCAGGTGTACAGCTGGTATTTAGATGGAGCTCCAGAGAGCAAGATAAGATAGCAGTGGCAGGAGGATGCATGACACAGGGCAGGAGTTAGACACACACACACACAGAGCAACGTGTCATATGAAAGGGAATGGGGGTACAGGGAGGCAGAATATGGATTTGGTTTAGTGACAGCAAGTAAACCTAATACAGAAAAGGGAAGAGCTGATGAGAAGCCAATGAACAATGAGAACAAGAAGGCTGCAAGAGGAAAGGGTACAGGAAAGAGCAAGAGATGACCTAGTCAAAAAATATCACAATTAGCTTAGCAGCAGTTCCACCTGTCCAACTGCAGGGCCAGGGTATGGACTGTGCCACAGGGACTGCCCAGGAGGGCTTGTGGAGCATTTGGGAGAGAGTTACTGCCTGCTAGGAAGGTGCTACATGCACTCAAGAAGTGGCAGAGAGCTTCCTCCCCCATTTTCATCCCGTGCAGCTTTTTAAATGACTTGCAGCTGGAGAAGCCTTGGTTTCCAAAGACATCATTCCTGCAGGAACATGTACACAACCAGGGACAGCTGTGGCAACATCTTGCAAAACAGGTGTTGCCAGGCTATACAAGGAATCTCTGAGGTTTGTTTTTAAGAACTGAATTCAAACTAGGCTTGGAAAATCCTAGTCCACAGTGAAATATCATTGTGAGATACTTGCCAGGTGTGTTCCTTATCTTTCCAAATTCATACTATTATTCATGGTCTTGTAAGGAAGGTTGCTTTTTGTCTTCAAGTTAACAGCCAAAACTTAAAAATACACAGAACACTTTCTCTGAGAAAACCAGAGGGTGGATCTCTTAATTTACAGTACTGGACTATGAAAAAATAGTACTCCAAAGTATGAAAGCAGTGTACAAAAATAAGGAAAAACATAAAAATCTTTAATAAAAATAGTAAAGTCTTCAGATTAACTTGATCTCTTGATGTGCTTTGCCATAATAACCAAAAATCAAACAGCAGTCCCTTAAAGCCCAAATGGAATTTGAGTTACAAAATAACTTTAAATTCTTCCCTATTTACAACATAAGGGCAGCAAGTGTTATTTTAAGGTGCAGGCTCAGAAACAAGTTCTCATGTGGTAAGAAGCTACTTTACAGCCTAAAGATCAGATATTTATTGTAAATTTCTGAGCAGGTATTTTCACCATATGGTAAAAGCAAGGTAATATTAAATAGGTAAAAGAAGTATCTCACATTTATACAAGACAAGAGCTGTCATACATGTGAACAGTTCACAGGAACCTCAGCTTACTTTATGGACACGTTTTGTGCCAAAGCCCTTTGCAATCACATTACTGCACAGAAGAAACCTTCTCTTGTAGCTGACCCATCATAGCCTGTAAAAGTGTATTAAAGAGCTCACTTTATTAAAGCTGAGAACTGTGGGGCATTCCACAAGGACTGGCTGCCCCAAGTGCTCAAAGAACAGTCCCCAAATAAGACTGATAAATATATGTCACATGTATATTTATGATGTCTACACTGAACCCTTCCTGGAGCTGTCATGTGAAAATTTTAAGAAAAAACTGACTAGATCAAGCATTCTCAATATTCGGGTTTGGGTTTTAAGAAGTACTGCATAAAGATCAGTCACATGGCTCATCCTCAGATACCCTTTCATGTATTCAGTCTTCTGCTGAAAAATAATCTTCATCTCTCACTTCTCTGTACTGCATTGAGGCCTCCCCCTCTGGTTCAAACCTGAGCATTTTTATATTCAGTCTCTCTGCAAGCTTCTGTGCTGCAAGCTTGGCTTGCATTTCCTATGTAAGGAAAAAAAGGACACAGGTTAAAAAAAGTGTTCATTTGTCATTTTCATGAATAAACTAATATACTAAAGTATAAACTGGACATCATACTACCAGTAATTCTAAAGAGGGCTTAATTAAAAGTTTTAGTAACTAGCAAAGAAATTTCAGGTTTCTTTTCACACTTACACATAATTATGCTATTAATATTTGATTCTTTTTAGTAAGAGTTGAAATTCCCCCTGTAGCAGCCCCCACCCATGATACACTAATGTCAGTTTTAACAGAACACTTCTACAATAGTGTCTAATTTAAACATTAGCCTGACACTACCTGGAAAGTCAAAATCCATTACAAGAGATTTTGAAGAACCTCAGAACTTGGATTCTTCAGACACAGCAGAAATAAAGGCAAATGCAGATACTTGCATATTTTAACATAACAAATACTGCTAGGCCTTCATTTATGCAAGGCACAAAAACTCTTTAATGAAGAGTGAAGAAAGTGCAATAAGTTCAGCATATCAACACACACAGATTTTGTTTAATGTAGAACTAATACTTTCAGAGGCCAATAATACATTCTTTAATTATATCATTAAAAGAATCAAATACAAGACGAAGTGCCTTTCCTCAAAGTCTGCCCATCTCAAATCACCATCATGAAAAGATCCCTTTATGTTTTCTTTTTTAGGAGTGATCCTGATTATATAATTTTCAGACCAAACTGTAAATTCATACCTCATAAGCTTCTTTTTGCTGTATCTGAATTGCTATGGATTCCTCTATGGATAACAGCTTAGCGGGGGAGTGGTGAAGTGGTGGCAGTCGAGCTGCTGTGATGTCATCCAAATGTTTCTTATCTCTGAGTCGTCTTTCTTCTGGAGGAACTAGAGAGCCAAATCCCCCAGGTGATTGACTGGATGAGGAACCATGAGATGATACACTCTGCTCTCCTGATAATCTGGGAGACATAAAACACCTAAGTTGTGACCCAAATTTGCATCACAAGGTTGAACAACTCCAGTTCCAAAACTTACTTTTAACACGTAAGAGTGGAAAATAAATCTGAAGTGCTACAAAAACACAGACAAATAAAAAGTAAGCAGCACTCAGAAAAACTAGAACTATTTCTCTGCAGAGAGACAATATCACAAGCTCCTCCTGACAGTGAACCAAGCTGGTTTGCTGATTTATTAGCAAACTGAAGTAGCAATGCTTTGGGGGTCACACAAGGTACAAACTGCTACTGCTACCAGAACAATGTGAACTGTAATTTTCCTAAAAGTGTAGAAAAAGCAAAAGGCTGCCAGCTGTTAAAGTTCTACATGTTTTAGAACTGATCCAAAATTTTTGCCAATTGTTTAGTAGTTTTGCACCTTAAGCTATGAAATTCTATGAAGATTCATGACAATTGTTTTAATGGGTAGTATGAGACCACTGCTCAGTACTGCGATTCTGTGGCATTTAAAACTAAAGAGCCAACATATGAACCTCGTGTGTCATGAGACTTTAAATCTCTTTAATCATCACTAGAACATAAAGCCATCATGCTTGCTCTGTACCATTTCCAATTTTATGCACTTCAAGTATCTCACAAAAGGTTTTTCTATTTCATAATACTTACACATTTGTTTTAAATTTGGGTTTTTTTATGACTGGATTCTTGGCTCTAGCCTCTAGAACTTCAATATAATGTGGTGTCTTGGGATGCTGGTTTCCAAATACATTGCATTTATGTTTTGCCACGTCCTGCTCTTTTTCCAATATTTTTTCACTGTTTTCCCCATCTGCAATTGTAACTCTTTGAAAGGCATCAACCAAGGCATCTTTACTACTGTCCAAAGCAGTTGTACTTTCTGTATCATCCTCAGTATTGCTCTGAGAGACCTGCTGATCATTGTTCAGATGACTGCTTGTGGCTGGCTTGGAGACAACTTCACAAAAACAATTCTGATCCTTTGTAATAGTCTTTACTTTATCACTCTGAGTCCTTTGATTTTCCAAAGCTGTATTTGTGGCATCTTCCTCAATACATTCTGCCTCCTCCCTTTCAGCAGAAACATCAGAAATATCTTTAATATTAGAGTTTTCATTAAAGACTGAGGAATCTGCACTGTTCACTGTGTCCTCATTTAGGACAACTTCCTGTTTGTTTGTACTAATCTCCTCCTGTTTTGCCTGAAACTCCAACCTGACAGCAGATAACAACTCAGCTGTCCTGGCAAGCTCTTCCTCTTGGAAAATGGCAAGCTTCAGCTTTTCAGCAAAATCAGAAATCTTCTTACCCTTATCTGGAAGCCTAGCAATGAATTTCCTGAAACAAACAAAAAACAAACAAAATTATTATAAACAATCTTATTTCAATCTGAGATACAGAAGTGTTTTATTAGAATAGCTAATGGAGCCGCTTTCACATTGTAACATCAGCTTCTTATTTACATACTAAACTTCTGAAACACGGCAAGATGCAAAGCACTTGCAGCACAGCAGTAACTATGTGTTGTCAGTGAAATATACAAGTCATGAAATGGTTTGGGTGGGAAGGGACCTTAGAGATCATCTCGTTCCACTCCCTGCCATGGGCAGGGACACCTTCCACCAGACCAGGTTGCTCAGAGCCCATCCAACCCTGAACACTTCCAGGGAGGGGCAGCCACAGCTTCTGTTCCAGTGCCTCACCATTCTCACAGGGAAAAATTCCTTCCTTCTGTATCTAATCTAAACCTACTCTCTTTCAATTTGAACCCAATCCCTCCTTGTCCGCCACTACATGCTCTTGTAAATAGTTTTGCCCCATCTTTCCTGTAAGTTCCCCTCAAGTTCTGGAAGGCCGCAATTAGGTTACCCCAAAGCCTTCTCCTTTCCAGGCTGAACAATCCCAATTCTCTCAGCCCTTCCTCACAGGACAGGTGTCCATCCCTGTGCCCACAGACTGCAGAGCCACACGGCTGCTGAGCGCTGCCCCGCATCCCCGCTGGAGCTCCGGGGGTACCCGCGGCCTCGCCGGCCCCCGCAGGCGCTGAACGACAGCAAGCGATTCGTCCTCTGCCGCCTGCGCGGGGACGGGCGAAGCCGGCGGTAAGCCCGGCCCGCTCCTCTGCGCCCGCGCTCCGGCAGCCCTCACCGGTCAGCCAGCAGCCGCTCCTGCCGCCTCAGCATCTCGCGGAGCTCGGGCAGCGCCCGCCCGCGCAGCCCCGGAGCCGCCGCCATGGGCACCCGGCAGCGCCCCGCGGGCCGCCATCTTGCCGGAAGCGACGGCACGGCGGCAGGGCCGGACTTGCTCGGAACGCGAACGCCGAAAAGGATCCTGCAGCCCGTCCGCCGAGCGGCGGCGGCAGAGCCCTAAGGGGCGGCCGGCGTGTGGGAGCGGGGGCCACTCACCCCCGCGCTGGGCACTCGGCCTGATCCTACGAGAATTGCAACAACAGCTGGGAAAGCTACGTTTTGTGTTCTGTATGGCACGTGTGACACGTACGGAGTAGCAGCTGAAAGGCTGTGCGTTTGGGACCAATTTTACACCTTTTAGCAACTTTTTGGGGCAGCACCACAGCAGACTCTGACTGTTCCCCCTCCCCAGACACCAATTTGGTATTCTATCAAAGTTTTTCGACATCTTTTGTCTGTGGAAATTATTAAGCAAAGTCTAAACCCAATTTTTTTTCTCAAAATTCTGGAAATTTCTGCTATCATTTTTGGTCAATGCACAACTTTAACATACAGGGGGTTCATCTTTCCTTGCCTGTGTTATGCTACATTTACTATATTTTATTTTAAAATTTAGGTACTTTATCTTGTGAAATACGAATCTTTCAGTGGATATGCTCCAGCCACATTTTTAAGTGGATCGTTAGCAAAACTTTACTGCAGGGTCACACTTGCCTGACGCGCTGCCCGTTCGTGTCACTGCAGGCAGGTCCGGCTGCATGGGGCTCCACAAAGGCCACAGCATCCCAGAAACAATTCAGAACTGCGGACTGTGGCATAGCACTGGCTCCAGACCACCTGAACTGGCACACGCACCCTCAGTGAGCCTCTCCGTGTGGCAGCAGTGCGGTCATTACTGAATGGTGGTTGCCCGGGGGTAGCTGGCAGCTTTTTAAAGTTGATGCCAGTGGAGGTTTCTCGATCTGAGCAGTAGTGAGAGGCACATTTCTCAGGGACTGTTGAAGCCGTTGTTCTATGAGCAGGACGGAGGCAGGGCCAAGCCGGAGGGACTGGCGAAGGAAGTGCTCTGAAATGTCCACTGCCCCTTTGCTTGCACAGCTGGATGACCGAAGGAAAGGCTGCGGGCCAGGGGAAATGAGATCAATCAAGTAGGCAGCTACCCATGGAAAAAATACCACAGTCAGGGTGAGAAAAGGGATTTCCTCTTCCCTGAACTTTTAGGCAAAACTCCCCAAGGGATTTTCCACAGATGATCCAGGTAGTGCATAACAGACAGGGAAATGATCTCCAACTTTTCTTTTGAAAATATTCACATACTTTGAGTTGTAAACGGCTCCTGTGTCCTTCTTTTCTTGTGCTCCTTCCATGTTGTGCTTAAGGTAGGGCTGGAAGGGCTCTGGTCTCTCAAGCACTTTTCTTTTATACATGCAAATAGCCCCAGGTGCTGAACAGGAATGAAATAAAATATAAGTGGGATGAAACTCCCAGCATGTACATCTCCATTCTGTGGAGCAGGGATTTCCTGTGCAGAATTACTGATTTAATGCACGGAGAACTTACTTCTCATCTTTCCATATGTAAAACTTTTCAGATGTCAAATATTTAAAGCTATCTGAAAAGCATCAATATCCAGCTCCCAAAATCCCATGTTGTAGGTTCAGCACCAAGCACTGCTGATCTCAACAAGATTGTATCAGGGCTTGTTGACAATCTGAACTGAATACACATATATAGGGAAGCATGATTTGAGTAAAAAACTTGACATTCTTCCTCTGAGCATTGCAAACCTGTAACACTGTGATTGTCATGTTTGCATGACCTCTTCTTTAATTGACATGTAGATTGCTTTATTGTTATAGTCTTAAAAATTAATCTCTATTATCAATAAGTGGATATAAACTGTAAATAAAGATGGGCCACAGCCATCCCAGTCTCATCCCGCTGAAGCGTGGAGAACATCATCCCAGATGGATTCAGATGTTATCTGGAGGATCTGAAGCTGTTGGGGATTTTTGTAAGAGCTGTGCTGCCCAGTTCTTGTTTATCCTGTGCAACTGAATAGGTTTTTTTTTCATGAAAGAGTTCATCTACTTTTGTTACTTGGCTTTGAGAAGGTCTTTAGCAAGGGAGTGCCTTCCTGTTCTCAAGAGCCCGTCTGCCAAAGGAAACACCGACGAGAACATCGGGCCTCCACAGGAGCCGCCTTCCATTCCCACATGTTTTGAACAAACAAGGTTGTGAACAGTATGAGCTTGCAACGTTTTAAGGTAGGTTTATTTCTAAATGACTGTTGACGCAACAGAACAACAAGTTTAAATACAGTATTTATTGCAGTTTATCCTTTTCATGTCCTACATACCAGATGTATTAAAAGCATACAATGTAATACATTATTTATACGGCATATATGAAAAGTGTATCCCAAAATACTTTCCAGAGTATCTGGAATAAATCACAAAAAATACTTGTCATGGTACAAATGTAGTCATACAATTGACTTACATTTAGTACTTTCTGGGACCTTTCTATATGGCTTTTATTGCTGTTTACAGAAATTTTACTAGTTTCTAATGTTATAGTACTAATTACTCAGTCTCAAATTGAGAAAATTTGTACAGAAGTGTTACAGTCTTTTCAGTCAGATTTTTTATTATCTGTGCTAATTTACATTACTGCTCATTTGACTGGAAAGCTCTACATTTTCATGTAACACCATTACATACATACAGTTCTTTTCCTAGTCTTCACAGTTACCAAATTTAAAGCAGTAGTCAAATCAAATGATGGTCATCCAGCTCACTGCATGTCAAAATTCGCTTAAAATACAGCTTAGACTTCAGTCCTTACTTGGTTTTTTAAAAAATACCATATTTCATTAAACAGTCAAGACAGAATTTACACAAAAAACCTTTACAGTGAAAACTTAAGGCCTTGCTGCATTCCTGGTAAAGGCTTGAGCAGATTATCAAAATGTTGCAAGTCTCAGAGTTAAAACAGCTTGCAGCATTTTCAGGAGATCCTCAGGAGCATATTAAAAGTAGAGAGAACTTCCTTTGAGTCTGTGTCAAAACAACATTTTGATACTTATCCTGCCCACTCCTACCATTCATTGAGCACTTCACAGTCATCAGGTTTTGTTTTCTGAATTCTGGCCAAAATCAGAGGGATGAGGGATTTTCCCTTATTTAATCTTGCCAGTCAATGTCTTTTACAACAACATGCATTTCCTTTTATCTAAAAATACCACCTTCATCCATTTATCTTAAGTTTAAAGGTAATTTTCACAAACCATGCCGCAGAATTCAAGTCCTGAATTACAGAGGGACTATTTGGGCACAAAAATGCTAAAAGACATTCTGTAAGACCTAAAGCTGTATCCCTAATGGACATTAATATACCTGTGGGGATTAGTTTTTAGTGTCTTTCTCTTCCAAAACAGATACTGTCTGTTTAATATTTGCTGTTGTCAGCCACTAGATGGAGATAAGATTTCACAGGTACAAAGCTTATCCTTGAAATCAGATTGAGTCGTTACTCATCTTGTGGGTTCAATATGAGGTAAATATTATTATTTAAAATACAACTTTAGTTATGTGTACTTGATTTGAATAGAAAGGACTGAATTGCATTAGGCTGGAGATAAAAGCCCCGTTTGTGAACCTCCTGGGATTGACACTGCATGCAAGAACAATACTGATGATACAAAACCTAAGTTGTTTGTTTTCTGTTGCAGTTAATTAATACAAAAAGGTCCTTCATCCATGTTAACAGAATTACAATAAAATATTCCTGATTAATTTTAAGTTCACTAAGAGTGGAAGATCAAAACAAGATGTAAATAATACCGTATATGTATATTTAAATTAGTTCAGTACTAGATACAATCAATCCTGCTGCTACTTTGAAGCCAAAAATAAGATTTTAAGTGCTTTGGACAAAAAAATAGTACTCAAACCCCAAAATCCTGATTCAGGATTGCTATTGCTGTTGGAATTTCAAGGACTGCTGCAGGTTGCAGTAGGCAAAATTTTGTTTAATGAAAACTCCTTCCTCAAATGGAAAAGTAAATAAATAAAGTGTCAGGGATGTTCCCACACAGTTACTACTGAATGTATCACCCATGGTCGCTCTATCCCACGACTGAGAAAGTGCAAACCAGGGCCTCAGTCCAACAAAGCAAATTCCATTATAATCTGCTCTGTGCCTTACTATTTTGAGCAGCAAACACTATATTCATCTGCATGTGCTGAGGGAATTGTTTCAAACAGCCCACTTCATCTCTCCCTCCCAACCAAACAGTGCTGGGTACAAGAGAGTTACTCCCAGGTGAAGAAAGCCCTCAACTGTACCAGGTCTCTGTGACAGGTGTGATCCACCCCAGTCTGAACAGATTCAGAGCTTCCACACTAATTCCCTCTGCCAGCACAGCTTCAGATACTGCTTCCAGTAGTAGTGACAACAGAATATATTAAAGCTTTGGTACACAACCAAATTACAACACAATTGAAGAAAAAAACCAACTGTACAGCTATACAAGTCCTTCTTACAGGCATTTGAAATGACTATTGCATTAGACAGCTTCTAAAGAAGCAGTATTGCCTGACTGCTGCTTCACTCAGCCTGCTGCTTCCCTATTCCCTCACAGGTAACATCGTAGTAACTTCAGGTATGAAGTTACTAAAGAGCTGCTTTCAGGATAAATTTAGCAAGACTCCATGCTGCTGTTCTTCTCTATGAATGCATAAAAATTCATCTAACTAAGCTGCGAAGGCGCAAGATACCTGCTCCTATTTAGAAAGCTCGATGAGTTGAATGCTCAGGATGTACTGGGTTTTGTGCTAAATTCCAGCACTCTCTTGAACGGGGTGTATGTCCTCACCGGCCTTGGACTTTCAGGGGATCTGTTCTCAGTGCTTGTGCTGTTCAGGAGACAAGAGAAATCTTACAGAGTTAAGGTTAGAGTATCACACAGCTGGGCTCACAATGCCATGGCAATGAACTTGTGCCCTTGTGTTGATAGTGTCAGGCTAAAATTAAACTAGTCAGTGTATTTGGTATGTTCCGTATTTCTTTTCTATAATGCCACAAAGAACATTTGATAAAAACTGTGGCAGATACTGTCAGATTTACAGGCTGGCATTTGCTGGAGCTCATAGTAGAATGTCCAGCAATAAAGTTATTAGGACTAAGGATCCTGCAACAAAAAAAGATAGCAATATTGCATTTAAGAACACAATTAATCATTGAGAGTAATTCTATGAAATCTAAACTGCACAGAAGTGCATTCCTGCACAGAGATAAATCTCAAAAATAAGAAAATATCAGATAAGTAGGGGCTGTGCTTACATACAGAGGGGCCCGAGAGAGAGCAACAAAGATAAGTTTCTGTTGACAATCTGAGTGAAAAACTGTATTTAAGGTTTCAAAACACATGCCATTAAAATATGCTCTAGGCTGAACTCCGAAATGAGTGTATTTTTAAATTATGAAGGAAATTTTAGTTTGCTTACTGATTTCATCTACTAATTTACATTCCTCAAACGAAATGATTCAGTTTGCAGGGCAGTTACAATGAACAAGTTTACTTGTTGGTAATAAAAGTAATGTGAAGTGGTCCTCGTTATCTTACTGGTTTCTTCCTGTTTAGCCCTTCCCTGTGGTGACTTGTGGCGAAGACTGAAATGCCAGTGCAGAGTCCTGCTCCCAGCGCTCAGTGCCCTGCTGCAGGCTCAGGGCAGAGAGAGCTGAGGAGAAGGGGAGGCACCACACCCGGTCTTTACAAACCAGGCTCCAGAGCCACTGGCCCCACAGAGCAGCAACAGCGTTCCTGTGCAGATGTCGCGTTGTCACGGCACTGTTCACCTGGCAATCCTCCACCTTGGGCCAGGAGATCTCCAGGCCTTACTGCAGCCCTCCACTGTTGGTGTTACCTGCTCTCCCCATGCTCCTGGTCACACCTCCGGGCACACAGGGTAGACTGTGCCTGGAGCCAGCGCTGAGCAGCCTCGGGCAGAGCTGTGCAGTGTCTGTGGCTGGGCTGCCAGCAGCCACTCTGCACCAATACTTCTCATACCTCACGGTCCCCTCTCTGAATTCAGCTTTACTCTTGACTTAAATCACATTATTGGCAATAACTACTCCCCAAGGGTTTGCAGTATGTTTGCATCTTTAAGAAAACAATAAATCCTAAACCATAGATCACCGAAGTAAACTGCACCTAGGAGTGAAGTGCCCTTTTAAACTCCACAATCCACTCAAATAGTTTATTAGCAAAATGGTTTACTAATACAGCACTGATAAGGGACATTATGAGGAATTTTCCTACAAACAAGCAGAAAAATAAATACCTGTATGGAAGATCACATTCTACGGCAGTATCTCTGGTTTCTATATTGGTCTTTTGTTGGTTTTCCATAAAGTAGTCCAGTTTATCTTGTAATTCTTTATTCTGGGAATCAGTAATTTTCATCACAAGTTTATTTCATTTATGTTAATTAAACAAGGAAATAAAATTGCACATTGCACTCTCCCCACAAGAAATAGTGTATAAGTATTTATTGAGAAAATAAAGGAATCCTTAATTCTGGAAAGAATATAAATTAAACCAACAGTTTTATTCAGAAGCTTCTGGTTTAAGTCATTATAAAACCATTTTAAAATTGTAAGTTAAGAAACTTAGCGTGAATATTGAGACTTTATTACATACATTCCTGACTGTATGACTGGTGTTGTAAGTTTAATTTCCATTTGAGAACAGCAAATACATATAGTAATTATACATCCAGATAACACTGGATGACATTTGTTCAAACTTAATTTGGTTTCATAAAATAATCACAATAATGCAAACTTAAAAGGTAATGCCTTACCTCACATTCTAAGAAAGAGATTTTTTCTAAAAGCTGTATTATAAATAATTCCTTTTCTTTTACTTTCTTCCTTAGCATTTCAATCTATGAAGAAAAACAAAGACATTTAGTCTGATGGGGATGGGAAAAGGAAGAAAAGGATCTAGGTATCACAGGAAGAAAACATGTTTAATATTATTGTTCAGCAGTAACTGAATACCTGTAAGTATTCACAAACTGCTTTAATCACTGGATTAGCTACCAAATTTAGTGGACTTTTACTAAAGAGAATTCATTCTGTAGGACAGCTAAACTGAAATCAAGGAACACTCAGAATACATTCATTTTTTTATGGCAGTCATTGCAAGAATGACCATTTCTGAATACTTGCATCAAATTTTCCATGCATTCTCGCCAGTCACTTTTAAACACTGTAGCTTAAAATCAGTGCTGTGAAAAAACACTAACATCCCTTTCAAAACCACCAGTGTAAAATTTTTCAGCATATCTGGAAACAGGGATTAATAGAAATATTCCCATCTTGCTAAAAGAGAAAGATAAAACACTCAAGGCACAATAATGAAAACAACAGCAGTACTACCACCCTCCCAAAAATTTACTGCTAGAAAATTATAAAATATTTTAAAAAAACATACAGAACTATGAAAGAAATTAAGCAAAACAAATACATATATTGATCTGAAAAATGAAAAGTTATAACACCAACTGAACTTTAATTTAGTCTCCATGACATTCAGGTATCACATCTCACTGACACAATGATCAGCTGTTACTTGGAAAAGCTAAAACATAAATGCCATACAGTGTTTGCAGAATACAGGAGTGCTATCATCATCCATCTTTCTCAAAATCTGGTATTTCCTTTTTTTCTCTTTTAAAGTCCATGTAAAAACCACCCATGTCATCTAAAGCTATTATCATTTCAGTTTTCAACTCACAGAAACACAAAGCTTGTAGCATTTTCAGAAAATCTTAGAACATACCTTGATCTTTATATTTAATTACTACTTTGTTTAATAGTATGCCTGAATGAAGTCAGCTATGTCTTCACTGGTTCAATAGCTTCAGTCCTGCCAATAAACTCCACTTTAAAAAGATAAACTGTTCTCTTAGGACTTTCAAGTGGATCTTTTCTATTAATATTCTGTTCTCCTACTGTGCATATAAGGAAATAATACTAACATCAATAATCAGTGCCAAAGAAGCCCAAAGCCAAGCACCGCTGTGTGATCACACTGACACACAGCCATTCTTGCTTGTTATTGAGAGTAATCAACTCTATCAGCTACCTAGGCTGGTTTTTACATCAAACACAAAATATTTCTGTTTCCAAATAAGTGATCAAATTATCTGTCATCCAAAAGCAATACCAAACTCTTGTGCTTCACCGGCATGTACCTTAACTTATATTCATTCTGTGATAGAAAGATCCTAAGACATGAAATACACTGACAGTAACCATTACGTTCACCAGTATCATGTACAAATAGATTTTGTGTAAGTTAAAATTAAAGTTCCGTTTATTCTTCACATTGGCTACAGAAAGACAAACTCCCTAAGGATGTTTTTGAGTTGCTTTAATTAGAATAGTCTGAAGGCAAAGATGAGCATGGACACCTTAAAATCTAATGGAGAATACAAAAAGGAAGATTTTGACAAACAGCTTCCTCCCCTTCCCAAACACAGAACTGAACTCCAAAAAGACATTTTGTAGTTTGGTGAGGATGCTCTAGGGAGCAGCAGACTGAAGCATACACAACAGTACCGCCAGCCTCTCTGTAACAGAGTACCAGTCAGAACCCATTAAAACCATGCCCTTGCCCCAGAATCACACCAGATTTTTAAATATGCCTTCTTTTCTGCAGAGAATATGGTCCTACACAATCCCATGCTCAGTGTCTCAGTCTAGCAGTCAAACAGAATGGTGTGGTTAGACCATGCTGGTTACAGAATGATCAGGCTGTGAATTGTGTAAATTACATAAACTTATATAAAACCTTTTGGTGGATCTTTAAACATTTGGAACTCAGACACAGCCACACACCCCAAATACATTTCAGGAGAAATAAATGCAACAGTGGCTAAAATGAGAGGCTGTTTCAGCACCAGGAAAAATGTCCAGCAGTCCTGCTCCCTGGATGCAACAGAGCACCCTGTGAGGCCACTGCAGAAGGAAAGCAGGATGAGAATGGAGCAGGAATGCTGCATCCCCAGACACATGGCCAAACAGCTGCCTCAGCAGCTACTGCAGTCCAAGGGCTGAAACAAGTGGCCTGACACAGATGACACATCCCAGCAGAGTAACTTACTATAAAAATAAGTTTATTTACTGAATAAGGACTTGGGTACACATCATCTTATGCCATTAGCCCCAGGAATGAAAAACCTGATTTGATTAATCCTTGAGAGGGTATGTCACAGGAAACCAGGAAAAACAGGAATAACTCTATGAGATTATATTAATATATTACTATATTAAATTTTAAAAACCCCAAAACCCACAAATCCAAGTCTTGAGAATTTCTTTGTTTCTAGAAGCTTCATAAAGCAAGAGAACAACTAGCAGGTGACAGAGCAATAGACTTTAACTCTGGGTTGAATACAATGTAAAGAGGAGGAGAGAAGAAGCAAGATGGGTCAAACACAATACTGAACTCCGGGCCTGAGTGGTGGCCAGAATAGACTGGTCAGAATGGTCAGAAACAAATCAGTGCAAACCAAAGACTCTCAAATTCCATGGACTGACTCTTGTATCCAAGTAATTTCTGGACTGACTCCAGGATAAAATTATCATCAAGATGTTCCTATGTTTTCTTTGGTCGATGCCCACGGAGTATAATCCACCTCATCCTTGCTGTCTGCAGACTTCAGCATTTCAGCTCACTGAACTCAGCAACTTGCTCCCAAACCTGGCTTTTGCACAACTACCCTCTCAGATTTCTTCATAATTTTCTACAAGCACTATTCAGGTACATCCTTCAGGTTCACTCTTCCAACCTTCTCTAGAAATGTCCAGACAGACTTCCCCTAGCACTTAATTCTTGACCTGACTTACATTGTTAAGACTCCACATTTCTACCTGTACTTCTATAACCTTCATGTTATATCATGTTATCATTAAGCACTCAAACAAAACTGGCAACGTACTTAGAAATATCAGTTACATTAATTAATTTCAAAACAGTTGTACTAACAGTAGTAATGTCACTTTAGCAACCCTGGGCCACAGTCACCCTTTTTCTTACCACTTCATTCTCTCTTACCTCCCCCAACCCACTGTATCCATTGTTCCTGCTTTCCCTTCTCCTGTTGGGAGATATCTGTCTATTCCAAAACTGTGAAGAGAAAAGCTACAAGGCCCAAGCTACAGTTTGTAATCTATCTGGTGTGCCAGCAACTGAGGGGCATCACGTGCTCTCAGCCCTTCAGCCACCCCACCTCAATCCCCAGCATTGCCCTGTCGGGCAGAGAAAGGGCAACTGATCTCTCCCCATCCTGGCACAATCCATGAAGTTCCCTGCCAATGGTGCTGGATGTACAGCTTGCATTTCACATACCCACTGCAATTTCTAATGATCTGAATCAGTCCAACATGGAATGTGAATCATCCTGAATTTATCCATTGACTCAGGATTAATATGGTCATGCACTTCTTTTTCTCTCGCATCCTTTTTTCCACCCTACTACTGTTACCACCTCTATGCTTTTGCCTCCTTCTGAAACTTTGAGGTCATTTCTCAAACTGCTTCAATTTTCCCACTGTCACTTTATCTTGCTGCATCTCCCAGAAAATTCAATTCTTCTTGTCCATCCCATCAATGAAGATCTCTTTCTTTCTCACTGCTGCACCTTATATAGTCTCCAAATACCAAACAATTGTCACAGTACTTGAATGGGCTGTGTAAATACTTTCTAGGAGGAGCTGCACTTCTGACTTTCTCCTGCACCATCAAGCAACTAAACTTTGCTTCACTAAGATGGAAAGTGAGATATAAGAGTCAACAGCATTAAACTGATCTTGTGGACAGAATACCTAAGAAGAACAGTCAGGAAGAGAATTGGAGAATTCAAGACCTAAAAGGAAGAGTCTCTAAAGAAATGCTGGATATGTGAGTAGTGGTATTAGAATGAAAAGTCAACAGAATTACTAAGCTACTAAAGCAGAAAGAAAAAGCATCTTGAGAAAAAACTAAAATTGTGTTTAAATGTAGAGCCTTTATAAAGAAAGCCTGAAATAGGAAACTTTATTTTATGCTGTGTAACTCAGACACAGATTTGGAGGCATTAAACTACACAGTGATCTCCTGGATTGGAACAGACCCAGCTATTAGGTAAACACAGTCAACATTTACCACTTGATAGTATTATCCATTAGTTTAAAATATTTATCAGGACGTAGTTTTAATATATGTATCACATTACTCAAGTATGCTTATATTTTCCTTATTCATCTACCATTAATGGATTGGGCATCAGTAACACCAATACAGAGACATGAACAAATTGGTCATAAATATGACTACACAGGACAAACACATGCTACACAGCATGCACGAAACAAGACAGATGACACATTGTAACATCAGCCTGAACTCTCAGAGGTAATTGCTGTACAAGGAAAACAAGATTTTCCCCAGTCCAGTATTTCACTGGACCTTAACTGGTATTTATGAGAGGCTAGACAAGTGTTGAATTTTTTTCAGGGAGAATAATACAGTAAATAGGAATGAGCACCTTTGCCTTTTAATCCTCCTTAAATCATGTGAGCAACTTATCAATACTTTTTGTATTTTAAAATTCACATTGCACTTACAGAAAAAGTAACAACTGATTGATTTAGGTTAATGCACCACCATAGAGACCTTCCTAAATGAATGAGCTCTATGAATGCATTATGCCAGTGGTTGATGTCCACATATGGCTAAAGAAGGGGCTGGCATATCCTAATGAATTACAGACATTGGCTCATTGTCTGCACATCAACCCACCTCGTTAAGCACTACCTTAGTAATGGGCAAGTTTTCTAATTAATGACTTGGCCTGGCAATTCCCAGCTGAAAGTGCTGATGTTATGCATATATAAACACTCTCACCAAACACCAGCAGTGCTTCTACCTCTACCAATAGATAAGCAATGTACTGCTTGCTTAAGTCCACTGAGGAATGCCAAACGCTTGTATTGGGGAGGGGTGGAGGAGGGTGTGGCAAGTTATTCATGTTCTGTCCTTTATCTTCTTCCTCAAATCTCCTAAGGTGGGTTTCTCTTTCTACATTTCTCGTTCTGCATTTTTGTTGTTGTTTTGTTTTTATGGTAGATACTATGCAGTGCAGATTTTGGTTAATAAAAGTTTGGCATCTGTTGTTGGTAATTGCATCTTGTCCTCCTCTGTGCTTCTGTGTGGCTTCTTTTACTTGACCTTGAAACTGTTCTTCCATATTCAAAGAGGGAAAATTCTCTGTATATCTGAAGTTGGACTGTCTTGATACAGATGTTTTCAGATGGTCAAGTCTTCTGTGGAAAAATTTCTTCTTTTATACCCCATTTGTGCAATACAAAATATCTTCTGCATTTGGGATATCATTTGCTCATTAGCACTTTTTCCTTTCATGCAAGTGTCTTCCCCGACAGAACAGGAGACAGCTTCTCCCTGGTGTCTGCTCACCATTTATTATCCAACGAATCTGAGACTAAAGCTGGAGAACAGCTCATGGGCCATGACCTAGAGACAGTTCAATTCAGTAGTTAGGGGAATTTCACGTGAAATCTGAGTTTTGTAGATAATTTCTTGGCATGAAATCAAATATCCTTTTTTCTTCAGACCCCTTCAGAACAGCTTCCTATATCTGCATCAACCCCCTTGCCTTGCTTACAAAATGTAAATGCTTATTTCCTTCCCTCTCCTGCTTCTCAACAATGAAACATTACATATAAAATTAGCTTATTGTGCAATGAAATTGCATCCATTTCAAAGTGAATTGCACAAATCTCAGAACTAAACCTGTCTTAAATCTCTCCAGGTTTGAAATTGAGATCAAGCCACAAAATAATTATTTTGTTAATTTAAAATCAAATTTTTTTGTATTTGTTTTGTATTTCATTTATCTTACATGACAGTTTCATTTCCTACCCTGGCAGGTCAACAGGATGAACTGGTTGACCCTATCAGATAGATACTCAGAAGAGAAGCTTTTACCCCTCTCACAGAACAAGAGCAATTTCAACCCTGAAGGAAACAATGTGGTAGCAGCTTCCCATGCCCTGCTGTGGTGCCTCTGTGCCTGCATCTGCCTGCCCAGTCCCATCTCTGCAGGGGAAAGTCCTTAGTGGAAGGGCCTGAAGTTTGTGTGCCTCTGCCTTTCACCTGAATTTCCCTGCAAATTCTTCCTCTCATCAAACTGTCTTTTTCCTGGATTGTCTTTGCAAGTCTCTCTCTGCCCAGCCATACTTTGAGATAGCATCAAAGGCAAAGGCTAAAAAATCTCTGAGCTTTGGGTGACCCACTCTGGCCATCTGTCTCTCCTCACTTGTTTTTTGAAAGCCTGCAGTGTACAAATAGCATGAGAAAAGGGCTGGGTTTCTAAACACCTGCCAGATACAAGTCCTGCACTTTTAACTGCCAGCGTTTCATATCCAATGTACTACACTAAGCAGTGAGCAAATAGATTTGAATAACAAACAAGTTCAGCACATGGATGAATCTGTCAGCCATAAATCATCTGCAGTCTCTCTTTAATGAGAACATGAGGCTTTAAGACTATGCAGGATAAGTTTCTGCTCAGCTGGTGCACTAATGGGCAGCAATTTTTTGCTCTCATAGAAAAGTATCCCTATGAGGATGAAAAATGTGTGTGCATGAGAGCTAACACACAGAGATATTGAAAGTCTGACTCCAGCAAACTTCCATTTTATTTCTTCAATTTATTTTTCTTCTGAAAGTTATTTTCTGTGCTCCTGTTTAATTTATGACTGGTTTAACTAGATCAAGTTGGAAAAGGTTCTATTAATACCTGAGATGGAAGGATTTCTTTTAAGAGGAAAAAAATTAGAAGCAAATTATTTCTTTGCTAAGGAGTATAAGCACACTGAATTGTGAGTGTCCTTCTCTGCCTGGGCTCAATTCCCTAGATCATATAAACACTGCATTCAGTGCCAACATGATGAGACCTATGAAGAGGAAGGTGTTAATACTCTTTCCCTCCATGGCCTCCTACATTTGGTGCTTCTCTGCCAGCATCCCCTTTTATGCCTAAGTTAGGATTGACCACCACCTCCTAACACTTTTTTAAATGCCATCAAAACAGCATCAGAGGTGTTAGAGCTGCCTGCTGCATCACAAAACTCCACTATAAAGTTTCTCTTTCACTTCGTCCTGACTGCTTGCTGTTCTTTTATAGAATGTCTTGCATCTGTCACTTGCAAATGATCCATCATCTTTCCCAAGAAGGGCTTAAGAGCAATGTATTTTGGGATTTTTTTCAGCCAGGAGATTCATCTCAGTACTTGTCCAACTTTGACAATTCTCCATATGAGTTTGAAGCAGTATATCTTGTTTGTTCAGCATCCCTTTGAAGTGATGTTAATTTCTCCAATTTCTCTGAATTGGAGATTGTAACAGCATAAACTCGTTGTGATTTACACTGGAAGAATAAACCCCTTACTTATACTTCAGATCTGTGTCCAATACATGATTATTAATACTAAATAAATCTCATCCTGCAGTCAAGCAAGGATAGGCTTTCTCACCTAGCAGCTCATAGAGTAGCTCTGTTCCAGCTTCCAACAAAAGCACTGCTGATAATTTTGACTACTTATTTTCCTTCCACTTCTCTCCTGAGTTTCAAAACCACATGTCAAAACCACGACACCAGGTTAGCCTGTTCTCACTCTGCTGTCATGCCACAGAGAAGCTAAGAGTTTCAGAAAGAAAGATTTCTAGCTTTTGAATTACTTGATTATTCTTTCTCAATTATTTAAATGCAAGTTATCAATATCATTATAATACCCTCATAAACCCTAAGATGGCATGTTATTTTACAGATACCAGCCATGAAAATACTGCAATAATGAGTAACATGACAGGTTTTCATTGCACTTTTCTTGCTATTCCTTGCCATTAAATTCTGCAATCAGTTAAATTTAGTGTAGGGAGGATGTGTGTTTAAATATACCCTGATGAACATGTCTTCCGGGACTTAAATAGTAGTGCAATCTTCCCTATTTACTCTAGCAGATATTTTTAGTGCTGCTGCTCACTAGTTTTTAACCTAACTTCAGAATAGACTTTTCAGATAGCTTTGCTTTTCAATATTTTCATTGCCAGTTTCTCAGCTTCTATGGCATAGTTAGTGAGTGCTTGCTTAAAATGAGCCAAAAAATACTTATCTAATGTTACGTAGAGAAGAGCACAAAATCATGAAAAGCACCACATGCTTGGATAGTTGAGGGCATACATATCTACAATGCTTTTTCTCTTGCCCCATGGTGAACAGCTACTCTTCTCTACATTATTAAAGCTGCTATTTTTAGGCCTTTAATTAAGAGTCCAGTTTAAAATAGCGCATGCCAACTATATTGTGGGTATTTTCTTGAACACAGTACAAACACAGCAACAAATAGCATGAAATTAAAAAGCAAAGCCCCAAACATTAAATGCCTGATGTACTTGATACCACCTAACCTGATCAAACCTCTGGTACAGGAGTCTTTAGCTACCTCACTAGTGAAAATACAGATGTAGCTACAGATGTTCATGCTGTTCTCAAGGAAGCTGAATTAAAAATTCACACAAGGACTAAAGGAGAGAGCAAAAATATTTACCCTATGGTTATGTGGCAGTCAAGGACTGATAGAGGTTTAACTGAATCTGAAGAGCAGGCAGTCAGACAGCAGTTAGAAGCAGACATGTTTGACAGTTAAGTAGTGACGTGGTCACCTAACACTCGTTAAATAGGATAACCAGATGATCTAGAAGGGCTTTCTGTGTATATGAAGGCACCAACAGAGATTCATTACAAGGAATCAGCAAGCTAAACTCACCCATTAAATCTAATATTTATGATATCATAATCATTGGCTCAGGCTTTGTATGTGGTTTTATTCCAAAACAAAACATGGAGTGGAAAGGATTTGTTATACCAATGCAGCCCACTAGAGGTCAACTAGCAGTTTAAAACACGTTTAGTAATAAAGGGCAAAATTTAGGCCACCATCCTCATATATTACTAGAATCATTCAGGGTGCCACATGTATAACAAATCCTTTAGAACTTTTGTTTAGAACAGACAGAAAGAACCTCATAATACAATGTCTGGTGAACACAGATACAAAACAGATTAAATAACTGTTCCCATAATGAGGGGGTTTTGTGCCACTTGCACCGCCACACCATAATCCATTAATTAGATGGATTGGATTATTAGACTGAAGAAATTTTCCTTAATAGACTATCATGGAATAAAAACTGTTAGTTCAGTTTTAGACCAGCTATGATGCTTGAAAACAGTGATAATGGCAAACTAAACTAAAACCAAAACCTCAAGACTTGACGTGTCTGTTATGACTTTAATCCTTCTGTGTAAAAAACACTTAGTATCACACATCTGATCATACAGAAGGACTACATCAGAATCTTATAAATACATACTTGACAAAAATGGAACAGCTCCATGTCTAATCAGAAATCCTGCAATAGCACATTGTGAATGCAGAAAGAATGCCTTAGATTTGAGTGGTTTCTAAATATTTGATATTTTGAATATATGATGTCCAGATACAAATCAAAGATATCTCATGAATGCCTATCCTCTATGCAGTAGGAAGGCTCATCTAACAGAGCTGTCAGTCTGCTTTGTAAAGCTCCAATTTAAACTTATCTATTTCCCACGTCATTCTTTCCACTTGGAGAAACAGAAATGTTTGCAATTACAGCCTTCTGACTGCAAAAGTTTCCTGACACATAAGTAGCCTGTAACCTAAAGCATCTATCCAGCAAAATTCCACTTAAAATTTTGCAGGAAATGGTATCCGCTAAGATGGTGTCCCCAGACCAGGGTAAGAAGAGATGAGCAGTGAAAAACTGTGCTTACCCACCTATTTCTGTGAGGAATCACATTAAAAGAAACAAAAAAACCCAAACAAAATCCCCCCCCAAACTAAAACAACAGAACAATAAAGGTCAGTTTTTGCCTTCCACTTCTGTACAGGAGGGAGACCCTTCATGACTAGACTGCATTGTGTCAGCAGGTACCCTCTGAATAGTTCAAATTGAGCCAGAAGTTGTATGTTGCATTTCCTGAACACCCTTGAAGAAGTAAAGAATTAGTGTCAGCCTAAAGATCATGTATATAAAAGTGATCTTTATACTTATATAAAAGTATAAAACCCATACCACTGGATTAAACTGCTTTCATCTACTGTTTTGCTGGCTCCAGATGCTTAACTCAACTTCCACTGTAACTAAGGTGGCATAAGGCAATTGCACAAAGAACACAGTTCTCTTTGGATTATGTACTAAAAGAATCAGTGTTCCTCAAAGACGTTTTACTACACCTCACCTCCTCAACCATATGCTTGACTTTCTTCTGTTGGCAGTGGACCATGTCATCCAGATGCTTGATCCGCTCTCTCAGGCTGGCTGCTACCTCCTCCAAATGCTGCGACCTGGCAAAACAGGCAAGAACCAAACCTGTAAGTGGGGAGCTATGCAGTGTAAGCAGAACAAGAACAACCCCCATAATCCACCATAAATCAGGGCAGGCAAGTCAAATTGCACTGACAGATGTCAAATTGTCCAAAGTACATTTTAATGTGGTCTTAGTCTAAGTGGCCGTCTCCACCCAACTCAACTCACCTTTGTCTTGCATACTGACATGCTTAGTCAGAGCCTGAAATGCTGACAATTAAACAATGTGACAAAACTCATCTCAAGATGTGTTTTCCTTTAAGTGAAAGGCTTGTAGACAACTAGATCTTTAGCTTCAGAGAGACACATTTAGCCTGACTTACTACTACCTGCAAATATTTTGGAAATGTATGCTAAACAAAAGCCAGGAAGCTTTCAAAGCTGTCTTACTGCAGGGGAGCCTTGAGTCAAGAATGTGGCAGAGCTGCCAACAGCAGCACAATGCTAACTGGAATAGTATTAACTCCTCAACAGTCAGCAAGAATGCTATAAATGGTTTAAGTTTGTGCATACAACTCTTCAGATAGATTCTGCATTTCTTCAGATCTGTTTAATACAGAAAGTGAACACCCACAGAACTCCTGCCACAAGTTGGTTTTCAGCTTGTCAGAAAAGTAGCTTTAGAATATACAAGGAAACAGGAGTGAAGCTTTTCCGTAAGTTTTTGTCTCTTTGGCCATGGGAGTCTCCATTTTTATCTGAATGTCCAATTCTTAAAATTTGTCAAAGAAAGCAATTACTTGCTTACAAAATAAACTGCTGTACTCTTAGGTTCAGGAATGGACAGAATTTGAGAACGGGAAGAGGGGAATCAAAAACAAAAAGGCTTTTTTCATCTTGACCTGTGCACAGCAGAAAAAAAAGAAGAAAGAGAAAAGAGAAAAACAATTCTAAGACAAAGCAGCAGATGGCAAACTGTAAGACATGATTCCAGTGAATGACTGAATTGTATGCTCTTTCACCCCCAAAAGAGTCTCTATTATAAACTGTGAAGTTCTCTGCAGAAATGTAACTGCAGCACTTTGACAAGGACTCAAAAAATTCAAGGCACTGCTGCTGGTTTTTCAATTGTGCATATTAAGGTCTCACAAAACTTTAATTTATATTGTGATTGCAATTATAGCACATATTTTGTATCTCATTGGAAGATTCAGGATCTTAAGCATTTATAGCAATAGAGAAACAGAACAGACATCCTTTCTAAGGTGGAGCACAAGTGTCTGATAAGGTACGGACAGGTAAAGACAACTTAAGAACAAACCAGCATCATCTGAACACAGATTCATTGCTTGCACAGCATAGATTGCAACTGTGAGCTTGCTTGCATTGCACGAATTACTGCCTGAACATTGCCTTTACCCTTTTTACTGCAGTGTAACTTCTCACACTGAAAAGGATTCACTGAAGCGAGAAGGGTCTGTGTTATTCAGAGGTAAAGAAAACCAGCAATTATCTTTCATCTCCATATTCTATGTTGTATGCAAGTGACATCTGTTCACTTTAAGCTATTATTTTAACAGGCTGCTGCAAAAAGCCATTCTTATCCTGGAACCAGAGAAGCTGGTCACTGATCAATACAAGGCACTGAGAAGCTCTCAGCAGGGACCTCCTTTTATGTTTATGCTTCCCAAAGAACAGCAGGATGCCCAAAGCCTTAAAACTGAATTTCTGGGTGCCACAGAACCGTAAGTAGTAATCAAGTACAATTATTCAGTCTCTGGTTATAATTCATCTTTACCCACTCAAGCAGTGTCATATAAACCTTTGAGTTTAGATAGTGAAAGTATTCATAGTCAGGATTATAGTCCTCTAAATTTGAAAATACAGATTTAAGAAAAATGCAAGCCACAGATATGTCACAGCTTGTTCCATCTACAATGGACTCTACACATTTGCAAACTTTTCAGAAAAGATGCATGAAGGTGGTCTTTGTCACAAAAATTAATTGTCTTGATATTTTACACATAAATAAACCTACATTCAGATGGACAATCCCTACCAGACTGCAGTTTTAAAGTCAGAAAAGGCAAAATTCAGATGTCTTCAAAAACAAAGAAACCCCTAAAGTTTCCTAGCAATACTAAAAGTTCCACAGACAAGTCATATCTCACCTTTCACTGTCGGAGTTGTTTTCAGATTTTGCTCCAGATATTTGTAGTTCATTTAATTCAAGTTGTTTTTGCAGCTGGTGACGTTCCTAAACAAGAAAAGTTATCTTTCAATTCTCCATGTATCAAAATGTAAAGGCTTCACAAACCATATGTCATTGCAATTCAAAGCATCATTTGTGAAATTAAAATAGAAACTGATTAAACAAAATTCATGCATTTCCTATTGCCAAGGAGCACAGAATACCTAATAATAAAATCAATTTCCCAGCTATGCATGGAAATAAGATCACTTTTCAATTTTCTATTTGAAGATATATGGCTGTACTTGAAACTGAATTTTTTTCAATAAAAAGATGAGTCATCAAAATCTTTAACTACATAAATGTCAAATTGTCCATGTTATCACTCCAAAAAGATCTCCCAATCCAAGGCTGAGATAAAAGGTATTGCTGCATTTTCTTCACCCAGAGTATTCCTGTTTATTTTTAAGTGCCACCAGCACAGTGCTTGTGAAGATGTATGAGGACTTGGGGACTGAGTCAAAACAAGTTAGCAGAGAAGGAAGTGTGTTATCCACTTTAATAGGAATTTAAGAGCCATTCAGTCTCACTGGGCGAATATCAGCCAGATAAGAGCAGACTAAATAACTAATGTGAAGGAACTCATCTGTACTTGTGAACTATACTGGAATCCTACATTCACTGCATAATACTTAAAAGTTGTAGGCTGAAGCCCAGATGAAGTTAATGGAGCCACTACAGGGGCATATTAAGCTGAGTAATTTCAGTGTAATCACTAATTCTACTAATGGATTTTCAAGCATTAGATAAAAGGGACTCAATGCACATTAGACTAACCAGTCAAGCCAGCAAGACTGACTTATAAAAACCTATTTCTCAGTAGACACTGATATTAAATATGTACTACACTAAAGTAAAATTGGTGAAAAAAACCACTTCATTTGTAAGAGCAGAAGATTTTATTCCCTCCACTGACTAAAACACTCTCTGCTCCTGTATTTGAGATAGTGAGGCACGAATCTTTAAAGATAATGAGATGCCCGCTATTGAATGAAATGAGAAATGCCAAAGTACATCCAAGACCATTTCATAGCTACGGCAGCCAAGGCTGCTCTTGAGCTTCACATTCCCCAGGAACTCCTCCTTGTTGGTGAGAACAAGGTCCAGAACAGCACTTCTCCTCACTGGCTCCTCTAGCAACTGGAGAAGGAAGTTATCATCAACACATTCCAGGAACCTGGATTACTTATGCTCTTCAGTGTTGTCCCTCCAAATGATGTCAGGGTAGTTGAAAATCCCCATGAGGACCTCTTGTGAACAAGAGGCTGCTCCCATAGTCTGTAAAGGGTCTAATCCTTTTGGTATTCCTGGCTGAGTGTCCCCCACTCTAATGTCACCTGTCCCTGCCCTCCCTTTAATCCTGACCTACAGGTTCTCCATCAGCTTCTCACTTATCCCCAGATGGAGCTCTGTGCACTCCACAGACCTACCACAACAACATTTCTAAGAGACTCTGGGTCATTTATGATTATTACTTGATTAGACTGTGAAGGGACACTGAATGGTTTTCAAATTCTCTCTTTAAAATAATGACTCACTTCCTAAATAAATGCTGACACCTTAGCCCTGTAAGGACCACCAGAAAGCCAGAACCACCTCCTAATCACAGTTGTCTCAATGGCAGTCCAGGTGCATTTACTGATACAAATACAGTAACTAAGATCCAAACAGCAATGGCATGTCACTGAGCAGTCAACTGAGCAGCAGAACAACAAGAAGTGAAATATCCTCCATGCACTTGTGCGTTTCCTTTCAAGGCAGCAATCAGCTCTCATACCTCTTCCATGCGTTCGATCAGCCGGTCCAGCTCACCAATCCTCTGGTCTTTCTCCTGTATGCTTGTTTCTGTAATCTGCATCTTCTTATTTGCCTCTTCAATAGCCTTCAGAAGACGATTTGTTTCCTCCTACAAGTAAGAACATTTACAGTCACATTGGCATCTAATATATTAATGAGGAATATTTATTTCTCTTTTTGGCTACAGAGCCCGGCTAAGGGCTCTTAAAGAGCTCAAAGCTTCTCACTACACCTACTCAGAAATCTGGAAGACCTGTGACCCTAAATGTGAATTACATAGAGCAAAGGGTTTGGGGTACTTTGAAATACACCGATATTAGTAAAGAGTCATTATGACAATCCAAGAGAAACTTTTACCCGTTTCTTAGATAGCTAATTTCCCTTCTGAGGATGCTGTTAAGTAACAGCATAAGAAAAATATGCTGCTGCAAAAGACAGCTTTTCAAACACCACAGTTAGCCATGTTCAGCTTTGTACTTTCCTCACATGTAAAGCAATATGAATAAAAAGGAGCATCTATCTTTAATCTCCATCATTATCTGACTCTAGCATTTTAAAAAATGCAATAACTGACTGTTCATAGAAAGGTTAAACTTGGGGGTGGAGGTGAATTGGGGGACAGGAGAGTTCTTGCTCCAGTAGTATCCAGTGAAGTTGTTCCCTTTCTTCTTCTTAAACTGTCACTTAAAATTGGACATTGTATTTTCCTTTTTTAGAGAATCAGAAGTTAAAAAAACCCACTTACTCTATTTCAGATTTTTAAATCTACATTATTATCTGACATTACTATGTCTGAATACATATTTTTCTTAGTCCTACAACCCCAAAAGTTTGGAAAGCTTAGTAACTATGGCACAACTAGTCACAGAGACAGAAGTGAAGGAATACGCATCAACTCCGGAGTATGAAGCGATTGAGGAATGACACCCAAGCTAAGCACCACTCTTACAGACTGGCTATACATACTAGGAGCATTTCTTTCTCAGCCTTATGTTTCTGTTCCTCTTCTCGCATTTTTTCCTCATACTGACTATACAGCTTTCTTGTCATCTCTCTCATGACTTCAGCATTGGCTTCCTGTGATGATTCCACCTATGAGAGAGGAAGGTTGACCCATCAGTAAGTACAGTATTGCTGGCAGCAGGAGACAGAGAGTTCACATGATGAGAAAATATGAGTTTGAAGTTTAGCTCCGCCTTGTTATAAATCTGACATTGCAAAAGTAGATTTCCATTTCCATCAAGACCATTTACAGCATTCTGCCAGTATTCACATAATTTGAATCTGTAGAAGTTACTGTTCCATCAAGTTCCATGTTGTCTGAATTCAGCTCATTTAGTCATTGCTTATCCAAGACCAGGCCATGCCTCTTTACTGAACCTTTCCATAACAGCCTCCAAGTCACTTGGTTTATTTCCCCATTGAAATGTTATCTCCCCCCATTCTACTGAAGCATAGACTAGAGATGGACTATCTTCAACTCCTGTTTCTAAATGACCATGAACACTCAAAGCAACACTTTATTGCAGTTCCCTCCCTGCTCTCTCTTGGTTTTTCACATTCTGCTCTTTGTGTAGGCATAAGAACAAGGATAACCATGCAACAAAGCAATCAAACTTAAAATCAACATTCTCAGGTGTGTGGAAGGGTTAATTTTTAACAACAGAACCAGAAACTTTACTAGAACTACAGGGAAGAGGGCAGAATGGTAATTCAGAGACAGGATTTCCTGCTGTTGGCTGAAAACACTGACTGAACCACACCCTCAGCAATTAAACACCAGATAAGATATTCACAGCTTAAGCCCATCTACTATGTAAACCACAATAAAAGTGAAGTAAAACAGCTAGTCCAGGACTTAGTTCTCTTCCTAGAGATGCTATGAATCAGCCCATGTTATAGTGAAATGCTGTGGATGCTACAAAAGTGACAGGAAGAGGAGGAATTAAGTGTTCGCTGCTGATCACCACACTTAACACAAAATAGAGAGTAGACAGTTCTGATGATTAAGGTTTTGGGTTGGATTTTTTTTTCTATTTCAAGGACTGAAAGGTTTAGTAAACCCTTGGGTTCATCGTGCATGGTAGAAACCAGCTTGTTTAGCATACTGCATTTTATTCTTTGAAAAGGGATGAGCTCTGAAGGACTCCACTTGTACTGCAATTGTGTCCTTTGTCATCTCACCTAGGCCAACCCTGGGGCACAGGTAGTGCGTGCACTTTATGAGAGGGTGTGGAGTTAAATGAACCTTCCACATTTCAGGAAGCCTGAAAGAATTGTACCATTTAGAGAAAGCCAGTTATCAAACCCCAGATTCCTTAAAATACACTGAACTGGAATAGGATCTCTGGCCTTTTATCTCCATCATTCCTTTCCTTACACACTGAGCAATAAGGACAGTAAAAGCAAGCATAAAAAAGTAGATGTATCAGGGCATCTGTTATAATATGCTTAAGCAACATCTCCACTCTAAGTTGTTACTGATGTATGAATAAACCAAACTTCTTTAATAAGCCCCACAGGTGTGTTCTGCACCCAGAATGTCATCATGGTATACAGTAGTTACTGCTTTCCAACACTAACCTCCCAGATTCCAGACCATCCTCTTATATTCACCCCTAGAATGAATTCCCAGATGTCTTAGCACCTTAGAGACACATTTTATGTTTAACTGTCAAAGACAGTAATGAGGTATTTTATTCACTAATTTGGTACTAAAACTGCAAGTTTGAGGGCAAAATTTACACTTTTTCTGTGTAAATGCAGGGCATGTATTCTGCAGAGCTTGACGTGCTTGAAGATAAACAAATCCTTATGCATTCCGTTGAACTGAGATGTAAGCTGCAGTTCCCTGTTCTTAGAAACAGACATACCTTTCCCTGACTTGCTGGGGCATGTCCTTAAAATTATAGTGAAGCCCAAATTTCTGGTTTAAAATCCTAATTGCATCATTTTTGCTTCTGTTACTTGGTTTTTCCCCCTTTTTATTTCCTGCTGACAACAGCAGGTGCAAAATACAGCTACTTTTATAGCCTGCAAAGCTTCACTGTGAGAGGAAAGCAGAATATGAAATGCACTTGTGTTTTCTTGTTTAACCATTCATCATTAAGCATGACTGCCAGTCACTAGCAAAACAGCCAAAAAGGAACACCTTCTCTGACAAAATTAAACAGGAATACAGCTGCAGTCACCTTAATTTCACAAACTTAACCAAAAAAAATCTGACAAATTCTGATACAGTACTATATCCAAATTAGTCTACTTTGAGCAATTTTAAGAGAGACAAAGCTTCCCAGAAGAAGGGGGGCTGGTGGTGTTTGTTTTATTTGGGATTTTTGTGGGCTTGTTTTTTTTTGAGATTACCAGAATACATTTGGCAGATGAGGGGAGAACATGGTCAAGCTTTCTGTCATATTAAACCTTGCATTTCATGTTTTATTCCCGTGCATTTCTCTGAAAGAAATAGCTTAATTCTCTTTTGAAGATGCCTGCTGCTACACCACATATCTGCTGACCACATACACATAAGACTTAACAGATTACCTATTAAAAATGGTGCAATACCAAAGAAACTCAACACCAAGAAATTAATGTAGCAATGCAGAGAGCTGTAATATTCCTTCACTTAATAGGAATGGACGCTAGTAACCATTTAATGGTTTGAATTTTCACCTGTCAACACCCCTGACTCTTATGTTACATCCCATGTTATGGGAAGACTGCCTGTCGCCAGCTGAGATGCTTTGTTATTAAACCAGTATTGATTCACAGGAATAAGTGAGCTTGAGGACATGATGAGGGCATGAAGAATGAAGAACCCTTTACAAATAAGGCCAAGGAATTCACTTAACATTCACCCAATGCCCTTACTGTGCAGTATTTTTAGGGGAGTTTATATACCACACCTTTAACTTCAGTAACTGATTTTCAATTTGTGCTGTTTCCAGTTGCTTTTGCTTCTCTCTCAGCTTTTCCATAGATTGCTCGTGTGTATATTTTAAATTCCTTATTTGTTCCCTTATATCAGTGTTCTCCAATGTAACATCCACTAGAGTTTTCTAGAAAAAAAGAGGCAAACCACATATTAAAAACCAGAAATAATCTGATGAAATAGTATAGTCAAGAGATTATGAAGCAGCATATTTAAAGAGCTTCCTGATGTATTAATGCAGTGTGAACAGTTTTGCAAGTTTTAACATTTAAAATTATGGCTTTTGTTGTTGCTAGAAGGTATTTCCATGAGAAGTATACTCAGTGAAATCAAGTCCTGGAACACTATTAAAAACAAAAAAAGAAACACGGATACATTTCAGTATGGATAATCTTCCCTTGTCTCTGAGGACCATGCCATACATATAAAATGCAGCGGGCTGAAAAACAACTGCAACATACAAGAAAGGGACATTAAGTTGTTCAGCTCAAATAAATGGGAATTTAGAAGTCTTTAAAAAAGAAAATTTATTCCCACCTTGTCCCTCCCCCTGCATTTCACAGGTATGTAAAATCTCACAAGTGGCTGGCATCCAAACATGCCACTTCCATTTCTGTTACCAACTGACAGCAGAACTAAGTCAGGAGATGCACCATTTTGCACTATGCAGACCAAATCACATTTTCACCTTAGATCCTTCACAGAGACGTAACTTGTGGTATTAGTCTGCTGCATATCTATATCTCTTTATATCTCCTTATTGTACACTATTTTTTAATGCTTTTTTTAAACACAGGAACTTCTGGATCTTTTTTCTTTGTTTCCTAAATTAGGTGCTTTAGATAACCAAGACAGTACTTTATGGTCTTGCTTAGTGGTAGAATCTGTATCTGTCATCCATGTTTTCGGTATGCTTTGATATCCATGCTAGAAAAGGCAGCTGGCAGCTGGGAAGCAGCTATGAAGATGTACCTGCAAGTCTATTGATGCTGATGTCAAGGAGCTGTTCATTTCGCTAAAGCTATCTAAGGCTGCAGCCTGCACTCGCACATGATTCTCTAAGGATTCCTGATGAGCATTTGTCACCTGAGCAAGAAAAAAAAAAAAGGTTTTATATAGAATAATGATCAAGTTTACCTATTCTTTCCAAGGGAGCTACAGAAGAGAAAGACCCCAAGGTCATTTTCACAATATTATGATGCTTAAAATATACAGGCCGCAAAGTATATTCTTGCACCTCACAAACAAACAAACAAAATTTAAAATCCAAATAATCTAACAGAAATAAGGCATGAGCAGCTGAGTTTATTGTTAATCTGCAATCACTGTATAAGCTGGTTTTTTTGAAAGGACAAGAGGACAATTGGCAGCTATTCAGAAAGATTATATATATAGAGTGGGCAGATTGTACAAATTCAGAGCAAAAAGCAGAAGAATGCAAGAAATAAGGAAATCTAGAACTGTGAATTGTAGAAAAGCCTTAATTAAGAAGGAACTGACTAATCAGGTACATAAAGAAGCAACATCAAGAAGACGTAAGGATGAAACAGTACAAAGCAGGGAGGAGAAGCCAGAGAGTTTTGTTGTGTGAAAATTAGTCATTTTGTGTTATGTACACACACACATACTTAAAAACTGAAGGGGGGGAAGAAGGCACAAAATGACATTATTCAAGAAGAGACCAAAACCCAAACACTGTAAATAATTATGAATGATCCAGTAATAAAGAGGGAAAGACTGTTACTAATGGAGGCCAGCCCAGCTCCCATTCTTAGATGGACCAGATTTGTTTCTTGATAAAAACAGAAGAACACCAGGGACTGATACAGAGGACAAGTGTGTAGTAACCAAGCCACACACAGATTAGGTCAGCATAGGGAGTAGAGGCCAAGTAGTTTCTGTTAACTTTATATAAATGTGTGTTCATGTTAAACAAACAAAAGCAGACATGCTTTGGATGGATTAAGAAAGTTACAAGATAAGAACTTGTGTGAAGAAGCCCAGAGCAGGATATTGGAAGAGCAAATTTCAAACAATCTTTATGAACAAAAAGTTGTCCTGGAAATTGATAGGATAAAAGCACAGTGATTGAAAGCTGAAGCAAAGAGTATAGAAAAGATTTTAAACAGGATCCGCAAACAGCATGAAAGACAACAGTTGTGTAAAACCAAAATCAACCCCCAAATAACCAACCAAACAAAAAACTCATTTTATTAGGAAGAACAACACTTGTGCTTCCTTTCAGGCAGTCTAGAGTATTAAAAAAGGGGAAGGATGTCTCCTAATGTGCCATTTTTGTCAGAAGGAAGCTTCATGAACTGCTAATTTGCTGCAGAACTAGATACTCTGTCAGAGCTGGTCAGAAACCCTTAATTAAGGAAGAATTTCTGACTCATGCAGTATTTCTACTGGTCTGACAGAAGATCTGGAAGTGCAGGATATCATCACTGCTATTCAGTAAAGATCAGCAGCAAAGACAACAAAGCTGACCCTGAATCAGCATTTACCTACATGCACACTGGGGAGGAGAGTGACTCTTGCTGGCAGCATTACGACTATTTAACACAGTTTGCAGAAATTGAGTTTTCTCTCTTCCTCTCAAATTAGGGGGATTTTTTTTTCTCTTTTTTTTGAGACCAGTTGCACAGAATAAAGGTACCAGTTTACAACAAGTTCTGATTTTGTACCTAATACAGCATGCAAGGAACTGACAGCCTACAAACGAGGATGGCAGAAGGGCACAAGTCAAGGTCCCAGTCCCTTGAAGTCAGAATACCTTTAATTGCCAAAGCTTCCTCTGAACCAGGGCTGTGAAAATCAATGCTGAACATAAATTCAAAGCAAGTTTTCAGGGAGATTTTTTGGATCAAACAACTCAGCAGTTTAATATGAAGGCTATTTTTACAGAGTACAACTGCTTTTATTGCTAAAGCAGCATGTCAGAAGAAAGACAGGTCATTGAATGGCCATTGAAATGTTCCATTAAAAATGAAAAGGTAAGTAATTTTTTAGCACTTTAATACTAAAGAAAATTGCTACTTCTTTTATTTAGTGTTTAAGCAATAGAGTCAGTAAAACAGAACAAAGTATTGAAATGACACCAAGTTATCAGTTTCCCCTAATCATGAATATTATTTATTCAATTCAACTGGAAGCTGTTACATACATCTCCACTGATTACCAATACACGCAAGCAATGGTATCAAGATCATTCTTTTATTTCCAAGAATTTCCAGGCAATTAGTAATTTCATATGCAAAAACACCCCTGTACTGCTTTACCTTCCTGGATGGAAAAATACATAAAGAAAGGAAACTACAGATATCACATAAAACAGTGAACTGGAGTGTTTTGGGAGATTAGTTCTGTTCTGCTAAAGCAAAAGAAAAGTTTCTAGATAACACCGAGACAGTTATTCCCATATGCTTTCCCTACAAATGAATGGATACTTACTTTCAGTTCATTTGTAAGCTGCTGTATTTTTCGTTTCATTTCATCATATTCACCATACATTTTCTTTCTTACTTTTTCCAGAGTTGCTCTCACCTGGTGTCAGAAAAATCAAATGCCTTTATCAAAATTTTGGATTATACTCTTTATAACAGGACATGATTTTTTTCTCTATATTCTTCATTGTTACTTTCCATAATTTCCATTGTTAATCTACCTCTGCATAACAGCAATTTACTCTCAAGAAGAAGATAAAAACTTAAGTCTCAAGACTTGTCTACATAGGGAATATATAAATAACTGTCACTATGAGTAATTCTAAATTTCTCTGTACACACTTAAACACTAGTAAATAAATATTTTTAAAAAATAATTTCAATTAAATTATCCATAAGTCATTCTAACCTAATTACTAAATGAATTTAAATTAATTTGACCATATATTGTTTTCTTTCTGAAAAAAAGGCATGGACTTAATACACTTGCATACTTTTAAAAGTGGTTGGTTTCCCCTTGGTATTCTTTTAAAGGGTTTATCCTGCAGATAAACCCTTTTAATTTCAGTCTTTTAGACTTGTATCTAGCTTACATCTACCAATGCAATTCCAAATCTGAAGAATGGAGAGCTCAATTTGATTTCAAGAACTATGGATGCAAATTATTCCTTGCCTTTCTAGAAAAAAAACCAAACTCAAAAAAACCCCAAGCTGGCTTCCAGTTTGGCTTTACACACCACTGCAATCATGTTTGCCTACAGCCCATGTAATTCAACCTCTTTTTTTCCCTTCCTCACTTCTACCAAACACAGGCTGATTGCACATCATTTAGGGGAGTGAGTTTACTGTGTCCCTGCACACTGGGGTGAGGGGAAAACTTCAGCAGGGGATGTTTTTAGCAGCTCTGCACAGAATACCCTCACTGACTCCCAGAAAGGAGGGGCACTGGCCACCAAACCTAGGCAAGGAGTACTCCCTCCCCATGTGCTCCCTTTGGGATGAGGAAGAGAGAAGGGAGCTGACTCCTGCCCGTCACCTCAGGAAAGCACCGCGCGCCCTGTGCCTCCCCACGCACAGGCACAAGCACAGGCACGTACACACCCTATTGCAAGATGCAGATCTGACTCAGGCAGAGGGAGCTGTCAGCAGCTCTGATGGGGCCCGTCATTTTTGGTCTATTTAAGTCAGCACATACATGGCAGAAGCTGAGGACTCTTGTTTAAGACTCTGCTTTTAAAGACAACACTACTCTGGCAGACCAAAGATCACAATTAGCAGAGCTAAACACAGCTTCCAGAAGACAGAAGAGCCAGTATGTCTCTTCCCATGTCTTTCCCACTTTTTCCTGAAAGCATCAGTACCCTGAATGCATAAGCAAGACATGCAGTTCACTTGATCTGACGTGTCCCTCCATAAGGGACAGAAAAGGGCAGGGAGATGGTTCCAGCACAAGCAATCTTGGTACCACAGACTGTGCAGTTTGGGGAGGTGGCCCTGCTGTGTGCCAATTCACCTGTCCCTTGACACCACCCCAGCTGGGCAGAGAAACTACCCAGGCAGGAAAACAGCAGCCAAGGCAGCTTGTGTGCCTTGTCAGCACTGCAGCACTGACATACCCTGCCAGTCCCTAAACTCAGCAGCTTGAGAGTGGTGAACATTGAGAGCTGACAAACTGGGAGTACCATGGGAGAGAAGCAAGTGCTGATAGCCACAGACCAGGCAGGTGTTAGGAGCACACATGATTACACTGCCTTACACTGCTTGCTTGATTCAGGGTTCCTCCCTTTTCTATCAACTCAGTTTGCACTTGAATCAGGGTAACATGATAAGCACTGACCAACAGCCTGCTGGGTGGTGAAGATGGATGGAAAGGGAAGGTCAGATTATTTGCCCTGAGGTAATGAGGGTGTCACTGCCACAGACTAAGAGCCAAAGACTGATGGAGAAAGAGATGTTGAGTTTCAAGCACAGAAAAATTTCAAGCACGATCAGAAATGCATTTTTTGTTTCTCAGGAGATCTTCTGCCAGCTGTGATAAATGAGCAGGCACAGAGAAAGTAGTACAAAGACATCCTTATAAAATGGCTGACTATTTAAAGGCTGCCCCAAAATATACCTAACTGATTTTACTATGTCACCTAATTTACAAAGCGGGGGGGGGGGGGTTGGGAATGGGGGAAGCACACAAAGAGAGAGACTTTATCCTTTCAGTTGTCTGCTTACATAGTTTCTTCCATCAGCAAGCACAGTTCCCAGGCACAGAGCATGCTTTTTTCCCAACTCAAATACTAACAAGGCTAGCCTCTAGCTTCAGAGTAGGTTCCCAGTTCAAACTCAGGTTTGAATCAGTCAGCTGATTGTACACTCACAGTTCTATATGGATATATGGAAATGGTATTTAACAAATTTTGAGGTGAAAGTGTAACTCACTTCTTTAATGTAATTCATCTCCTCTTTCAGCTGATCAGCTGACCAGCCATAAACCACCATTTCTCTCTTATGGTTGTTGTCAGTTCGGTGCACAACACCATACACCATCCCATGAGAGAGCTTCCCTGGAGACATCCCATTTGGTACATGGTAGAGCTCCTAAAAATTAAAAAAAAAAAAAAATTAAAAAAAATCAGTACTAGAATTTAAAAAAGACACTAATAAAACTATAGTTACTTAGGGTCAGGAGAGACACCAATTATAGTGAAAGCACAACAGTACATACGAACACTAACTCCCAAACATTTTGGAGCCAACCTGTCAGCCTTCATGTTTTTGGAAGGAACAATGACCAACTTATAATCGATAAAGAATATAAAGATGTCGAATTACCACTGCCTTCAACAGAAGTGATGCAGGCACAGCTAGAGACAACAGGCTGGATTTGTACAAGGAGAGGTAGAGTCATGTAAGAAAAGGTTATCCTGGCTTATTTTCATTCAACACCCTATGCTACTTTTCTGCATTCTTGCAGAGCACTGTCAGGTCTCTAGTTCCCTATAAACTCTTCCAACCACAGAATTATCCCTCACTTCCCAAACTCCCTGCTGCAGGAAACAAAAATTCACAAATTTACTCAAAAAAATATAGAAATTTCTAAGAAACTGAAATTAAAAGCTTTTAGGCAGGGTTCCTTAAAAAAGAAAATACCTCTTTCTCTTGAAGATAAACCAAGTAGAATTTCAGTTTGCATTTAAAGCTAAGTAAGAACTTAAGTAATCAAACTCATTTCGGATCTTCATTTCTTTTACAGATGTTGCAGAACTGACATTGTAAGAGCTAAAGCAAAGCTATGAAACAGCATTTATGTCGGTGTTTCAGGATTATTAACTACTGTAGAAGGATAAACCTTCTAAATCAGGCCTTGCTATGTAAATAGAGGTTGTTTTAAAGAGCTGACATGTTTTATTTTAATGATCTGTAGAAATTTGTGAAACATACTCATAATGATTGCATGTCTTGCTTCAAGGCACCCTTCGCAACAGACTCCTCTTGTTCATCTCATCAGTACACTTCGTAAGAAAAATATTCATGCAAACAGCAGGAATGATTTCCCTCAGCATGTTAATAAATATCTGCAAGGTCAGATCAACCACCTGACCTGACTACTCACCTCTCCTCCCTTCTAATCAACCCAGTGAAACATCCTTCTGTGGCAAGCATCTGAAATGAGTCAGTCCTCAGAACTACTCATTCCTCTTCTTGATTACAAGGTATTTAAACAACTACCTCAGATAAAGACATCCACATTAAGACTTTTTTTAAAAAACAGGAAAATATTCTCACCGAACTTGAAATATTTGCCAACTAGGAACCTAAAAATAATCAGTGATTTCTGAATGGAAAGTTAGAATGAAAAGTTTGGAAACACAGCTGTTACTGATAAGCTTTGCACATTGTTTTTGAAAGGTCAGTTCTAGAGAAAAATCAAGTATAGGTGATTTTACTGAACTTACTTTCTTATGCTGGATATACAAGAGTATATGTACATTTGAGGACATTTACTACATTGACTTTAGAACATGTTTTGGTTTGGTTTTTTTGTTCTAAGCATTGTCTAAATACCAAACAGAGGCTGAAAGAAACAAAGCTCAGAATCTTATATCCATCTGCAGCTGCATCCTAGAGATCTCCAGTCCTTACTATGACCATGAAGAGAGAACACCATCTGCAGTCTAAAGCAGCAGCACTCTCAGTTTTTAGGAGCCAAACCAACACAACTATGCTGGCAATATAAGAATAAATACTTCTTTGGGTAAGGGGAAAATGAACAGGAAAATTTATTTGTATTAAGAAAAATGGATAGAGACAGACATTTGTTTCACATTGTGTCCTTCCCACATGGCACTGACAGATTTTCCTCAACCCAGTATCCTACACACTCTTCTTTACCACATCATTAATAGTTTAACTATGTTGCTGAAGCTCTGGGGGTGTGTGTGTGTGTGCAGGGCTGGGAGAGGAACAATCACAGAGCAGACACCTGACAGAGAACATTTCAGGCAAAAAACAACAAAGCTGTAAGCCTTCATTTGAAAAGAAAGCCTTAAAACTATTTAATGAAAAAATATTGGGCAACCAGCCCTACCTATACATGATATAATTTTGCACTTTGTAAATATTATATGCAAAGCTTCATATCCTCATACTGAGATGTTTCATAATTATGTATTACTGAGGATTTTGTTTTGCTGTTTGGATGTGCACAAACAAAAGCTCCACACTTCATACTTTGAAATAGAGAAATACAGAAACTAGATGGGGACATGACTCATAATTATTTTGTGTTTGTTTGCTTCCAGGGTTGTACAGTTTCTTTCACAGTTCATTGCAGCTCCGCCCCTGCATCTGGAAAAAGGGATTACACACAAGTTTCCATCTTCCTGATAACAGAATGAATAATCGCTTTGACTGTTTAGAGGTTACCAAGGCACCAGACATTGAATTCATAAATCCATACCCTTTGCCCATGATCATTCATTTTTAATGAGGTGAACAGCTAAATATCACCAATACCAAGGTCCTTTGGGTATCTGAAACATTAGCAGAATTGTCTAAAGTGCTGTATGCAGAGTTCTGGAATAAAAATTATGACCAAGTTCCTTATTTTTAGAATATTATGAACACATTCCTAAGGAATGCTTTGAAGGATTTTTCCCCTCTCTAAGAAAGACCTACAAATTCAGACCAATGGTTTTGCAGCTGGAGAATCACCCATGGCACTTAAATATGTATTTCAGAGATGAACAGACTTAAATTTACATTATAATGGATAGTACATGCAGGATTAGGTATGCACAAAGGCAGACTGGTTACATGTCTCTTGCAACAATGCTAAACTTGCCTGTTATCTGTACTTGCACAAGCCTCCTAAGATGCCTTTGTTACTCCTCTTTCAGAAGATTAAAAGAATTTCCATCGTCTGTTGACTGTTTCAGTTCTATGCGCTACTTAAAATACAGGATATTGTTTTTACCCTCTCCTTATTCTTCCTTCATATCACAATCCCCAGACAAGTGCCTGTCAAAATTTCAGTTCTTGCTTATTTTAAAGATGTGTGAGCCAACAGCTACACAAATAACTGTTCTCATATTTCTCTAACCTTTTTCATTGCTGTTCTATTCCAGCCATGCTTATCTTCTACTCACCCTTTTCTGTTTAGTAACTCTTAATTCCTACTCAGTGACCACTAGTTTCAGGATTCTGTATAAATAGCCAAAAAAGGGCTCACCTGATGCAGTCTCCTCTTAGGGAAAGGGTTACAATCAGAAAACTCCTCTGAATGCAGGGTTGAGAGGTGGATGGCTTGCTTTGTTTGTTGACTGCTTTTTCAATACAGGTTTGCCTCTAAAGGAGGCCTTGCTGAGTAGCTCAGTTCTCAAGGATCTCCACAGAACTGCATCACTAAGCATGCATTGAGTATACTTCTGCCAGTTTGCCTCCTCTCTTAAGCTACTTCCACCCACTTTTGTCTATTTTTCTCCCTTCACTGCTTTTTCCTTTTCTGCCTTATACTCTGTTCTTCCTCTGACACATCCTCTCTTCCATGCCTCCTCTTTCACAAATCCTGGATTTTCCACATCCTCAAGAACTACAGAACAGTTTTTTAAAGTCAAACACTTTCTATTATTTTCCACTATGTCCCATACATACCCACTCTCAGAACTCAGATATTTTTCGAATCAGTCCTCAATGGTCTCCACTCTTACGTACAGTAAGGCATCTCAGTGAAGATAACAGCATAAGTAAATACATGCAAGTATTTAGGAACAAGTAAATACTGTAAAGCTAACCAGAATAGTTCTTGAAGGTGGAAGAGTACATTAGATTAATCAACCATTGCTGTTTAAGGTCAAAATATCAGCCAAATACCTTCTAATGTGAGCTAATGATCTGAAAAGGCAGAGATAGCTTAATCAATTTGTGAATATTTCTTTACATCTATAGTCAGTTCTAGAGCAGTCCAAGGTGACAGCAAGGACACATCATGTGGATGCACACACATCCTGTATCAGCCTCCAGGAACATGTCCTGTCTGTGTTGCAGCAACAGACAGCTGCGCTTGGTGTGATCACACAGAATGTACCAAAGAAACACAGACTTGTGTTTACTTAACTAATAAATATTTAAAACAGAAGCTTACACGCCAAGGTTGCAAAAGTCTTGATAATTACCTTGCATCCTGTTTATGTCTGTCCAAGGAGGCAGCACGAGTAGCATGAAACAGGTGAAGACATTATAAAACCGAACCCTAAATTTAAGTTTTTAACTGTTTTTTCTATGGCCCATGGTTTTATTTGCATTATATAAATAACGCTGAGGTATGATTTGCTTCCTAATATATCAGTTTTTTAAATGAAAGTCAGATAGGCTCATATTTTTACTTCTCCCTGCCCCAAAATTGAAAGAAAAGCACAGAAGACATCTTTCTTGAGAAAAAAGGACATCTAATGTTATGCTTAACACAGTTCTGTGTTTAGTACTCCATGGCCTTAAAATATTCCTGACTCATGATCTTCTGTTTACCTACACCATCAAAAACTTTTAACAAGAATTGTATCAGTTAAGTGAGGCTTTATCTTTTCCTTAATAGCCACATTCCAGACATTTCTAAGATATCCAGTTATCTTTTACCTAATTACACAAGGAACAAGAATATTCACACTGTTACTTAGGTCACATATTTTCTATTCAGTAAAATGACACATTTATAACTTTGAGCTCACCAAGAAAAGTTACTCTGCTCTGACAAAAGGTAGCTCTGTTTTTATGTCTTTTCATATTCCTCTACAGCCCATGAAAACCATGTTACACTTAAGAATGTTTTACATAAAAACAGTATTACAATAGGGAAAATATGCCACAACAGACATGAGTGTTCTTAAATTTGTGAAGAATGCAAGATGCATCGCTGAACACATTCCAATTTTGAAGCTCCTTGGGTGTAGAATTTCAGGGTCCATCTCAAAAGAGAAGTGCCAGGCATTATACAAAGTCACATCTAACCCATGAAATCTGTAGATAGAATGCCAATGTTTTACACATTGGGAAACTAAGGTATAACAAATACAGCAGTAACCTCAGAAGTCAGTGGAATTCTTTCTGTATTTTTCATGTAGTGCTGGTTTTTAACAAAGGTGTTGCTAAATTAGTACACGTCAAAAATCAAGCAATCAGTGCTGGAGAGGGTGAGAAACAGTAACATCACCTGTAGCAGATGAACCACATTTGTTCAGGCACAAGTTCTGCTCTGCTGACAGGAGTGGGCTGGCAGCAGCAGAGAAAATAAGCACTGTCCTAGATTCCATGTGCACCACAACCCCACGTTCACTGCACTCATATTCTTGAACCAGGCCGGACACAAGTTTCTGCTTGATTCTCACCATGACGTACAGAAGCAAATTCCCCTTCTGGCTTCTTTGCAGCTTACTTTTTTTGCTGGGAAAAAAAATGTTTGCTATGCTTCCATATTCTTGCTTAGGAAGTAAAAAGAATTTCACTTCTTAGCTGTGATGCTTTAAAATAAAAATAAGAAAATTAAAGTGTTTGAGAATATATACAGCCAAAGTACCAAGCTGAGTTTAAAACTAAACACTGCTCAAACCTGGCTGAAAGCCACAAAGACAGTAAATTGACACAAATTTCCAGAGTGTTATCTTATTTTCATTCTCTTGTCCATGTATCCAAATGAAAAAGAAATGTCTGTCGATACGTATCTCCACATTCTGGCCTCAAAAGCTTAGCTGCAGCTTCCAATGACACTTCTAAATTTAGCCATGACAGTGAAGAAAGAGACTGATGGATAAAAATAATCCCAGTCTCAAACAGGGACAATACAATTGTCTGGTAACCCTTTATTATGCAAGACAAGACAGGCTTCAGAACATGCAGATTTTGCATACAATCTGCCAAGCACAATATTCCTTTGTACTTCATGGTGAAGTAAACAGCCTCACACTACTGTCATCCATTGTCTATCATGGACAGAAATAATGGAACAAAATCAGAATAGTTAGTGGTTCTCTCTATCTAAAGTGCTAACAATTTGAACAACCCAACCAACCAGCCTCTACCTGTGAGTTAAGTTCTCATATGCTTCTTTCAGGGTATCATATCCTAAATATGAGTACAAAAATCCAACCTGACACAAGCTCACTCCCCCTTCAGTTTTTGAGATCAGTCTCTAACTCTGCACCATCTGCCAGCCTTTCACAAAAGGCAGGGAGAGGCCACCCTAGTACAGTACTGCCTGTAGCAATTTTGTTGCAACAAAACCACCCAGATCCATCACTTCATTTTAATATCTTACACTGGTACATTTTTATTTCATGGATGCATAGCAGTAAAAAAGTTCATCTAGAAACTTACTGCACTGATACAGATTGAATGAAATGCAGCATAAATTTCCTGCAAAGTTTGGACTCCAAAGAAAAAGGCTAAGCCAAGAGCTACCAACAAAAGAGCTTTCTTCTGATAAAGAATCACTTCTGGTCTGACATCCAGCAGCAAAACAAGTTATTGGGAGGATCAGCACTAGCAAGAGCTGCTGTGCAGTTCATTAGCTGATTCTGCAACTGAAGCACCTCTTAATGGTACTGAGCCCAAGAGATGCAGAAAAGTAACAAACATAGTGAGCCATCACCGTGTCACATTAGGGCAGCTCAAAATCACGTCCTTCTAATGAAAGAGTTGAAAGAGGAGATTACAATGAAATGTCACACCAGGGTGTATTTATAGTTTTCTGGCATTCCCTCTGACACTGCAAGCTCTTTGCTCTCCTCCCTCAGCAGCAGAGGCAGACACTTGTCCTGCCCAAACAGGAGAGCACCTGCAGCCAGGCTCTGACTGCCTGACTTGGTTGAGCACTCCAGCAAAAATGGTACAATCCCACAGATTAACCCCACAGTTTGTTTCTGTAAGTCACACTAATATATTTTAAATACCAAAAGCATTTTTCAGTTCCCATTTTCTTAGGAGTCAGCAATTAAAGTCAGCACAGAACTCCAGATTCCAACAAGGGATCTCATGTTAAATTTGATTCTTGCTGAAGCTGAATTTTTTGACCTTAAATTATAAAGTGCAAGGTAGAAAACAGAGCAGTTCCCTAATTTCTATTATCCCTATTTCCAAAAAGGGGACACAGTTCTCATAGGACTGTGTGAGGATTATCTAACATTTGTAGAACTTGTTCTCGAAGTGATTTCATTAACATGAAGTCAGCTGAACACGGGTGATCAGCAGAGACATCTGAGCACTGCTTTTAGATTTTTTAAAAATTAAATGTGCAGTAAAAGCATCACAGCATGACTAGTCATGAGACATGTGTGCACTGGACATTACTGTGTAACTAATTTGAATACATAAAGCAATTGATTACACAATAAAAATGTACAGGTAATACACTGCTGTCTGGCTTTCGAGACAGGAGGAAAAACCAGTTCATGAGCAGTGATTTCTTTGTAGCTGCTTCCATACACTATGGCTATACTATCTGTGAGGTATTTTTTTTAATTACACAGAAACTATAAAACACAAGTAGTTGGCACAATTCCTCTGTATTTTTTAATTGCTATGAAATTGGCTGAGTAGATCCCATCTAGCTCTGAAGCCTTTTAAAGTCTTTAAATTGTCTAAAAGTACTGAATTTTAGAAACTACTCAGAACATACAATACTTAAATTGCATACGGTTTTTCCTGATCTCAACTAATAAGGACCCATCTCTTCAACATCACTGTTTTGTACATTGAGCCAAAAAATGTATTTATTATCTTCCTATCCTCTCCTCAACATTCCCTGATAAAAAGCCCACTTGCCTTTACTTGTATTATGGGGGAAGTAACAGCTCATTAGAAACAAGGTTCCACAGAGAAAAAAACTGGTCACGTAAGAAAGTCACTACAAATTGTCCAACCCTGATCATTAACAATTCTTTCTCATTATCACATTACTCAGAACCATAAAGTGAGTAAGGTATGAGTAAATACCTATCCTCCTCAAAAGCAAACTCAGATTCCTCTTAGGGCAACAGGCCCTTAAACTTAGGCCAGTCCGAGGGTTTCTGCAATCAGATACAAGCTGACAAGAGACTGACAGAGAAGCTACTCTAAGTGCTACAAACAAACACCTCTGTACAAAATGAATTATTACTCTTCAATGGTGGCCCAAATTCAGTTTGCATTAAGGACTATTTAATCTATCATGTAAGTAACATTTCTAGATCCTGAAGAACCAATTACTCTGCCAGACCTGTGCGTGAAAACCTGAGTGTATAAAAGATTTCAGGACAAAAAATAACTGATAAGGAATCCTTATCTTGAGCATTTTAATTTGCATTTATTTTTATTTCTTAGAATGTTAGTCTTTCTCAGTAATTTTACAGTTACTTTTGCCTTTAAATATCACTAAGAAATTATTTCTAGTAAATCCTATTGTTGTTTCTCTTCCTGTTGTCATACTGCTATTCAGATATTGAGTCTGGCAAACCTCACCAACTTCTTGTTTGATTTTGGTTTATCAAAGTATAAATGTGGTAAAGTTGTGGAGGCTGTTCAGCTTCCCCTTTTAGTCTTCATCCTTAAGACTAATGAAACATCTTCTCTTGCTGTGAAACTGCTCTTAAAGAACAAGTTCTGCACCAAAGCAGATTGTAAAATTTTTTCTGTGCACACACTACTCACATCTGCCAAAAAAATGCCCTTCTGAACCCTTCTAAGCACATGACCTTCAAATCGCTTTCACTTCAGAACAATCTTGAATTCTTTATTTTATATTTCTTATTTGTACGTCACCATTTACCAAAACTAGCTGACACACACAAGACATCAAGAAACCCCGCATACCACCTACATTAATGCTCAAATCTTGCACACTGTTAAGCCTACAGGAAACATAAAACCTTCTTTTGGGATCAAGAGGATCCTGATCAAGATCCTGTTTAATACAGGACACTGTTCCTGGTAACAGTTTCCTGCTCTTTGATATATAAATATGAAATAATCAAGTTTTAAATGTACCTCAGTCACAAATCACCATCAATCTCTGTTGTTTCTCTACCCCTGTCCTATTTTACATGCAGTTTTGCCATCCCTAACTCCAAGGCTCAAAGCTCACACCCAACTTGATGACCATCCACATGTTCTTAAATGTTCTAAGATGACTGGGCTTTGGGCTGCCAAAACAACAAATATCAACATCTATGGAGGACAATATTTACTTCTTATTTATAGAGAATGTAACTCTTGATTCTTAAAACTTACACTTTTCTTTCTCTCCGTTTCCTTTGGTCCCTGTTCAGGCTGTGACACTTCATCAGGTGGTACTGTTAAGCGTAACCTACACACATTCATCTGAAAGAAGAACAAGATTAGGTGTTAAAATCACAAAAATTATTTTAATCATTTGCTCTACAGAATGAACTGTACTGAGATTCAAATTTGAACTTACTGTTTTCTGTTTTCTACCACACAGATGACGAGATATTATTTTTGAAGGCTAGAGGGGTTTTTAGCTGGCAAAAAATAATTCAAGGGCATCCCCATAATTACAAACATACCTGAAGTAGCAAAAAAACATTTCAATCAACAACTTGTTCCTAGGTTCTCATAAATGACATTGAGAGCTGAGATAACAGAACAATGAACATAATTTTCTGCTTTCTGGGTTTTGTTTGCTGATTTGGCATACTTTTATTCTTCAAAAGGGATTATTTAGAAACACAGAGTGTATTTTAGAGTAAATGCTTCTTTCCTGCTCAGCATATAGCCAAGTATTTGATCCAAGGATACCTCAGTACTGCAAGGCTACTTAATGTGGAATAAGAATATTATTGAAATCTGATAGATACAAATGGTGTGTAAATACTAAGCTTCAGAACTTAAGCTTCAGAAAAAATTTAAGAAGTGTTGTTTCCTAACTGATTTTAGAACAGCTATTCTCTTGCCAACAGGCACGATACCTTTCTGTCCCCAGTTGCAGTTTGCCTTGCTTTGGGCTGAGACATCTTTGTTTTAATGGTGTTTTCAAAGCAGTGCATTTCATACAAGAAACTTGGTTAAAACATTCAATCTTAGTCCTATTCACGAGACATTTTTGTGGAAAACAACACTAAGTCCTAAGCAGAGCATAGCAAATGATGAAATGAAAAATTTGGCTGTCTGAATTCAAAGCTGCACAATATCTTCCTGTGAAATCCCAGCTGTCTGTTGGCAACAAAGAGAGCTCTTAAAGCTCTTCCTCAAAACCTCTGAAGTATCTCTTTCATGATTACTGTGGGCCATCATCCCTGTTCTTCCACAGCCCAGCATCTCATTTCATCTAGATCTCTCCAGTTTCCCCTGGAGTCATGCTGAATGTGTGTCTCTCTCTCACACCCACCTTCCCACTGCACTTGTTCAGGCTCACATCTTGGTCATTACAGCACCTCCTTTTGCCTTTAAAATGGCAATAATGTTCTGTTCACTGCATTCAGAGCACTGCAGCAAAGCCCTTCCCATACACCCCACACATTACCATTTTTCAATTAATTTCTTCCAACTGTCTTATATATCATTTAAGCTGCCTTGACTGCATTTTCAAGTCTCTTTACAATAGAACTTCCTCAGAGAAGACTGTTCAGCATCACAACAAGGATCCCTATTTTCCGTTTCCAGACAAAAGTCCTTTTTCAACTTTTCAAACAGGCTTTAACTTTTTGTTCTTCCCAAGCAAAAGCAATTGGAAGAACTATCTACAACTTCGCTATTTTTCTTCTGGCGTTTCTTTAAATCTGTTGAGAGGAAAATTCACTAACATTTAGGCTACTGGTATTGTACTTGTCAACTGTATGTTTTAAATGTTACATACTGCCTTCCATCTTCCTCTCAGTTTGGTCTTTCAGGTCTGCAAGGCCAGTAAGAAACAATGTCCTGAGATAGATAAAGTTCTAATAAAATACGTGAGATGTGTCTGTACTACAAAGAATAAGAAGGGAAAAAAGTCTATAAGAAGATCAAGGTGAAATATAACCTACTCTTTAGGTGTATCTGTGAAAGCAATGTTTTGTGCAGTGGCTGCCTCACTGTTAATTTATCATTCATCCATATGCTAGCAAATCTAGAACAAGAAGCCACAAAGTGATGTAAGGACTCCAAAACTTAGTATAAAAGCAGTTTATGCTTTCATATTTGCTAAAGAATACTGAAACAATGAAATGCATTTAAAAATTACGAAACTTGGTATGTTGGCTTTTGATACTGATTGGCTGCTATGTTTGTTCTAAGAACAACAAATTCTCTTCATATATTACAGAAGCTGGTCATACTTTCTACTTACAGATTAGTTATCCAGATATATTAATAATAAACTCCTCATCTTTGAAACTCATTGATTCGTAAGGTAATTAACATCCCCTTTTCTCATCTATTTCCCCCTGCCCTTTCCTCCCATTAGCTTATTATGGCTCTTTCCTCTTAAAACATGTTTACAATAAGAAGGGAAACAGAGACTGGCATTCCTCCATGTAGGCAAACAAAGACCAGAGCCATAAATAGGATATAGAAGTGAATTTGTGCTGTGCAGGAAGTGATAGATGAGGCAAACTTTTTCTTACACTGATTTCAAACAAAGGAAAACTGGACAGAATGGGATGAACATATTGCTAGGACAAAACATTTAAAATGCCTGAAATAACTAGAAATAGATATTAACTGGCAACTCAAAGTTAGGAGAAATGGGGTTGTGTATGATTCTCTGAAGCAAATAACTTGCCTATTAATCAGTACGAGGCTAATTATAGCCAACACAGATTCACAGTGCAGTGATTGTAAGTAATTATCCCTGTAGCTGTAGAGTGAGTGAACCACGACTGCCCTTCATATCACAGGTGTTACAGGGCTACTATGAAGGAAATCACAGAAGTCCAGTACAGATGGCAGTCAAGTCATAACAACTAGGTTGGAAATACAAATTAACAACAATCATTTGTTGAGACTAAAACCTCTGTACAATCAAAAGGTTGTTATCATTTAAGCTATTTTTTCTTGCCCTTTTCACTTCGCCTTATTTATTACCCCCAAAGCACTTACCCCACCCCACCCCACCCCAATTGGCAACCATAAGGATTCCAGCCTTGAAGTTGCCCAGCAAGGCTTGTACAGCAGTGGCAAAATACCACCCAGTTCCTTGCTAGAACAAACTTACACAGGCTGTATTCTGCTATTGTTTACAACAATAGGACTTCCTCAGCATCTCTGGGGAAACAGCAGCAAATGTATGAAGTAGCAATGCAGTCCTGCTCCTCCTAGGCCCCAGATGATGCATTCTATCTAAGGACAGAACCACAGACCCATCTTGTAAAATTCAGAAACACTGCGGAGATTGGAAAGGAAAAACAACAGGCACTGCTTTTTCCTCCAGCCCCCAGAAGCAGTTCTGAACAGCGTACATGCACAGTGCTCCGCAGGGCTTCCTGAAGGAACAACACACTGTGCCATTTGTTGGTGAGTTTACTTGACCAAATCAATGAGCAGACTCACATGGAAATCACAGCAAGCCCTCCTCCCACAGCAAACACTGCTGTAGTGATGCCTTAAAATGGAAATGAAATCCCAACAGGAAGAGTCTCAACTCAGTGCCAAACAGTGGCAGGATAACGTGCAACTGAGGATGAAAAAGCAATTTCCAGAAACAAACTGGGTAATGCAGAGAGAAAGTGGGGAGGAGAGTGAGAGAAAGAGCTGCGATTCAATTTCCTTCATCTGCGTATTGACAGTAAGAACAAGTGAGAAAAAACAGGGACAGACACAACTTCCAGCTTACCTTTATGTCACTGACATTGTTACTTTGTGAGTATAACTTTTAAAAATAAATACTGGGTAGAAGAAGAAACAGGTATCTTTCTAAAAGTCCTACAAGACTGACAGATTTTTGTTTAATTTGCAGCATCTGTAGCTTTGGCAAGTCAACAATATAAATAATCTTAAATGTGACGACATTTTATGTTCGCTCCTGGCTTTTTGACACCAACAACCCATGAGTGGCATTTCCAAAGCTCATCTGATATCATTTGTGAAACAAAGACACAGACAAGTAAACAAAAGACTAACAGGATCACCCCAACACGACACCAAACAGCAGAAGTTTCCTGACTGCAATGAAAAGTAACCCTGAAAATAATGCTTTTTTACCAAATTTCTAAGAGGCTAGTGCGATAGCATAGAGGAGAGCTACTGCAATATGGCAGTTAAGGAAAAAAAACCCCAATCTAGCTTAGTTTAAAATGTTGAGAATTCATGGCCCAGATCCACAATCCACATTTATGTTTACCATCCTACTCAAATCACTACGGTGCTACTTAAACACAGATGACAGATTCAGTTTGAGTAATGTTCTTCAGCCTCTGCTTCCCCCTTTCCAAAAAACAAAGCACCCAGAAAGGCATTAATCATAGTTAACTATGGGCTGAAATAATTACAGCTTATTTCATTAAAATTAATTGTTAAATATATGAGCAACGGTGTTACAGAATAACCAAAGTTACTAGTACAGCAGTAGAAAAATACAGGCTATTCTACTTGCAACCAGTCTCTAAGATTTTTACAAGAACACCACAGGAAAAAGATGTGGCTCAATACTGATCTAGCTTCAAACCAACTCTGGAGTTCAACACCACCAGAATTTAAGAAGAAATGGGAATAACATGTTTGTTGAGGAACTATCTACTACCCTATCAGCTCAATGGCCAAAAATCACTCCATTTGCCTAAGGTCCAGTGTTAGCTTTAGACTTTTGAAGGTAAAAGCAGAACAACAGTGCATGTTTAATTTCAGTCCTAAAAAGCAAAGAAGAAGGTACTTTCTTTGGTCATTTATCTGTTGATTAGCCTTCTCCATTGATGAAATCTCTGCCATGAGATTCCACACACAATTAAAGGGCACTTTTCCTGTGACCACAGGCACACAGGAATGTGACACAGATCTTTCATTTATTCAGCAGTTATTCTAACTGTCTTTCTCTCCTCTTCTGACAACTCACAATAAGGGAGTCGCATTTCACTAAAATAAGGGACAAGAGCTTCCCAGTGGGTTGTAGTTGCAAATTAAATTTTTACTAGTTTCCTTAGAAGAATGTATCAAACACAGTTCGTCATTCCCAGGAAATCTATCATGGGGATGAAAATAAGAAGTTTATCACCTGAACAGAACTTCCCTTACTGTAACTTCTTTAAGAAATACTAAAACAAGGAAACTCAAGGGGAACACAGAAGGCATATAGAGAGACCAGGGATCTTTTTCTCAGGAAGACGATTCTGACCTTGCTATCATGTAAAACCAGAGCAACACAACATTCTTCAGTTTTTCAATTATGAACTCATATTTTTGAAGCATCAAAACAATAACTGCATAATTCATGAAACATCATGATCGTGTGGATGTATTTTTGGTAAGGACAAGTTTGTCACTGATTTTGATTTTTTTCTTCATATGTGGAATCAGCATTCACAATGATAGGAGTGTAGTTACAGCAGCAATAAAAGGGCTATTTAAAGCTTGGTAGCTGCAGAGCATTCCTGTCATATCTGTCTGAGTTTAACCAACTTTTTAGAAGCCCAACAGATTAATACATGGTTACTATTTATCACATTTATTAAATTTTTAAAAAATCAGCAAATTATAGATCTGCATTTGAGGAACTGATTATACAATTAAATCACTATTGCCACCTAAATCATTACGGTGAGCTTTCTCACGATAGGCAAGTTTTTTAGGATAGGCGAGTTCTCAATTGTAAATATCCAGACACATTTCAAGGATGCGGGGTAAGTCTCCAACACAAGTACACCTTCCTCGCAGGTTTACAGAACAAGCCAGGGTCTAGAACTACAAAAGCCTTGCAGGACTCCCCAAAAACTCTTCCTTTCCCCACACCTACAACGAACGCACAAAAAGATGCTCTCGCACACCGCAAGCTTCACCTGAGAACACCGAAAATAAGGGGGGGGGGGGGGGGGGGGGGGGGACAGAGAGAGAAAGAGAGTTACCTCGTAGGTAACTACACGAGGGGGGAAGTCAAACCTCCGCTTCGCCCCGCGACCCCGCCCGCGGGATCTCCCCGCCGCCCCCCGCGCTACCCCGCGCACCTTCCGCCGGGAGCGGCCGCCGTCGCCGGGCGGCCTCCGGGGGGTGGTGGCGGTGACCGTGAGCCCCGAACTGTAGCGCAGCATCCCCGCGGGCCGCTGGGCCGGCGCTCTCTGCGGCTCCTCGGGCCGGCGCCGCCGCTCCGCCCCCGCGCACTTGGCCGCGGGCGGCCGCAGGGGCCGGGCGGAGGCGGGCCGGGGTTGCGCGGGGCTCCGCTTCCCTCTCCGCCCCGCGGAACTCGCGGCCCCGCGCCGGCTCTCGGGCTGCTGAAGTGCCCAACTTCCTCGCGTGGGGTGATACGCGGCAAAGTTGCTGTGGGACGCTCAGGTGCCAGTGCAGGGTGGCATGCCCTCCGCTCACGGGAATACTGGGTGTCGGGGTGCAGCCTGGGGAGAGAGGCTTCGAAGGGAGACCCAGACAGGTCCATCTGTCACACAGTCACCTCCCGGAACTGGAAAACGGGGGTTAGAGCTCGCAGGAGCCACTGGCAGCCATTCAGTCCCGTTCTCCGGCACCCACCTCTGAGCACTGTAAGCAGAGTGCTATGTAAAAGCTGGACGCTGTCCTCCCCTTCTTCCCACAGCAATTCGTGAGCCACCCAGGTCTGTCAGTTGTTATCCGTGCTCCAGGAATGGGTACCAGGCTCATCAGAAAGCACCGAGACCCCAGCCAGCCTCGAGGTTGACAGGCACAAAGCCGGGGCAGCTCAGTGCACGAATGACAGCATCAGCCTCAGTGCCAAAGGTCCAACAGGGTGAGTGTGGTCTGCCCAAGCCGGCTGGCCACGAGTCAGATTGCAGGTGTGGACTTCAGCATTTCAGATGCTCAGCTCTTCCGGATCTGGGCTGAGGGAACGCCGTAACTCTACACCACCCTACATGGCCTAGGCACACACATCTTCCTCTGCAGCTTTGGGCATCTGTCATGAGCACTACACTCCCCAGTAATCAAGGCAGTTATACGGAAAGGAGATGCTTTTGTTTGAAAGAAATGGCAGAACAAATACCTTAACCAGCATTTTTAAAATAATTTATCTCCTGTCTCCATGTAATTAAATTAAGACCGCGAGAAAACAGAGTTATGGCTATGCAATGTCCTTACCCGTTAAGATGTTAACGACCAGGGTGCCGAAGAGAGGAAATTTGCATTGGAAAAACTGGAACTGCAGTGAACTATGGGTGCCTCACCCTCTCTGTGTACAATGCCTCTGTTCTCTTCTGCCTCTCAGCTCTGTCCCCAGGGCAGGATATTGAGCTATCGACTTGACAAGGATCTGAGGAAGAGAGGAAGAAATCATTGCCCAGCCCAGAGGAATGAATGAAGGGTCTGCATTTTTGTTATTTTTGTTGTTTTCCCTATTCTTTTCTCCTTCCAGGGAAGGTAATACAGCCCAAGGCAAATGAATTAGAACATCCACTTGTATTTGGATTTCTCTCAAGGCAAGATTGGCTGTGTGTTACACGATTCTTTTTGTGGCAAGGTGTCTTGTTCCTACAAACAATTACATTTCCATATGAATCACCCCCTGTCTTAAGTCCTGGTTATAATGCTGCTTTTGTGGGTTTGCAGGTGGATAATAGGTGTATCATCATCAACAGAAACAAGTTCCTTCACAAGTATGTTGTCTACCCACAGGGCTATCCCTCAGCACTTGTTCCTGGTCATTCTGGTGAGCAAAATGTCTATTTAAATTCTGGTATGCAGACAGCTGATGACCTTTATGGTTTCAGCTGAGAAGGAGTTCACAGACCTGTGAGATTGCCCTGGTTAGTTACAAGTTGTGCCTTCTGGGCTTTATTTCCCTCTGGAAAAAGGCATGTACGTGGGTCTGCCGAGTCACTGCAATGCACAAACACAACTGCTTTTCTAAGAACAGGCACAGAGTACTACACTATGGAAAAGGACCTCCCTTCCTATATGATAAGAGTATGGCACGATAATCGCACGATAATCAGATCTCTGAGAATATTTGCAAGTTCTGCATCAACTTTGAGAATATTATTAATTTCGATGGAAATCTTCTAAATGCAGATGAGGAAAAGACTTGTCCATGGATAATACACAGTCAATAAAAATATGGTTTTCTCAGTTATGTCTATCTTAGTAGCAGCTCTCCCCATTTCTTGGAAAATAGCAGCAGAACACATTTACCTGATTTACCAATATTTGTTTGAAAAGGAGCATCTTCTATTTAATCCTCAAATTAATATCATCCAAGGAGTAACCTATATGCAAGGTTAGTAGTCCCCTTTTTTTTGGATACTCTCTGAATCTTCTTCCTTTCCCCCAGCAGCAAGATACACAGGTATAGTAATGAGTGTGATTTCTTTGCTGCCTTGCTAGCTGACCGTGCAACCATTTGCAATCTCTTCAGCCCTTGTGTAGCCTGTGTGACCCCTCTTTGCATGAAAGCAACATTTGGAACAACTTTTTCTTCATCCCCAAAGCTCTGCCTACACTACAGGGATTATGAAGCCAACCACTTGTATGGAGTGAATACCTGGTACTCCCCAAGTGGCAAAAAGAAAGCTCAAGAAAAGCTGTTGAAGGAATATGAGATGTACACAGCAGAGCTGAAAAAAAGCTCTAGAATTATTTTTGGATTAAGAAAGGATAAACAGATTTGTGACCTTTGGCTTGGACAAAAGACAGTGGCAGGGAGTGGGCAACAGAAGCACAGAAGATCATGACTGGTATGCAGAACTGAACAGGGAATAGCTGTTCATTTTTTCCTACCCTTGAGAACAGTGGATTTGAAGAAAACCAGGCACCATATTTCCGTGTGAAATTATGTCAGAAGAATCACTGATCATGAAGAGTATAAATGCTCCCAAAAAGTAGCTGAGTAACCTCATGGCAAACAAGTTACAAGGGCTATGAAACATGAAGATATGTCTACAACTACTGACTCAGGAGATCCCCGAAGTGTGGGTTTGCTTTGTTGATAGCTCCCCAGACAAAGGACCTCTGACCACTCCCTTGTCCTCCTGGGCATGATTGATTCCCCACCAACAGTATTAGATGTGACAGGCTTCTAGCAAGCAACCTGTCTCCTCTGCTTTGAAAAGGTGCTCCCGTGCTCAGCTGTTGCTTGCCTTGGGCACACTCCGGATGTATTCATGGCTGCAGCTCATTATTGCACATTTGCCGTTCTCTCTCATCCCCCGTGGAGGTTTAACACAGTCACTCCCCTCTTTCTCCACAGTGTCCCTCTTTCGATCCCGGGGACCTCAGGGAGAAGCATCTGCTCGCTTTCAGGATGTCCCTGTTTGCCAGGCCCCATGACCTTACCTCCTTGGTTCTGATATCTGAAGTAGATTTGCCACAGTTTACAGATCTTTTTTTCCTGCAAGAGTCATTGTACACTGTTGTGAGCATTTCATACTGTGCTTGGGACGTGGCACTAGTTTACTGAAAAAGATGGGGGAATAGAAAGTAAATCACTACTTAGGAACTAGTTTGACAAAATAACAGTACTCTACAGATTTTTACAGCTGGACAGACTGCCCAAAAGGTATACATAATCATAGAGACTGCTCATAGACAATACACAACATGGTGGCAGAACATAATCTGACCAGCATGCTGTGCTTTGAGTTCAAAACCTGCCAGCACTCTGTGACTACAATGGTCCAAACGCACAGCAGGTTAACTACAAGATGACACTACAGCATGGATATCTAAAGCAATCGTTATTGTGAAATAGTTAATATAATTACATAGAAACAGCAAGAAATTTAAAGTGTAGGCACCTTCTTTGGTTTTTTTGTAACTACCCTGTTTCCCATCAGCAGCATTACTGAAATATTTATTTCCCTGGAGGCCCAAAGACCATTATGCTGTGGGAAAAAATGAAACAGGATGTGACAGAATCAACAGGCCTTTCTATGAAAAGCCTCTGATCACAATTTGGACACAGAGCATGCAATACATGGAGGAGGAAGGTCTGCCCTCCTAGAAGAGCAGGAGCAGGTAGCCTGGTTTTACTATAATCTCCTGTCCATCTTCAGGCTAACTGCTGACACAGTCCAGAGGAAAAAGAAAAGTTCTGGTAACATATGATCAACTGGAATATTAATCCTATGAGATTTGGGAATAATTGCAGTTACAAATTGTACAAGAACTCACACCTGTGGTCATTAAGGTTATAAAGTCCCATTTGTATTGCTACAAAAATGGGTTATAATTAACTTCTAATAGCCTTCACTTTCCAGGGGGATTAAGATCTATTCTGCCTTCATCATCCCTAAGGAATGAAATCCATTTATAGCAGAGATTATCAAATGGACAGATGTAAAATGTAGAATATTTCAGTACCAGACAGTAAGAACTGGAGCCTTGATCAACTATGTTTTCTCAAAGCTGTTTCTTTTTTCTGCCAGCTCTCACTGTTGTAGTCTACAAACACACTTAGCTCAGCACCATCAGACTCTCTTTTTTGGGTATTACAGCTCATGTGAAAATTTTAAGTCTGCTAGTGGTCATAAAACAGCCTGACGCATATCAGAAACTGAGCCCCCAAAGTCAGTTGCCATAGGTGTTCTTATATGCCGCATACAAACCCATATATAATGTTGTGCAGTTTTTCTCTTGAATAGTATTTTGTCTTTCACTGGCAAATGCATCTTTGGTGCATTTGCAGCTACTGTTACCCTTCTGAATTGACATAACACATAAGGCTACCTGAATGTCCAGCTCGGTTTAGCTACAAGCATCATATCACTTCTCAGACCTGTTGATACAACTGTTTGCTCTCACTTAACACTCTCGGTACATGGCTAATACAAGATTACTACAAAAACTCAGAGCCCTTCCTGTTAATCACACACACACAGATCTATAACTAGGCATTCCCACACAAGGAGTTAGAAATGCAGAATACACATTTTATTTGTGCAAAGCCCTCTGTATGTATTTTATGTCATTATTTCAGTTATGGTTGAATTGAATAAAAATGAAATTCCTGGAGTTACCTGCAATAAGACCTTGCTTCCACCTTTACTGAAAATGTAGTCACAGACTATAATTGCAGAAAATGTTTCTTTTAGTACCTTCTGCTTTTAATTGTTGTCCTACTTTCTACTTAAAGTCCATGTTCCTGTTGAGTTCTCAAAGTCCTTTTTAACTATATAGCAACAAAGTAAAAAAATGCTAGATAGCTCAAGAAATAATACAATGGCACGTGCACAGTAATTTCCCCTGGAACAGACAGAAAGGACAAAAGGGAATGGGTTAGTCAGGAAAAGCTGTATCTGGGCATGAACACAGAGCAAGTCCATTGAAGCCAATCAGGTAATGACAACAGTAACAGGATTCTGCCATGTGCCTTTATGCATCCATGTCACTACATTTCACACAGTTTGTATCCTGAGCAGTGGGAAAAATGAGAATTACACCTGACAGATGTGATCTGTAGAGCCAGACTGTTAAAAGCAGTTAATAGAGAAAAAAATTACTACTGCTAAGATTTTAAAGAAGGCTGCAAAACCCTAGAAGGGCATGTTTTTCAATAAATGGTATTTTTACCTTTATTTGGTAGGGCTTTTCAATAAGCATGTCTATAAATCGTAATTTTATACTTCTACAGCCATGGCTTTTATTTTGTTAAACAAAAAGAACCTGGAATTTAAAATCAACTGAGAAATATGAAATGCACTGAGACAAATACAGGACAGTTTAATTTATCATATGTGTCTGTATCTGAATGAAAAGACAGCACTCTAGTTTTTCAGTCACAAATTCTTAGGGATTTAGATAGCATCACTTCAGATGTTGCTGAAGCATATATGGCATCAATACAGTTCTGATTCAGCAGAAAAACTACCACCCCCTGATTCATCTTCACTGCTTCCTTTTTCATGTAGGTCTCCCATTCCGTTCACAACTGGGTCACAGCCCACGGCAATGTAGCTCAAGATGCACGTGAAATGCTGGAAGCCTGTCACTCATCCTCCAGCAGTAGGTTTGGTTCAGTCAGTCCATGCAAGCAGGACAGTTCAGCATAGATGTCACATAAAAATAATGCAGCACAGGAGCAGCAGCATTGTTCACACAGGGGTGTGGCTTGGCCAGGTCACGCAATGGAACTGGTTAAGGTAGGTAGGAGAGTAGAAAACAGGCACGCCCCACCATTAGCACCACTGTTATATTGTCAGGTAGCTGTGTTTAGAATCGTATTCCACTCCCTGGAGATAATAGCAAATTATAGATGTCTTCTGGTTCCAGCGTTGTCATTGTGGCAGAAAATAAGGAAATTTTAGAGGCAGAAATAAATTGTGGAGTACAAGTTCTTCCATAAGTGAGAGGAATGTACATATTTCAGGGAGTGGGAGCATTAAGGACAGGGAATCACTACATGTATTTGACTGACTTCTTTTAGTTTACAAAAGGGAAGATGAGACATTTTATCTTTGTTTCTCCACAGGAAAGGAACCATAGAAGAGTAAGAAGGGCAAAAACAATACTCTGCTTCAGCTTTACTTTATGATAGAAGACCAGAATAGCAAGTGGTTGACTTGAGCCTTGTTTCAGGGCAGAGGATGATGGAAAGTTTTTCAAAACAACAAAGAAGCCAGGCATTTGTCTAGAACATCTGCACAGGTGCTACAGAAGTTCTCAGCTATTTGGCTTGTCCCTTGTTTCAGATTTGGTTTAAGACCTCCATGTTCTCCCATCTCAGAACGATGTACATGGGAATTTAGCAGTTCTTAATGGACTCTCACAGCCCACTGCCTGTTCACAGACACAGCTGGGACAGGGAGCTGCCCATAAAAGTTGTTTAGTGTAAATGAAAGATCTTCTATTTGTTCTATTACTTACTTCCTTTCTACATACTGAAAGACATGTTTCTTAGAAGTCAAATAAAAAGAACATATTGTGGAAGAGGAGGAAGGGGAGGTATTTTAGCCATAAAATATCAGGTCATACTGACTCGTGAAATCAGGGGACCTGATTTTGGTTCCTCCAGCTCCAAAAACATTCTAGCAGATATATCTGTATCTACAGTATAGTGGAATTTTCTTATCCTGTCACCAAGAACCGTCTCATTTCCTCTGTGCCTAAGTCATAATAATAGAAGAAAGTCATAATCAATACAGAAGATAATGTTGGGTCTAACTGGAGTAAAGTTATTAGGAAGGAATGTAGGAAGAACTAAATAGTTAAGGTACTTAATAACAGCTGAGCCACAATGACTAAATATTACTTAGGGGACTGCCCCTCTAACGTTGGTCCAAGGAAGGAAATGGATTTACACACCTAACCACTTGTATATTTGGTCACACAGTGTATCTGTGAATCTGGATGGCCACTCCCCAGATTTCCCGTGTGTCATCCTTCAGGACACTACAGCCCAGAAGGAGATAAAGACTTCTGTCATTAGCATTAACTTGAAAATTCCATTTCCCTGAACAACTAGCTGCTATTCTTTTTTCATAACCTTACCATGCTTAGGCATTTTGCTGCACTTCTGGCCTACCCAAGTTACTTCTTTGAGAATTTTATTATAGGATAATAGGGCACCATTCCCACCTCAGGAAATCTTTGAGAGGAGTTACTGAAGGACTGAAAAGCTACCGGAGTGGCTGGACTGACTAACCCATGGAATTCTATTAAGCCTCCTTGAGTTGGCCTAATAGGGCACATTTTCGTATATTTCTTGCTGGGGCAGAATTCTGTCACCTTGCGGGGGTAATGCAGAAATGGCATATCAAGAGGTGTGTTTGAACTCTTCTCTGTTGCAGCCTTGCATGGAAAGCAAACAGTATAGGTCTGCTGTATTTATTTCAAAATGCAGCTTCTGCAAGGGGTATTCTTTTCCCATTACCTTTGTCTAAGAAGAACTCACAAAGCTTTTTTAAATTCACAAATACACAGTCACATGCATGACAGTTCTTCAGATGTAAGCAGAAAAAACATACAAGAGGGGTATGGATAGCAATGAATGCTTAGAAAAGACCTGTCTGAAATACCAATTCTCCCTGGTGCAGAAGAACAGAAAGACACCAAAAATCATGAAAAGACAATTGCCCTACTTGTGCTCTCATTTTTTACTAGCATCTGTCTGATAATAACTGAGAAGTAAACGGAGACGCTCTGGATATTAATGTGGGTTAATAGAATTAAAGTGGCACAAAGGTTTTTATAAGTAACCTGGAGATCCATTGCTGCCGCAGGTCATGGAGTGAAGAAGCACTGAAGGAAGAGGTTGATACACACGTGATTGTGGGTGGCTTTACAGGCTCAGGTTTGGGTCAGGCAGAATGGTGAGCTGCCTGGCATGAAATCAGCCTGAGTTATCAGCCATTTACCTCATGGCTAATGACAAACTGAGAGAGACTGATAGTAGTCTCTGACACAACTGACATGGAAGGAAAGAAAGGAGAGCATTTGCCTTCCTATGGGGCCCTGGGAATTGGCCACTGTGAAAACAGGATGTTAGATCATCACTCTGCCCCTGGAAATTTCTGTATTCCTACCTTTTAGAGAAACATTTCCCCAATGGTTAATATAGTAACACAAGATCCAATCATCCTCCCTCTAAAATCAATAGCCAAATTCCCAGTAATTTCTACATCTGTGGAACAAAGGCTATAATATATTAATAGCGTGCACTGGACACACTGAAAACACCTGTTGGTTGTTCATTTTCTAGCTTGTTTTTAGTAAACCATCTGGAGGAAAAAAACCACTTTCAAAATCGTAATCCACTGTCCTATGACATGCAGTGTACTTTGCTAAAGGATTAGAATGAAAAGTACACCAAAATATTCTGACAGCAGACAGGCTAGCAAGCTCTTAATGAGGCATTTTGGTACATTTCCCAGTTCTCATATGACTGGATTTACAGAGTCTCTATGAATTTTGGGGTTCTTCTCTGTTAATACACACATTTAGTATTTTGATGGATTAACAAGAGAAGAGAACATACTTAGACAAAAAACTCCTATAGAATTTAACACTGGACAAAAAATGTTGAAGTGCCCTCCATAATTGTATTCCTGCTGAACACTTCTATTCCTCTCCTTAGGGAAACAATGTTGATTTCCCAACAGAATATTGTTTTCCTCTCCTTGGCTTATACAAAGGACAGTGCCCAACGTGGGCGTAAATTGCTAAGGCAGATGAGTGTAACTAGAACACTTTCTGCATCCTACCCAGACAGACAAGTCTTCCTGTTTAATAGGATGCCTTTTCTGCATAAATCTGCTATAACCATAAGCAGGATCTAATTGTCATTTGGAATCATTTCAGTTTAAAGGTGATTTTCTGACAACAGAGAGGAGAGAAGCATCTAGAAAAACAATTACTTGAAACATATTTGGCAGAAGTTCTGACTCTGATGGGAACCTGACATAAACTTCCACATCTCTAGGCTGGATGTTTGCAGTGCAGGAAAGGCACGCAAGCACACGTACAGATGGTACGTGTCTTTGTCTGGCATAACTCCAGCCAACAAATTTTCATGAATAATGGGTTTCTTACCAGCTGTGAACTTCTAGTTTTTGGTAATTTATCACCATCAATACCAGTGTGTCTAATCATGCCATATAAAAAAAGGACCAATTTTTATTATCCCTGCTCTATTCTGGAGACTGTCACCTTGTTACAGTGTCACTGAACAGTCAAGACTAGATACTCTGAGCTTTTTCTGTCCTTCATAAATTAATTTCTTCAGACTCAGAACCACTCAATTTTCTGTCCTCTTACTGAGTCATGCCATAGTATCTGAGTACTTACAGCAGCAGCATTTTTACAGGAAGCACCATCCTCTTCACATCAGTCACCTTGTGCACCTTGGCAACTTGAATGCTACTTTGTGGTTCTACACTGAAAAGGATTTTTGTGGAGCATCATGTTACTTTCTGAACAGACCACTTCTTGAAGGGAAACCCGTCTGTTCTGTCTTGCATTTCAATGAAGAATTGATATCCATGGAGGACGCACCAAACCACTCCCGCCCAAGCGGCCAGAGCCGCCCCTCTGCTGCCTCCTGCGGGCCGCGCTCCCCCGCGACTTCTCCGAGGCATCTTGGTCTCTGCTGCAGTTTCCACGTTTAAGATTTCCAAACGTTTTCCGGCGAAAACCAGTAATTTTTCTCAAGAGACATTTTTCTCAAGAGACAGAACTGCCAAGCTCTGCTAAGCACAGGACAGTTTCAGAGCAGCAGCAAATTTAATTGGGTGTTAACATCCCATCTTCCCTCTATATTACTTCTAATTCGTAAAAATGATAGTGGTGATAAGAAAAACTGCACTGACGAGATAAAGTACCAATCAAAGTTAAAACGTGTTGCTTGTATCTGACTCTCTGCACTCAGTTCATCCTCAGAGCATCCTTCCAGGGCTGACAGCTGGCAGCTGGACACACTCACAACTGTGGTAAAAGGCACAGTTCCTCTGTCCCTGGTTGGTTTTTTATATACTTGAAAAGAAAAGCTAAAATGACAAGACTTTACAAAAGTTTGTGGAATCAAAACTCAGTTAACCTGATATCTAGTGCTCTAGGCTTGGCAGGCATAGGAGGTATTTAATTACTCGGTGTGGACTGAGTTTTTAATTACTATTTAATTACTCAGTGTGGACTATTTAATTACTCAGTGTGGACACCTACTCAATGCAGGAGTTACCCTGTGCACTGGTGCTAAGCTTGACACCCCACAGAACAGACCTGAGCCAACTGCACCACCCACTGAGCTTCCCAGTGTCCAGTTCTCTGCACGTGCAGTGCCCTTCAGCTGCAGCTGCTCATGTCATTTAATGGCACATTGACACTGATGGATGCGGCAGTTTAGACACAGCCTCCTGAGGCTTGGCTAATCTGGCTTTGAGTCATAAGCACCTGCATTCCCTAGAAAAGCATTGTGAGGCTTTACAGTAACAGCCACCAGGTGAATACAAACATTCACCAAGAGATGAGGTAAGCAGATATTGTACAAGTACAAAAAGCTCCTTATTTTGCTCAAATTAAGCTGAAAGACAGGTGTTCAATGTTCAATGGCCACAGTGCATCATGACATTTCCTGTGCTACCACGCGGGCAATGTCACCACAGCACACCGCAGACACTGCCTGCCTCTCGCTGTACTTGTGGACACATGGTCAGCAAAAAGTGAAGTAAAATAAAATTCCAGGCATATAGTACAGATTTCACCCACAAGAAAGAGAAGACCCAGCAGACACCTGGAGAGTACAACCAGGAGAGGGTTGGTTTTTTTAGTTGGTTCTTTTCTTTCCTATCCTCTGACCAAAATACCCCAAAACTCCAAACTTGCCAAAAAAAGCAGAATATCCCAACAGCCACCTTTCAAACAGCCACACCTTTCTGTCAGCACCTGGGAACCTGTACTTGCTGTGAATAAGCTAATGTTAACTCTGCTTCCCAGACATCTGGTGGTCAGGTCTCTTCACTTCCTTTCTGGCCTGATGCATCTGAGCCACACATTGGGTCTTCCAACAGAGTCTGCACTTGTCACTTATGAAGAAAGAACCACTACTGGGAAGGGCAAGAGAGACCATCAGACAGGTACTGTGTTAGAAAGCACACCACGCCACAGCACAGACTGGTAGTCCCGAGACACTTACCTGCACCTTTATAGGGCTGCTGTGTTGTAAGCAGCTGGCCCAGCAGGGTCTCTAAATAGAACCTGTTTAATTTAAAAAACCAAATTTCCAAGTTTGTGAGCATTTTTGAGTTGGTTTGTTATATCCACACAGACCATAGTTTTCCATTGTGACTCAGTAATGCTTAAGAAGTTCACAGCTGGGAGGGACATTCTGAGCTAAATTACAAATTTGATCTTATCTCTAAAATAGCTGGACACCATACACAGTATGTAGTGAAATAGCAAAGCACAGTGGGCTGTATTTAAAGTACACATAGCCTAATTCAGGAAGCTTCCTTTCTTTGGTTGGCTGATTTACAGCTTTTACATAGTTTTATTGGACTTCATTCTTCTTTCTTTCCACTTTTCATAGCCATTCTACCTGTTACACAATAAACCATTTCTTTGAAGAAAACCAGATTTGAAACTCCCCCATAAAGCAAGGAAATCTATGCTTAAGGCAGTTGTTCTGCAGAAAAGACACTCCACAGAGCCTGCTGGCTACTGCAGAGCCAGCACAAGACCCTCAATGTCAGATGTGTGCCAGGAACCTCAAGACTGAAGGGAAGATCAAAATCAAATTAATCAGAAATGGATCCTGAGTTGAATCTTTTCTGCTGTCTTTCTTCCTTACTGCCCATTATGCCTTTTGGTAGGGTCCATCCTAGCCAGCTTGCATGCAACCAAGATGAAAGGAGTACTCCAAACTAGTGAAAACAGCTTTGTAACCTTACACATGAAGCATTGTTCAGAAAGCCCATTCTGCTGAGGAAGCAGAAGGCAAAGCAAAACTCAGGTTACCTGTAATGAGCTCCTCCTCTGCACTCACATAGAAGTGTTCCTATGGTTTTCTTACTGACAACTTGAAGAGCTTAAACTTTCATCATCCACCTGTGCTCTGAATTTAAGTAAATTTTTTTTATTGCCTGTACTTCTGCTAATGGCATGAAGCTTCAGGATCTAAATAAAGCAGTAAATTGTTATTAGAAGTGGAGAAAAGTCAAATGTTCCAGCTTACATAAAACAGTCTCTGCTGACCTCATATAAGGTTCACTGGTACCAACCATTAAAGGGCTGTCATGCTGCTACTGAGGCAAACTGACTACTGCACTTGACCTTGTCTGTTGAACTTCATCCCCATTCTTCTTAAGTCTTTCTTTTCTTACATGTTAAAAGAAAAACCTGTAATAGAAAAAACCCTTTCTATTAATTTCTGTACCTTTTTCTCAATAGCCCAGTACTCATGAGTAAAGCCTGAGATGACAACAAAATTTTCCTCAGTATAACATAGTAGGGTCAGGGGGTTAAACATGTGACCTAGTCAGAACCTTATGCAATAAAAGAAGAAATTAAATATGTTAGAAACCCTGGCAATTTCTAACGAATGTTGCTCTTTCAGCAAAGTCTTTGAACATTTTGCAATGTTACTTGATAACTGCAGTTCGTAGAAATTAAGCAGCTGAAATGTGTAGCTCTACTCACAGGATAGGAAGCTCCAGTAAGCTAAAAGAATCAACATTTAATTACTAAAATATGCTGTGTGATCCAGAAAAGGCTTAAAAGCCGAAGCTATTGCACTGTGTAGCTCACTCAGCAAAGCACACAGCTGGTCTGTAAAAAATGAGGAAAACACATGGCTTCTGGAATAGTTTAGAAAATCATTTATAAATCAGAAGAGATTATTTAATCAGGAAAAGGGAATAATTAAGTTGAGAAGAAAGAGGATAAATCAGAGGAATACACAGATTAATCAACAAGTTATAGTCTCATCACCAAGAGTTGTGGGGGGAAAACGTGCCTGGTGATTGAACAGTAAAAAGCACAGTGATGAATCAAAGCATTTGCATAGTACAGGATTCCTTAAATAAAGTGCAGTGCAGGGAAAACAGGTACAGGGGACAGCAAGAAGATGACAACTTTTCCTTTTTATTTCTTCAGGCACTAACAAGAGATACGATGCCTGAAAGATCTTAATGCTGTTATGAAAAGGGATGCCTTCCAAACTCAAGGGCATTAAAATGCATTACTGTGATGAGTATCTTTAATTTCATTACTTAGTGAGTGAGGAGTCTATGGAGGACAGGAGGATTTTCTTCACTTGTTTAACATTTACATATTTTGCACTGTATAGAAGCTGCCATGCAAAGATCTTGGAGCACTTGCCAAATGTTGGTGATTTAAAACATAAAAAAACTCTTGTAGAAGTTAGTTTGTCTTCTCTCTACAAAAACAGACTCAGAAAACCAAGGCCATTATAATCTCAGAAAGGACAAAAAGTTCACTGTTCACCATAGAGTACTTATACTGAGAGACAAGCATCCACTACAAAAGTCAGGTTAAGCTTATAGAAAACATGATTTAGCTGGGGTTTGTTTGTTTAAGAGATATTATAGTACCATGGAAGAAAACTGAAGGTCTCTACAGCCCAGAATTCAAGCCATGTCTCTATAATACACCAGAAACTCTGATGTTTATACAAATTTCTAGGGACTGAATGTCTTGTAACCACATTTCTTCAGATATAACCCCCTCTTGCTTCCTTTTATGGGTCAAGAGCTTGTTCTGAAATTCATTTTAAAATAGATTACATGAAAAAAAACAGGAAAATTTTTCTAAACTGAACTTTGACTTAAGATGAGCTTTGATCAAAGCAAACAGGAGATGAAGTGAACAAATAGGATGACCGTAAACTATTATAAAGTTTGTTTGTGGCAATCAAGATTATTTTACCATCACCATAGCTAGCATGTATCGAGAAACAGAGCTACCAACTGCTTGGTGAATTAATTGAAATATCCTTTTTCGTGTCTTAAGACTTTTAGTCAGATTATTTGAGAACTCTAAAGAGGAAATGCCATTGGCAAGTCCAAATGAACGCACTAAAGGCAAGTGCTTTTTCTGAAAACACAGATGGGGAGGGAAGTTTACTAAGAAGAACCACTGCCAGTAGGAGTCTGCAACAATATTGTCTTCCTCCTTCCAAGATCAAATGAGGAATCTTCTAGATGCTACACCTGCCACCTGCTTTACAAGTTACAGAGTAGCTATCCAAAGAGAAGAAAATGCAGAAATTTGTTTTCAACATCAGCATTTCCCAGATAATTATTTTCTTCTTATGTTCTAAACATGCAATTTTCATATCAAGCTATATGCACAAAGTAGAACTGAGAGCGCTGTTTATTTTAAGTGAATTTTTCTTTTACAGTTTAGTGTAACTGGAGGTAGATGCAGTATTGAGTAATTTTTTTCCAGTGGTTTGAAATAAATCATCTAGGAACATTACAGGATAGAGTACTGGGGACTGGAATCAGTTGCTTGAAGTTGTCTACATAAACATGCAAATGAAACAACAAATAAATCACAGCACTTTCTATGATGATTGTCAGTACAGTGTAGCACAGGTCTTCTTGGATGAAAGGCTGTTTCTGTGATGTCAAAATAGTAATGCTGATACTGCAAAAAATTCCATGTGTATGCTACTGGAAAAGATACAAGATTCAGATACAAAGTATTACAACTATGCCGTTCCTATTATTTCCCATATAACTCAAATGATCAAAAGCAAGTTGAAGGGAATTACATAGCAAAGAGTCTGTGATCTGCTATGCATGAATATATTTCTGACCTTGCAGAGGCAGGAGTTTCATTTCATGTAACTGTATGAAAATGGATACTGCCGTTGTCAGGACTTTTGCCTTAACCACATCTGTCAGCCTCACTTTCAGAGCTGTTAAATTTGTTCTCCTCAGCAGATTCCTTTGTGGGAATAATGGAAGCTCCCAGCAACTTCAGTTCACAATATTTTTTACAATTTCATGATTACTTGATCAAATGGAATGATGGAGTGCTCGCTAACCTGTAACTGAGGACAAATACTGATAAACAGACAGGACCTAAGTATGGTTTATTAACAAAATTTTGTAGTAATGCCCTTTCTTTAGAATTCTAGATTTGCAAAGGAGTAAAACCAGTCTGGTGTAATATAAATGGCAAAAAATATTTTTAGCAACAAAATAGAAATTTTTTTTTAAATAAAATCTTCAATGCTCTTTGTTTTAAATTTCCCACAAAGTTTGTTGAATAGATGGATAACCCGAAATACAGATACTTCTGTCAACTGAAATACTGATATATATATATATATATATATATATATATGCACATATGACCATACACTGCAATATATCACCATAAGACGGTCAAGAAGAACTTAGAAAGAAAAATGAGATACATGCTTTCTGATTCCTTGGTGCAATTGCTTGCCAGCAGCATAAAATTTTCGTATCAATTAACAGATTTAAGCACGTACTTAATTCAAAGACCACAGGTAATTTTACTGGAACGAGTGGGACTCTTTAGAAACTTGCAAGATAAGACTGTCCCAATGTCCTCAAATCAGCAGGCCTATAACATTCTGCCTCTGGCAGAACTGAATTCCTTTCAGGAAATGAAAGATACCAGGTAATAACTGACATCACTCTCGCCCTTCCCTACTAAAAACAGAAAGCTTCCCAAATGAAGTTTACAAGGAAGTGGAAGGCAAGCCTCTCATCATTCAGATGTGCTAGTCCTTTTAAAGTCAACAGGCAGGATTAACATTTGACCTCTAATATACAGAACACATACAATAAAACTTACACTGGTTTTAAAATGTACTTCCTGGCCCAGGAACTATGAATCTGCTCTGTAATGCATGAAATGTATTAATTTTCATTTGTTTTCCTCTTAGTGAAAACCCAAACATAGCATTCGATATAAATTTAAAGATTTTACATATCAAACTGATTTATGTAATATTCAAAACTTTACAAAATAGTACTAGTCAATAAAAAGATCAAATTTAAAATATTTACATTTTATACATAATTTCCCCTTACTTACAATTATTAAATAATCTTCCATAGTTTCTTTAATTTTAGGGAAAAGCTTTTAATAACTAAAAACTAATTTTGAATTACTATTAGATGGCTTTTTACTTGAACAGAATTTTAGCAAAATGGCATCTCCAATGTGAAACATTATCCTCATGTTTTCAATAGCAGTTATATATATATATGTATCTTGTTTTACAGCTGTTTTATAATGAAATCCTGTTTTCTATAATAAACAGTGGAGATCTAAATAAGCAAATGGCACAGTACGGATGGAAACAATATATTCCCAACTCTTAAATCCCTTTATGTCATTTGGCTTCTAGAATATCCAGTTTCTTGATAATTTATGTTATTCTTCCAGTACTTTCAAGGAATTGCATCCATACTTATTTAGATTTTTGTGTCATCATCTTTTGAAAAGTTATTTCCTAAAGGTACTTCACAGAGACTATCACCATCCGTGCTGAAATCATCATCGTCGTCGTCCTCATCATCAGAATCAGCCAACACTTTACTTGGTGACTTCTTCAGTCTACTAAAACAAAAGTGCACATATTTGCTATTAAAACAGCACATCTGTGTTCATACACACAGAACACTTATACAAAGCTTAAAACATTGACAGGCAGGATTTACACTTTTGAAGGACATCAAAGTGCTCCAGCAGGGGTAGTTTATCACAGACTACATCTTACATGAAAGAAACATGCACAAGATCAAGCAATGACATTTTCCAACACATCTAGCTAAAGTGGCAGAGAGGGGAAAATGTAAAGTTTGCACACTGGAATGTTCACAGATGGCTAAACAGGAGCAAGCGGTCAAACGTGTGAGTAGTGGTGTGATACAGAACCGAAAGGTCTGACAACTCATCCTACCTTAACTCTTTTTTTGCAGTGTTAAGCTGTCCTTGCAATTGTTCATTGATGTCTAGTTGCTCTTCAAGTTCTCTCTGAAGTTTCTTTTTAGCATTTTCCAGTCTGTCTATTTCTTCTTCAGCTTCTTCAACTTGACGTTTCATTGCTTTCAAACGCAAACTCAACTGCAATATTTACATGTCATCTGATTAGAGGACTATTTTAATAAAGGAATTTTATTCTTCCAGCATCTATGAGAGGGAGAATAAAAACAAAACTTTGCCAGTGTAGTGACACTGTAATCCTCTGCTTCAGAAATATTTGAAAGTCAGCATTAGACTTTAAGAAAAATAATGTGGTATGATTTTTTCACAAAGAAAAACCAGCAACAAGCAAAGAGAGCTTTGGTACAGTAAGGCAGTATTATGTGATAGCAAGAGCTGGTTATCAATTAGGACAGACTAGAGTTGTACATGTGTCTAAGTTAAGCAACTTTAACAGACAGATACTATAAAATACATTTCAAAAACCCAGAGGATCTTTTAAGATCATTCCCGTAATGGATGTCTGCAATTTGAAACATGCTGTTCATTCTCCAGGCAGAATATTAGCTGTTGGCTCACATGCTGAAAGAAACCATGTTTTAAGCAAGGAAGCAACAGAGACCACAGTAAATGGTAGAGCACATTGCTATTAGAACATCAGTGTATGCTTAATACTTACAGCCTATATTTAACAGTAAACAGCTTCTTTTTTTAAACAGAATTTTATGGTGGCAAAACAGAATATATTACTTGTTGGTGTGATGAATTACTGTCTGTTATTTGCTTTATTTCTTGAATTAGCATTGCTTCTGGAACTGCTTTCTTCTCATAATTTCCAAAATTAGTAACAATTTAGTACTAGACAAAAGCACATGATGCAATGGCAGCTGCAAATACCACTAAATGGGAGTTCATAAACTACAGAGTAAACAGAATCTACCTACATTCTTCTCGTATCTTTTATACATGATGGTTTATGCGAGTAGGATTAATATCAGATATTTGCATATTAGTCTTTCCCTCTACCTGGTCCTTCTGATCAGTCAATGACAGATGTTCATCATCTACTTGCAACATTAACTCCTTCACTTTTCTCTCAAGTCTGCGGTTACTTAGTTGGAAATTAGCTCTATCCCTAGGAAAAAACCAAAACAAACAAAAGACAGGTTTGTAAAAGAGGAACTGAAATACTCCCAATCCTGATAATACAGTTCCTTAGCAATGTTCTAAGAATTAAATAATACTAAAGGTTGATGCTTGGAACTACTGATTCCATGCAACATATTGAGAAATTTGTTCAAAAACAGCAATGACTGAGGAGAATTTCTTCTGTCACCACAGCAACATTTAGGAACAAAAATATACTCCTCCAAGATTAAACAAAAAATGAACATGAAACTGGATGTCTCACAGTACAGTTAATATTTCTAATCCTGTTACTGATATTAGGTATTTATAAAATAAGGAGCTATGGAACCATGTTAGCACTGTGCCCAGTTTTAAATTTTAAGACAAACTTCTATTGTGCTCGCAGTCAAAAAGAAAATCTGCAATACTTTCATGAAACAGTAACCATTTTAATTTGATGAAAAGTTAATTGCAATAGAGTCCTAATATTAGCAAGAGGCCATAATAACAAACATAAACATGCATGTTTTGATCTTAAAATAATTGCTTTTACCTCTCCTCATTTTCAAGTCGTTCTTCCAGCTCTGTGATCCGTGCCTCCATCTGAGCAACAAGTCCCTCTTTATTGGATCGGTAAGAACTCTCCAGGTGAAGGATTCGGCTCTTCAAGTCCTTGTTCTATAGTTGGAACACACTTGGTTAATACACATTTATTCAGATTGACAAATATCACCTTAATACCAAATTCGTGTCTCCAGGAAAACACATACCAGTGTGTACAGTGATCAGTATATTATTTAGTAAACATGGAAAGTCATTGAGATTTTACAGTTTACTACAAACAAATTTTCTATTACTGTGCCTTATTGAAAAGAATTTACTGTTCAGCTTCAGTTAAAAGTTTTAGGATTAAATAGACCCTTAAACTTCAGATAGTGCAAGCACCTTCTCACAGTACTTTTTAATATGCCAATTTTTTTGTTCAAATACTCTGTCAGATCTGTCTTATGCTCCACAAAATTCTTTTGTAAACTTCTCTGTTCTTCCCCTGGAAATCACTGGTGTATGGCTAGAACAAGTAGACAAAGAAATTATTTACATCCAATGCCACTTTATTAAAGGTATTACTGGGGTTTCCCCCCCATCCTTTCTTAACTATCCAATGCTACTCCTGCTATAAAAATAGTTTGAAAAAGATTTGTAAAAGCAGACTTTTGCTCAGATTTGCAGTTTCATTTTTCTGAGGCTATGTAATTTAGGTTTTCAATGAGGACCTAGTGAAAGAGTTGACAGAAAAAAAAACCCCAACAAATCAAGTTACATGAGGAACAGAAAAATAAAGGTCTGTATTACAGAAATTCAAAGCATGATCTCAGGTCTCAAACACAGAAAAAAGGACTATGACAGGAAAATGAGAACTAAAGTATAAGAACGTGCACAGTATATACCAATAGGTGGCATTCTTTTTTCTCAAACAATTGAGATCAATGTCACCTAACTTAAGGCACCAAATTAGGTGTGTTGTACAAACATGTTCTCTAAATTCCCATTACAATCTGGTTTATGTTCTTGAGTTTGTAAATAATACTATGACTTGTTAAGATAGCTTTCCTCTGGATCTCAGCTAAGGGCTATGATAAGTAATCTTGTTTTCAAAGACCACTGAACTGCAGAAGAATTGTTTACTACTACAGAAGAAAACTCTCAGCTAAAATCACAATTACTTGAAATTATATTTTCAACAGCATTCCTGAAGTACTGTTAAGCCTTGGCAGAACAGCTCCTCCCAAGCAGTCAAAGCATTTACTACCAGACATAATTACCTGTCTTTCCAATGAAATTTTGTCACACTCCAAGTCTTGCTTGATAGCTCTTTCCTGAAGTAGCTCTGTCCTCATTTGTTCAATCTAGTAGAGAAAGATAACAGAAATTTTAATAAGAGTCTTAATTTACATTTATCTATATGATATGTATGTGTGTATATATATATATAAACTACATATACCTATGCAATAAGCACTATGTTCTTTCTTAGAACTCAAGACATACACATGATTTCAGATGAGCTTTACAGCTACAATCCTGGACAAAATTTTCTGCTTCAGGAAGTCCATGTTATTCCCAGTACTCATTCTAGGCATTTCACACCCACACTGGATATTGTTGATGTTCACCATATACATTCTGTAGCAAGGAACTGAACTCTAAGCTGTTGTATGAGAGACATATCATGTGGCAAGACATGAGTTCTGGAACATCACATCCATCTTCAAATATCTTTTCCAGTTGTTTCCTTCATACTTAAGTCTGAACCTCTGAAACAGCACCTTACCTTTAAGCTGCTGACTAGTCTAAGTAAAGTTTCACTTTATTAAACACAGACTGGTACCAAGAAATGCCTAGAGCTCAGTGAAACATTTCACAGACAATTGCGGTTTTCTCTATGTATAGTAGTGGTAAAAGCTGTTTTTCAACAGACACTGCTTCATGATGGATACAAACACAGCTCTCCTCCTCCAGTCAATTTGTTGGTTGTACTGGAGGGGCACCAACTTCTAGATTTGGAGGGGGGGGGTGGTGTTTGCTTGTCTTTTTCTACAGTATCTCTTAATATTTCCACTCCATATTCAACAACCACAAGGAAGATTATATTCTCCATGTATAAAGATGTTAAAAGGCTACCTGATCAATACAAACTCAAGACAAGAATGCAGAATCAGTTTGTTTTACCTCACTATTGGACTTGATTGGAAAAAAAAACTCAGCTCAAAGAGAAACTCTGAACTGCCTAACAACTGCTACTGAAACTTTGGTGCTAAAGGACAAAGTTTTTAAGTCTACTGAAATACTTTTCTTGCTTCCAATCTTGCTGAGATTCCCTGCAAATCTTTAACAATGCCTTTACAGGCACAGCAAATGTTACCACAGCATTTGTGGTTTACACTGCACAGGGCTTACTATGATAGATATCATCTGGGGAACACAGTGAATATCTATATCAATTACTATACCTGCAAAAAAAAGACTGATAAAGATCTCAGTGGCCACAGCATTCCTCCCAGCTTTACATCAGTTACAAATGAACTTGCATAAACACACCATCCCAGTTACGCAACTCTCAGTTACAGATTTATCCCAGTAAAGGTCTTTCAAAAATCATTGGGAATTCTTGCATAAAAAAATCCAAAAGCAATGCTAAGAATGTGAAGGTTAAACAAGTACAGCAGATGAAAATTTACCCTTGGCCTTATTTTTTAACCACATCGTAATATTAAAAGATACATTTTTAGTTAATCATGTTTAAAGGAAGTAATTTGCACTGTTTCTGGAGCTTGGAAATTGATATATGAATACAAATAATGGCAGCAATGCATGCAGTTGCATATGTTATGTCACAGTATGGTTTCAGAAGAGTAGAAGGCATTCCTGAAAACTAAGGTCATAACAGCTACTAGAATACCAATGGTAGCACGTGGCTGTGTTCTCAACAGCTGGGTAACTTCTTAAAAGCTCTCACTGTCACATGGAAGCCCAATAATAACAATGTTTTATACGTTATATAGTAAAATATTATATAGTAAAGTATTATTTTATAGACACAAATTAGAATCACATGTGTACAATAGCTGTATTTAGTAATGAAATGTATGAAAAAATTTATAATATGAGGGATTACATAGAATTTATTCTGCTGTAATTGCTGCACCAAGACAGACACAGGAAAAAATAAAGCTAAATTTGTGGTAAAATGAATGACTAATTAAAAATGTAGCTGTTAACTGAAGAATGGGGTTTTGTTTTATGTAAAAACTTGCTTAATGGACCACTCTGAGGTTCCACTGTGCTCTTACTGTGCTCAGAGGCTGTAACAAATTTTTGCAGCCTTCCCAAGACTCAAATTAAGGAATTATTTAGAGGACTAATATAATTAATTAGGATTAATTATATTTCCAAGATGACTGCTACTGTTGTTGGACACCTCTTGATAAAAGCAACCTCACAGAAAAGTAGTAGGAGTAGAGCAAAAGTGCTGTATCTGATTAGGATCAGAAAGCTATGTGCAAATATATACAAGAGCTTGTAAAAAGAAAAGGGCAGCAGATACACTTCTTGCTGGAGGAGATATAAACTGTTTTATCATCTTGTGATTTTCAACAGTAAACACATAATTAACATGCACAAAGGAGAAAAGCAGTTGTCTGCCAAAATGTGCTCAAAGTTCCACTTATTTCACAGCAGTAAGATGTAGCAGTTTCATGCTCCATACTCTCTGTGTGTACCACATGGAACTTCATGTTCCACGTTCTACCTTTCCTACATCTAATATATTATAATTGTGTTAAAAGAATAAACTATTTCTGCAGCTTAAGGCAACACTTACCACAGCTGGATTTGAAGAATGCTAACAACAAAGAATTGAGAAAAGCAACTGTATCAGATTTTACAAAGCTTTATCATTTTGTGCCAGCTTTACGATTAAAAGCAGCTGTTGTGTTCAATACTAGTGAAAGCAATTTGATTTCTAATAACTTAGATGCCATCAGTATTGTTTACCATCTTACAGGTTTGCAGCCTATGTTTCTTGTTAATTCCTAATGGGGGTGTGTGCGTGTGTGCCTTAGACAATTTCCAAGTGACCAAAAAACCCATTGATTAATAAAGAAGAAAACTAAAGCTAAACAAATCCCTCTGGTACTTCAAAATTGAAAAGCAACTTTCATATCCAGATTTTTATTTCTTCGCTTTCCACAGCCAGTGACAGCTAGAGAGCAGGTATACAGATCTCCACTGGGAACATTTACCAAAAGGAAGCAAATGATGCAGACAGTGCAATTTTATCCTTCTCTATTTATTCTAAAATTATAATGAAAACTAGTAAGTCCATTTTTCACACTTATTGGAAACGACTCTGAAGTCAATAGACTCCTGCTCACATTTTCACAGAACACAAGAATTGATGAGGGTATCTTAAGGATTTTTCAATTATGTTTACAAAGTCAATATGGCAAGAGATACTTCATTTCACTTGTTCATAGGAAAAAAACTATCACATATTAAAAGATGTCCTGTCCCTGCTCACTTTAGACTCCAAGAGCAGCTGAATGCTCTAGCTTTCCGTGTGTGGGTGTGGGTGTGGTTTGAGCATTTTGGTCTTTCTAGAGTTAGTAAAACCTTATAATTTAAAAACTAATAGGATATGACCCACTTTTCCCCAAAATTTTTTTCTGCTCCCACTCTGCTGTGGTACTTCTTGAGAACAAGGCAAGAGGAGAAGAGAACAGTGTGTCATGCAGCCATTCAGATTCAAAAGCGTGTTTAAATTAAAAAAGAATAACATTTCATGGCAAGTGAAATGTGAACTATTAGTCTTGCCAATGTTTATTCAAACATTCAGCTTTATGTAAAATAGAACCAGTTGTTTAAATTTGTTTTTACTGGAAATTTCAGTATTATAATTCATTATCAGTATGTTAAAATAACATATTTATAGTAATAGTTTTAAAAATGTAGAAGAATACAGATATTACCAAAACAAATCCATTATTTCACTTGTCATTATAAATGCTTAGCAGACCCTGAAATACTCTTTAGTAATTTGACTACTTAGTCATTCTGGCATAAAATCAAAACAAAGCAACCTTTATAACTCATGTGTGAAATGAGAAATTCCAGACCTCAAAATAAACACGTCTTTTACCCATTATATAACATTTTAGTCACCAAATGGTATTTCAGGTTTCCATTCAGTTAGCAAATTAACTTACTATAGTACCCGCTAGTGCAGCTATGACTATAGTACTTTTATCCCAGGTTTACAATACAGGCACAGACTCCAGTATTAAAGGCTTCCTGATTTAACAATAGCATGACCCCACATTATTATGGGTCCCTTACATTCTATGTCACCCACTGACTCGGAGTCTGTACAATATCAGTGAACAACAGCAGAAAGTCTTTATTACAATCAAATAGAATCTCCGTAACCTGAGTTCAAACAAAGTAGCAATGGTGCCTTGGTGCTTCAAGGATGCGTGAGAGAAAGCTGAGCTCTACCTCACTCTAAACTCTCCAGCTGTCTCAGTGGAATACACAATTTCATTGAAAAGACACAGAAACTAAGATTTTACTTTCTGTTCTCCCTCTGAAGCTACAGCTATTCAAAAGAATGTCAGCAGGTGGGTTTTTTTTTTCTGAAGAAAGAAAAATGAGAACAGAACAGATTATTGTGGGTACCTCAATGCTAATTGTCCCCTGAACTTCTAGGAAATTACTATGAGCTGTAGTACTTCATGTGGCGTTACAGTAGCAGATGTGCTGTAATGATACAGCACATAATTATGCATCAGTTTCACATCTTTCAGAAAGCAAAAAGAAGGCAAAGAACATTATCTAAGCCATGATATTCCAAGACAGCCACATCACTGTATTTCTTTCCATGAACTAATACAATATTTGCATGACCTGACTACTCAGCCATGGATGTCTGGCTGCTTTTGCAGTAATCAGGCCCTATACTGTACTTTACTGATTTATTATAAATCTTTGTTACAGGACCTATAATTTCTTACGTCAGTTCTTTCAGAAAACTTGAATAATATTATAAAGGCCTCTGTCTTCAAACCAATGAACTCCTAATTCTCTTAAGACTTGGTCATTTCCAACTCAATGGTCTCATTTCCAATACATTCACTCCACTTCCCCCCACCTGTACCTTCACTAGCCTTATTGAAGAGAGAGGTAAAGTATTCCTTTATTTGAGAGGGCATACCTGGATTACTTTTTATCTTGACTGAGGCCTCATTATACAGTCTCCACAACTTCTTTCCTCTACTTATATAGTCAAAAACCTTTTTGTTACTTGTTTGAGTTACTGTGATAGGTCTCACTTAGCTCAGCAAGTATCATTTTATCTTTACATTTTCTGCCGCATGAGACACAACCTCATTAATAAATCCTTCTTCCCCTCTTTCTGGGCTATCAACTTATATTACACTTCTGGAACAAAAGACTGATGTTTTTATGTGGAAAATGCTTTCCAATTGTCTTGTCTTTGATGCATCTTAATCAGTTTTTACACTTGTAATGAAAATAAAGCTTCCTCTTTGTTGAAACTGGCTAGCATCCTTGGTTCAGCTGACTTCCTTAATTAAATCCACGATTTCCTAAAGCTCCTCCTCCTCATTCTTTGAAATTAAGAGTCTATTATGCTGTCTATTATGAGTAAGATTAAAATTGTGATCTTTCAATATAAGAGACTCTTCACAACAAGCTTACTGGTCTTCAGTCTTTATATCCTGTGTCTGTTTTCCAGTTAGAACAACAGGAAAAAATTGGTCTGTGGTGATGTGGAGGGAGCATATTTAAGCATGTTGGTGAACCTTGGGTTTTTTGGATTTACATGCTCTGCCTAAGTATAGCATATAAATCCTATTGCTAATCACTATTTAGTTGATCAATATGGATTGTGATCCTAATAAAACTTTTTCATGGAATCATGAAGCAAAAGCTGGAAAACTTGTTCAAGTACCTGCTCTCTGCACCTGCTGATCCTCTCAGACAACAAATCCGAGTTATTCTTTTCTTCATCAAGCTCAAGTTCCAGGTGAGATAACTTGTCCTAAGTGGAACAAAGAAAAGCAACCTCAACATACTACTTTCAATCCTCTTCAGATTGCTACCAGGGCATTCTTCCTTAAACTTCAAGGACTCAAGGTGTCTGAAAGACTAAGCTTGAAAATTGTAATGCCTCTTAAAACACCCAGCAAAAGAGAAGGCAGGTAGATAAGCCTTTAGAGTGAATTTATTTGATAGAAGTAAAATAAACATTTTGTTTCCTTTTTTTAATCACTGCCAACTATTTCAAGAAAATAATAGACATTCTATAATGTTTCTAGAGACTGTTTTTGAATGTCTGCATTACATTATACGTTTGGAAGACAAATTTCTTTTCATCTGAGTATGACATAAAAGATGTTTATTTATGAAAGTCAGATGACAGCCTAGTTGAACTGAACAGTTATGAAGCCCTGCAACAAGTTAGTTAGAGTCACAATGTTATTCAGACTCCTGAAATGAACTGGTATCAAAGGCTAAACAGAACTTACATTTCTAAATACTTTTGAAGTTCTGAATGATGGGCCTAGAAATGAAAATAATGCAAATTTGCATTATAAGCTCTAGATAAAATTCATTAAAAAGAAGTTAACTAAAATGATGAGAGAAAACTGTAATTTAGAACAAATCATGTTACAATAGATATGCTAACAAATCACCTTTAGCATATATCAGAATAATTCCTGTAGTAGTACTACATGGATTTTCAACAACATGAAGCTTTTTTGATTCCTTCCAAGCAGAATCCATGTGAAATACCAAAATTATTTTCATCTCTTCAAAGAAGTAACAAACCCTTAAGAATGTCTTTTACCTCCATTAGTTTGATTTGTCTTGCCCGATCATCTTTTAAGTGGTTTTTGGCTTCCAGTTCATACTCCAAGCTTTTCACAGTCTGTTCCAGTAACTGAGTTTTTGTTATTGCCTCATCCTGAGCTCTCTGGTGGTCCCTCAGGTTTTCTTCCATCAGACGCATCTGAAGCAATAAGATCATGGTAATACACTTCATGCTGTACTTCCTATAAACAAGGAATAGCAGTAAAGGGGACTCACTGCAAACACAACAGAACTGGAAGCATGACAAGAATTCCACTGAATTACTGGCTTTTCACAGTAATTTTTGTTTTATCCACAAGATGGCACCAAGAAAATAAACTTTGATTGTGACCTATAATGAGATGCTTCATATATACTACATGTTTTACACTGACAATTATCCACGGTGAGGTTCTTAAAATTTACTTCTTTTTACCAAGTTACAGTAAGCCAAAATTTTGATAATTTTCAAAATGGTTAAATGTTTCAAAATGTTTGGAACTTTTACAATATTACTCCTTTCCTTGTCAGACTCCCAATACTTTAGCTTTTAAATAACTATATAGTTTATATGTCTGATGCACTTTGATGACAGCATTTTACCCATTACATAATTGCATATATGTGTGTGTGTGTATAATTAGTAGGTACAGTGTGGCTGTCTGCTGAGGACAAATGTTCCCTATTCAACAACTGCATGTCCTCAATAATATTATCCAAAACCTTCATGGTACTTTAAAAATATATATAAGTGAGATGGGTTTTAGGTGAAATCATGACCATTCCTTGCACTTGTAAATTAACTTGTAACACATATATAATACAGGATGAGAGGGTTTTTTCTTTAATAGTTTTCCCACATTCTTCCTCTGTTTCAAGTGCTCATTTTAGTAATGAAGCTAAAATAATGTATTAGTAAATATTCAGAGAGTTTGCTATCTACTGCTAAGTCCTGACAGCTGCATGACTTGGTGAACAGCTAGTTAAGTGCAGGGATCTGTACATTAATAGCCTTTCATATCCATTTAATGTTTCAGAATGACATTGAATTGTCAGCTTTCAAGATGGGTGTCTTCTGTGTATCCACAGAGAACCTGGAAGAGATGCAGCAGTGAAGAGCTCCTATATTGCCTCACAAGACTGTTTACAAAGGCTCTCCACTCCTGAATGGAATAAATACAGAAAAAAGACATAACAATATACAGAAAGTACTCTTTCTTCTATTGCTGTTTTTCATTGAATTTAAAACACACTTTCTAAGGGAAGAGGGTGATATAAGAGAAGTTCTAAACTGGAAAAATCCTACTATTAAAATATTCCATATAGAGAAAATATCTGTGACCAATGTATTCTCATAGTTCTTCCAACTGCAGAGCAAATATGTGCAGATTTTTAAAAAACTGGATTGTCTTTATGGCAAAATTTACATACTGCGAGGCAGACACTTCAAGACTGGTTGATTCTTGCTTGCACAGACATGTTTGTCATTTAAATCTGCAACTTGGCTCATACAAAAGGAGAGGAGAATGTATGTCTATATGTTTGTTTGCTTGTTTTTCCTAAACAACTGGTGGAGGATTTTTCCTGATCAAAAATATTTCTAAATTTTCAATTCCTTCAGTAGCAGGCATTAAAGAGCAGCAGATCATCAATGGAATCCTTGTCATATCACTTAAGGTGCATTCATTTGTCAAACACTGCATTTATCTGTCCTAAATAGGAAACCCTATTTCCCCAGCAGAAATAACAGGCTGATCACTACCATGAATAACAAAATTCAAAAGCATGCTGAGATCAGCCTCTCATGATGCACATGAGAGTACACAAAAGCGTAATAGCAAACATTCACTATCTTGAAAACTATCTCCACTGAATTCTAGGTCAAAGGTGAGAATTTGTCACTGAACTTATGAGTCATTACCTCATCTTGCATTCTTATGTTCATCAGGCGTGATTTTTCTACTTCAATGCTTTTCTCCTTTAATTGCCTCTGCAGATCTGAAAATTCCCTGCGATTTTTCTCCTTGTATTCATCAAACTGGCTCTGAAGCTCCAGAGTTGATGTTCTTGAGATCTCTACCATTTCAGACATCTGGGCAAAAAGTACATATACAAAAGGTTCTATTGTGCTTAATGAAACAAAGGTTTTTTCTCCAGGTTCAGTATTCAGCTCAGTATTTTCAGACAGAAGATTTATCCAATGTTCCCAAATAAATTCATTTCTATGCAGAAGTAGGAAAACACAAAACAGTAAGGGTAATTTCTAATAGTATGTGTGGCAAGACTTTTCTCTTTTGGTCTGTCAGCAGTTCTTCCAGCTGAGTGACACAATGAACAGCACAGTCACACTTCAGTATGTCAGCATTATCTGTATAGTTTAAACACAGATGGCACAATAACTCTGATGCAGAAGCATTTTGAGAATCAGCTATAAAACTCTGAAATATCACTGTACTGTACATGAGAGCTGAACTCAGATCTGGGATCTGGTTTATACAGAACTGGTTTACAATGCCATTTTGAGATAGTGGTGTTCCAATCACTGTTCCAGCCCTGAAAGCTTTTAATAAGAGCCTCTAGGTTAAAGAAATCAATACTAAACTTTGAATTTTACTTTCTTTTACACATTTCAAAATATATAATTCTTTACAATGTGCCAGTTCATTTAATTCTGTCTGGTAGATATTCAGATCCCTGCAGCCTCTTGGGGGTGAATTCATACCTCCTCCTGTAACTTCTCAACAGTCTTGCTCAGCTGCAATCGTTCATTCTCCATTTCATTCTTTATCTGCTTTAACTGCTCCTTCTGCTGAGTTTCATCTTTTAACTGCTGACTTAACTGCTGCCGTTCCTGTGAAATGCAACGGGTGTTCTCCTGCAGTAGATTAAAAATACATATAATGAAATGTAGACCATCTTTTCTAATGCCTTAAAGGAATGTTACTTAACACAATAATATCAGAAGCTGCTGTAAAATTAAGAAAAATTTCAGGTCTTACAGTTCTCTAGCTAGAATAGGACAAACACTGGTACGTCATGCTAGAAACAACTGAATGTCCATTTATACCTCTTTTCTTAACTCAGGTATTAAAACCATGATGCAATGGGAGTGTTGTTACCAACTACCCAAATACTGCAGTTTCCTCAGCGTCTACTCTTTCAGTACACTATAGTGAATTTCAGTATTTGAAATTTGAATGCCCTATAGGACAGCTTCAATGGTCAACTTACATATAATCTCTAATTTGAGTGCCCTTCAGGTACAAAAATCCTTGAGCACTTCTCAGTGGAATTGGCTGGCCTGTCACAGTGTAACTAGAAGTCAGGCAAACAGCCTGTCAGTTGCCAATTTAAAGGCAATTGTTAGTGGCAATTAATTACTTTGTAAAGCTGAAGTGTTATTATATAAAAAGAGAATGAAATGGGGGAAATGAAAAGGAGTCATTTGTTTTCACACTAACCTAAAAGATTACTCTGATATTTCTCTATTTTTTCAAATAATAGCAGTTAATGTTCTCTATACAAAATTAGTCATTTATCTCAACTGATAACTGAAAATTAAGAATGTATTTCAACTTACAATGCTCTGCAATGCTAATTCTAGGTGCCTACCATTATCTACCACAATGAAAAGATAAACTTCCTATTTTTCCACCCAATGAAAGGATCCCATGCTCTAATTGTTTAATTTAAAAAGCACGGATTACTTGATGCTGCCATCCATAATGCTGGTGTAGTTGTTGTTTTGTAAGATATTACAGTACCATATATGCTATAGTTAAGGGGCATAATAATTAAGTCATTTCCCTTCTCAATGGTGCAAAAGTGTTGAGATGTATTTCATTCCCTGAGGTGGCTACCCTAAAACAGAGGTTAGAACACAACACAAAATGCTACAAAAGTACTCCTCACTTGACCATCCATAAACAAAATTTCAATATATATTGAGGGTGATTTTAGATGAATGCACTAATGCAAACTGTCTATTACAATTAAGTGCATACCAGCTTTAACTTTTCTGACTAGAAATCCAATGGAGGAGGAATAGACTTGGCTGTTTACAGTAACTGTTACAGTTCTCTTTGTATTGTCATTGTCTTTCTTATGCTAGTCCACCATTAGAAGTAATTTGTGTTATGTAAAAAAGCAAGATAGGACAGTCAGGAATTACATTTCCACTGGAATACACATTATTACAGTGCCAGAGTTTGTCATCTAAATTGTCAATGGTAACACAAGGCCAAATCAACCTACTGCACAAGATTATTCATTAGAACTACTCTAAAGACAGAAAGGCTGAATTGTTCTAAGCAAAAGGGCCACTGATTACATCCTGAGGTCTGTAAGTGCTCATATCCAGTGGATGAGATTGTAGAATCAGAAAAAGGATTAATTTTAGCATGCCAGAATTTAGACATAAGTTGTGAATAAAATGTCAAGACAGACTCTCCTGTCACCTTCCCTAGAATGCTTTGATTTGGAGACCCTGCTTGGAGGGAGCCTTATTTGGCACGATGACCTGAAGGATGCATAAACAGAAAAAAAACCCCACACTTTTCAAGCATCTTGACCCAAAGCTAATCAAGATGCAGGAGATGTGTATGGTGCATTGATCCATGTTACACAGGAAGGTCAAGTCAGACTGTGACAGAAGGGAGTTCTTAGGGGAGTGTACTAAATGCAAGGCAGTGATGAGCAATGCAGTGATTGTGTAGACTATCAGTGATATAGACAAGCAAACGAGGAGAATCAGTGAGGTAGAGCAGATAAACAGATTTAAAATGGGAAAAAAGAATAAAAGAAGACAACCAAAAACCAAGCCTGACCAAAAGCTTCAGAACACTTATTCATGTAGTTACAAGGAACATCAGCTTAAAAACATCATTTTGTGGAAACAAAACTCACTTACCCATATTGTTAAAACCTTATATTCTTGAAGCACATTCAATTTTAAAGACATAGAACTATTTTCTTGCTGTTGTTATTTTTTCTTTTTACCATAATTAACTGAACCATGAAAACATGCTAGTTAACACAGTCTTTCCTTGCTTTTTAATCCACTTAGAGACAAGTTACATTTTCAGATTTTCAGAACAGTAAAGTAAAATTTATGTTAAAGACAACAGGGGAAAACATCTATTCAATCAAAGAAGTGGCACTAGCAATTTACATGTCCTCACTTTTGAGTCTGACTTGTTTGATAGAATCACTTGAAACCTCAGCTTCTAAAAGCAAAACTAAGATAATTCTAAACTGATACTGTTGAAATCAATGCTTCCTTGGTTTATGTAAAAGGTGAATCAGAGAAGAAAAATTAGGTTTGTAGCTTTTGCAGACACAAAATATGAGGTCAGTGAGAACAGTTTCAAGATTTACAGACATTCCCCTTGTTACTAAATAGATCTGAACTTTCATGCCATCTGAATCACCCAATCTTGACTCATACACAACATTGCCAACATCCCTCTCCACTGCTCTGAAGTAGATGCATTCTCAACAGGTTTAATTTCTGGGCTAATCTGAAAGAAAGCATATCCTTTCCTGAACACTGGGTGGACTAAGGAGCAAGGTGGAAAGAGGACTTCATTCAGAATTTAAGAGGCTGCAAATCCTAGTGATATGTGTTAAACATCTCTGGTTTTGTGATTAAATATTCCAGTTCCATGCAACATTTGCAAATAAGACAGGTTCATAAAAATAGAGAAGCAAACATCCTGATATTTATCCATTAATATTTTTGTTTATATCCTAGTACAGCTTTTCATTCCTTTACATGTAAATACCTGCATGAATTGCATGAACATTGAAAATAATAAAACAGATATATGAAACCTTAGGCAGCTTGTTTGGCAATTAATTTCCCCGAAATTTTTCTAGATCCATGGAAAAAGAAAAAAAAACAACTTCAGAAAGAAAACTACTTTAATTTGATGATGCTATGGTTTCAGTACACATTTGAACATAGAAGTGAGGTCTAAACTTTAAAACAAAGTGTACCTCAAAAAGAATGAGACCTAGCTCTACAGAAAGCAATAGTGACTCAAGTAAACAGAAAATTTAAAATTTAAATTATCCAAACTCTTCTTGTTCTTACCTGCATATCTTCTAGCTGGCTTTCCAAAGCTGCTTTTAACACTAACAATTCTTTTCCCTCCTTTTCAGCATGTTTCAAAGCTTCTTCAAATTGTTGCTTCTCTTCCTGCAATGATGCAATTTGATACATTCAGAAACAGTGGCCAGGCCTTTAATCTGACAAGTAAACTGAGCTATAAAGTCTGTTCACTCTGGCCTATCACTGATTTCCTCAATCCCAAGGCGTGATTTGGTTTTACTCTGGTTTTCAATGGCAAAATCCTTCCTATACATGTCAGTTAACTGCATACTGCTTCTTGGCAACTTGCTAGTTTTCCTTACCCTTTCCTATGGCATTGTCCATCCTCCTCTTAGTCAGTTTTTATTCTACAATGAATCTATTGAAAACAGGAAGACTACTTAAGGGGCTTGTTTTCTTAACTTACCTCATATGTCTTTAATTTTTCCTTTACTGAATTTTCTTCTCCTTTCATATTATCAATTTGTTTGTGCAACTCCTCAATTTTCCTCTCTAGCTCAGTAACTTTTCTCTTCAATTGTTCATTTTCCTCAATCAGCTCTTTGACTTGATTTTCTATACTGTTTCGCTCCTCCTGTGCAGCATTTTTTTCACTTGCAAGGACAGCAGCACTCTAGTGGAAACAAATTATGTCATGTTTAAAAAAAAAAAAGAATTGATGCTGTTTTCCAACAGGAGTTTCATAAGGTGTCACAGCAAATACAGCTAGGATATAACATTAAAATATCAACAGAGATACTAACATTTAGCATTTTTTCTCCTTGGGCATATCTACAGATAAAGTAATACATGATAGCTGAACAGTCTCATGCTTGTCATCTCATATTTTCACCTTAACATCATCCTCCTTATTGCCCTAAAATATTTTGTTACCAAATCCCATTGTTAATGGTAATTGCTAATTCCGTTCCATTGGTAATTCCAAGTAAACTAAAGCATATAACACATAGGAAAAGCCATATGGACCTTTAAGGAAGAACATATTTATGAAGAGTGTCTTCCACAGCAACACAAAATTTAGGCAGCCTCACCCCACTGATGATTCCAAGCACTAACATACAACACACTACATCCACGCAACTATTTGTGGGGCTGCAGAGTAAATGACAGATAATATAAAGAGACCTTGACACTAAAAAAACAGTGGGGGTTCAACTTGTATTAAATACTGAGCTCATCTTGTATTCAAAAAGATACCGTTTTGGTTTTTTTTCAGAAACTCAAATCAATACAAAGCACTCACACAAATTATAATGAACTATGCATAACAACTTGTGGCAGTGGATTTCTGAATTTTTTTTGCAGGGCAACTGGCTGCAGCACATAATGTTTCAGAGCTAATCATCACCTTACCACTTACCCTCTAAAACACCCTACCATTTACTGTGAAAACCATGAGTGGAAGTATCTGTCTATATTGTTATACTATCTGTACTGTTGTAACACAGACCAGGTATCTACTCATAAACATTTAATTCTGTAAAGAGCTGGAAGGATTTAATCTTTGCTCTTCACTGACTTCTCATTCAGAATCCCCTCTAAAGAACATAAAAGAACCCAAGACATAATGGGTGGTTCTTGCCCCTGGGCATTCAGGGGCTGATACAAAACAGAACTCTGTACAAAGATCTGGTTCTCAAGTGCAGCCCCACTGCCTTCTACACCAAGACCTTAAACAATAGCAAGAACACCAGAACAGACATAGCAATCAATCTAGACCAGGATTCTCTCTCACAGCCAAGGCTGATGCTTACAGGCAAAAAGAGGAAGAACAATCATGGGGCAAGCCTTTCCTTATTATAACACTCTCAGCTCTCACTGGTTTTCTTCCATGAATGTATCAGCCATTAATTTCTCTAATCCTTCTCAAATCCATTTATACCTTTTGGCCTCTACATTATCTGATAACAACAAGTAATTACACATTAATTACCAAACACAACATTTTTGCATGTGAAATTGTATTTATCTAGGTGAAAACAAAAGAAATCCTATCAAACTACTCAGAAAATATTTTGTGAAGTATTTTATGAAAGCATGAAAATAACTTTTCATTTATGCTATTTTTGATTGTTGCTCTTGATCTTCCCCTCCTCTTACCCAAAAGCAATAAGCAAAGTTATATAAAAGGGTGTTTATAAAGAGTGCCCTCACTAGACTGTTTTCTAGCAAGCAACAGCTTCAAAATCATGCAAATTAGATAAAGCGGTAACTCAGAAAACACTCAGACTGTCTACAGGGTCAATGAACTTATTATACAAAAACTGGCAGCATAAGCAGGCTGACAAGTTCTGGTCTTTTGAAAATACTGAAAAAACTTGTTCTTCTAAGTACATTACTAGTTAAACACTCTGAAATAAATCTCTGTTGACTCTTTAGGCTTTTGCATACTGAAATTTCAATAGCATGTATATATTCCTTTAATTTTTGCTTTCTGCATGCAGCGAAGTTTTACTAATTAGCAAGCACTCCACCAGTGGCTCCTTTTAGTCTCATTTCTCCTTTCTGGAGCTGAGTGAAAGCAGCTGAGGCATGCTGGGGAGTTCAGGGAAAGGAATGCTGATTTGTCTGTTCTTTTTCATCCAACTGCCTACCCGGGGCTGCACAGTAAGACAGGACTGCAGTAGACCCACATGAGACCTGGAGATTCCACCACATCTACCATGGTTTGCTCTACTTTCCCAACACAGGAAGCAGTATTTACTTAAAAGTGGATGCACACATACACAAAAGCAAACAACGCAACAACCCCACCCCAGAGATCTACATACATAAATAAACACAAAAGTAACATCTATCTATATATATGATTTAACCTAAGAGGGTCAAAATTAAGTTCAGATTATATAGATGCAGTCATTATCTAGAGATCTGCTCCAGCCTGCTTTTTGTTGTACATACCGTAGGATACAGACTCAAAATTAAACTAAACTATTATTTGCTCTCATTTTCACGATGTATTTCAGTAAGTTAGCAAGAAGATAGGTGAGTATATGTAAAATGTAGAGAAGCATAAAGGGTAGGTTGTGAGTATTATCTTTATTAACCTAATTTAAAATCTTGGAAATAAATTAGGTATATAAACAAAACCTTCCTAAAGTTCCAGCTGATTGAGTGACCAGCACTTAGCCAGCAGATCTTCACAGGTCTAATGACCTTGGCATCATTACAAGGGTTACACCTGCCCAACGAAATTCTCTAACATGTTAAGTACAAAATTCTTTCACATGCATATACTTTTCCAAAATGGTAGAAAACTCTCTTCGTATATATAGGGAGCTGCACTGTATTGTAGTTGGAGATTGAACATTTTTCTTACTTATATTCTGAGGAGAGTACCAGGAATTTTCTTCACAATGCGGTTTCACTGTACACTATTGTTTCAACATCTTTTTCATCTTTTCTTGTTTCAGACAAGACCAGAAAGAAACACAGGAGTATCTATCTTACCAGTTTACCTTACACAACTGTACTACACATATAAGGCATGGAAGATCACCCTGAGGATATTCAGGAGGATACTAGACAAAACAACCCAAAAGTATCTTCAATTTGATAGTGAAGTTTAAATACAGTCAAACCATACAAATACAGTTTAGATGTTCTTTGTGTAAGAGAAAGCACACACAGCATCACCTCTCCAAAACAGTCAAATTACACAGCTGGGTTTAGACAGAAAAAAGCTTATATTCATTTTTCCCCAGAGTACTGAGAATTTCATGCAGAGCTCTTTACTGGCACAAATTAAGTTTCTGGATTATAAGAGCTTTTGGCAACACATGCCATATCCTGTAACACATTACCACAGAAAGTTAGGGTATCAAAAGTCTCCATAGCTCTTGCCTTCTTGTGTTCTCCACTGTTAGTCTTATCTGGCACCCCACATTACCTTCTACCTCCCCTCCAGGCCTGCTCTTGGACAGGCAGGTGAACATGACAGCAAAAAACCTAGGTATCACTGGAGAGCATACACAAAGCATACAAGCAGTTCTGACAGACCTTGTAGCAACACCATTAGGGGAGAAAGATCCCTGTCCATATATTGAACACTTACATAAGGTTCAGGCCAGCAGCTATCAAACCATACACGGCCACTGCTGACGCACAAAGGATTGTTGTGTCCTTTGCCTATGGAACCCTCGCACACAGGCAGTGTGCTCCAGCAGTCCCACACAGCCAGCAGGCAGTATTACTCATGTACAGACCACATGTACAATTAATACTGTCGTTAGAGATGGTTCACTATATTCTGCATAGAATTTCCCTAACAAAACATGGCAGTAGAAGATATGAAAACCACTGCATTGAAATGACAGTGAAATTACCATGTATGTTGATAAAGTCTGAATGGCAATTGCTGTGCTTCATAGGCTAAAACTGAAAGTGGCAACAACAAGGACACCTTAAACTGTCCAACAGTATTTGCTAACAGCCAGGGACAATCTCTGCGGTCCTGCCTGCATGAGCAGGGTCCCATGTTTTCACTGAAAATTCAGGGACTGGCTCACACACTCAAAAACAGGAGTTGAAGGCTGTTTGCAAAAGCATTCAGTTAGTGGGTTAGAGTGATGAGGATGAAAGAAGAAGGAAAACTGAACATTGAAGAGCTAGTAAGTACAAATGAGGAAAAAGACAGACAGGAAGAGATTGTGCTGTGGATCCATTTCCCTCAGTCCAGACATGACTTGTTTGTAATGGTGCTGCACATAAACACTGTGAGTTAACTACAGTGTGAGTTAACTAACGGTCCTTAAGGCTTAATGACATGACACCAATTAATGACTCCTGTTGGTGCCCATTCATAAATTCTTTACATTTATTTATTTGGGGATTTTGGAAAAGTTCTGGCAATTATTTTAACTAAGTTTCTATAATTTAACCCACAGTAACAGAACTGGGTGAAGGTCACAAAGTAATGATTTAAGTTGAATACGAAACATTAACAAACATTGTTAATATAAGAACTTTAGTTCACAGAATTGTAGATCAGTCTCTTCAGAAAGTTTAAAGGAGTTTATGTACATAAACATACAGAGCACAAAACAGACAAAACTGGTTAAACAAGATTCTTGACAACACAACCTGGAATGAAATCCTGTATATTCAGACGCATTTGCCATACAAAAGGAAAAAGAAAAAACAAAAACCAAAACACCTCTGCAAAAATCCAAGCCCCTTGAAAAACAGAAGAGGGGGGCAATTTTATCAAACATTGAAGTGGGATCTTTGGATCTTAAAAGTAACATATCTGAATTCCAATTTTGCAGTTTCGTCCCTATGATATAAAAAACACACTTTTTTCTTTTTAGTCCCATTTACTAGTTGTGGCAGCATGTTTCAGTAAACCAACTTCTTACTGTTACTATTTACTGCATTGTATTACAGAATTATTTTTATGTAAGTAAATACCCTATAGCATTTTGCTTATTGTGCTTATTTGCTTGCATTTGTTTTGTCTTTCCTTTCAGTTTGCCTGTTCTTGCTCTGTCTTCCAGGGCACTCAGTGCCTTCTTAGTCCCTACATTTAGCCTGTTTTACATTCAGATATTCATCTCCTCCATCTCTGAAGGAACAATACCTTTCTCTTAATAACCACATCATTTGAAGACTTCTTAACCACACTCATATCACCTTCTTATTTATTACCTTTGAATCCACAAAATATTTTATTATACTTTCTCAAATTTTATCATGTTTAAACTCCTGATTTAAGCCTTATCAGCAAAATTAAGCTACAGAGATTAGGTAAAAGGAGCTGGAAATGGGTTGTGAATTTCTGAAAAAAGCTGAGAATAAAGAAAAAGAAGCTTGCCTAGAAGAAAGAAAATGCAGCTCTATGGAGAAGATCCCACAATACAAAGTCCTCTGTGACTGACTGAAGATAAGCTTTCTGCATTCTGATGTTGTCATTGTGCCACAGTACACACACAGTAACTTTACTTATTAGCCCAGCAGTGGACTCGAACCAAATAAAACAAGTTATCAAATCCTAAAAAAAAGATATATTGAAAAAAATACATTTCTGACCACAAAAATAGATTATATGTGGCAGAAAATAATCCGTGTTCTAACTACTGATTTTTTTTAATAGTTCTCATACATTTTAATACTAAAGCTTAAAGTCAATTAGCTTGAGAAGTTAAGAGTTTACTGCAGAAACGAGTGAGGCAATAAAAAGATGACAGTTTCACAGCTAGGTTACCCAAAACCAGCCCTAGAGAATCCAGAGTCTATTCTTGTCTATGGCAAAGACCTCCTGAGGCAAGTCACTCAGCCCAATATTTCCAGAGGATCACTAACTACATGCTCCTTAACTTCCTTGGTGTTTGAGACACTCGGTTTGGTTTCCATAGATTTGAGTACACAGCTGTGACTGAAGTCAGGAAAAATTGTACCCTGATTATATCAAGGACTATGTAATGGCTAACAATGTTAACCGAGGCACTTGAATTTGGACATGCACAAATAAAGGCTCCTCTCAACACTGATCTCTCTACCTCTTCCTTTCCTATACTTATTACAGGGCATAACATTACTTAGAAGATGACAGCTATGTTGAGAAAAGGAATTAAAAGTTTGTGAAAAAATCTCTATAATTCTTTCTCTAGAACAGGTTTTTAATAGTGTACAAGCTCCATTTAACTCGTAACAGTGGAGAAGGAAGCGAATGAATGCATGCACACATACACACATACACTCACACACACACATATATGTATGTACATGTGTATTGTTTGTTTTGATATGTACACCTGATCTATAAAGTTTTAACTAGCATAGGTCTACTTATCTGAGCCCACATAGTCACAGCTGCTGGACTTTATATGGATGTGGCATTCGGTTTTCAGCTTTAGGCCTATGGAACATAAGGCAAAATCAGCAGTAAAATACATTTCCCTGATCTTCCATCCTGCTCCTTTCTCAGGTGTTCTGCCTAACAATAAATTAACCTAATAAAGCTCAGCTTTGTGTCCTTGTATATAGTTATATAATATATGTGTCCGAAGTATTTTAAAACATATTAAATTTGGTCAAGACCCAGTCAAAATAATAAATACTGTTACACCACCTTTGTTGCAGAAATCTCAGTAAAGCAAATACATTTATGTAGCATTCTACTCTGAACTTTGTTGCAAGCAGTGAACAGGTAGTATAAAAGGCATCGAAATCTTTCCCACCATTCATTATTGTGTAAACCCAAAGAAACTGGACAGAACACAAAAACAAGGTCCTTGAGATGCAAATGAAATGTTCAGTTTCAACCTGAATACAGAAAAAAATACTTTTGGACAGGAATGCAGAAAATATTCTGTGGCTCCACACCTTTTTTTTTACCACACCCTGCACACTGGCAAAGAGATGAGAGACGTTGTGTAACTGATCATTAAAAAATAGTTTTGGCTGACTTCAGTGTTTTGGCTGGTGAAACTCCCCTTTGGCAGTGACTACACACTACAGGATCCTTAGAGTACTTTTACAAAATAAAGGAAGATCTGAAGTGTGTGGAAGTTTAGTATCTCATTCACCGCGTATTAGAATCATTAAATTTTGGCTAAATCCAATGATTATCAGGCAAAAGTCAGCAAATTTTTCTAAAAACCTTTACATTTCTTTTCAGAATCCAGTTCAACTGAGTATCAGGAATTGCATGTCCAGTTCTGGGCTCCCCAATCCAGGAAGGACATTGAGGTGCTGGAGCAGGTCCAGAGAAGAGCAGCGGAGCTGGGGAAAGGTCTGGAGCACAAGTCTGGTGAGAAGCAGCTGAGGGAGCTGGGAGGGCTCAGCCTGGAGAAGAGGCTCAGGGGTGACCTTATCACTCTCCACAACTCTCTGACAGGAGGGTGTAGCCAGGTGGGGGTCCGTCTCTTCTCCCAGGGAACAGCGCCAGGACGAGAGGACGTGGCCTCAAGCTGCAGTAGGGGAGGTTTAGGTTTGACATTAAGAAGAATTTTTTCACAGAAACTGTGATTAGACACTGGAACAGACTGCCCAGGGAGGTGGTGAAGTCACCGTCCCTGAAGGTTTTTAAGGAAAGACTGGAGGTGGCACTTGGTGCCATGGTCTAGCTGACATTGTGGTGTTCAGTCATAGACTGGACTCAGTAATCTCAGAGGCCTCTTCCAACCTAATTGATTCTGTTATTCTGTGAAAACTATTTCAACCAATTAACTGTTTGTTCTTTAACAGCCATACTTGGAGAGTAAATCTCCATTCAAAATGAGCTGGGGCAAAAAGTGGAGCTTTTTAATGGAAGTAACAGATTTTCAATTTTTTTTTTATATTCATAATTGTGGAATCTAAGTAAATGACACAATAATCTTCCAAAATCTTCTGAAAAAAGGAAATGGTGGTGCTGCTCACTTCATTCTAACACTGGTGTAGAACACTTCAGGTATTAACATACTGGCTGCTGACATCAGCTCTGAAGACTCATGGGCCACCTTTTTAGGTTGATGCTCGACTAGTTTAACTCCTTGAACTACATGTAAGAAGTTTCATGTGGCTTCAGGGATTCATATCTACCCACCTCCCTCAGATGATCCAGAGGGGGTAGCAGTGATAGAGATATCAAATATCTTTCTATTGTCTTTTCCTCTTCTTTTTTATATAAACAAAATAGTTTAAATAAAGCAACTAGACACTGATTTCCTTAGGTAACATGAAGGTGATTTCCAACGAAAGAAAAAAAATCCCAAACCATTCTAGACCCAAAGACTGAATCTGAGGGAAAAAAAGACAAACGTAGTGAGTCTCCACACAGTGACAATGCTTTAAATGCCATTACTATTAGCTCTTTTGTAAAGAGAGCTTTGAAATCAGTATTATTCAGCTACAGTCATCTAATTTTCAAAGTTCAGGTATGCAAATAACAGGTCTTTATTTCTGTTTGTACCTCTGCTTGTAATTCTGGCATTTTTACCCACCGTGTACCTTTAGGCAATTGTTCTAACCCCAGACACTATTTTTTAAAGCAGTTGGAAGCCTTAGGATGAATAACAGAGTAACATCGGATAGCATGGATAATAAAATCTCATATGTCTACAAAAGGAGTACGAAAACTCCTTAAAAATGGAATGTTAGGCTACCAACCCACCCACCCCATCCTCCGTATGCCCCAAAAAAAGGTTACAACAAAAGCAACAAAGCTTCTGGAAAAAAGCCTAAATGGCTGCACTTGGTGTTTTTGTACCTGACACTGGTTATATTAATTCTTCCCATCATCTCAAAATGAGGCCTAGCCAACTTTAACACATGGCTATGCCTTTGGAAATTAACTATTATTAGTTACCTATTAAAAGGGTGAGTGTTTTTTCCCTCTCTTAGCGAGGTACACTGCAACCAGCTTAAATTCTCTGCTGTACTTCAAGAGATTATTCAGTAAGCAAGTGCACAAATTTACAAGCAAGCCAGACTGGTCTCTCATTTCATTTCAGCTAGAGCCATTCTACTAACTCATTAAAAATTCACTGGTGACAGTTTAGAGAAAAGATTTGTTTTCTTACAAGGTCATTTTCACTGACTGAAATGGTACCATGTCCTTAATATTACTTCCAAAACTATTCAGGTTTCCATTTATTAGATGTAAGGAAATATTAAAATACCTACATTTTAAGACTGAGAATGCAGCCCTCTTTTACACAGAGCATATTAAACAAAATTTTCCAATTTAGGCATGACCTAACATTTATATAAGTTATAAAATGCAGGGCCAGGAAAGTATTAACCTCTTAACCAGTACCTGTATCAATGTCATATTATCCCCCTGGCTATGTATCATGACATACTCAGACTGGCTTATACTAACAGTCCTTTGAAGGTCAGAAGTTGTTGGATAGACTGGAGTAAAATATTAACTATCTGTGTTCACATTGTTCCCTCCTGTTTGACAGAGTCAAACACTTCCCATACATACACACACAACCATATACTTTCAGAGACAAATCACCTGAATACATAAACTGGCTTCTGCTAGTAAGGATTAGAGATCCTCCTGATGGCATTAAAGAAGTACCTGGCTCTTGCCGAGGTTCAGAAACAGAAAAAACAAAAATTCACACTAACGACCTCCCTTCCCAACACAGACTTACTGGAATAGTCCTAGCAGAGGAAGGTTCACAATAGTTAAGTGACTATTACAGATAAACAGAATTAATTTTTATTATCCTATAGATGTGGTCCAATTCAACTCAAACAGAACTTTGCAGGACAGTTTTGCTCAGAGGTATTCTTGACTCTACATACAGTATAAAACCCACTCAAGCTGTAGTTTCATGGTACTGCCTGCACCCAAACACACATACGTACCCACCAAATAAATGGAGGAGTAAATTGCACAGAAATGAAAGACTAGAGGAGGTGGAACTTCAAGACACAGCCACCAAGCTACATATTCAGAGTGCTTTAGAGGCACATTTTATTTTCTTGTTGACAACACTAATATTCCATAATTTTTTTGTTTGGTACTTCATTTAATGGGTCCTAAAAACATGCATGATGCAAATACCAACTTCCTTTCCACACACAGAACAGGCACATTGGGCAAAACAAAGCAAATCTGTCTCCCAAATGTTTCATATGCAGTTCTAAAATACATGTTTCCAATAATGATGCCTATTAAAGGAGTGCCTGCAGCTTTCCTTCCACCATTACACTTCTGTCTGTGTACCCTCTCTCCATCTGTGTTTGTATCGCACTGAAAATCAATCAGAATCTTACCAGGCTTAGAAGGCTGGTGAAAGAGGGCAAAAAATGAAAGGGAGAGAGGGGCTAGGTCATGAAAGATGAAACAGTGACTTGGACCAGTCACTCCACTATTTGACTCTGTACACAGTTTAGATCGGTTACCAACCAGCTTCTGTAATTGAAACAAAGAAGTGTTATTTCAACGTGGCAAAAGCTGCCTCAGGCAGGCAGAGGAAAGAAAATACCCATCCATGGCATTTCAAATCCTAGATCACCTCTCTAAAATCTTTTCCAATTGTTGTGTATCTTGCTTGAGGTGAACAAACCAGCCTCAGACACAGCATTCAGGATCCAGATTCAGATATGCATAAGAGGGCATAACGATGTTTCCATGCCCGAGTAATTCTCATTATATCATTTGCTTCTTTTGCTGCTATCAAGACCATGGGTTTTAGCATTATTAATTACAACCCCAAGATTTCCCTTAGAGTGGAACAAGGTAGCAGGATCCTACTGGGATTTTTCATATATATATATACAAACATAATTTTACAGTTACATACATTAAATCTATCACTTAAAAGTACCAAAGTGGCTCTGCAATGTTCCACACTTATACCTTCACTTTTCCCCAAGTAGCTTAGGTAACCACTGTTCACTGTACAGTACTTTCCAAAATAGGTTCTCAGAATATTCTAAATTTAGTTTTGCTTCATTTTACATTTCAACTATGAATTCCAAGCCATTTCTACAAGAAAGGCATACAGAGTATATCTCAGTATCATTTGGAATGCTTAAGCTAGTTTTTGTTAAGTTTCTGCTCTATGGGGGAGATTTTTATTAGCTTTGAGGAAGAAACATCATATCATCAGGTTAAGTAGAAAAAGATTCAACAGTTACTTTTCATTTCAAAGGTCTTTACAGTTTGTGCTAGATTCACCTAAATTAACAAGATGGAGAAAAGCTAAAACCAAAGCTTCTTCTCATGTATAATATCCAAAGCTTTATATAATTTTCTTATCTTGAAGGGGTACCCTTGTAGTCGGTAACATGTGCAGAAAGCAACCACTGTCTTTTACTGTTCCTACATTTGTTCTGGTAAAATTCCTTCTTCTCTTTAATCATAACATAATCATATGTAACACATACATGTCAGTTAATGGTAACATGATCACCAGCTTCACTGCATTCTTAAATGTGTTGATAAATTAATCAACTCTAAACTCTGAGTGTCTGTTTTAACATTCTGAGAACAAGGTCAGACATACGACATGCCAAATAAATCGGTCAAGGTCAGGTTTAGATAAGCCTCTTCCTAACGTGATGATTACAGCTTTTTCTGAACAACACCATTTGTTCAGACTGCTTCTCTAAATACAGACATAAATGTGAAGTGCTGAACAGTTTGCAACTGCACTCCTGAGCTGATACAATTTCAGTGGAATTTGAACAGTACTAGCTGCAATCTGCTACAACCTTTTACCTGCAGTATTACATTCCAAAAGCTATTCCCAAATTTTACTCAAACAGTGGCACTTCATGTACAGTGACAGAGCACTCATGGTTAAAGTAGTACAATTCTGGACTGTTGTGTTGTAGAGTCAGATTAAATAACAGAAATGCTTCTATGGCATGAAAAACTGGAATGGAATTCATATTAATCTTGCAATTATGGAGGAATCTATTCTTAAACAGAAAGACATTAATTTTAAAATTTATTATTAAATTAAAGGCAGTTATTATCCCACAGAGGTATGTTATGGAAGAGTAGAACTCTTCCTCTTGTTAAATGAAAATAGCCTGCTCTCAGTTTCAATAAACAAGCTATGAAATCAAGAATAGTCACAGCCATCTCAAGACCACCACAAGCAAAAGACAAAACACAAAAGTAAGTTAAAAAGGTAAACTGTAGCAAAGAAAAATAATATCTATTAAGATATTTGTGGCTTTACATAAAAATCTCTATTAAAAAAACCAGAAACCAAATAATGACAACAATAAAAACCCAACAAAAACCCCCCAAACTAGCACCACATTAGTGAACATGAGAACAGAATCCTAATGACAAACAACCCTGCTCTGTTCTTCTACCAGATAACCTTGAGTATGTTTCTAACATTATTTCCAAACAGATCTATGTGGCATTCTAATCACACAGACTAAATACACTGTACATTACTTGCCAATCTAACTGAGGCCTCCAGCAGACAAAAATTCTGTTGATTTAACACTGGCATAAAAACTACTTCCTTTCTCCCAGCAAAAACTTCCTTAACAGCCTATATATCACGAAACACCTTTATTCATTGTACAAATCTGGATGATTTAGAAGCAACTTAAGTACAAATACTCTTGTACATAGAGATCCTGATACAACCTCATCTATCGAACATCAGTATCCACATTTTCTGTATGACAAACCACTATTACAGCATTTACACTCCTGTTTTCCTCATCAAGTACAACAGAATGACCCTTTCCACTAATCTTTGATGTAGATTTCTTGTGTCCTGCCATCCGGTATTAATCTTTCCACCTTGCAATAATATAAAAAAAAAAAAAAAATTAGCAGGCCAAGTAGCTTCAATTGTATATGTCTCCTGCGTATTTCAGATTAATTATAATCCAAAGAATTAACAATATATATAAGACCACACCAGATCAGTCAGCTAACTTCCTGCAGAGAATGGTTATACTTTTCTGATAAATGATATATCAAACTCAACAAATAATCTCAGCCAGCAGGCAAAAAAATAATGTTGTGCTTCAAGAAATCACTGAGTACAAATACTAGCAAGATTAAAAAAAAAAAAACCAGAAGCGAAACAAAACACCACCTTCCCATTAAACATTAGAAGTTTTACTTCAAATAAAAATTTCAACTCAAATGGGAAGAGAACTGGTACGTAGACCAACGCCAAATAAATTTCACTTTTGAACATCTTATTAAATTTACCATTATATAGACTATGTCATGCAAGTAAATAAATGCTATTTGTAACTATCTCTAAGCCACAGCAACCCAGTCATAGAGCCATTTCCCAGACTGTGTTATTGTTATGCCAAACAGACTACTCTTTCATTTCTTGTCAGTTGTAATTACAGTTCCATAATTGAAATACAGTAAATTACCATGCACTAACTTTGAAAGATGGTTCATTGAGGTTGAGCTGTCACTACAATTACTGTGTAATAAAAAATGATAATTTAAATGTTCTGCTTTTCTCTCAAAGAAAAAAGTTTATTCAGTTCATGCAGCTCAGACAAGTCAAATATCTTCATGATGATGTAAAACAAAGAGAAACAACACATTTAAGCAAAGCCCAACAATCTCAAGTACAAGTCCTAGGCTGTATAAACAAACCAGCATTTATAAAATTTTCTAACCTCTGAAGAAAATTGCACATTTAAAAACAATCCTTTAAAAGGATAATCTTTTGTCACAATTCAATCATACAATATCTATCCAGCATCTTCCACGAGCTCCTACTTTGCTCACAGCATATAAAGCTTTGGAAACTTCTTTCGAGCTTCAAGCCTAATTTTCCCTCAGCTCTTTATTATGTTTTAGGTCACAACCAGCAGGGTAACTACAACTCACCTAAGACCAGTGTAGGTAAAAAACCCATATATTAGCATGGGTATTTTTAAGCATAGAACTGGGCCTACAGCTCTGACATTGGTCAAGCACGGTTTGCCCTCAGAAATTTTCTCAAACATTTGAGAAATAAAACAAGGGAATACAGAAAAGACACAAAAAGCTGTCACTGTAAAAACAATGTTCAAAACTTTAAGAGAACTGTCCCCATCTCAAAAAAATCTGTCAATATATTCCTACCTGCTGCCTCTACAAAGAAAATTTCACAAAGGACATCTTTTGGAAAACAGTAACAAATATGCACATCTGAAACTTGTTCCTATTCTCCCTCTCACAAAGACTTCCTACTGATGCTGGAAGAGGCAATTCCTTCAGTTCTGTCTTCTTCCTGTCTGATTCAAAACACCCAAAACCCTGCTGTTTCCTTGTGCTCGGACTCCTTTGACCATTCAGTAAACAAGCTATGTTCAATAAATGAAAAGGACACAAAATAAAACACAAAAAGAAGTTGAATGGACAAGGTGGGACAATGCAACCAGGGAACAGGATGTGACACAAGAAGCTGAATGTAGGAACAATGGGCCGCAAAGAACTGCAGAGAACTGGTAGAAGTTATATGAACACTATGACTGGCAAAGCACACTGGTGCTCTTTAAGGGCATCTTCAAGGTTTTGGTGATTCTGTTTAACCCAAGACACGCAAATGGTCCTCTGCACTATACTCCCATATATTCTCCCTCAAAGTTTGCAATTAAGCAAATGCAGCGAATAACTGCTTGAAGAAAGGACCACAACTTCAGCTGTGACAAACAATCAAAACATTAGGTGTGTATGAAATAAAACTTATTCTCAGCAGCCAAGAATCTCCTAGCCTAAATCTTCGCCTATTTTGCTAAGAAAATAGTAGTACCTGAAAGCATCTGGTATACAGCATCTGAGAAACGTACGACCTTTCCCTGTTGAGGTAATTGTTATCACTTACGTACCTCTGTTGCTTTCTCCAGGCTCTGTCGTAGATCCAGCAAGTCTTTATTGTGTTGCTCTTTAAGTTTATCCATCTCTGTGTCATGGCTGGATACCTCTTCTTTAAGTGCTCCTTTCAAAGCTGTGAGCTCTCTCTCTCTCTTTCTCAAAATCTCTTCTTGCTGATCTTTCGCTATTAATACTTCTTGCAGATCCTGCTTCATTTGCATCAGCTCCTAAAGCCCAAAATTAAACACAGCTGTGTGTCAAATAGCCCATGTGAATGTTCTGTTTATGTTTCACAGAAAGAAAGCACATAAGCTCCCCAAGGACAACTTCGTTTCATCTGACCGACATTTTTTACAGCTTTTATAGAAAGCTAAAAATTTACTGAACCCTAATATTACTAGAAGTATAACATATAGCTGATGTTTTATACAATAGGTCAACATGTCTGATGCTGCAAAATTATCAAGAGATTTTAATGGTGTATGTTATGCCATCTGCAAATAATACAGGAGTCACTCCTACATCCTACTTTCAGTAGCAATAAGGTAGATAAGAACAAAGACAAAGCATTTTCCCCCCAGTTGCAAGATGAACAAACTCAGCAATAATTCTTTGCTTTCTTTTCTGCTGGAAAGAATAAATAAAGTTGCTTCTTCAAGTGCTGAAGACAAAACAAGTGCTTCCCAACCAAGTCCATGTCTTCACACCCTTCCTTCTCCCACCAGGGTAAAGCCTAGAGGTCATTTCCCCTCTCCAAATTGCTGGGAAGGGAGTGGATAGTGAATCTGAAGACTAAAGACATGCATGCATACAAAATACAGAATAACAGAAACAGTCAAAAATGTACCCCTTCAAGAATTGTCTAATTCGGTATTTCTCAAGCTGTGAATAACTGTACTTTCAAAAGAGAATGTAGGCTTCCCCTGCACTGAAGGAGGATCAGTACATCTAAACCATTCCTGACAGAATCACCTACTCTGCCGTTAAAAGCCTAGAATGGAAGCAATCCTACCACCATCCCTGAGAGTATCTTCCTCTGTTTAATTACCAGTATCTGTTTAAATATCAGTATCAGAAACTTTTTCTAACACTTTCTTTAAATCTCTGCAGCTAAGTCTCTCATTTCTCACTCTATCTCCACACAACATAGAAAAATTGATCACTATCACCTTTCATTCTGTAAGATGTGTTTTTGACTCTTCCCTCACTTCTCCATTCAGATTGAAGTCTTTCTTCATAGGTAATGTTTTTCAGTACTAGCACCATCATTTGTGATATTCCCCTACTTCTGTCCAACTTTCAATTACAGTGCCTGAGATTTAAGAGAGTAATTTAAGAGTAATCAAATCTCACCCATACAAAACAAGGTAGTTAATTCTACTCAGCAGATCTTGCGTGCAAACATCCTTAATATTCTTGCACTGATACTCTTACACATCCTTATCAACAAATTTAATACGCTGTGTTTCTATTTCATCATCAGTTTATTAGTATAACCACGGCTACAGACAATTCCTCTTTCATCCCAAGGCGACAGAAACCCTGTAACTCTTTTGCTCCTCTCCAGACTCTTACCCCTTCTCTTTTCTCCCTGGTCCCACTAATAGAAAGCCTACAATCTAGAGACTGTTCTGTTGAGTTCTTTTAATTTTCTTAGTTGAATCTCATCTGGCCTTGATAATATATACATCTTCTTTGAACTGATCTTCCCTGTTCTGACACAAATCCTAATTGCTAAAACTGACTGAGATTATTATCTGATAATAGTGGATAACTCACCTGTGTGTCAACCATTAAGATATCTGTTCTCCTGTTCCATAAAACAATGGTACTTACACTTTGTATTCCTTTTAGGGTTAATGCAGCTATCGTAACATGCTTTCTTAGGTCACCTAATAATGGTACATTGGTTTGGATTAATAGAATAGGAAAAGCAAAGGCATGTATTTCTTCCACCAGTATCTTAATCCCCTCTTCTCATGCAATTTTTCTGATTTTCTGATCCTCCTTCTGGTACTTTGTAACTAACCTCAATCAGAATCTCTTTCTCCCCTTCATCGGTATGTTTTGCATTATCCAGTTCATCATGCATCTCAGAGAGCTGGTCTTGAAGATCTCTGATCTCAGTCTGGTGTTTCTCCTGTTCCATCTTCACTTGAAAAAGCCTCATCAGTAAAAATCAGACAGGATTTTTTAATTTGTAGAAATACTAATTTGTTCATTCAAGTACTAAAAAGACACACATTCCCATGTTGCCCACAAGAGAATGGGATATAATGAGGCAGAAAAATTAAATGTCAGAGGGGTAAAAATGACAAATCTTCTAAGTAGGTATTTAAGTGGGGAGTTGTATTTTATTTCAGACCTGGTACTCAAGCCATTCAAATGTTTCCACATTTCAAAGACTTGAACTATATATTTTGACTGTGAAATATTAAAGCAATTTGCACTAAGAAGAAGACTATAAATTCAGCAATCTTTCTCTTCCTTCTAGATATTCTAAAGACGTAACTCTTTTAAATGTAGACACACTTCCTACAGTAACAGATGTCACTCATCTGGTTCCATCAACATATTCTGGAGACACAGGTACTTTTAATTTAAAAGGTTTAAGAAAAGGTACAAATTTCAATGATAACTTTTCTAGAATTAACTCACTCCTCCAGGTTTTGCCTGAGTTCCTTCTCGTTTTCTTCCAGCTGCTTTTTTAAGGCTTCCTTTTCACATATACTTTGATCAAGCTGCAACTGAAGATCTTTCAGGCTTGCTCGTGTAGCCTCTCTCTCTTCTTTGGAATTTTGCTGATTCTGAATTTTGTAACCAAAAGTTAAGCAAAATAGTAGACAGCAGCTACATGAGTAATAGTTTGTCTCTCAGTCCATGCCTGTCTGGCTGCAACCAACAGATTAACATTTACCTCTGCAGACACCTAAGAAATTCTTTGTGCATGTGCTTTAGTCACTGCTCCTAACTCCTTCTCAAACACTGAGAAGAGATTTTTTACAAAGGGTAACAATGCTATGACCAACCACACTTTAAATAAAAAGCCTTCTGAAAAAGCACAGGTATAACTGGATTAAGAAGAATATGAAGCAAAAGGGGTTCAGCTGGAGGATCAGTTGTCACTTATTTTTAAAAGTGTATTTGAAATAGTCAGAAGCTTTATAACAACAAAGTGCTGTACCCTAATTTCCAGATCCAGTTTTTTCTCTAACTCTTCCACTTTCCTTTCAAGTTCTGCTTTTTGTTCCACCAATGCTTTTACTTCAGCCGAAGAATCCGAAACCTACAATTAAATATAGACATTTATTCCCACAAAGCCAAGATGTTCCTTGAGAATAGTTCCTTTTTTTTTTAATCTAAAGCGAAGTTACAAGCAAGACTAACAAAGTGTACCAACAACTGCCTGAGCTCACCAGGGATTTTTCATTTGGGTCAGGCCAAGCTAAGATTTTCAAAGAAACCATTATTTCATTTTCATAAAACTTCTTGGTAATTGCTCAAGGCAGGTTGACAGTAGAACAGAAAATATACAAATATAAAGAAAAATTCAAATTAAGCAACATATGAATCAAATCATGTGTATTTGGGGCCAATTGTACTGAGATATCACTAATTATGCAAAATGGACATCAAAGGAAAGCATGTCCTTATCTTAAGACAGATTTTTCAAATACCTTTTTTAGGTAATTTCCTAGGGTGTGTTTTGCAAATAAATAATGCTGTCATTAATAACAAAAGCTACATGAGTCTCTCATTCCATGTCTGTCTCACTGCAGTCAAAAGACTAACATTTATCTCTGCTAAGAAATTTTATCTTTACCCAAGAAATTTTATGTGAATGTGCCTAACATTTTTCTTCACTGCTCCAACTCCTTCTCAAATACGTAGAGATTTCTTAAAAAGGTTAACTGTGCTGTCAGCAACTACATTTAAAATCTTCTGAAAAAGCACAGGTATATCTAGATTAAGAAGAATATGAGGAAAAAAATTTTCATTTTTAATTCTCATAGAGGATAAAATAATAAACAATAAGCATTTAATCCTTCTCATGCCATCAAAATTAAGGTATACTCCTGAGGAACTACATTAATAGCTTAGTTAAAGTCAGTAAGGGGATTCAGATTCTCCAAGCCCTCTCTGAATACTGCACCAATTGAAACACATCAAAGCAAATTAAGAATTCTTTACCTGCGTCTTTCCAGCAGCTCTTGACTTTAAAGTCTGAATTTTCTCAAAAACCAAATTCACTTTCCTCTTTGTTGCATCATCATTATCAGGACTTCTAAAACAGACAGTACAAATAAGCAATTATATGATCAAAGTTACTATTTTGTTAACATGAAACCAAATTCGGAGTGTCCAAACTAATTACAATCTCCACAAAAACACCCAAAATAATACAAACAAATCAGAAATTATCTTAACTATGATTTATTAAAATCTTTAAAGGGAGGAGTTAAAAATTTGTATTCCAACTGTTTTCTAGAAAGGCAACCAAACAAAAAAGATCACTGAACTCTTGAAGTGTAAATCTCTTCTGTAAGACTGTGGCTGTGGAAAGACATATTCAGCGTGTATATTATTCGAACAGACCAAAATAAGTAGTTGTACTAGGCTTTACAAGCCCTGACTACTGTACCATAAAATAACACTTAAACAGGCCCCAGAACCTGCTATATCAGGAATGAAAAGAAATTTAAATGTATCATCTATTTTTAATTAAACCTTCCTTTATATTTCAGTAAGTTATCAGTAGAAAATACCAAGAGTTACAGGTGCACAAAGGATTAAAGGCACAGCAACAAGAGGGTTTCTGTCAAACCTTAGGAAATAACACTTTGTTGTTGTTGCTGTTTTTAAAAAACCCAAACGCTTAGACTTCCATAAGGTACGATCTGGATTCTCCAATAACCTCTGTATTATACAAACTTTAATTCCAGATGTATTTAAAAGACAAACCATAATCTGATTCACAAGTTTCAAGGGCATTTAATCATATCCTGTACAATACCTTATGTAAGTCTTGATAGCCTGGGTACTTGGGGATCCTATAATTAGTCCTTAGAGGACACAGCTGAGATACAGAATTGTGAAAAAGATGTTTAATTTAATTATAGCTTTCACTTCACTGTTTCACATTTTAAGTGTAATAGAAGATAAATACCGAGAAAATACAGTCTCCTATCCAAAAGTTAAATATGTTTACTGACCCTTCCTTAAGGTAATTGTAAAGTATCTGCTTAGCAGTCTCTTCATTCGTTTGCTGTGCAAGATCTTGCTGGCCTTTTAAGAGATCAGGAGTTGCCTAAAAGATAAAAGTAAAATGTCAAAAGACAACAATCCTGTGAGAGTTATAAATACAAACAGTATGACTGGACTTCTCCATTCTATCCTATTAATGAAAACTTTTATGTACTATGGACCTCAAGTTCTGAAAGAGCCACTGGAATTTTGGCTTACTGCAATAAGAAACTACACTTCACACCAGAAGAAAAAAGAAAACAACTTGATTTCGCATACATATCTTTTCACATTCTACTTTTGTGCATCTATGTTTAAGAATCATCATAACATCATTTACGAGAATCTGTCTGGCCTCACCACCTTCCTTTACCCATACAAAAATCAGTTTTGTTACAAATCAGGTTTTCTATACTTACAACAACAACAAAAAATTTTTATTTACATTTCTCCAGAACAGTCCCACTTGGAAGTATAGTATGATGGGAGTTTGTTCTAATGAAGACCAGAAAAATACACAATTAACAATATGGCAGCTTTCGTATGCTAGAGTGCAAAGGACCGCTTAAAGAACAAATTCAAAATTACCTGTATATTAGGGACGGATGGAAATGTTTTTACAGAGATCTTCTTGGCTCCTGATTCAGGTGTACTTGTGATTGGGTTTGGCAACAACAAAGTGGAAGTTACTGTTTTAACTTCCTCTCTCTTACTCTGTCCTGGGAGTGTAGCTGACCTACCCGTCAAGCTCTCGGTATCAGCTCCAGTACGTTTATGGTGTTGCAAAGAGCTGAAACTGCCACTCTGAGTGTCTTTATTGGGCATTTGCAATTTTCCAATACTTCGAGCAGAAATCTTCATCTCTTTGGAAGGTGACTTTTGATCTCTGGATAACTGCTTGTGAAGGCAAACTTTAGATGGTCTCAGCAAGTGCTCAGTTGACTTACCCAAGCTTTTACTGAATTCACCTACAGAATCAGAATTTACATCGAGTCCTAATGACAAGGCACTATCAACACTTCTTGATCTTTTACGATCATCTGGATGAATTCTATTCCTTTTTCCTGACCTGCCTCTTCTGTGAGCATCAACTTTCTTATCAAACTTTTCAATTAGCTGATCTACTCCTGGAAGCGAACCAGTGTCAATATCACGACCAGTTCCTGGCAAGAATGGAATGTATCTCCTGTTTTCATGCCGGTTAACATTGTCTGCGTAGATGGCATACTCTTGGTCATCCAGTAAAAACCTGTATAAGGAATTTGCAGAAGTGGGAGTAGCGGATGAGGACGATGATCTCCGTGAGTCATTCAATACCGGCCCAGCTGAGTCTTGCCTGCGGAAGGGAAGAACATCTGGTCTAGGTTTTTTTGTCTCAGGATAAGCAGTGGGGCTAACACACGGGGATCCTCCTGCAGGTGAAAATGACTCTGAAACACACATGTCACTGGGGCTGATAGCGCTACTGGGACAATCCAGCAGCTGCTTATTTGAATCTTCTACTGACCTGTTCAGATGTATTTTTTTTGAATTTGCTTTGGTTGGCTCTGCAAGGTACTTATTTGTTTTCTGTAGGGATGCTACTTTAGATGAGGAAATCCAAGGCTTTGCTTCAGTTTTTTCATCTGCAAAAGACTTAGATTTACTGCACACAGAAGACTGGTAATTATCCAAGTTCAAGTTATTTTTTTCAGGATCATAAGGCTGCAGAAGTTCAGGATGTCTTTGAAAATTCAACAAATATGAAGATTTCATAATTTCATCTCTAAAATCTGGCATTCCACTTTCCTTTTCAGCCACATTGGTTATCTTCAGTTTTTTATGCATAGACGGTTGCATGTGCTGTGTTCCAGCAAATTTTGTATGTTCACTGATTTTGTCCTCCAACTTAAAAGCAGTACTGGAGTCTGTGGCTGGCTTGTTTACAGTCTGAGGAATGACCTGCTGTTCTTTTCCAGGAGGAGGAGGATTTTCTGACAAACATCCTTCTGTATTGTTCAGTACTATGTAAGGATGTCCATCGATTCCTTGGACTCTAATGCTGACACCATAAGACCCCGCCCTAGAATTTTGCGCATTTTTAGTTTTTTGAGTCTCTTCACTTGCCAGTTCAAGAGTGACTTCATAGTCCTGGTGCATGTGCTTAAAACCAGCAAAATACGGCTCCATGTCTATCAGAGGATTATTCCTGAAAAGGAGAAAAATTACAAAATTGTCATTGTTTTAAATAAGTTAGATTATTTCATTAATTACTTTATTCCACCATTCAATGTAACTATGAAGACTAATGGCAATATGCAGGGAAATCAATATCCAAGCTCTACCAAGCCCCAAGCAAATACGCTGTGATACAAAGACAAATGCCAGACTGACACATTCTGGATCAATGTAATGTTATTCTATGAATGTTACCTTCACACAGTTGGTGCTCATTGCTTTGGAATCAAATGACTTCAAATATAAGCAAATCTGGTATAATTTTTTGAATTGAAGCATGACTTTTGGGTATTTCCACTATATTTACTGAAAGACTGTACCCTTCACAAACCAATGATCATTTTTAAGCCAGCATTTAGGACCAGCCATATTAACATTTAAATATAAGCCCAGGAGAGCAAAACACAACCAAGCAGTTTTAGGTTTTATGAGTTTCAGGTAACTAAAGCACTGCAAGGAAGCTCAATATCCTCATTCCTCTGAGTTGTGGTTTTTAGGTACTTGGGTTTCAACATTTGTTTCTAATGACATCTGAAAATAAACTTATTCATTTATTATCTCCTTGTCACCCCTAAGAATAAACTTTCCTACAGATTAATTTAACAATCTCCCAAATGTAAACTTGTTCCAAAAAACTCTAGTTGCTATTTTAAAACAAGATACTTTACTGAGCAACAAAAATAGAAAAACACTGCTAGTATTTCCAAGGTTGACAGTGCCTTTTTCAGAAGCAATGGGAATGCTAACTCCAGCCTATACGTGCCAAAACTGTTTCAATCTAGAAAACAATAAATTCAACCCTACCTGTGTTTTTAATGTTAAATGCCATTCTTTCTTTCTCTAACAGCTGGGTTTGCAGGCAGTTTTACTTTACTGTCTGTGGCAGATTATGAGCCAACTGTCTAAAGGCAGAGGCAGTGCAGGGACAGTAGGAGCTGTGTCTACAAAAGAATGGAACACAAGACTGTGAGACTGATACAAAACCTGGAGGGAATAAACTTTTGAACTGAGCTGGGGAGTCGAGTCATCACTGAGGCCTGACAAACCCAAGATCACTAAATGATGGTAATCAGCAGGAGGAAACCAAAACAACAGGGTATCTCATGGAAAAACAAACCTCTGCAGCCAGTTTCACTCTCCTGTCTATCTCAGCAGGAACCACCTCCCTCAGATATTCTAGTCAAGAGCAGAGTTCTCATTTTTCCTGACAGTGAATGAAAAAGTTTGGCTCAATATTCACAGTATACTAATTTCCATCCAATTCTTCGTTCTACCAGGATAGCTCCCCTCAAAAACCACTTTCTCTCTCTAAAAACCAACTAACTCCAGCTCCTCCTCAACAGCAGGCTTGTAAGTTAAAGTCACACATGGCACATTTGCATGTGACCGTGCAAGTGAGAGAAACCCATGACTTACACATAGTTGGTAGCACTCATCTGTAGTGGATGAATATGTGAACATCGTTACAAAAGGCTCTCCACACCTGGCAATTCCAGCCAGATTATGGATGTCACTAAGACAAACTGCTTAGCATATGAAACTTTACACTACACCTTCAAGCTGTATTAGCAGACCTATAAAGAGAGTAAAGTTTATCTGAATTTATCAATAATGGTATCAACTAAAAAATATAAAAAGGAGTCAATAAAAATAACCTAAAAGCTAAAAAACCATAAATTACATCAATCAGTATAAGGAACAGATAAGCAATACATTACAATATGTCTATTAGGGGTGACGGCAAAAGCAGTGCTTTCAAACTTGTTACAAACTTGCTAAAAATATTAAATAACCAGAAAAATACAACCAAACAACCCCCACCCCCTCAAAAATAACCACAAAACACCAACTCTCCTCTATATGAGGAAGCAATATTTAGGTGAATAATCTACCTTAAATTAATATGTTTAATTTGTCTTTAAAACCATAAAGAAGTATGTGTATTTGTCTTCTTCACATGCATTGTACTAATAAAACTCTACATTTTATTGTACAAAAGGATAAAACTTTGTAGAAATAAAAGAGCTAAACCAACTGGTTTTTAAATAACACATTTTATATTTCTGGAACTGTGGAAAAAAAAAAGATTACACATATAAATTCCCATGACATCAACAAGAAAAAAGACAGATGACTCTACTATTCAAATATTTGAAGGTTTTACTTAGAATTTCTATTTTGTAGGATGTCAAGCTGCATTGGGTAATACTCACATGAACTACATTACATCAAACAGCTGTTTTACAATACACAAAAAAAGTGGGTTTGCAATTTTGTAAGCATTTTTAAATTAAAGAAAAAGCATTACTGGCTTTCATCACACACAGCCTTTCTGAGGAAATCCTGAAACTATGTTAATTGATTAATTACAGTTGCAGTCATTCTCCTGCACACACATCATACAGTCACATCTCAGGCTCTGGCAGGGTTACAGCAACAGAGGAGGATAAGAGGACTGAAGCTGTTCCTCTCCCATCTGTTTGCCCTATTCCTCTGACAGATGTCACCATGTCAAAAATGAAAACATCTGAAAACTCTGATGGCTGAGTACATACCTCAGTCATGAAAAACTGCAGATTGGCATACTCAGGTAAATGAAATCAGCCTTGTGCTCCATGCTGTGACCGACTGAAATCCTGACATCTGATACAGCGCAGGAGCTGACAGCTGGGGGCCCTGACAGCTACAACTGCCCAGTTTTAATCTTCTGTAAGTCTGCTGAAGCCCTCAAATGCTATGACAAAACAGTCTGTTTACTCTTCAGCTTATGAAAAGAGGTTAGATATTTAAATGACAGCTGGGAAGGCAATTTCCCTGTTTGTGTAGCTCCTTGTTACATACTTGTAGTTACTTAAAAAAATAAAGAAGCTTTTTTTTTTAAATAGAGAGGGATATAAATCCAAATTCCAGGTCTTCTACCAAGCTACTACGTTAAATTTTAAACAATATGGAATTGCTAGTAATTTTAATTGCTGTCTCAGAGTTTAAAAATACAATTTTCAGAAAACAGAAGCAATGACTGTTAAAGTTTTAATTAGGTGAAAGACTATCATTACATTATAAAATCAATTCCTATCTCATATCTGTGAAACAAGTATCATTACAACATCATATACAAATTAATCAGAACATAAGAAAAGACTGCTTCAAGAAATTAGTTTATTTTGAAAATATTCTACTTGCTAAAACAGATAATACAGTCAATGACACACAACCATCAGCATCTTGCAATCAGGTCAGCAGTAAAGCACCATGGAATGATGGGATCACCTATTTTGTCAGCAACATGGCCTTGGACTGCCTGAGGTGAGCAGAAACTTTCAAACTGAATTTGTGTTTTAAATTCATTGTCAGGGATAGCAACCTTTAAAAACTTCTATGAACAAACAAACAAAACGGGCACTCAAAGCTGCTCAAGCCATTCACTTTTGAGACTTCTTTCTAAAATTAGACATCATAAAGGTGTTTAAACACTCATTTTAACTACTGACTTCAGTGGGTATGCAAGTCCCATTATTTTATCATTACTCAAAAATGGTTTCATTCTTTGGAACAACTTCTTTTTGCCAAAAATAGAAACTATGACATTTTTGTTTATAAAGAGAACTTGTCAGCAGAGGCTTTCATATCTGAAAATCCGATACTCTGCATGCTCTTCTGTAGCAGTTTGTTGTTCGGTGGTGATATGACACTCTACAAAGAACCACAGGAGATGAACACTGAAGGTTTAACAGGTCAAAAACTTTTTGTTTAAATTCCTTAAAAACATTTCCTTTCACAGCTATTTTCTAGCTAGCTAACAGGAGCTATGTGAGACCTGCCTGACAAAAAAGAAAACCTCTGTCATTTGGAACCCTGGCTGCTGTCCCTGACAACATTAGCAGAAAAGAGTGCCTTTGAGAAATATACCCCTGTGCCAGACAGGTCTCTTCCCTTCTTAACATTACAGCATTACAAAGGCATGGAATTGTCTCCACTACCCATTTCAGCTCTTCTTTAGCCAAATCTACATGACAGATTTATTCACAAAAATTGCTTTCCCAATCCTGTTAAATGCCAAACTCTGCATGAGAATCTTGCTCTCCTGTATCCTGCCCACACACCCTCATTACAAAGCACCTCCGGCTTTGTGCTCCAGCCTTTGAGCCAACCACATGCCTTGAACGGACAGACAGACAGGGCTGCCGGGACACACAGTCCAGGCAGAGATGGTGACCAGCGTGGCGGGACACACTATCCCACCAATGGATATGTTCCCTGGCCTCCTGAAAGAGCCACACATGCTTCAAAGGTACTGCTTCACATTACACATATGCTCCTTTTGCATACATCTAGTGAGGGAATATGGAAGAATGAAAGAGATCTCATTGTTCTTATGGCACTAGGACTCCTCCCTAGCTCCCTTAATGTCAAAAAAACAGAAACTCCCCCACATCCAATATCCCAATCCTGAGTCTCCTCAGACTGGATCACCTGAAGATTTTTCATTAAAGGAAGATGAGGGCATACCTCATTATCTTCTGAATATTTTGGAATTCTGAAAATGTTTAGCTATTTGAGGCTAAATTACCAAATGACATTTGGTTCCACGTAATTTATTTCCAGATTTTATTACCGTAAGAAAAAAAAACTCCTCATGGCCCATATAGTTTAATCAGTGTCTTTTTTGAAAAAGCAGGATGTAACAGTTTATGGATGTTTACTCCAGATATTTCACATGCACAGCAAAATTCCAGGAAGGAACTATAAAGTTTGTTCTCCAGCCTTACATAACATTGAGCTTGCTCTCCAAGCTAAATAATGGATTCTCTGTGCAGCTGACTATTCAGAAAGTATCAGCAATATCACACAAAGTGGGTGTTAGGTCAATAACAAATGACAGCGTTATGGAAAAAGGACAGGAAATAACTTTAGGAGAGAAGAGGAAGGAAAACTTACATTCTGTGAGGGTAAAGAAAAGGAAGCAGACAGGATAATTCATGGTAAGAGCAAAACTGTAATGTTTTTACACTTGATGGAAAACATTGTCACAAACATACATTGCAAGTACGAGGGGAAACTTCATCATTGTCAACCCTATCTACAATTTGCTTCTGCAAAAGAAAAATGGGCCTAGGCTGCTGCGCCTTTTAAGTCCATCTGGAAGATAGCCCTGGGGTAGGATAAGTTTATTTCATCTACTGCTTACAGAGAGCAGAAGGGAGAAAAGTGCAATTTTAAAATTCTATATATGGGACTGTAAAAAAAGACAATAAAACTCATTTAAGAGCAAACTGACAATATCCAGCGACAGAAAGACATCTGAAACAAGTTTGCTATCTTTCCAACAGATTCCTTATCCCCATTTAAGATTTTTTCCTACTTGAGGTTTTTTTGTCTATATAAAATTGTATTTATAGCACATCTGGCAGTTATTCCCCCCAATTATTAGAAAGAAAATGATGATAGTTACAGTATACAATGAAACTGCCACCATTTGTTTTTCCCCAGCACTGTCTGTAAACTGCCACTCTCTGTCTAGTGGTCAAAATTCAAAACTTTCAAAAGGCCTATAACAAACGACTTTTTACAATATATCATGTCATACTATATCTGCAGGCATCAGTGAGGAAAAAAAAACTACTCAGAGATTATTTTATTATTGGTCAGCTTTTCTGATGTTAGCATCAAAGACCTACCTAAAATTTCAATAAATGAAGAACTGGAAAACAAACCACTGAGTTTTCAAATATTCATTCCCGTTTAAACCAGCCCAAAAAGCTTAATGTCCCACCTCTTCTTCCTACTTGTTGGAAGGAAAGATACTGTGACAAGTTCTATATTTGAAAACAATCAGGAGTTCCAGTGAACCTAAGCCACATGGCACGTATTTTTCAAAATTCCATATACCAGTGTTAGACTGCAAGGACTTATGCTTGGTATCACACAGACACAAGACCAAATCAAGGCATCTTCAGCATCCAAGACAGGGCTGACCTATCGCTATAGGCAGAGTTAGCCTTACATATTTCATAAAAAGCTAGCAAATTATATTCTTCAGAAAACACTCCATCTAAATGCACTTAGTACTAGATGCCATGCACCACCTTAGCTCCAGTCCCCCCACGCACCTGTATTAGCAACTGGTGCAGTGTAAAGAGGAAAGGACCAGGTGTGACCTGCTTCATCCCCTGTGGTTCCAGAGCTGTACATCCAACACTGCAGTGCTCCCTGCAGTGAGATTCACACCCACTGCCAGTCCAAGCTGTGCACAGTGCCCACAGAGAAAAGTAAATACTGGAGGACCACACACCCACAATGCAAGTGGGCCATGCAAGCCTCCCTCCAAAAGCAGTAATTCCAGCCTCCACACCAGAAGCCATGTAGGTCTGTGCCTTTCATAAATGCAACGTGAGTTGTTTTTTTTATCTTTGACCAAGCTGTGATTAAATATGGTAGTCATATAGCTTTGGGTGCATAATGAAAAATGAAGTCCAGCCAGGAACACTGACCCAGAGAAATACTTTTTTATAGGAAGTATGTCAACATTTCTGAATTAATTGCTTTCATTTTTATTCTGTGAAAAATACCACTCTCTATTCTGATTTCAGATGGCAGCCTATAGATGACAAGTTAGAACTTCCTTCTGCAGGATGAAAATTCCAAGTAATTCTTTTCTTCCATAGCTGTTAGTGAAAGCCAACAGCCATGCTTTGGTTAGTATGCACTACAGATACTATTTTATCAATTTCTCCCAAAATGCAGCGGAGCAAAGTGGATGATCTTTGGTTTTGCTGCCTTAGAAAGGAGAATTTCAGTTTCAGTTCCCCTCAAGTATTACACAACCCTACTCAGATAGCCAGCCAATAAAACAGAATATTAGTAGTCACCTTTCCAAGGACAGGAAGAGGCTGTATTTAATAAAGACTGTCAGTAGAAGAAACAACTAAAAGCAATTAGAGTAAAAGATACTGTTCACTTGCTTACAACTTGGTTCATACTCCCTCTGGCTGAAAAACGTTGTGTGTGAGGAAGTCTCCATGTTTGAAATGTAGAACATCTTGTTAGTCCTATGAAAGTATGTGACATATCAGCCAAATGCTTGAGCTGTGTGACAACTAGCAGGTTTTGTTGGCTGATTTGTTGGCTGTTTTTTATTTTTTTTCCAAATGAAAATCTGCTTCAATGGCTGTAAGACAACACCACCACATTTTGGCAGATCGTCAGGTCTCATAAATTTTCAGAGTTTTATTAAAAACAAGGACATAATATATATATATATCCAATTTTCTTTATCTGCTATGCATGAATTCATGTGGTCATAATTTTACAGGATTTATCCCCAGAGGAAGTAACACATGACCTAATAACTTCGCTTACTGAGTGCAAAGTAAAGGCTTAATTTTGTTTATGATGAAAATGCTAAGAAACTCCCAAATTTCTCATGTAATGTTCTAAACTATTACCACTGCATTATATACTTCGCATCATTATTTAAAATTTCTCTTTTTCTTTACTGAAGGAATGTTTTTGATTTTCCCAAATCATAAATAAAAGGGAATCAGAAACAAAACCAAACATAATAAAAGTATACTAAAGCAGAAATCTACCTGTATCTGAAACACAGTTCCAAGAAACTAATTCATGTGATCTGCAGTGAGTAGTCGCAGGTCCTGCAGAATGTGATAGTTAAATCACTGGAGGGAGATGGAGAGCTGCACTTGTTTATTCATGGTTACTGTGGTACAAGCTCTATATGGACACAAACACCTGCCCAAGTATATTTGTGCCATGCTACTGTCTCATCTCATCATACGGGTTCAGATACAAGCTCCTGTACAAGTTGGGTCTTGCCACTAACAGGATCCAATTACTGGGGTTATCTTGTGAGTATCCTGACATTACTGCACTACAATTAATATTTATAAACTTTAAATACAAAATGCAAGCAAACAACAGAACCTTATAAATACTTACTTCAGAGTTGACTATATACATATGATACAACCACACTCGATTTTCCCTCATTTTTCTTACCAACTTGCAAAGAAGGTTAAAAACAAGGAAAAAAAAATAGTGTCATCAAGAGGAAATGTTATTATATATACTCTCTTCTACTTCATCAAATTCTTAATGTTCATATGCGTTAAGCGTTGAGAGAAATGATGGCTGAGGACACAAGGATCCTTACAGATTCTAAAAGAGGTTTGTGATTTCAAATACAATCGTTGGTTTGCATCCAAACATCTGACATAATTACACTCACTCCACAAGAGATTATGTGTTGTTTCACTACATTTTCCTCCAATTGTCAGTGTTAGAAACTGTATTTTGTTCCAAAGGAAATTATCTTAGTACATCCCAATGATATCATTATTGTTTAAATAGAAGAGAGCATCCTGTTCATATTTTTAGAGGCTTGAGCAAAAAATGTCAGGTTTGTTAAAAGTCTGTTAGAAAGCCCTTCTCAAAGGAAGGGACATAGCTAGGGCAACCTTTGTTAAAAAGTTTTACAAGTGCTTCAGGAACACATTTATTTATAAAATTATCTAGCATAATTAAATAATAAAAGATTCCTATACTCCAAACATTTTTCCTTCACTTTAAATGTGACATTTCACTGGGCCTTCTTCTCATTATTCCCACCAAAAAACTATAATCTTGTCTACAATGTAGAGTTACATTTACAGCAACCTGACAGATGCAACTTGCATAACCTTGATTATATGTGCACAACTTATTCCTGAACAAAATTAATGATGAGCTATGAGTACAGCTGCTTGCGAAGACCAATGTCTCACCTATATAGACACAGAGCAGAGTTAATCTCTATGGAGATGCAAGTATTTAAGTACAAAAGCTACATGTAAAATAGGCTGTAGGAGTCATATTTATACAGCCAATGTAAGGCCACAGCTTCATGTGTATTCAAGCTAGTTATGCCTCTCATTTTTCAACTGTTAAACTTTGTCTTAATTACATTGTGTTCTTTAAATACTTGGCTTCATACCCATCTAGTTTCTTTCAACTAACTCAGCCATGCGTTTTCAAATTTAAATATGCAGTCAGAACTGCAGGCCCTGAGCCCAGGCCCCACCAGAGAACAAGATGATATCATCACACTCTGTCTGAGAGACATAAGCTGAGTACAGGAGAGAGAGGTTAGAAAACCCCACAGAGGAAAGAAGCTTCATAGTGCGCGGGACTGAATCACTTAAAAGGGCTTATAAGGCCTATGCAGCCAAAGTGACCTGGTGTGGGCTCTGCGAGCACAGGTTTAACCAGCTCCCATACGCTGCCACACTTCTCACCTTCACACTGGGATAGCATAATTACTGGGGGAAATGAGAGAGGCAGGGCTGCTTCCTTATGAAGCTCGAAGTGTTTGTGGAATTATAATGCAACATTAGATGCCAATTGTTCTTGTAAATAAAGGCTGCTACTGCTGAACATTGCTCCCTGCATATAACAGCTAATAGTGTGCAAATAAACGTGTGAAGGCATACCCCAACTAATTTCAACAAGGCCTACAAAATATTCTGAGCTTTATTTACATCAGTGAAAACACTCCCCCATCTCTATATAAAAGTTTAAATTTTACTCTACTTCTGCATTATGCTTATGTTGAAATAGAATGCAAATAACTACCCCCTTTTGTGTATCTTTATGTACATTAAATATATCTTCCATTCTAATAAACTCCAACAGGTCTTAGAGGTATCTTTCAATAGAATTTAAAATAGGGTTAAAACATTCCTAATGGCTGGTAATTACTTCTCAGGCTTCTGCAAGTGTGTAGGAGAGTTTATGTATACACACACACAAACACATAAAAACATGCTGGTATGAATAAATAAGCAGGGGCAGCCTGGACAATGTATCTCCTTTACACACTGTATTTAGCGTCCAGATCCACATTTTAGCTACTTTTAAAAGGTGTGTGCAATGCACATGCAACTAAAGTATTACAAACTGCTGCAAATGCCTGGAGTCAAAATATGGTCATGCTCAGACTACTGAGAGTCATTACTGAGTGGTAATGACTCCTGGCTTGCCTGGGGACCCTCATAGAAAGAGGACACTGTGGTAATCACTGAAGCATCTTCCAGTTTTACCAATCTCCCTGGTGGTTTTTTGCAGTCTAAGTGCTTTCTGAGACATTTCTCCAATTACATTTATTCTTCATCGCTCTCTATTTTTACCAAAATCAAGAAGAATGTGAAAAGCTAATACAGAATCTTAATTTTAAATCTCATACTGTTAGCCTGACTAATGAAACTCATAAATACAAAAGATGGACCAAGAGAAATCAAAACATTTCATTTGGCTAAAAATTTAGAGGCATTCTTGGAAAAATGAAACTATATACTTAAAATGTCTGGTTATGGATTTTGTCATCCATTTTATTTCACATAAAATGAAAGGTTATAAACCTACCTTTGAATAAAATCCTCCAATGAGGCTGCCAGGTCTGTTGGCAGAGATGGTACAAGATCAGAACAAATACAGTGAGCTCTAATCCCAAACAACAGCAACTCCATGACTACCACTCCACTAAATCTTTAGCACATGCATTCTTAACATGTCAATTTTTGTGGGTTTAAGATTAAATTTTCATACTTGGCTATACTGAAAAATACTACCATTTTGATTTAACACCATTCAGAGTCAAGGTCAAAGCAGTTTCTGAAATGTGTTCATGTTTCCAGATAAACATGCCTGGCATAAACACTCCATAAGCACGTGAAACACTTTCCCTCATACAATAATCTGGTAAAGTAGCATTCTCGGTGAGTGGATTCCCCATTCTTCTGCCAATTAAGAACAGAAATAGCAAAACCAACCTATTTTTTGTGTTTTTGCATATCCTTCCAACGCAACAGTCAAGATGCATTAAAAACAGAATTACCAAACCTAAGTTCAGGATGCATCAAGTCTGTACCACCTTCCTCTGTACACAGTTTGTTGAGACCTAGCAACAAAACCAGAGAAATTCTAACACCTTCTTCTCATCCTGGCCATTCAAAACATTTGTTAATCTCAACATTGCAAGGATCTAATCCTTTGCAGAGCCTGCCTCTGAATGGTATCACTGAACTGATCAGGTAGAAGATAACCTCCTCCTACCCCTAAGAAAAGATGGAGAAGTGGGACAGATAAAAGAAACACAAATTTCTTAAGCCTGTTTTATCTGAACACATGGTCAGTAGGTAGCTACAACATTTCTGCTGCCATTCAGAGTTGCATAGAGAGGGTGCAGAAGTGAAAGAAATGCCCCATTATTTTAGCTTTTGTTGCCATTTCTCAGAAATCTATTAGTACCAGTGACGTCGACCAGATTCTTGCCAGTTCCTTTCCATCAACATATGTAGATACTACCATAGGCTGAACATTGTTCTGTGTTTATGTGCTCGATATTAATGTACAGATTTCAGGTTACCTCCATAGTAAAAAGGCTATAATAATAATCATCATCATCATCACTATGACTTCAAAAAGCAGAAATAGTAAAACAGCAGACTACAGAATGAATCTGTGATGGTCTACTTTTGTTTTAAATTTTTACACCTGCAGAATTATTTGGCTTCAAAATACTTCAGTAGCTATTTTTAAATAACAACCTGCCCACTATGATCCAGGCTGAATAAACTCATAGCACATATGTTCATCTTGCATTGCTCCATGACAAAAGATTTAAAAACTCACGTTTGGGGTCATGTCATTTCACCGGCACATTTCAGATGACACTGCAGAACCCAGACAAACCAGTTTCACCAATACCCCTAGAAAGATCAACTTCCTATTACACAATGTAGACCAGAAGAAGGAACTGTCACCAATTCTTTTCTTCAACTTTGTCATCCTTTTATTGAGGTAAAATTCCTTATACATGACATGCCACAGACTATTTCTACAGTGAATTAAATTCCACATCTCCCATAGAAACCCTGCCAGGGGAACCTAAGTGCATTCTCAGACATTTTAGTAATGACAGTGAGATCTAATAATGCAATTAACAGAAATTAAAATAAGGTGGCTTGCTTGGAGGCAATTCAGGCAGCCTAAGCAGTCTAGATTCATTAGATTTAAAAGTAAAATGCAACTAAGTCATATAATGAGAATAAAACAAAAAAACACCAAACAGTTGTATGATACACTCTTGGAGTAGAAGGCTCTTCCAAATATCACCACAAATTCAGAAATCAAGGGGTTAGCAATATAAGGCCTTTTTAGTACTGTCACAACATTAGTTACCTTTGTAGTGTGTATTTGCATTTAGATGGCATTTAGAAACAGTTAATGTTAGTGGCAATTCAAGGTATATGTAAACCAACTACGAATACTTTTCCTATGATTGACATATTTCAGAAACACCTCTAACTTGTAAACACACACGTAAAAATATTAGTCCCTTTAAAAGATACTTCATTTGAAGCACTGCATTTTTGTTTATCTCAGATTAATTTTAAAAAACCTCATTAATATTAAACAACAAACTGTCTGCTAAAAACCATCATCTTCTCTTATGTGAAAGATTATCTTAATACCCTAAGAGAATTTTAACAAAAATTAGAAGCATTGCTTTCCTATTTTACAGTTTTCCATTTTAAAAGTGCAGCTGTCTCAGTATAATTGCCTTCCACAACATAACAAACTTCTAAAACATAATGCTTACTACACAGTTAATCGTAGGCTTCAATAATGTATGAAAGTTTTCATTTCAATTTATTATCTTTTTCCAAAGACTGAAGTTCAAACTAACACTCCCAATTATTTAAAAAAAAAATCATAGCAACTTGTTACACTTTTATATTAATCATCAGTAACCACATCTGGCTTAGAACACACTGTGAGCATAAGCAAATTTCTCCTGGGTCTAACATGAGAAAAAACCCCAAGACAATTCAATGACTATGACACTTGTAGAAATTATAATTGCTAGTCAAACAAGTTCTTACAAACCACCCTTAAAAAGCAAACAGTAGATTGGTTTTGCCATTTTAATTATATTTTTATAGAAATCTTAAAGTTGTGTTAAAACCAGCTCTATAAAGAGATTCATAACTACGAGACATATGACAGTTGTCAGCAGAGGCGTCAGACACTGAATCTATCAAGTTCCCATGGGTGTTCCCATGGTCAAGGATACAAGTCAGGATACACTATGGGGATTTCTAATTCACCTACAGAACTCACTTCTAGGAGTCCACACAAGATAAACACAGTGCAGATGTTCAGAAAAATAGAACAAGAGTTCTCCACTATTTCTATTTTGATAATCATTTGACTTGCACTGCAATAGTTTTTTAAAAATGTATGCATGCTAAAAAAAAGGGAAAGATAAAAGCTGCAACAACGGTTAACTGCAAACCTAATGCAAACTCACCACAGAAGTTTTATCGCAGCACTGATCTCCCCATAAAGCTGTCATCAAATTGGAAGGATATAAATTATATCAGATGCAAAGTTAATTGGAAGAAGAACAAATGGCAGAACTGCCATTCTAAACTTTTCCCATGAAAAAGAACACACACAATGCGGACACACCCTTTCGCAAAAAATACGCTAATTCCCGGAATAAAAGGGAGATGAAGAAGTCAAGAGTGCCCTCTGCCCAGGAATGCCAGGAATCCCCGGAGGAATGCGTGCGAGCAGGCGGTCTCGGCGCCCCGCGGGGGCTCCAGGCCCCGCCCGCCCACCTGGAACCCAAGGCCGGCAGCAGCACCTCCAGCTGCGGCACCGCAGCCGCAGCTCCGGGGCAGCCACGGCCGGCCCCGCTCGGGGGGAAAACCCCCACTCCTGACAGCCCCAGAGACTACGAAGAAGGACTCCGAAGACGGAATCCGATCTTATCGCTGTCTGTTCTCCCGGCAGCTCCCTCTCCCCTCGGCCGCTGAGTTCGCCCGCCCCGGGGCGGCCCCGCTCCGCTCGCCAGCGCAGCCCCGAGAAGCGCCCGGGGGAAGGGCTGCCCCGGCACGGTCGGCGCTCCGCCAGTTCCCCGCGCGTCACCCGCCGGTCGTGCGGGGAGAGCCGCCGTGGTCTCTCCTCACGCCCGGGAGGCCCCGGCGCCCTCGGCCTTTGGAAAGGCGCGTGTTTAACGGAGCCGAGGAAAGCAGCGACCCAGGGCGCCTCGGCGCCGGGAGCCACCGCCACAGCCGCGAGCTCCAGCGCACGGCGACGTCCCCCGAGCCCGCGCGCTCTGTCCGGTCGCGCCACAGTCCTGTGCCCACCCGGCCCCAGCCAACGCGGCAGTGAAAAACGGGTAACGCGGTGCCCCCCTCAGCTCCCAGACCGCCCGTTTTCGCTCTCCTCACCCGTCCCGAGCCGTTTCTCTCTCGCAGGGGATCCCCGCCAACTCCGCGCCACTCTCTCCGCCGCCCTACCAGCCGAGCTCGCCGCCGGAGCCGAGCGCGCACTGCCCGCCCCCTCCAGCGGGGGAGGGGGCGCCGCGGCCGGGCCGGGGAGGAGCCAGGCGGGGGGCGCTCCCGCAGGTGAGCCCGAGACTTTCCGCGGCTTTCCCGCCCGCGCGCCCGCGACCTTTGGTCTCCCTGAGGGAGCGCGCGGCGCGCCCGGAGCCCCCCGACAGACACCTACAGCCGCAAACGGAGGGGAAGGCGCCCTGCTCCTCCTCAGCTCGGGCTGCGGCCAACCGCGCCGGGACGGAACGGGGTGGCCACAACAACCCTCTGAAGAAGAAACCCAGCCCTGGGCCCGGGTGCTGTCGGCTCGAGACCGCCTGACAGTCGGGTTTGTTTTCCCTCGCCGTGTGGAGGCGGCTGGCGAGCCGCCCGCCCGGCGGGAAGGGCTGAGGCGGCACAAGGATGGGGCAGGGCGGGCGCGCCCTTGGGCGTGAGGAGGAGGTGAGGGAAGCGCGGAGAGCGGGGCTGCAACGCTCAAACGAGGCAGCGTGTCCGTGCTGCTCCCAGAGCAGCGTCACAAGCACCTCTGGGCACACCTTGGTGCCTCGGGCACTTTGGGTGATTTCCACACTGTCTTCAGCTAGACTAGAAATATCACAACACGGTGATTCCAGAATATTCTACACGTAGAGTGGGAACTGAACTGCTGCCAGCCATACTGCGGCGTGTCTCTCTCCCTGATCCATCAGTGAAGGAAAGGTAGGTGGTACAGACTGGGAGTTTACAGGTGTCGTCCAAAAAACCCAAAAACCAATGTCTACAACCATGTCACAAGAAATGGGCCTCAGACAGTTTTTTCCATGCTTACAAGTTTCTCAAGGTTTGAACAACATAAACCAAGGATCATTGTCAGAAGAAAGGTTATAGTGAATCTACAGGGGGAAAAAAACACAGCAAAATGTGATACATCCTTGTCTACAATAGAAAAATGCTGGGCAGTGAACATGAGAAGGAAAAATTTAGTATATGAGTCATGAAAGCCGTGTCAAAGTTGTTCAACAGGAGGAGCATGAATAGGAACACATCCTCTTTTCAAATCCAGCGGTGCTGGAGGTCACTGCTCAAATTTCTGTCAGAGCTGCTCTGATACCTGTTACACATCTGTGAAAAAAAGCCCAATAAGCAAACAGTACTGTGTATATATATATGGAATCTTATATAATTGTATTAATTTTCTGTAGAGAATGGCCCTGTCTTAATTAGAATGTATGAACAGAAGAGATTCAACTAGAAAAGGCAGTGTTCCAGATACAACATCAATATTAACACTGCTGGGACACTGTATCCAGCTTTGGGTTCTGTGTTGGGAAAAAAAAAAAAAGGTAAAGTTCTCACAAATTCACACCAGAAAATTAAATGCAGTCGAATAATTTTTAAAAAATATGTATATTGGTAGTATTACAAGTCAGTATTTCAAAAGGATCTATTGATTCTTCACGAAACAGTCAAAAGCAAAACAAGGATAGAGAGTAGTGTCTGACAGGAACTGCTTGTGGTAAAATACTATACTGCTGGTTAATCAGTAGAAAGAACTGTAAAGTGTAGGAATTGCACCAATTATAAACTAAAGAGGCAGCTAGTGAGATGTTTGCAGACAACTGACTATTTGCTGAGAGGATGGAAGTATTTGGTGTGACAAGATCTATAAAGACTTCTGTTGTGGACTTCTGTTTCATGTCTACATAAAGCATTAAGTTGATTCTCCCTCACAATGGTTATTGAGAGGAAAGTCATAGATATATGGACTTTTCTGCCATTAGTATTAACAACAAGGTGTTTATGAGACAGAACAGCCCAAATTTATGCTGCCATCTTGATCTTCTACACACTTTACCATTTAACATTTGCTTTTCATATGCATTTTTTCCACATAACCCCATAATCTTGGAACTGTTTAGGTAACAGATGCATATCATTTGCTTAGCTCCTTTCCCTGTAGTTTTTAAGAAAGCACACGAAGTTCATCCCCTCACCCCAACTGAAAAAACTGGGAAACAGTGAATAGAAAAGAAAGTAATTAAACTTTTTTTTCCCCTCAGTTACATGAATTATGTGACAACATTTCAGTTGAATTCACAGATATTATACAGACATTTGTAAAGGCTGTATTTTATTACAATTAGAGTATTAAGAAACTTGCTGACAGTTTGTTCAGCCTCATATTGTAGTTTTGTAACGTGAAAGAATTGCACTTAATAGAAAACAAAATGCTTCATTAAAGAGGTGTATACACCTATAATTTTCACATTGTTGTTAGAGGTTAATGAAAACAGTATTAATCAATGATGCTGTACAATAATACATTTCCATTGCATTTAGAAGCAAATCAGAAAAAGGAAAAAACATAAGATTAATTTCTTGCTAGAACAACCAGGCTATTATGACTTCTGGTCATTACTCTATAGTCTATAATTAATTTTTTTTTCATTATATACCTCTCAGGTAACAGCTCAGGAGACAATTCAGTTGCTATCTGTCATGCTCAGCATTAAACAGCTCAGAAAACTGTTTTCTTGTTCTGTGCTGAGTTTCAGAAAAATATGCCAAGGCATTTTTCTTTCTTTTATTTCTTTCTTTCATTTATTTTTTTGTATCAAAGATGGGGGGGTGAAAAAAAAGAAAAAGGTGGGACAAGCACAATTGCTAAATTACTTGTATTGGCTGTGAGCATCCACACCAAAGAGTTTTGACTGGATTTTCACAAGCTCTATCCTATGCTTCCTCAAAGCTCTATCCAACACTTCTTGAGCCTTCAAGGAAAGTTTATTTTGAACCTTTGAACCTTTAATACTTCATTAAAACTGTAGTTTAAGTCAAACATTTTGGCAAACAGTTTCTTACATATCTTTGGCATATGCTAAACATGAGTTTTACAAGTACTTGATTATACTAATGCTGCAAACATGAATTGTTCAGTAAGAGCCATAGTCCAGCTGGAATACTGCAAAAGTACAAGGTTATCCAGTGAGGTAAGAATTTTTTGAAGGAATGTATACAAACCCAGCAATAAGCTAAAAGTGCACTGAGGACAGACTTAGGTCATATACAGAATATCTTCTCTGTGCAGGCTGCCATTTCCTTTCCCACCCCTCATCCACCTATTTTTCTTTTCCTTGCTTTTAAATGAAGGTTTTGGTCCTTGTTTACAAAACTGGCTCGACACAATGATTGATGTCCCTCTGTTCAGGCAGTGTATTATCAGGCCGTTGTGAAACACGATACAAAATGGAGTTGCAGCTAAAGCAAAAACAAACAGTAATGCCCTAGCAGCCTGTGCTGTAGATTAATTCCAGCTGCTGGCTACTCCAGCACACCTCGGGAACTGAGCAGCACTCCTGCATTCGTTTCTGCTTGTGCAGTGAGTCCCACTGTGTTGAAAGGCTGGTGTATTAGAGCTGGGCTTGGCTCCTAGCAAGATGCACCTCTCTCTCTCTGCTCTTCCACTACATATTTAACTGAGTTTTGGCAATTTGTTATAGTCCCCGATTTCCTTTTCAGGAAAGGATCTAATCCAATAATCACAGTAGAAAGTAGGGGAGAAAAAAAGTCTGGTATATAATTCCATTGAAGCACTGCTTCTGACTCGTCTTTTACAATATATGTTGGAAATTTTCTTTATTATCAAAGATTAGATGTCTGTTGCTTAAGAAATAACAGTTACCGTTCTTACTACTGTATTCAGTAAGCTACTAAATAGACATTTTTATCTTACTTCTTATTATAATTTATTTCTTATTTCAAGAAACAATCTTAAAAATTCAAGTCTTTACTTTCAGAGAAGGAGATGAGGTATTTGAAGCAATGTAATTGTACACTCTTATCAGATGCTTTTTAATGTATGATCTCTGGTTTTTCCTCAAAAGACAACTAACCAAAAAAGGTGGTCTTTCATTTTCCACCTTTCTTATATTCTGCACCCCCCCCCCCTTTTTTCACAGAGGACCTTCTCTCTCTCCTCTTTCTTCCTCTTCTCTGTCTCCTCCCTCCTTCTTCCCCCCCTCCCTCTTTTTGTTTGGGGGTAGCCCATCTTTTACATTTCTCCCATTTCTCTATTCTCTCACGTACAGCTGTCAAACAAAGTACTGCTGACAGAACCCAGAGCACAGGGTTCTCTTTACCTCTAACCCTAGCACACAGTGTGCTCTAAAACAGCCTGAATAATCCTAGCCATTAGGCCTAGCCATATATTCAAGAACATATTTACATTGCAGGAGAATAAGACTTATTAAATAAAAGGTATAAAAAGATTAAATTGTAAGCCAAGAGTTTAATATTTTCAGATCACTTCAACACTGGAAAATACTTTATATTAGCTAATACATGGTAAGGAAAAACTTAGGAGATGAAGATTTAAATTGTAACTTGTCTTCTATAGAATTTAATTTCATTTTGGTTAGCTCAAGTTTACAAATACTCTTCATGTTGAATGTAAGACTGTACAATTATTAACCTTTCTTATGCACATAGAAATCAAGAGTGAGATGAAGGTACCATTGACTTTAAAAGCTGCTGAGGGGAAAACACATGCAACACAAAGTTTGATCACAAATAATATGATAGTTTCAATATTCATTTAAGAAAAAATACACAATCAAGTAATTAAGTAGTTAATACTGTTATGAATTTTAAGTTGAAGATTTTGGACACTATTCAGCATCTAGCCACAATGAGGCTTTCTGATCTCCCATTCTTCTCCTTGAACAACTTTTGGCTAAATCAATATTTCTTCCTTCACCTTAGTGACACAGCCTTGCTTCCACTACTCTTATTTCACTAATCCTAGCAATGAAAAAAGTGTTTTTCCAGGAGCCTGCAAAAAGCCTAAGTACTACCAAATGCACCTACATTAAGCTTCCAGAAACCATTGTACTTGTTACCTGCTCAGCTGTGATCTGTGCAGCTCTCCTTGGCCAAGCCGGGCTGCTGGGATTTAGCTGTGTCCAGGCTGCAGGAACAAAATTATTTTTTAAGAGTAGCATAGTCTGAGCCTCTGTTTCCACAAATACATAAAGTTAGTAATTTGTTGGCATTATCAATGTATTTATTTGAAGAAAGCTTAAAGGGTATATCGTTTCAGTCATTGCAGATGTAAATATTGATTAATTTATCACAGAAATAGTAATGTAGTAAATGAAATGGCTTTTATGCTCTTTATGCATGTGGCTCTTATTTATTTCAATAGAGAGGTGAAACGTTAAATTACCTGGGTCTAAACCTAAGCATCACTATCCCAAGTAAAAATTAACTCTTTTTTTTCTTATAGGCATGCATGGATGTCTTAGTCATTACGGTTTGGGGTGGTTTTTTTTTTTACTTTTGGACAAAGATAAGGAAACGTTTGTGAAAGCCTAAAGCAGTACCCGATCCAAGCCCTTTCTCCTGCTGAGTTTGGGGGGAATGGCCACGGTCCTTTTGTGCTGTGGGGTAATAGCACCACCTGGTGGCCTTGGTAACTGTAACAGTTTGGTGCTTTGACACATTCCCGAGCAGCTTGAAAATAAAAGACCGGGGAAAAGGATCATCTTTAAGATTTTTACGTTTGTTTTTATTTCCAGCCACTTTTCTTAACTGGATGAGGAAACCATTTAAACAGTTTCGTGAAGCAATATTTTCGAAGAGATGTAAGCATTTTAGTAATGTCCAATTACTTTAAGAATCGACTTAGAGATACTAAACCTTCTCCTTGAAAGGAAATCACTCCTTATTCACCTGCAGTAACTTAGCTACTGATACATTGGAGACTTAAGAAAATAACTGTATCTTGTGAATCTAGGCAAAACACGGAAAGACAAAGACAGGTTTTAGAGGACTGGAGTTTTCAACGTTAGAATGTACATGTGTATAATAAGCATTTCATGGACAATTAAATTTTTTTGAAATTTTTAAGTTCCTCATATGAACTAAGTACTCAATTTTCACAACTCTTATGAAAGAATTGAACAAACAAATCACATGAACTCAGGGGAACTAGTTCATCCTGACCTTTACCGTGGTTTGTTCCTCACTTTCCTTTGAAAATAACAAACTGTGTTTTATGTGTTTCCATTTCAGATCCCACAGCCATCCATTAGTTTAAGAGAGGAAGCATACAGCCTAATTATGAGTCAGTACAGAATATATAAGGTATTTTAAATCCTCAAATATGGAGGCTTTGGTGAGGCAATATATTCTCTTTGGCACTAATGCAAAGTCTGCTCATTTTTACCAGGAGAGATATGTTCATATAGATCTGACAATATGCTGATGAACTAAACTGCTACTCCAGTTTTCAGTTAATACTGTTTTCTTTAGGAGGAGCAACTCTTCCTCGTTAGTGTTTTGTGACTGTAGAGGGTGCTCTTAAAATACTGGAGATGGTAATAATATATGGCAATCAGTTTCTTTTTCTGTAAAGCTTATCAATGTTAGGATGTTTATATTTAGCAAAGAACATTGTAGAGCTAGTGTGTTTTATTTTTGATGTGGGCAAGAGTCACTATCCACATTTGCATCCAGAAACATTCCTGGAAACTTTTCTGGATTTAGTTTATTTTTGCAAGTATGTTTCTGCCAAACAGTGATAGTATCTTCTGAGAAAACTATTGATGTGCTCTAAAACAAGTTGAAATAAATACTAAATAGAGTGTATTTTTAGTTGCAAGGCCATTGAGAGTTGAATAAGAGCTTATTGGCCCAAATAAGCCATTTAAATATTTTAAAAAATATCTTTAGTTACATGAAGTTGATGCTTCCACATTGTGCTATCTGGTATTCTGTTGGGAGGGATTTAACTTTATTTTACTTTAGTTTGTCTGTAGTTTTATTGATTGCCTTACCACACTCCCAAGCTATCTGTTTTCTTATACTTTTTAAATTGAATTAGCAAGTGAAAAAAAAATCCTAGATACAATAGACTGAACCAAAATATATCCTGCTATACTCTTCTCTCAACAATACAATATTTTTTTTAAAATATAAAATTTTATGTTCCCCTCAGTACAGCCAATAAACAGTTGAGTTAATTCTGTGTGCTTAAGAAATGTTGTTTCTTTCCAGTGAGAGTGAAGTCTATAAACTTCAGAAAGATAAGAATTTTGTTTTAAAAATCAGAACTGCCCATTTTAAAGCAGTGTAAGGAGGACTAACATTCCCTAGGTCAAGACCTTTACTGTGAGACCAAGATGAGTCTACGGACTTGTGCCAGCCCTGCTCTGAGTCCAGGATTTGGGGAGGTGTGATCCTTGACTGACCGGGCTGTCAAAAACCTCTGCCGGAACTGCACTGCAACAGCAGAACAGCCCGTTGTCCTAGGAGGTCATTATACTGACGGGAGACGAAACAGATACTACAGAAGCAGGGTTTTCCCAGTTCAAACTTTTCTTAACAACAGCTACTCTGCTTCTTACACTGCATTTATATACTTACCCTGAGAAGATACTCTTAGATGTGAACTCAGTCTATTTTCTCAGACTTCACCAGTTATCACTCACTTGAGATTCAGTGTCACAAAGGCTGTGACTATTCACTTTTACAGCAGCTCTACTGTAGGCCCAGTTCAGTGCATACAAGTCAGTGTAGCTTATTTTGCCTGGGGAAGCCCTCTGAGCATTTTTTGGCCAATTTCAGCAGCATCTATTCTAGGGAGACTTTGCCAAGACCACTACATTAGGAAACCTTGCAAGCATAGACCAAGCTTAATAGCTGTTTGCTGGCTTCGGTTGAGATGGACTTAACCTGTTCCAATCTCCATCTTCCACATCAAATTCATTACTAGCAACTGGCAGGTTAGAGCATGTCCCTGGGTCATACAAAGGGGACTTGACATTACCTAGGACTGTGACTGCAGGCTTGCCATAGTCAAATGAAAATCTCTCTTTGTGAGAGCTGGAAAAAATTTACTGTCCCCACACATCAGGCAAGTCTCTTCAACAGAAGAAATGGTGCTGCCTGAGGTCTGATAGTGGAAAATATTTCTGTTGCAAGTCATGTAATAGGGGAACGCAATGATTGGCCAGAGACAAGGATTTTGTCTCATAGAGCTCTCCTTCCTCAGGCTTAAGTAGCGATTTGACCAAACAAAACCTAGGCCTCTTTCAACCTTAAGTACACAAACTATTAAGACAAATAGTCATGCTTAGTTCTCTTCCCATCACAGTATTTCTGGTGGGCAGTGTTTTCACTTCCCTAGGAGAAGTGTTTCCCCTAAACATCCCTTACGCTGAGGTTCTTCAAATGGAAAGTTAGAAATGCAGATCTTGTATGCTCAGTCAAGACTCGAACACAGACTCCCTCCTCTCTTCACTGAGCTATTAGATAAAACAGATAATACTTTTCCTCCCATTTTGTAAGAAAAAGTTGGCATAAATTTTTAACTCTAGGAGAGAGTTCAGGAATGTACTTTGTAGATTTTCACACCTCTGCAGCTCACATTAAAGGACCAGAATATCAGAAACAGATGGAATTAAAGACCCATCATCTTTTCTTTATAATGGCCAGTCTGGATGTAACTTACCAACTTTAGTCATTCCTGTAGTGGATTCTCTTTTCCTGAAGTGTGAAAAGACCAATGCATTTCATTCTGGGTTGGAGACTCCACTATACAGCAAATATCACAGTACCTGTAAGCTGTAGCCACTTACAAAAAATACCCATCACATTCTACATTGAGTCTGCCTTTACTGGTTCACTTTTTACAGCACATTCTACAATTCTAGAAAATCTTAAAAGCTCAGGAAGAAAAAACTTGCATTGTACAGTACTTGCATATTTCAAGCAGTGAAAGCTGTAAATGATGCACATGTTGGAATGACAATAAGACAAATGGAAGCTTTCATTGGGAAAATGCAAACCAGAAGACAGATAGTTTGTTTTCCTTTAGGCAATGCATGAATGCAAACATTTAAACTGGAGAAACTCCCCTTTCCTTCTGTGGCCCCTCTGAGTCATTACATTAATTACTTGGAACTATTTACCTACTTCCCTTCATTTAGGCTCCAGGTGCAGACACTGGGTGCAGAAAATTATTTTCATTCTTTTTTCTGGAATTTTTTCCTCTCTGAAATCCACGAAGGTGAGAAGGGATGGCATCCTCATACATACATTGTGGTTGCCTGTATTTTCATACCCTATAGCGAAACACAAGAGTGGTAGGGGGTGTCAGTGATGTTTCTTTTTTGAGGTACAGTGAAAATATTTGTTTCGTTTTGTTGCAATAGCAGGGGCAGCTGGCAGTGTTTGCACTTATGCATCTTCTAGTACTTCACTGAAGGGATACCCCTAATTCTTGAAGAAAGACAAATATCTCGGTTTGCAAATGTGCTGACCTGCGCTTATGCAGTGGCTTTGACAGCCTCCTTCTGTGATCAGGGTTACCCTGTCTTTGAAATGTGTCCTTATCCAGCCACATCCAGGCATACACTTTTCCATATGTGAAACTAGAGAACTAATGGAGGCATTAAATATTTAGAAAATAAACAATCAATCACATTAGAAAATTAAAAAAAAAAAACATAGCAGAGGATCAAAACTTAAATTTCTGAATTGGCAGCGAAGAGGTTCAGTTTCAATATCTACAGTTCTTCTTGGCAAGATAGCAATGTCTCAAAGCTCTTGCTTAGAGTTTCATTTCTAACTTCCCTCTGGGGAAAAAGTGAATTAAACCTTTTCTTGTGCTCTTACAGAGATGTTCTTCTGCTCTTCATTATTTTGTAATGCAAGCTCAGACTGTGGGACATGGGCTGTATAGAGATCTTTAAATAATAACTAACAAAATCAATGGCTATTTTCACAAAGTGTAGTCAGCTTCTCCCTTCCTAATAAATAAGTATTAGTCAATCCCAGGGTAGCCCGGGTCATCAGGGGGTGGCTACCGAGTCTGGCTCCCCCTGTCACAGCTGCCTGGCAGTGGGCCCACTCTCGGGAACAGCCAGCTGGCTCTGCTGTGCATTTCAGCTTCCTCCAAGTTTGCATGTGGACCTGTGAAGCAGCTGAGTGTATTTTGCCTGATCGGCTTATTTGTTGTCAATCCAAAGAGTTTTCCCATTGCCATGAGTGCTGATGATGCAGTCAGTTTTCAGTATGGCCCCTCTGCTCTGTGATTTCTGCTGCTCTGCACTGGCTCTTCAAAAGATCAGATCTGTTTCACAGATTTTGCTTGTTTTCAGGTCAGTTCAGCACTTCTCTGTTCTGATATGGTTTGTCCAGATGCACAAGTTTCTTTTCTCAGTCTACCAGCTTTTGGCAGACTCAAACTGTGAGAAAGACGAATCCTTCCTCTACTTTCTCTTGTATTCCAGCTGCATACCTGTGAAACTATACAAACTATGGGGTGACCCTTCATTTAGAAGATCTTGTTAGAGCATAGATGTGCATGTTTATCATTAATGACACATCTCAAACTTTACTCGGAAATATAACTTCTTCATAGAGCTGTGAGCAGTAACAATGCCAACAAAAGCAACATCTTCCACATTCATCCTCTGATGTCAAAAGAAGGGCATAAGTAGCATCTCTTATAGAAATAGAACTTTAAATTCTAGGGTCTAAATCCATGTGTTCAAGGATTTTCAGAGGCAATTTTAGGATTAATTAAGGAGAGTAACTTCAGAATAAAAAAAAATATTTTCTAGAACTTCTTTTTTAATTAAAAAGATGATGTATACCCAAAGTATGCAGCACTTTCCATTCCCAACTAATAATCAAGAATTTTTCTGAAAAATAAAGTTACTTGACCTAGTGAACATAAGAAGATGATATTGTAATTCATTTAACTATTTAGTCATATTTTTAATCCCATCAGATTAATGTCCTGTTGCATTTAGCTACCTGGATGAGGGAAAGAGATACTTGTAAAACCCTGTTTTAATATCTGACCTTTTTTATTGTATGCTCTTTTCTTATTCAATAGGACAGCAATGAAAACATTGGTACTGATACTCATTGCTTTATGCAACCTCATGATCTTAGTTACTTTCTGTCTCAGCTCAGTAGCATGAGTTTTCACAAATCTGGCGTAACAAAAGTCTCTTCGGACTGTTTCTAATCACTCTCAACATCTGGAATTTTTATGTGATTGCAGCATGCTTACTGAGATGTGAATTTGAATGAGGAAAAATGGTCCATTCCCAGATTTCGATATCCAGTGGACATGAATTTAAGACCTTGCCATGAGTCAGTGGTGGCCTTTCTAACATGGGTTCCTGCTAAGTACAAGACAGATCGTTTCTCCAGCTTCAACACTCCTCTCACATTTAAACAATGGTATTCACGGGCATAGAAAGAGACAGTCAGCTGTTAGAGCAGCTATTTCCATTCACCTCTGAAAAAAGAGTATCAGGTGCAGCCATGCCTATTGGATAGATGCTTAAATAACCACTTAGATGCAGAAGCCATGGCCATCATTATATCTTCACATTGAATACATCCTCATAAAGGCACCAACAAATTTCATTCAGTGCTCTTCCAAACCACACTACGTAGTCATCTCATTCAGTATAAATTATTTGGTTTTCAGCGGTACTCAAATTCAGCTGCTTTAATTGATTGTTCATGACCTTCCAAATCCTGCTGCAGCTTGTCAAGAACTTCTTCCATGAGCATAGTCCCTGTCCGCAGTTAGCACACTCAAATTTGCTGGCAGGTAAATTTATTATGACAAACCAAGTCAGGATGACATCTGAGCATGTGTCCAGCCCAGGTGGACAGAATTACTCAGATACTTGAAACTACTGATTCTATTCCTGCAGAAATACCTTCTTTAAATGGGGCCTTTATCACCCGTAAGGATGGGCAGCTGCTGAGATTAAAAAAAAAAAACAAAAAACAAAAAACAAAACAAAACAAAAAAAACCCCTCTGGTATGGAAATCTGTTTTACATTCTCTTAATGTCCAATACTTAACTAATTCTACCTATACTGCATTCACACACTCTGAATCTAATTCCTATTTAGTATGATGTGTAAAAACTCAGTCAGGATTAATATGGAAGTGTAAAAAGTAAGTATATCTGGGAAAGAAAATTAATTTTAAATTGTAAAGTTGTGCTTGAGAGTGAGTGTTTACACTATGCACAAAGTCTGTGTGATTCATGATTATTCCTGCTATTTCTGATTTTTGCTTCAATGAAATTGGGTTGATTATGAAGAATGTTACTAAATTCTTCTGTTCATTTATAAAGGAAGTTGGAATTTTTGGAGGATGTAGAGTGTGATCACTATCATGGTGTTTGAGGGCAGGGAGCTAAAGAGTCTGAGAGATCTCTCCCATAAATACAGTGTTCTTCAGGCACAAAGACTTGGGAAGGAAACAATTCCTTCTAATTAGGAAAGTAATTTTAAGCAGAAAAATAGATGTAAAAGCTTAGGGACTGTTCTTGTCAGAGAGAGATGTTTCCGAGAAGAATTAGGGCAATAGAGGATTATTGTTTTGTTAAGCCTTTGATTGAGATCTCAGACTTTCATCAGTTCTGTAGCAATGCAAGCAAAGAGATCTAAGGCTCAAACTCATCTCCAGAAAAGAGATCTTGGAGAAAGAAATTAAAATAAAATAAAATTTTAAAAACCCCTCAACCCAGACTAGGATTTAACTTTTGGCTATTTATAACACCCAGTTTATTGCCAAAGGGAAGTTTTTCTGTCATCACCCTGTTACTTTTGAAAGCAAAGGGGAAAAAATGTTGCTTTTGATTTCTTAAAACATTGTGTTAGTTACTTGAAAAATTCCAGACCAAAGCATGAAAGATCCTTTCGAGGAAAACTCCAAAGTTGTTTAGAGGCTGCCCTGAGTATAGTGAAGATTAAAGCCCTTAATGAAGGCAAAGCTTACTTATCTGATCAGATTTTAGCATAATGGTCTAGCATGTGATATTATTTTGTATGAGTTACATAACTTTTTGTTTAAGAGCATACTTTACTTTCAAGCAGCACAAACAACATTTTTAACCTGTTCAGATCCTTGAGAAATGCAAACAGATTTGAAGAAAAAAATTGAATATTTGTTAACAAAAGAAAATCATTCCTTTCTGTGACTTAGTTAAGATGAAAGCAAGACAGGAAACTAATAAAAGGGATCAGAGGACCTGGAAATAAATGTTGACAGGCTTGTGCACTGGCAGTTTAAAATCACATATTGTTAAGCATTAGCTTTCTGCTTAAGTGTTTGCCCACATGATTGCCTTTCCCTAGGCAAGTCTAGAGATTACCCACAACTCATTTGTGTTTGCAGGTTTTCTGTGAGTTTGTGTGGGTACGTCCTACCATTTATCAGCCACAATGCACTGAGGTCACAAGTCCCCTGCCTCATTAAAAGACAGTGAGCCAATTGAAAAACAACTCCGTTCTCCCTAGGAGCATCTGGACATCTGGTGCAGGAGCAGTCTGCTTAATTTTGAAACAGACTGATCTGGGAAGAAACTAGGCAGTTAGACAAAAAGTAGGTAATAAAACCTTGGATATACAGAGTCAGAGTTTTCCTGTTTTGACAATAGAATTTATGATTACAGCTTAAAGCTTTTTAGGGTTTCTCACACACTGAAAAATAAAGTTTAAAACTTACAATATTAAATAGTGAGTCAGGAAAAACAAAAGCATGACCCTACACCTCTGTGGAAATATCTCAGGGCTTCATTAAATCATCAGCTGAATATTGAGTGCTGATAGACCCAGCACACAGTGATGTAAGAGCATTTATCATCAGGATGCTTGTTACTGTCAGAAAACAAAGACTGAGAAGGAGAGAAGGTGGTCGCTTGGCTCCTTATGTGCCCAATATAATGCAATCTGTCACATTAAATAATTGTTCATAAGCCACAACGCAGGCTTGCAACAACTGCCATTGCACTACCTACAGGCATAGCATGAGTGTGGCTGGTGCTGGCTGGTGTCATGCCATCCATCTCACCTTTTGCATTGCCATGAAAATACAGTGCTAATTCCTGCACTTCAGACTGCTTTTTGCTAAAATATTTACTTCATTAAGCTTTTCACTAATCGATTCATCCATTGGCACGGGGAAACTGCTGTTGTATCTTGAGAAAAATGCCATTATGTACAGCCTTTTCCACACCAAGGAACTGCTTGCTATACTTTCACTCATCTTTGAAAGGGAAATAGTCACTAAAAATTTTATATTTAAATGCAAATTTCAAGAGTTTTGTTCAAAATGGTCCTCCAGAGAACACACTGAAAACAGTTTCTCTTGGGGAAGCAATGGATAAGCTTTCACCAGCACTAAGAATACAAATATTCATCGCTTCTATAGCCAAGTAGATGATCACTATTTTGTGACACCATATACTCAATCAAAATAAAATTACTGTTAGTTTTCTTTATTATTCCTTTTTCCTCCTCAAGATGTCATGTTCCCTGTTGAATATTACATTTATTCTGGTTAACCAGAAAACAGTAGAGTTACCCAGCTGGGAAAAAAACTGCATTGCCAAATAGAACAACACTGTTCTACTGCACCATGATCTCCTACTGATGTAAATAATAGAGTCGAATGGATACAGCACTCTTCTGTCAGCTTAATGCTACAAGTTCGAACTTCTACATGAGGAAAAGGCCAAAATAATGTTTAAACAGTACTCCTTAAAACTAACTTTCCTTTCTGTCAGATATAAGCTAATTAATTTTTTATGTTCTTAACTAACAAGGTGGAATGAGGCATTGTAAAGCTCCTCCTACCACATTTGTACAGTGAAAGAATAATGCCCAACAAAGAAGTGTTTCTGCTGTTGAAAGAAGGGAGGGAAAAAACCTAAAACCAACACGGAGGCAGAAGAAATTAAGTGTATCTTTTCCTGCCTCTTCCAGCTGTACAGAGCTCAGTGATGGAAAGAGATCGCCACATTCAGTTACTTCCTTCCACAACACACCAAGAAGCAGAGTAGCTGATTTTGTTGTCCACTTTCAGAAACAGATGTGGTTTGAATTTCTATGCACATGGGCCTGAGTGCCTATGCAGACCGAGGTATAGGTACCCTGCTTATTTCCACATGCTCATACTTGATTGAGAAGGACTACCTGTAACTTTTTCAATCACCCACAGCCTGTAAGCTGTTCAAGCATAGCTCCAGAGCCAGGGTTATGCTTTGTCACCAGGAGAAAGGCTGTGATAATGCATGATTAGTCCAAATCCCTGAGAAGAAGCAAGACAGCTGGGACTACTAAACCTGGCATCACTGGTTTGTAGCGATCAAGTTGTGCAGTGGAGTAGGGAGACACCTGGAAGCCATTTCCTGCTTGTGAACTGTTCTCCCTCCCCCTTCCTCTCAAAGATAAGTGTATGCCATGTGGCTTTTCGCCACAATGAGTTTTTTGGAATTTGTAACATCAGGAAGGTTTGCTTTAAAGGCACAAATCCAGGTCTTGCCTTGAATACAAAACTTCAAAAGACTGTTTTTCCCCTATCTATTGCTTCCCCTCCTCTCCCCCCAGTCTCTTCTGACTTCAAATTTCTCCAGCTCTGAAAAAGCCTTTGCAATTTCATCTTGAAACTGGCAAATGAACTTTAACAGACTAGAGACTGCTTAGGTACTGGCCTGAGTTTTTCCAATGCCAAAGCCACTGATTGTTGCTTTCTAACCATACTTTGCTGAGATACAACAGGTTAAGATCTCCACACATGCACACACCCCCACCCTTAAGTACTTGAAGTTTCCTTGGCTTCACAAAGTAAGCACATATTTTGTCTATGAGCAGTATCTCTTTTGTCAGTTAGGTTTCTCTTGTGCATTGTAAATCTTCCCAGGAGCCATCTCCTAACTTTTTTTCTTATTATTATTTATTTTATTTTGTCTCTGGCAATGTTTCATTCAACAGAGTGGTCTCGCTGTTTTAGCCATTGGGCAAGATGTTGTTTCCCCTAAAATCAACAGGAGCCACCAAATTCTAAGATACTAGAATTTTTCACCTCTTCTCTTTAAAACCACTGAAGACTAGAAACATGCAATGCTTCACCAGTTTGAGACTGCTCCAGCCTTCTCTTGATATTTTTTATGGAACTGTTGGTCTTAGAAAAACTAATGGCAGAGGTGGAACACTCCTGTATTTCTGACACAACAACCTCCAAATAATTAATTTCTTTTTGTTAAAAAAAATCCTAGTGTTCGTAACTGAAATCTAGAAGTTTTTGAAAACAAATTCAAAGAGCCAAATTTTAGTAGGCCAAAAAAAATGGTTTTGTGAAATCTCTTATAAAATGTCACTCAAATGGTCTTCAAGGCTTTGAGAAAATTATACCTGAATTTGTTTCAACGTACAAATCATTAGCATTATGCTACCATACTGTGGCATTAGTTGTAAGATTTTACTAATTGAATTTAATCTTTTAACCAGTAATCCATAGCTGCAAACTATGAATGCCAACTTAGCCTCCAAGTCTTGCTGGAGAAGTAGGATTTGATAGGAAAGTCACACTCTCCCTCTTAAGAAATAGTAAGATAAAGTGTTCAGGTAACAGCAGGGGCTGGCTCCCACCAAAGAAGCTAAACATAATATTACAGCCAGTATGGCAGAGGCCTCATCAGCCAGAGCCCTGTCCCACAATACCAGAACAAGAGAGTAGGGGAGGCAGCAGGGGTTAAGCAAAGTCCAGGTACCGGGCGAGTTTGCAGTGTCAAGGCAGGTCCAGCATCAAGGTAGGCAGTCTGCACAGAGAGTCAGCTCATCACAGAGTCAGGAATCATCAGGCAGGACTATACATATGAAAGAAAGCTGGAAAATCAGCCCAGCTCATGATCTGATCAGCAGGCTCAATGGCCAAGCACAGGCACACTTGAGATGTGGCTCAGGTAGAGACTAAATATCCATGGCTGAGCTTAAATTAAGCCCCTGGCCCATGGGCAGGGGTATGGGTAGAGGCCCCAGGTGAGGTTGGTCAGGGCTGTTAAACCCTATTGGTTCACTCAGGCCCCCTGACATAAGTCAGTGGAACATCCAGACTCATATTTTTATGCATAAGCAAGAAAAGAGGAGAATTATGATTGTGGTTTGACCTGTGCTGCGTTTTCTGACCCCCGAGTGCCTGATTGCTCAACCACGGTATTACAGTAATGCTGTGTCTACTCATAGTATATATAAACACAGAGTATGTTAAACAACTGACTTATGATGTGATACTTTTGTTTCCACTGAATTCTAGGCCATCTGTGTACTAAAACATCTCTAGACTTGGAAAGATCTGATCTATTCAGTTTTTTCACTAAGTAGTTACAGATACTACCAGAGTATTCTGTATGTATGCTTTGACATTTATATTTCATTCCTTTTCTCATTGCAATTAAGCATCTGTTGGATCCCCAGGCTTGGTTGATACTTCTATACTTTTTAAATGTCTTTGCTCATCTTAAGTCTTTAAAATTCTTTATTCATGTGCTGTTCAAATTATGAAAATTAATGCAATCTTGAAGAATTAGAGCTGCTATAGCAGAGTTTCAGGTCACCTGATTTCTGAGAAACAGTTTTGTCCATGTCTATTGACAAGCAATGTTTTCTTTTTCATCTTTCCTAGCTGAGGTAATACATATTATTATCTCATATTCTGGGACACAGAGCAGGATGTCAGCAGCATTGCAAGATACAATTCCAACAGGCAGTCAGAACTTCTTGGAATAACTCCTGATCGGTATTTTAAGTGTCCAGTTGGCAAACTGTGTACCCCACTCTGTAATTTAAAAATGCATGATTCTCCTGTTGGCAGAGAGAAGATCCAAAGCATACCAACATCTACCAACTTCTCACTTGGTAGTGAGAATTCGGGCAGAAAGGATCCATTTCAGTACCTCACACAAGGGGTTTGATCCCAGCAGACTCTTTCCGTAGTTACTGCAGTACAGTTGTTTGCTTCCCTGATTCTGTCTGACCAGGGCTAGAAGCAAAAGAGTAACAACAGGCATTGTTCCAGGTGACAGGAGGGAATATGTAAGAAGTTAAGGGCAGCAGTGCTGGGTCAACCCAAAAGCCCATCTAGCTCAGTATCCTGTTGTGAACAGTGCTCAAGGGTGGGTGCCTTGCAAGAGGGAAACGCTTTTCAGCTTTTACTTACAAAAACTATTTCCTTCGCACCTCTTCTTTAGAGAACCACAGTAGGCAAGACAACTGCATAAAAGCTAGTAATTCATGGTTTATGCAAGAAAAAATGGATCGAGATCTTGCTGATATAGACACTGTGGCTTCAGTGCCAATTATCTCTGCTGAGGATATTACCCAAAAATTTTACACAGAAAGACTAGTCTAAATGAAGACATTACTCAGTAGCCGTATCAGACTTCATAATCTGTCTATATTTTATGTCTTCTGGCAGATCATAGCACTGCTCTGTTTCTAGTCTGACACTTTGTTTTGACTTTAATAAACCTAATACACATTAAAATAGCAGGTGCATAGCAACACCTCTTTAGAATGAGTGTTTGATGCTAATAACGTTGTTTAGCAAGACTTTGCTGAGCCATGGCTTTCATCTTGGTCTGTACAATATATATATGATGAAAAACCAATTAACCCCTTAGCTCCTGGCTTAAGGATTGTGAAAAGCATATATTAAATCAATAGAAAAATTATAAATCTGTGAAGTTATGGGAGATCATTAGGAAAATATGAAAGATTCAATGTGAACAGATGACTAATGTCACCGTACTCTGTATTTTTGATAGCAATGCTGCCAACACCGGAAAAACTGGACATGGTCTGAGAATAGACTACTGCATGTAAAAGGAACCAAACACGACAGAGAAGGATTCTTGCCCAGCATAAAAATGAAGCAAGAATCTGGGCAGAGACGCAAGTAGTTGCATCTAGTGGAAAATTGAGAGCTCACTAAATGAAAGGGTTAAGGAAGGGATTATAAGAATGAACTTCAGGCAGCCAGTGGATTCAATTCCTCTAGATTGTTGGGAGAAGAAAAAAGCTGCATATCTTTGTCTCTTGTAAGTGCTTTGTTCATTACCCCCCTAAATCCCCAAAACAAACAACAAATAATCCAAGCCTTCCGTTCATACAGTCTTGCTATTACAAAGGTTCCACTTGTAAAAACCACTCTTGTCTATTTCTGTGCTTTTTAACATTTTATCCTCTTACCAGTTTGAAGGTCAACAGAACTCACAAAGAAAATATTGCAATTTGTTTTGCTAGCAAACTAGTACTTTACTGGAGACACATACTGTATCAGACTGTGATAGTGCAGACTTCATATTTAACCTGAGTCCTGTTTAGAATTCTGAAAAGACAGCTCAGTTGGACCAAATGGTCTCAAAGTTCTTTTCCAAGTTAAATGATTCTATGATTCTATTACAGGGTTTTGCTACAACAACTTCAATATATCATTTAATTTCTCTTCTGGCTTCTGGGGCAAACCCTATACACTCCATTATTATCTTAAATCAAACAACACATAATATAAATTCCCTGCATCGCTGAAGTTTCCAATTTCTCCATTACTTTAGTACTTGAACAACATTTAATGTCTGTCACTCTGAATCATCAGACTCTGCACCCTCTGATAGGAAACACCAGCAAAATGGCAGATATTAAGGAGAAATCCAACACACATGGCAGAATAAGAGGGATTTCTAAAAGCTGCTTATTAAATTCTGGGGTTTTTTAAACATTGTTGGGTCTTGGTTATGACTTTGTGTTAGAGGTATAATTGCATTAACTCTCAGCAAGGAAACAGAATTTCCTAACGCTTCCCTCAGAGCCTTGATACAGTCTCAGTTTGGATGAAGCTGTTAATAGGCTGAGTTCTGCAGAAGTGTCTGTGATTCCAGTGAATCCAGACACAAAGAATGCATATTTTACATGAGTAAACCTGAGTATTTGAAGTCAGTGAGCCTAAACTGTGCAGCATGATTAGAGGAATGAGCCTCAGGTTGCTTTGTCAAAACATTCTTTAATTGCTGGATTTTAGGATTATTGGATTAGAATATTAGATGGGATGCTTGGAAATCTTAAATTGGAGCATCCAGTAAAGTAAGACTTCTCATGAATCTGAGTTAAGATGTATCTATAAACCTCACTTATAAGGTTTGTGTAAGTTGTTTTAGCACTTGTTCAAAGATACTTTCATGGTAGGACAATATGGACATATTAACTGTGTTTTCTCTGACCCTTCTTTTTGAATACATTTTTTAACATTAAGGAACTTGGTAGCTTTTCTTCATGACAATCAGTTGCCAACTTTCATGTCGCCAGGGTGCTACATCTCCTCTGAGCTCAGTCTGTGAATCGTGCAGTTTTCTTGTGCATGGGATCTAAAGGAATCCTGATACCAACCAGACACTGCATGGCATCCACCTTGCAGCATGTCCATATTACTTAATTACATTATGATCAGTAAGCACAGCTATGTTTTTTTATGGCATTCTTACAGGACTTACTCTGTTGTCAATTCATTCTGCATTGTACAGTGTCTCTTGAGTCACAACATGGTGCACTACAGGTGCTCCTCTTTTCTTCTCAGTGCAATAGCGAGTGTGGAGTCTTCAAACATGGCACACAGAAAGTTATTCCATCATTCCAGCTTATCTCACTTCCAGGGAAGACTTAGTACTTCACTCCTTAAAGTTTCTGTCAATAAAGATTTCTCTAGCTGCCGGTGCTCCCCCTGCTTGGTTCAACATACCACATACTGCACGTATCAGCTATGAAAACCACAAGTGTATGTGTGTACAAGTAGAGAAGCAATGGCTCAAGGATAAATAGATGACCGGATAGGAAGGGAAACTTCAGGCCATGGTTCAAATCCCCCTTAAGAAAAATGCTGTGAAGTTGGTCATGTCAGTATTGAACAGAATTGTCTGGCAGATTCTGCTAGATGTTCTGAAGCCATAGGTTTAGAGTCTGGATGTTTCAAATGGGACAGTTAATGTAACAGTACTACATTGCTCTTTCCTGAGATGGTTTTGTAAATATTAGGAAGATGACTTTTAATTAGTATATTAAAGAGTCTTGAAAGTTAATAGTAGTATTTTGTCATCTAATTTTGTGAAGCGAACAGAAGAGGACTTCACAAGCAATATGGAGACAGCTGTGCTAGCCATATTCTTAAGCCATTAACGGAATAGTCATCAGCTCTTCGAAGTACTATATTCCCATATCACTTCATATTTACACTGCTAAAATGGCAGCATCCAAAATAAAAGACAAAGCACTGAAGTGTCCCAGTATAAGGAAGATCATGACTGTCTAAACAGAAAGATCAATATGGGAAGGTGTAAATCACACTCTTATTTTCTGGGGTCAAAAACTAAAACACTTTGGTACAATTTTGACACCTTTAAAATCAGTTGGTATTTTTGTCACTGATTTCCACAAAGCCCCAACTGTGTTTTTTGGGTCTGACAGTCTTGTCAGGATTTAACCTACCTGAATAAGCAGAATTATATGTAGTCATAGCTTTCATATTTTCAGATTGAAACTGTAGGAATAAAAAAAGTAACAGTTTATCACTTCCTTCTTTGGTAATAGAAGAAATATATATGAAATACATATATATATATATATATATATACATATATATATATATATATATATATAAAAGAAATAAATGCTTTCACTGAACTCCCACTCTTTCAAAAATTCCTGTGTGAGGTAGCACAGAGCTCTCCAACTTCCTTTAAAACAGTGATCTGTTTTTCTGTTTAACCCAGGGACTGATGAAAATGCTTATATTATCAGGTAGCATAAAATAACGAAATAAATAACTCAACAGATGTTCAGTGGGGTACATTTTTTCTGTATCGTGGGTGGCTGCTCGCTACTGTTGAATGGAAAATAAAGTACCTGCAGAAGCCCTCTGCATGCCCAGACTGGAAAGGCAGCCTGACTAAGTCTTGTCCAAGCGTCAGAATCAGGGAGTCTCTATCACTGACAAGAAAGGGAGCTCAGTGTAGGGCAGGCCTTTTGCCAGCACAGCCTCAGCCTGCCAGCAGGGATTGCACTCTTCAGGTTCTATTTTCCCACATTTTTCACCAGTGGAGCTATACCGTCTTCAAAGAAATTCCCTAGTTTAAGTCTGATCAGAATACAGCCTTTAACTATCTGTCCTCCTGAAGCACTTATTTCTGTGAGACAATGCAGCAAAACTCATACACAGAAAGCTAGAACGCACAGCCTGGAAATAGGGACAGAAGTGGGCATGAACCACTTCCCACCCCCATGCCCACCCCATGCCTTCACATGTAACTATAGACTGGAGGCCTTGAAATTCCTGGCCTGTTCTGAATTGCTCTCATGGGTAATATTATCCCCAAAGAGAATGATGCCACCCACACATGATTTGGGGGTCACTAGAAGTGCTGCTAACTTTATGTTAGCTTTTTTGGCTTCTTTGCCTCTTAAAAGACACACAAGATACAGTCCTAAAGGTTTTTATATTATCAGAAATTTACAGAAAGAGAGAAAAGTGTAGAAAGTTCTATAGTAAGTGTGTGAATCCTGCCATTTGGATTATAGAAATACTTTTGTAATTGAAAATATCCTTGCCAGAAACAGTTTCAGGTTTCTTTGGTATTTAGAAATCCTTTGCTAAACAAAGTAAAGATGAATGATAAACAAAATCCAGTTTCCTTTGAGCCTGATGTTCTTGCAGCTGCACTCCACTTTTAAGAGTAACCTATTAGCAATTAATTTAGAATGACAGTGGCAAGCAGTCCCCAGACTTTAATTAATATCTCTTTGACAAGCTCATAATCTTTCCAGTTAATAAAGTCTCCCTTAAATTAGTTTAACTCTGATTTCACTTACTGTTGTAAGCAATCGGTATCAAATCTAGAGTACTTAACAGTACTTTCTAATTTCAGATGTCTTTAGAAGGAGAATTTATAGTTAGATTTTACAGAGCAGAAAGAGTATTTGATGAAGGTCACCCTCAATCCAGTGGCAGTGCTGGAAAGAAAATCTAGGTTCCTGCATGCCCTTCTGTTGTGCAATTGATTAAGCAATGGTGCTGTCTCCTGTCTTAGTATCTTGCAAGGAAAGGATTAAATTCTGATTCCAAGTTACATAATTGATTCTTTTCCTTTATGCCAATATCAAGATCTTAGAAAGCTACAGTATGGTACTGTAAATACAATATAGTGAGTCAGTAAAGGACAATGTAGGGATCAACTTCTTATTTTAATTTATACTCATAATATACTTCTGAAAACTTTGCCCTTAAAATTCCATGTCAGTTTTACCCATATGTCTCAAATCCAGAACCAATCTACATGAGAACCTTATGCAGCCCCGTTACCACGTGCTGTGGAATAGGAGATAATAGGAATAGGAGTGAATTGGAAAAGGTGCTGAGACAAAATCTCCTTTGACCTCTTGGTAAGTCAACAACTTTTATATAAGTGTAAGGAAGTGTGGTGTATATATGCCTGTTGCATGTGTGTATTATGAGGAAAAAAATAGCTGTAATGAGGTAATTTTTGATACGTAAGATCACATCAGCCTAGCTTTCCTTCCACTTTGCCTGCAAAATCAACTAAGAGGTGCAGAAATTACTGTCAGGCTTTCAGTCCGATAGGACAGGTTTTTTTCAGAATTGAGAAAATTCCAACATCCAGAGTGTAAAGCTTTAAGCTGATTAAATCTACAAATAAAGGAGATTGTCTCATCTTAAAGGTAATCAGTGTTTTGTATCTAACTAACAACTGTAAGAAATATCTGTGTAAGCATTAATGACTCTGCTGTAATGTATTGCCAAGGGAGACTGGAGCAGGATCTTTTTTGAAGGTAATTTTTGCCAGGTGAGGATATTACAGCCTTAATTTGCTGATTCACAGGGATGGCTTATTTTAATGTTTATTTTTCTTGTAAGATGAAACTTGAAGTGAAAATGGGGTATGAAAAAACCAAGATTTTCTTATTAGTCTCCTTCATCTTAAATAAATGTAAAAGCTTACTTTAAAAAACTGTCTCATTAGCAAGGACTAAGATAATTAAGATGGCTGAGAAAGGTCTGTTATATATGCAACTTAACTGGGATCCCAAGGCCAGAAGACATCTCACCATCTCTAGAAGTCATGAGCAGTCTATGTACTCCAAAAGTATTTCTCTAGAATACATAAAACTGAAAACAGCCTGTCCCAAATACTCTTTAGAACACTTTAGTAGCAATAGGCACGAGCCTGTACCACTACCTTAGAATACTAACTTTGTACAAAGAAGTTATTTTATGTCGCTTCCTTGTTTTTTCCTCTTCTTAAATCAACAGGGGGAAAAACAAAAGAGATGAAATGGATCTCAGCTAGTGAGGAAAAGTGCAAAAAATGTTTTTAGTCCGTAGCATATTCTTCGGCTGAATTTCTACAATTTTTCCTTATGCACTTGCTGCCTCTGTCAGTACTGACATGCTGAACTAGAGGCCTTATTGCTATTCCTGTGTTTATGTGGCAATGATAATTCCATCCCAGAAGTCACAAATCAGAAAATAGTCTCTTCCAGTGAAACACCAAATGAAACACAACATGATCTTGCTCCTTTCTCATGCGTGTTAACTGTAAAAAGTTTCTTTGCTCGGAATGTGGCTCTGATTACATTTCTCTATCCCAAAATAAACATGGTGCAAAAGAAAAGGATATGGGAAGGGGGGGAAAGCCTGTCAGTGGGCCACCCTCAGGAAACCTCACAAGATCTACTGTCTGTCTGTGCAAGCCATGGAAGAGCCAAGGAAGTGATCCCAGCTTGGTGGTCTTATTCTTAATTAAAACAAATGAGGCTCTTTCAGCTGTTGCGGATAAATATTTGATGAAAAGAGACAGGGACAGATGTCGAAAAACTGTAGTAAATAAAGAATAAGACCAGAAGAGCAAATGTTACAACAGTATTTTATATTAAAAAAAAAAATCACTTTACAGATTTCTGTCAAAAGTCTAATTTTACTAAGATCATTCCATAAGGGGGAAGACTAATTTTTTTTTTTTTCCACAAGGTGGAATTAAAATACAAATGCATATAGATAATGAAAACATTTTAAGTCAACTTGTTGCACATTATATGGTTAAAATAAGGGTTATTTCTTGGGCCGCTTCAAAGTAATTTTTACACTTCCATGCGAGTTTATGTTGATTCTGGAGTCATTAGTAGAGTTTTGCTCCAAAATTTATGTTAAGGATGCACAGTGAAAAGGTGCCTAGCAAAATATAATAGCAACATCCTTGTTGCAATAATCTGCCATAGTATTTGTAGGTCCCATCCTTTATGAATGGTTAATTTTACGAGGTGATTTCAACCTTTTCCTGCAGTTGCAGTTGTACGTATGAGTACACTTGGATCTAACTTCAAACTCCACCTTGCTCTCAATGGGGTTTTATACAGGGTGACATTCAAAGGTTCCTTTCCATTTCAGTTACTCCATACCTTGAGAGCATTGGCTCCAAATTAGTTTACCTTTTAGCAAATGCATTTATAGCATTCTCTGAAAAAACCTGATGTAATGGAATTAACTTAAAGGTAGGCCATAAAAGAAAGCTGAGTCATGAAATAGAGAGAAAATCTCAGTAGCTGGCTCTTTCAACATTAACATCTTCGTGGTTAGCACCATATTGGAATTGCCTGCTAGTTTAAGGTCTGATCTTGCCATTCCTGGGTAAAAAGGATGTTTCCACAGAGTCCAATGTAGATTACACATCTGAGTGTGAAAGAACTGATTTTATAGTAGGCCTTACAAAACTGCTGAGAGAGTGTGAACCACAAGAGTTTCAATGAAAATATTTAAAAATAGTATGGTGATTTGGGCCACCAGAAACTGGATAAAATAGTATAATAGGAATTCTGAAAATATAAATACTGGAGTGCGGAGTGAATGGAGTCCTGAAATACATACCTGACTCTGAAAATGGTTGAGAAGAAAAAGTTGATTGACTGCAGTGCATCAGGATCTACATGGGATACTACAGAGCCAGAGTCCAGCAGTAGGCACAGGTGAAAGCAGAGCAACATCCAGTTACATGAAATAAAATTAACAGGTTCAGATGAGAGATGAGGAACAAATTTTAAAAACTAAGAAAAGAAACCTTAGACTGCAACCAATTTTCCATGATTGGAGGAAATTAAATCAACCTAAAATTCTAATGACTGGTTAAATTGATAGGTATAGTCCTTTATAAAAACTACAGGAGGCACTTTTGTAGTTTGCAGAAAGTCAAAATAAATTATCATAATTGTCTCTTCTGGCCACAGCACCTGCAAATTTGCAGTGTTCAGCATAACATTGTATCTCAGACCTCTAGAGGTTTTCTGAAGCTGACACAAAACTCCTAATCCAGGGGTCATGCAAAAGACCTGCCCTTTCCATTGTTGCAAAATTCAGAAAAAAACAGCTAGTCTCAAGTGCACTTGACAGTCTCAAGTGCACACCAACGAGACAGGTAGCTTTTAATATGAGGATCAAACATAAAGAACTCAATAGGAACCTTGCTTGGTGCCAATTTACTTGTGATCTGACGGAACAAATCTGAACCCAACAAGCTCCCAGAGATAACAGTTTGTCAATTTTCCATTTCAAAGGCAGCATGATAACTGAAAGCTTCCAGATGTATCACATGGAAATCAAACTTGCAGCAAGCAGCAAACTTTCTGATAAAGGCCTAAGACTAATTCCACTGAAGTCAATGACAAACCCCAGCAGATTTCAATAGAAGCTGAGTGAGGCTCAAGGTGAGAAACAACTGTGAGAGCAGTTATAATCAACTCAATCCCCAGTTAGGACAGAAAAAATGTGAGAGAATTTTTTTGCCAGCAGTGCACAAGTTGAGAATTCACAAAGAGTGAGTTGAAAGGATCTGTGACACTGAGCATTTTAAGGGACACTTGCAGAAGCTGATAGGATTTGGCAAGGTCAGCATGTTCCCAGGTTTCATGGGATTGCCATGCCCAGTGAGAACTTACATGGAACCTGACAGCAGTTACCCTCTTTATTTAGCCCCAAGCAATCTCCAGACTGTCAACAAAAGCTGCAGCCAAACTGTTGTACTGGAGCATAAACACACAGAGTGTGGTTGATGAAGCAATGAATAGAATGAGTGGGCAGAGCAGGGGCAACAACTTCGCCTCTTTTTTCTAAGCAAGTGTAAGGACTGTGAAATGTACAATGCCACATCTATGGCATGCCCAGTGCAAGACACGAGAGAGGCAGGGAACTGATACACACCTGCCTCTGTATGTCTCTGAAGCTGGCTGCAGCTAGAATGTATTCAGTCTCAAATCAACAAACAGGGGCTACTCTGGATTCCCATGCACCATTTGCAAAAAAACATTCAAAACACCTGTATTCTGGTTCTCTGCTACTGGAGCAATCTCCAAGCAGCATTGTCATTCACACAGGCAGAAACTGAGCAGTTTCTTTGAGGAACTTCCCTTCAATTTTCCAAGTGCAAAGGAAATGGATGGGAGACATGTTTGGTGTTCCTAATCATAAGTGACAGGTTTTATACAGTCTGTAAAGACTTCTGTGATGGGTGAGAAAGAAGCAAAGAAAAAAAAAATTCTCCAATTTCTTGTTTAAAAAAGGTAAGGAGAAGGCTCCAGAATAATATTCACTCCTTTGTCTCCATTACGGAGCAGACAAAAATGAAATTATTTACCAAGTTTATGCTACACAGTCAGGATTTAAAGTCAGAACTTCTAAATACAACCCCAGTGCCTGAGCCACACATTCATTTTCTTCTCTGTATTTCCCCTCATTTTCTTCTCTGTATTTCCCCACAATCTTAGGCCATGTGGCCACTGTTGGTGAAATGAAAAACAGGTGCAGATACACGAACAGATGGGAGACCAGCCCTGGCTGATCTCTGGAGGATAATACAACGTTCTTTTCCAGCAAAGAGGATTCCAAAGAACCACAGAGGCAGCACCCCTGCCCTAAAACTAAAGCTGCTCTGTCTCACACCAAATGTTATCTTCACCAGCCCAGCAAGTGGGAGTTTCGTGGAATGGTCTGTTGTCTATCAGCAAAGGACACTGCCTCACTGACCTCTCAGATTTGCAATATTGACATCTCTGTTTTTTAGGCATGCCTGTAAAGATTGTAGAAGACTAATTGCAATTCCGTTCTTAGCAGTAACTGCAGCCAATGTTTCTAAGTTGCTGGAACATGAAATTTCTTCCCTTGAGTAGACATCTTTGGAATGTCTAACTCTCAAAAAATGCCATTAGTCATATGCGGCATCTTTCTCTGGAAAAATCACTAGTGGTATGGGACAAATATCCAGGTAAGATGAATAATATATTTGTTCTGAATCTGTAAGGAGAGATCTACTTTTTGATTTCCAGTTCATGGGGAGATGATGGCTTATTCCACAATAAGTGGTTGAACAAAGAACTTGGACTGCTTTCTTAATGGGAGAGTAAATTACTAACAGGGCAATTGCCTGGGCCTAATGGTTGATTTAGGTTGGGCCTAATGGCCTTGATGGCCTAAGCACAGGATAGAGTGCAAAGTATCCCCTGCCTTGCATGACCCACAGTTACTGTCCCTGCAAGATACATTTCCCCTCCATGTGTCACCTGACACATCAGCCAGAAGTATCAGAGAAGGCAGGGCAGTCCTCACTTTGCACAGAGCACAACCCAAGAGGAATGCCCATGCAAGAGGACAGGGGGTGTTTCTTAGGATCATAGAATAGTTTGGCTTGGACAGGACCTTTAAAGGCCATCTAATCCAACCCTCCTGGCTGTGAGCAGGGACATTTTCATCTAGATAAGGTTGCTCAGTGCTCCATCCAACCTGACCTTGAAGATTTCCAGGGATGGAGCATCTATCACCTCTCTGGGCAACCTGTTCCAGTGTTTCACCACCCTAATAGTAAAAAAAATCCTTGCTTATATGTAGTCTGAATCTACCCTTTTTTACTTTAAAACCATTCCCCTTGTCCTATCACAACAGTGCTACAAACATTTCAGCTTAGATACTGGGTCCAGCCTTCTCATTGTTTTTTTGTTTGGTGGGGTTTTTTTTGTTTGTTTGTTTTGTGCAAAAACACTCCTGTAGTGCTGTATCTAAGAGAGGTTATTTGTCCTTGCTAAGGCTGCTTTTACAGCAAAAATGCCGTCCAGTTGGGCCAAGACATTTGAAGATAGCCTGTTTCCTTAGACTCTATTTGGGGCACAAAACCTGATTTGAAAAAATAGGCCAAAACCACACTGCTGACATGCATGTATTCTGCTCAACTGTAAATCAAATTCATTGGGAAAATCTATCTTGTCCAAGTGTTAGTCAGGTTTTGAAGGGAAACATTCTCCACAGATGACACAAACAGAATTAAACAGCAAAGACCACCCAGGACACTGGGAATTTCAAACTTCTTGGCCTCAGTTTCTCTGATTTGTTCTTCCCAGCTTCATTTGTGCTCTTTGAGACAGAAAAGAGCATTTCCTTCATTTTGAACTAGTACTTCTCTTCCAATGAAACATTCACGCAAGCAGCTGGTCCCAGAGGTGGAATGTTCCAAAATCCCATTTTGGAGCCAAGTACGTACGTTATGGAGTCAGTGGTGACACCACTTTATAAAGAACAGACAATGAATTTTGGATCTTTTGAGTACCTTTTCTCCCTGCAAATAAGTTCCCTTCCCCCATTCTTTTGGAAACATCTCAGTCCGTATTGGAAACAGAGGATGTAATTTATTTTTATCGCCTTCCCTGTCAAACTGGCCAACTGCCACAGGGTTCTGCTTTCAGATGTAGCACGATGCAGGAGAATCACAATGAAGAACCATTCATTTCAGTGGCTCCTCCTCTGTTTCCTTATCTTATTTTGAGGCTACCTACTGTGCTGTCTTATCACTCTTTCTAATCCTGCAAAACTTCTCTGCAACTTGACCCCTCTGCAGAAAGAGCTGACCTGCTTAGACCTCCCTGCTTCTCCATTCCTGGTCCCATCCCCACAGAGCGTGTTGCTCCTTCCTTTGTTACTGTCGGGCTCCTTTTTCACTGCCTGTCTTACCCCTCGCTCCTCTTTTTCCTAGCTCCTTACACTGCATCACATTTCCTAGCTGAATGTACATACAGCTGTGTGGCCTCCTTGGGGTATGCGCAATTTCTCACTGTCCAGCCTGCCCTTTGATGTCTGCTGAGGAAGGATACATCTTCTTTCCATCTCTTCACATGTGCCTATTAATTACTCTCTTCAGAGGGACTGTTTACTGACTATCACTCTGTTTACAGTTGAATACAGCTAAACATTTGGTCTTCACAGTTCCCCTCTTCTACACCACCCACCCAGTTTCTTCCCAATTGTTGCAAAATAGATGTGTCCACATTGCTTTATAAAGGCACAGATACAACGTGCTTATGTTCCACACCCAGCCTCCTACTCTAAAATACTGGGTTTGCTTCACTTTCAGAGAAGTACAGAGAGAAGCTGTATTGGCGGTTTTGGCTTCAGGCCTCTAACAGAAAAGAAGCAGTGAAGCTTCTGCTGCACAGATTCCTACCTTGGGTGCTGTAGAAAACCCAGAAAAATCTGCAAGCATCAGACTCATGACCTGTGAAGAAACAATACAAACCCAGTATGAAGTACAGAAGTGTGCCCACTGAAATGAGAAGGGCTATCCCGTGCATAAACTGCATATCTCTTTGTAGGATCAAGGGCTGTTGGGCAGAGGGAATTTTAATAGGCTAGGGAGGAAAAAATTACTCTAGCAAATGTGCAGAAGAGAAGAATTATATGGTTATAATGTAACAGTTCAGATCTAAGATGAAAATTCCTTCAGATTTCCTTCTTATTCCATATGGAGCTTAAAATATTACTAAACAATATGAAATAAATTAAAAACAAATGTGGGATAAATTACAGGTTTTTTTCCAATGAACAGATTATTGTCACTCATAGAATCATGGAATGATTTGAGCTGGGAGGGGCTGACTTCCAACCTCCCTGCTATGGACAAGGACAGCTTCCACTAGACCAGGTGGCTCAGAGGCCCATCCAGCCTGGCCTTGAACACTTCCAGGGATGGAGCATTCACAGTTCCTCTGGGCATCCTGTGTCAGTGTCTCACCACCCTCACAGGGAATAATTTCTTCCTTATATCTAATCTAAACCTGCCCTCTGTCAGTTTAAACCCATTACCCTTTGTCTTGTCACTATGTCCTTGAAAAAGTCCCTCTCCAGCTCTCTTGGAGCCCCTTTAGGTACTGGAAGGTGCTGTAATGTTCTGCAGGCAGAACAACCCCAGCTCTCTTGGCCTGTCTGCACTGGAGAGCTGCTCCAGCCCTTGCTCTTTGTGGAAGAGGTGGCTGCTGCTTTACCTGATTGAGGCAGCCCCAGCACTGGGCCTGGGAGGAGCAGAAGATTTAAACTTGCTTACAACCCATAGTTTGGAGACCATATCTCATGCAACAGAAACTAGGGATGGGGTGGGGCAGGGAAGGGCCAAGGAAGGAAGTTCAGGAGGGCCTGTGAAAGCATGCACAGCCAGCTCAATTTACAGAATTGAAAAGTAAATTGAAAAGCTGAAGTAAATTTCCAGCTGAAAAGTCGAGGGGTACAGAAACATGGGACTGAACCTGTGTGCAGTTATTTTTTATCAGTTATCCCAGACAGGCAAAATCGCCACACCAGAAAAAACAGACGGCAAAGCCTGATGTGTCAATTTTGGTGTCATTCACACTCTTTTCCCTGATACTCCTGTAAATGCAGAATCTGCATTTATATCCAAAACACTTTTTAATGAGAGCTTTATTGACACATTTGTTCTACTTCTATATAACAGGATAATGAAAAACAGCTGGCTACAGATAATGACAGTTACTACCTTCAGATTCTGTAGGCTGTTACCCTTTTTTTCTTTTAATTTTTAGCATTCTTGCCCTCTTGTACTTGCATTTTATGATGCTCACATTTACTGTTCTTGTGTGCTAGGAAAGGAATAAGCATTTTAAAACCTTTATGTTTAATTAAACTTTCAGCTATTAATTAGACACATAAACAAATTAAATGTTTATTTAATTAAATGTTACCCATTTAAATGGGTAAACTGGAAGCAGAGTCCATCGACTTTAAAACCAATATTGCATGCATTTATCTTAATTAGTCAGGTAGTGTTAGGGATTAATGAACTTTAACTGTTATATTCATAATCAAATGCATTAGCATTTGTGTCTTTGTGGCACACAGAAGATGAGTTCAGATAGGAGCTCTCTCCTGCTCTGTATTGTACAAACAGAATGGGAGATGTATCTGCAAGACTTACTTTCTTTGTCACCTTGAAAAGGAAATACTGATACTCTCTTTAGCTTTTGCAGGTGTGAACTGAACATTCAAAACATCATTCTAAACTTTCCCCTACCTTATCATTTCATATTTACACACAGGAGATTTCTCTTCCACAGAGTGGCTATTCAGTATCTTGAGAAGTGGGCTCTCATTCTGGCACATCCAGGTTCTAGTCTGAGCAAATAAAGCTGATGAGGAAATATTAAGCCCTCGAATGTCCTAAAGAACCTGATTGTGAAATCAGTTATTTCAGCAGTCAGAGAAAGTAATTTGGGAGCAGTCTGGAGCACTTGATCTGGCTGTGCAGCAAACAATTGGCTATCTGCTTTCTTCCAAGCAAACACAACTAGGGCTGGTGATTAATTCTGCTTCTGTGATTAACTAATGCTTCTGATCATCTCTGCTCATTTATTGGTGTGAAGTAAAATGCAGAGCCACAACTGTACTCCTCAGACTTTTCATTCTACAGATGAGTTTATAACTTCAAGTTTGGAGAATTTATTTTTATAATTGATACACACTCATTCAAGTTCATGAAATTTCTTTAGTTGTGTTGGACCATCACAAGTATTTCTTTTTCCTTTCTGCATTGTAGACAGAGAGATCGTGCATTTAATGCAATGTTGTGTGTCAGAACTTCCATGAGCATAAAGAACCACTTAACTTACTCGTATACAAAGAAATAATCCAGCAAACTGGTAATCCAGCCTGTTCTGGCATTTCCAAGTCTTCCATTGACATCAAGATACAGTGAAAAAGCATCAGCACAAAAATAAAGTAGAGCCAAAATCCACACTACTAGGTTATCAAGATATTGCTGTGTCCATCTTGTACAAGAGTTTGATTCCATTTACTTTGAAAAATTTCCTCCTGGATTTAATTTTTTAAGAGCTAAAATGTAGAATTTTCCAAAACAAATAAAACCTAGTATGGTATTCAGTGATTTCATGAAAAGAAATTGCTCCAGCTATAGGATCTGCATTTTGTATGCTTTTCTGAAATCCATGACTAGCAGGGCTCTACATCTAACATAGACTGAACTTTGAGTTACATTGTCAGTTATTTTCTCATCCATTCACTTGACAGCAGTTACTGCTCTGATTGATACAGTTTACATTTAACTCATTTTGTCTCTATATGTTTAGATGATACTATTAGAACTACAGTGGATCCTTCCTGAAAATGAACCAGCCTTGGTATTTCTGTTTCTCTAGTTCACCTGAAATAACCAGAATTCCAAGTATTTAGCCCAGCCACTGACTTTCTAACAGATCTGTCTCTCCAGGATCAGTTATGGTCAATATTTTGGGGAAGATTTTTATCTCAGCTGGTATAATTTTGTATGTTTTTAAAAATCAGGTTCTATTTAACAGGTGTTTTTAATTGCATCAAAACATTTAAAAAATTGGGATTAGGAGAGAATTGAAAGGGATTCTGTTTACAGCCCAGACAATTTGTAGTTTCAGAGCCTGGTCTGGACAGTTTCTGACTGATAGAAAGAACCTGAGGTGACTGCAGTCAGCTGCTGAAGCAGCTGAAGTACTGAACATGCAAACGCAGTGCTTGTGGTAGCAGTTGAGCTCTCTGTTTTGCCAAGGCATGCAGGTTGACAGAGGGATGAACTTCAGTAAAAGAAATGAAGGTTGAACAGCACAAAATAGCCTCCAAATGGCACCTGACTTATCTGCTCTGTGGCAGCACAGACCTGAGGGGCAGAATGGGAAGAAAGGATTTGTAGCAGTCTCCTCTCAGCACCATTCTCCCCCAGCCCGGGAAACTTTCACCTCGTTGCACTGGGCAGATGAGCAGCAGGAAGGCAGGAGCTGGGCCTGCCTTGCCCCAGGGACACCCCTGCAGCCCTGGGTTGGTGATGCCCTGGGAGTAGGGAGCAGAGCACTGAGAGCAGGGCCTGTGTGCAGAGGCAGGAAGGTGCCAGCCTGCTCCTTCATCCCTGCTGGGCCTGCTGGAGACCCACTCTTGATACGCTGCCAGGCTTTAAAGTGCTTTAAAGTTTCTTCCTTTTACAGGACATTTCAGTATCCACAGGCAAGGGGTATTAGGATGCAGAAGGTATTGGTGTTACAAACAAACAGCCAAGTTTAGCACCCACTATCTTGCTTGTCTTCTACAGATCCATTTTATTTTTGGTCTGCCATGATTTCCAGATGCTGGGGGAAAATGTTTAATTCTTGGGGAAATGTTAATTAATGAAGAATCCAGAATCCTTTTAGTAGCAGCAACTACTCAGTAGCTGGAGGAAAAAAAGGAAGTCCATTTCAAGACTTTCCCAATGATTTAGATTTACAGGAGAGCTTTTCTACAATATTCCAAATGCTAATTCTAGAACTGTATTTAACAAAGGTATCCCAACATAGATCTCTTCCACACACACACACAAACAAAATGGAAAAAATAAAGGAAACATGGAAAAAAAAGATGGACTCGTGATCAGAAAGTATATGCAAATAGGACAGCAGAAGTGTGGTAAAAAAAAGATTAAGATGGGCAAATGGCCATTTTTACTTTCTCTGAAAGAGGTGACAAACAAGTCTAATTCAGAAAAGGGAAAATGAGTATTGATGGATGTTCAAAGGCTGGATTTAGAATTATTACTGGAGTAAAGTTTAAATTGGGAATGTGTGCTGGGGAAGGCACTGGGCACCTCTCGCACTGCTGCTGCTAAAGCCATTCTAAAAGGCAGCCTGACATGGCTGGGTCTGACCTCCCCTGTTTGGCCAGACCATGTCAGAGCTTTGTCTCTGGTAGAAGTGCTGCTGTAACAAACACGTGCCTGGATCTGCATGCTGGGCACTGGATCTCAGTGGGATCAGAGCAGTTTCTAAGGTTACCAAGGACTGAGTCGGGAGTCGGAAGCAGTGCCGAGCACAGCAGCTGTACTGACACCCCACACTCAAACATCAGCACTGCACACAGACGCTTTTGTCTTTGATGTGCTTGAACTACAGACTTTTCCCCCCTGTCCACAAAACATACACAGATGCATCAATCAGTTCAGAAGTAAGTTGGCACTGAACTTCCCTGCACAAGGGAGCTCAGATCTAAGCAACCTGTCTTCAGGACAGCCAAAGGAAAGGAGTGAGCTGTAGAAGAGGCTGTGCCTATGGGATCGGCTGCTCCTGGTTTGCTGTCTGCCTGTGCAATCCCCTTTCTGCCCTGCAGCAGCGAACGCAGCTCAGGCACTGCTGCTCCTCAGGCACTGGGCATTGGTGGCCTGGCTTCACAGGGAGGAGCAACAACACTTCTTGTGCCTACAACGTACTCTGCTCCTTGAGAATGTGTCAGGCTTTGTTCTGATAAAGGCAGAAGAGACTTTCGCCACTGTTTTTCAAACAACATGTTGCCTATGAGGAGAGAGAAATGTAAAAAACTCACTGATTTACCATGTTAAAAAAAGATGGCACATTTATTGCTACATAAATGTTATATACATAGTGTTTTCTGTTACATTGACAGAAATTTTTTGAACTTCTTGCTGCTGGTTGGAAAGGTTTATCAGCAATACCTTGAAATTTGACACAGGGTACAAATCTGCAATAAACCAACAATGGAAACTGGAGAACAAGATGAGAAGCAATTCATCTCGGACAATTAGCTCTTACAATACTCCATAGGTACTACACGGTATGCTAGAACCCTACTATGGTCTTACAATGCTATTGTAAATTTCTGATATTAATGAACAGGTTATGGTAAATAACCCTACATTTTTACTACCTAATATAGTAAAATAAAGTAAGAAACTTTTTACTGAAAACTTTTTTTGATTTCAAAAATCTAGAAAGAGTAATATTTAGAATTCAAGAAATTTTCTTACAAGATTATTGTATAAAAGACTAGCTACAGTGAAAAATAAGCCAAATGTTTTTTTCTTTCTATTTTATGAAGGAAAGCTTCTGGGCATACTGCAAAGTCTAATATAGCCAAAAAGACAACAAGCTTAGAAGGAAAAAGGCCAGGCAGTGGCACGTGATCACTTTCACACGTCATAAGCAACAAATTCCGTTTAGCTGATAAACACTGAAATGAAGAACAAGGCCACAGATATAATCAGGTGTTATTTGATGATATATGCAAATTAAAGTAATAGAAATGAGTCCACTAATTCCACAAACTGTTTTGTTAGGAACCATCCAAAACATGAGCTTAAATTCATTAGTTTATTTTATCAATCCATCTTTTGTTCTTTCAAATTAAATGACTTCATAAAAATTATAGTTTTGTTCCTGTTTTGTGTGTGAACCAATTGCCAGTGATGAAAGATGCACTATATAAACAATAGCTTAGACAACCTTGGCTTAGGAAGTTTCCTCCCATGGTCATTGCAGTGGAAGACAGTTTCCATGGAAGTTCAAAGGGATTTTAACCATTTCAACACATCTGTGACAAAGGAATACTTATGGACACTGTTCTGGTGGAGAAACATTTAAAGGTTTAATGCTAATATGGCTTGGGACGGGGGGTATTTGCATTTGATTCACACTATTTTTTTCTCCACTGACAAGCCATACAACATGACATGATAATTAACATGTACAGGAAGGAAAAACTGGTGACCATTGCTCTTAAGATTCCATTACGTAATAAGCCCACCTTGCAGGTGGTTATATCATCATCACACTACCTGCCACGGTGAATTTAGGATTTTACTATTCACCAAAATTACAGCCTGAAAAAAAATCTCCTTTGTATTTTAATGCATTTTGTGCTTACATACAGCTAACACTTTACATGTACTATATGTAGTACTTACTGCTCGGAAAACAAAGCAACTCTAACAAAGTAGATTCTCCCCACCCAATTTACACTTCACGTTACAAGCTTTACTATGAAGCCTAGAAGCCTAAAAAGGTTTTGTTTATAATTAGAAAAAAAAAAAATGTTTGAGGACAGTCTGAGGGAAAATAAAAATCACTTTTTAAATCCAAGAAATGTTATGGTCACAGTATTGCTCCAGCCTGCAGCCTTCATGAGGCCTCTGAGTGGCTTGAGGCACAGAGCTCAGTATGGAAGGGGAACTGTGACCATAACTGTTCAGATTACCAGAGATCAAAAATAACATAAAAAAAGCTATACCAAGGAATAGTTTCCTATTGCATGGAAAACACTAGTCATATGGCAAAAGGAGAGGAAAGGACAACAAAAGACTTTTCCCTTCCTTTTTTAAGACACTAATAGGTATGCTGGGAATGCTACGGGTCGACGGTTGTCACTGCTTTGTTCTCTGAATGTGAACAGCTTTAGTAAATGCTGGCATTCAGCTGAAATTTTATCAGCTTTTAACATGTTAACTTTTCCCTTTATATGTAGACCTTTACAGTTCCATAACAATAAATAAAATTTGTAGTTACAATGCATTTGTCAATTCAGTTTAGGCACAAGGCAACTTCCACAATGAGTGGAGAGATCACAACAGTCTCTGATTGTGCAGAAGCGACACACTGCTTGCAACAGAATGATATGTTCAGAGTTATCTCATGGGCTGAAATTCTGTCTGAAGATCTTGTATCTTCACTCCTGATGCAGGTGTTGACCAGTAGCTTTGATCATAAGATTGCATTTGGGTTTCTTGCTTCAAGTGTTTTCTCCTGTCAGGTTTGTGTCTTCATATAATGTTAGTTGTCTGTGTCCTTGTGAAGAAAGGTCACCTTCTGTGTATCCCTACCAATAATTCTGGAATTCTAAAAAGAAATTTAGGAGAAGAAAGAGGTTATTAGGAAAAGAATAATTTAAAAGCTTAGTATCAACACTAGAGACCTAATTTAAACTGGATTTGGTGGCATTTTCAGTCATTTAGGTGCAAAAGAAAATCACACTGAGAGGCCCTGAAATCCCCCATTCCAGAGATATCCATATTGAACATGATATATTGAAAAGATTACTCTAAAGAGCCTTCTGGTTGGGCCCCCATGGATATGGAAGAGGGAATAATCTGCACATCTCAGACCTTCAATTTGTGTCTGACTTTGCTCTCCAAACCAAGCAGGAGACAGTGCCAAGTTCACCCCCTCCCGAAGGTAAATTGCCATGTTCCTGTACAGTCTTTTCTGTGAATGTCATACTTCAGTCAACCCACAAAGTTACTGCTATTAAAAAAAAAAATCAAAGACACCAAACTTTTGAAAGTGGTTCTTTATATTTATATGGCAAGAACAGACTAAATTTGCTGTAAATCAAAAATTATCTGACAATTCCAAAGTAGCCTATTGCTCTGGTATGAAAAAAAAAATTAAAGAAATTCAAAGCATTTAAAATTATAATATACACAATAACAAAAAACCTCCCCAAACATAAAATTTAGTAATGTTCTGGATTAAAACAAAGGCACTGAACCCGGTTTTTTCTTCTTTTTGAAAGTAGCAACAGCTCTACTGGAATACTCAATTTTTTTCTTTTAAAATCAAGGTTTCTCAACTATTTAGAAAACCAACCAACAACATGAATAAACCTAAAAGACTGATATTCCTGTAGGGCCTCCCCATCAGCGAGTTTAAATGAGATGTTACATACTGGGCTACCTTGCAAAGCTGAAAATGTTACTTTAAAATCTTAACTATCTTCACCAATACAGATCGTCTGACTTAAGACAGTTCCCAGCCTCTGCTGGGCAAATGAGAGGAGTTAGAATGACTGGCCTTGAGCCAGAGAGCAAATCTCTCTGGGATGAGGAGTCCCTGAAACTCTGTATTAGCACTGGGAAACAATATGTGGATTTTTAAATGAACTGATGTGATATTTAGGCCATTTAAAGATGTATAATTCATCTCTATTAAGCTTGGCTTATCTAGCAAGCTGTTCACTGTTCCTCTGATGTCATGCCAAGAAGGCCACCTGAGCCAAGAGATGTAGCCATTGGCAACAAGGCACGGAAATAGAGACTCTGACGATAATTTCTTGGGATTTTATTATAAACCCAAACAAATCTGCAGCCTTCTGCTTCTGCTCAGAGATGTGAAAGCACAGAGAAGTTTGGTGCTGCTGGCAGCTCAGGAACTAGATCCCACCATATCCAGGTGTCTCCCCCACTGTAGCCAACACAAAGCAACAAGAGCCATCCCCTGACATACCTGGCTGGTGTTCACATATGACCCATAGGGTTGGTAGTTTCACTCAGGCCAGGGTGGCTTCCTGGGTGTGGTGTTGGCGGCTCTGCCGATACGGCAGAAACTTTTTCTTCTTCCCTTCTCTTAAGGCAGGCTGCTTTAGGGTTTAGGTTTCGTTCTGTAACAGAAAAATCAGAGTTCTTCATATCCCATACGCCGACACCATGGGCAATATCGATACATTAACCCTGGAGTAAAAATAGCTCTGCAGCTTCCCTCTTCAGCTGCTGACACCCCATGTTCACTCGCAGGTGTCCAAAGCTGCAGACAATCACTACTGAAAGTCCTGCCAGACAGCTCCTAAACTGGTATTTTAAAAAACCAAAGAGACAAAACCAAACCCCTTTCAGCTGCCTACATACAGCTTCAGAAACTTTCAAAAAGCACCTCCTTTATCACCATAAGACACTGAAGTGCAAAATGAGAAGTGTCTAAAAGTTACACTATAATAAAATGGAGATATATACATTTTGTTGGTAGGCTGAAGTCTTACCAACCTTCCTGACATCACACTAGTTTTAGTAACGTTGCTGATTCTTTCTTCCCAGCAAGTACCAGCCACCTGTTAGGGCAGGGGAGGGAGCACATCCTGAACGGATAGTTCTCAACAGCCTCAATCTGTGAAATCACCTTGTGCCCATCTTGGATCAATCAAAAGACTGTGATGACAGTCACATACAGCAGGAGCATTATTTTTTTTCCAAACCCTATTTCCTCTCACATTAAAGTCAGTACTTTACAATAACCAGCTGTGGACCAGCTATCAAGGTATTTCATCAGTATTTTTCCACTTCCCCACTTAGCTTCAATAGATGTAGATTTGGATCTCATTTCCAAATAATGACAGTTTCTAAAAGTCAACTGTTTCTGTTCTTCAAAATGGCTTTTTGTGAATCAAAATATAGAAGATGTAAATCACAGGGGCCCAAAAGACACACAAAACCCATGTAATATATTCCACTGTTGAGTTTAATCATAATTTTAAGGTATTTTCTAGCTGTCAGTGAATTCTGTTCTGCAGTTGGAGATGGCAGATACAATTATAACTGCAAGAAGTCTGCCAAAACTGAACAGACAGCACAAGCCCTTCTCTTGCACTGCACAGGCACCCCTCTAGTAACTGCAGTTTACTGACCCTCATGCATTTTAGCTCATCCAACAGAGACTATTTTGGATGGACTTGATAGTTCTGCTGTCACCAAAGTCATTATCAACAGCCTCCTACTGCATTTCCTTAAGGATGAGCACTCATAAAGATTCTACTGGAAAAAAAAACCTGCTAACTTTTCTTAATCACAGTTTTCTTTGTCTAACTGTGGCTTGCCTTGAAGTTTTAAAGATTTAATTACATGGAAACTTTGAAAGGAAGTTAATTTACAGTGATTTAGGAAATGGAGATAAAACCTCTGGCCTACACTGAGAGCTTAGATCTGAAATGGTTCATTTTGAATAGCACCAATCACAAAATGAGAAGCTTCATTACCAGCAGAGAGGAAATTGTTTATGCAATTACATAATGCACTGTGCAAGCTCCTGTGGGTGTCACACAAAGCTCCGGTCACTCACTCACAGGAACAGGTGCAAAGGGGGACGGGCAAGACAAATGGGAGCCAGGGCCACTCTCCAGGAGGCCCCATGCACTTCCCATGGCCTGCCCCAGACACACAGAGCACACAGGGAGATGGGAGCTTGAGGAAGGGAAAGTTCTCCATTTACACTGCCTGTACAATGGGGCCAGTTTAGTACTAGCTGTTAGTACATTGAGAAAAAAGATTTCTACCACAGACACAAGGATTGGAAGTTCTCTGACCAAGGCAAAAGTGATTTTATTACCATGGAGCTTCCCGTGAATTACGGAACCTGAGAGCAGGGAGATGGACTTGATGCTTTTTAAACATCAAAACCCATGTTTGATTAACGTCCCTCTGACTTCATAATATTCAACCTTATCTTCTAGACCATGGCAAGTATTTTCAGACCAAACAGTGCCCGAGATCCAAGCCTCAGAGATGCTAAACTGGGTTTTACAACAGCCCCAGCTGCTGTCTCATCTGCAGAACAGTTGCTCTGTGCCTTGGAAGAGCTCTGGCTGGAGACTGTGTGTTTCTCTACTGACAGCTGGATCAATAAAATTGCCTGAAAACACAGCATCTCATCCTTACTGCACGAAGTACCTAAGTTTGTGTTAAGTTAGTTATTTAGTCACTTTCAATAAACTTTTAACTGCTGCTTGGATCTTCTGTGCAAAATGCGAGCAACAAATGAGAAAAAGGAAGTAAAAATGAAGTACACAAAAATAAGCCATTGTTATCACTGTGACATCAGTGATTCAAAGATGTAGTACACTGAGCAAATACAACCACTGACATATCCACATCTCAGACTTTTCCAGTCACTTCCATCAGTGAGACACTGAGGAAGATGACTGTTAATGAGTCCCAAACAGCAAAACATGAGGACACTCATTTGGGAAGTGCCACCTCCACAGAACGAGACTATTTCTGTTGGAAGGGACTCACAGCCACCATCCAGTCTGAGTGCCAACCGACTCAGGGCTGACCAGAAGTTACAGCAAGGTGCCCCAGAACTTCAACACATCTTTGACAAAAGTAGAAAGGGAGATTAAAAGTCAACTGTGGCTTCACCAACTCACAAGAACAGAACAGCTGAAGAACCAAACATGATTCCTAGAACCATCTCTCCTTACGAGAGTGAATGGCACAAAGCAGTTTTCCTTCTGCACCTACCAGCAGGCGTATTGTTTCTTTCTTGGAAAAATTTAAAGGAATCGAGGAAAGAAAATTCATGGAAACCCAGCTCTGATTCAATTACAGCAGAAGTAAGTTTCCTCCCTCCTCAGTACATGTTTAATGCAAAAAAGTAAGTAAATACAAACAAATTCACTGCGTAGCATTTCAATTATATGGGGTTCATCTTAAAACAGATCTCTTATTGTTGCTAAACCTTTTCTCCTACTAAACAAGTGCTTGTTACAATTTAAAGTGGATGTGTCAACATTTTAATTAATGAATTTACCATGAAAACTTAGGTGAAGAGATGACTAACTGAAGGAAAAAAGAAAGGGCAAAGTACAAACCTTACACTCACTCCTTTCCCATTTTTTTTAAAGTAATTACTTGCTTTTTCTACAGAATTTCAGCATCATTACAGAACAGCAAACACACTTTCAGTTGCTCATGCATCTGGTTGTGCAGGTTTCAAGAGCCCCACTCTGCTCCATGGACAAAGCTGCCACAGGCCTGCCCAGCCCCAAGGCTACTGACCTCTCACTTGCTGCTCCAGGCTGAGGATCACTGCCACGGCCTGGTGGAGGATCAGCAGCTTCGTCTGCGGCTTCTCACTCTTCAGGTGCAGCTGGCACATGCGGCCGAGCTCCTTGAACGCCTCGTTAATGTCTCGCACACGTAAACGCTCCCGGGCATTATTTGCCATTCTTCTCTCCTTTTCTCTTTCTATTTTCTGCTCTGGGTTTAAATCCTCATCTTCGTTAGTACTGCTGCAAGAAAGCAAACATAACAGTATATTGAAATATCACTGGTATTTCAAGCAAGTGATCCTGGTGCTGACTCCAAATTTTCAGTTGACAAAATTAAACTTTCCACTTAATCCATTTCATATTGAAGTATATTTGGATAACTAAGAAAGCATCAGGTATCAATGCTGAAGTTTTCAAGGAAATTCTTGTTGCTCCTGCCTTTTCCTGAAAATAAATGTTCTGCCTGAAGAATACCCACGGAATATTGTCTAGAGCAGGTAAACATCTCTAGGAAAAGTTGTGGTAACACACTGCTTTTTGAAGCAGAGGATGTAGCCAAGCCAGTTAATGAGGTAACTCAAACACCTTTTAAAGTTTTTGCTATTTTCCAATACATCAGCTTATATAAAAACGCATTCAAGGAATTTTCAATCTCATGTGCTTATTTAAAAGTTTTATTTTTGTTAAAGACCACACTGGCCAATTTTAGAACTATTTTTTCTTCTACTACTCAGTGTAGAGCTAAACAGTTGTATTTAGAATTCTTGAACTGCCTCAAATGATATCAAGTTGTATAGCCTTAATACGGGTCCGTCCAATTTAGTCTAAAACTGTGCAAAACCTCTGTTCTACTAAAATTAGCACAATAAAATACCATTAAACATGTGTTGATACAGACTCTGCTGCCTGTGGTCGCAAAATTCTGATTGTTTACTCTTACCTCAAATTTCAATGCTTGTGTCAGGCCTATCAGGCAGATCCAGAAGCACTTACCCAGTGTCAGCTCCAGTTTTGTGTCTGTGGCTTGGGGGGGACACAGTGTTTCAAGGGGATATTCAGCCATGGTGTTCACCTCAGCCTCCAGATCAGGAGCTGGAGCTCTCCACCACCAGACTCACATCTAGAAGTGCAACCCTGGCCCAGGTACAAGGTATTGCAAATTTCTGACACTGTCCCATCCTCTATGCTGGGCAGGGCCTTTTGAATCTTTTGCTGCTTCCACGTACAGGCAGATATTAGGCATGGCACTAGTGTAAGGGAATGCACACTTGTTGGGTGGTTTTCCCAGCAAATTCTCTACCTTGTATTTAAATATATACAGATACTATAAACTTTTTCTCTCTTTCAGCTGCCTATTGGTGTATGCACTGCAGTAACACAAAAGCCTTGCAATAAATTTATCAAATGTAAGGACAACATGCTACTGAGCATTAACAAAGCACAGATTCTCCAGGTCATGTCAGCAACACACCTTGTTCTGCCTCTGGATGAGACCTTGATATCCTTCTGGGAGGACTCATCATCTGATTTCATGTCATCTGATGAGGGGGGTTCATGGATATTTTCGTCCTTCTCCTTATGTTCAGACTTGATTTCTGTTGGACCTATAGCCACAGACTGGCTCTGTAAGCCACCCGACAGTGCTGCAAGCAACCAGAGAGCAGGGTGAGAGTCACAGCACTGAAACGTTGCACAGAACCTCAAATAGATAATGGCCGTGAGGGGCCAGAGCTGAGCACAAGTCTGGGGAGACAACAGGAAGAACTAACAGAAACAAGAAATCCTGGTAACACTGCTGTGCTTGGACATGTGTCATGGGTTATAAAGCGATCACAGCTCACAGAGCAGCTTGATTGGTAACAGCTTAGTCTAAGGAAAACATGGTTTAAGACAAAAGGGCATTGAGTGAAGTAAGGAAATTTGCACCTGATGTCTGGGCTGCAAATTTAAGGCCAGAGATGCACTGACATCGAGGCTTGGGTTTAGGCCAAGTGTGCAACACCCCCTAAATAGTACTAGCACACTAATAAAGGAGCTGACTTCTATTTTCTGCAGTTTACTTCTTTAGCTAAAAGTGGAAGGAGCAGTAAACACTGGTGTGGAATGCCCTCTTTCCATTGGCTGGGCTGAACTCTGGTCTCAGCCCACTCCACAGCCCTCCTGGCCGACTGGGCAAGGCTGCAGCTCTGCAAGTGAATCATGGCCCCTACAGCTGGAGGGATGTGGCTGTAATGCAGCCTTCTCTTGAAACTATACTGGGATAATTCTTAGACAGGGATGCCCTCAAAATTGTTGCAGAAGTCCCTAACAGTGGTGGTATATAGGATTTGTTATTAATTTTTATTTTTCAGCATTATCTATGCCCCTATTCCTTGCACTGATGCCATTTCACCAAGATCTACAGCCTCACTGGCTCTGAACTACTGCAGACCCTGTCCAGCATTTAATCCTGGAAAGTTACCTCTGTAGCTGTCTTGTGTTTTATGATTTAGTTCAGTGCTCTGAGCAGAAACTGTACTGGGAAGAACTGAATGGTTGCTGTTGAGGCTGACACCTTCTTCCCGGTGAGTCCCAACCTAAAGCAAGGCAAAGCAAAGATTTCTATTAAACATGTGATTCAAAGAAATAGTCCAAAAATAGAATTTTAAAACACTGAATGTATTTGCTGGATTAGAGAACAGAGTTAAAATTCTCACTGAGTAAAGGAAAGGTTTAGTTGATAGATGCTGTTACATTAAAACACCTGATTACACCTTACTAGACTGGGCCATGTCTCAAGCAGTGACCAACCCTGTCTGGAATAAAATAATCCAGGTATCTAACCATTCTTACCACCTATTTTGTGATCTGTTCCTTCATAATACATCATGATTAAATTTCTGAGCAGAAAGCATTGAGATGAAGAGTCTTGAAAAATTCTAATTTTGCATAAACTTGAATTAATGATACTTATGTGAGACAGCTAAGAGTGTGCATACCTAACATGAAGAGGCAATTTGTTAAAAAACTTCTGCTCAATACAGAATACTGTCATCAACTTCTATTAAAAAATATTTGTTTGAGAAAAAAGAGGCAAAGATACACTGCCTATATTTAAATAATTTGGAACACAGACCATTTAAAGCTTTTAATTTCTAAAGACACAAAAGTCCTTAAATATTTATAATATAACCAGCATAATACAATTAAACAGTTAAAAAATGAACAAAGACGAGAGATTCTACTATTATTTGTATAGTTACAAAAACTGGCTACAGATGAAGCTTTTTATTGGAACAGTAGCAAACATGTCAACTAGAAGATTAAGCCTTTAATTAAATAGGTTTATTGCCTGGAGTTACACATGAGAACCACTGTTTTTCAATAAATCCTTCAATCCTAGTAAACTGCTGAGCTTTGAATCCCTCTTGAGTAATTAATGCAGCTTTTACCTTTCATGTCTTAGTATGGGTTTTACCCAGAGAGAGATAAATACCCTTATGCAAGTTTATCCTTTGTTTAATATACACTTGTTCCTGTAAGCTAATGCACAGGAACAAAAAAAAAAAGGGGGAACCCACCCCCCCCAACAACCCACAACTAATATCAGGTCATTCCGGGCTGCTATTTGTATCCATTGTTCTGCAGAAAATCTCCTCTTGTATACTGTGGAATATCTGTTGCTATTTCAAGTATATTTTATCTTCCTCTGCTGGTAATAGGCTTTGTTTGTGAGAAGTTCTACTCTGGATACAGTCAGCCCAGCTCCTGCAAGAGTCATGAACTTGCTGGGAGGAAGGAGCTGGGTCTTTCAGCCTAAGAGACAAAACTCGTTTTACAACTGGAATGTGATGCTCATTCTCACTCTGAACTTTTCAAAAATGAGTCTTTCCCTAATTCTGCCTTGCAGGTCGTGTGTTTTATTTTCTTCTTCTGGTCATGCTTAGTCCTAACACTTGAGGGTGCTTTTATTCAAGCTACAGACTATTAATTGCTTCAGGGCCAGGTTTGTTCCGAAATCTACTTATTAAAAGAGGCAAAAATTTCTTAAAGGTGTGTACAAACATAGCAGCTGCCAGAACCCTGGTAACTTTCAAATCTAGAGTTAATATGAAGGCAATAGATTAGCAAATCAGTTCTGATAAAAGCAGAGAATAGATTAGAAACAAAAACTGAATTCAAACCCATGTTCCAGTCCCTCTGAAACCAAGACGTATAAATTCAAAGCATACTATTTAGGTTAACAGGATTTACACAGAAATCTTAAGAGCTAAAATGTTACAAAACTGACCATAACACTGATTTTTATCTCTGATCTATGATATACTAGAAAATCCAAACTGGCAAACAAAAAAACCCCAACAAAATTATTGGCTGAAAGTCACTGCATCCCATGCGGAGGCCAACAGCTCTGTTTGCTACATTACAACTGATCGGTGTCTACTTCAAGCTACCAAAGCTTCAAGTATCTTAAAACATTGAGTTGCGAAAATTTAGTTTGCTCTCCTTTCACTGCACTGCATAGATAAAGGGCTCCCTCTCCCCATCTGCATTTCAATGCAGCACAACCTCGGGCTTCCTTTAAGTCTTCTGAAAGGCGGCCGGGGCCATCAGCTCCGCGGCGCTCGGAACAAACGAGCTCTCGACATGTTTTATCGCTATTATTTATAAGCGGTTCCCAGTCAGGCGCTTTCCTAGCGCCAAGGGCCAGCTCCAGCGGCAGCGAGCTGCGGGCGGCTCCCGCAGTGCCCCGATGCGGGCGCCGCGATCGCGGCGCTGCCGCCGCTCCCGAGCACTCCCCATTTCCATACAGCTGCCCGGGCCGGCAGCGAGGGCTGTGCCGCGGCCCCGGCCCCTGGAACGCCGGCCTTCGTGACTCGCGGCAGTTCATCGCGAAAGCAAACAAACTCGGAGTTAATTCATTCTCTCCGGCGCTAATCCACCCTTGTTTCCATGGTCCCTCCTCCCAAGCAAAGCCCGAAGCTCCCCAGGCGCACAAAATGGGAGACAAACAGAAGGCCGGGCTCCGCCACACCGCAGCCAGGCAGAGCGCGCAGTGCGCGGGGAGAACACCGCGGTGAGGAGCAGCCGGCGCAGACACCGCGCTCGGGATCTGCTCCGAGGGGCAACCAGCGCGGACACCGCGCTCGGTACCAACGCGTTCACATTACGGCCTTTTGCCTGCTTCCTCCACACAGGTCTGGCATCCACTGCAAACACAAAAAACTTACCACTCAGTAACTCCAGCGTAAGAAAAACAGTAACCCTATTACAAGACTGTACACTGGTGTAATTTACCAGGTGAACTGTATTAATTTTTATGCATTTCAACAAAGACTTGTACATAGGACAATCTGCAGCCCCACTGACACTTGGAAATTAAAAAAAAAAAAACAAACCTAACCCGAGTGCAGAACATCTTTCAGTTGATTTAAGTGGTAACATTTGGGATCTGAAACCAGAAAACCAGTTAAGTATTTCAGGCAACTAAATAAAAACTAGACAGATCATGGACAGTGAGGACACACAACTGCATGTAGGAGAACCGAGAGTGACACGTGGGGAAAGGACATCTCTGTCCTGTTAATATTGGTTCTGCATCTCACTTTAGTTATTTATTTTGAGCACTTAGCAATGAAAGCTTCTGACAACTGGAAAATAAAAATACCACTCTTGGTCTGAGTCTATGAATCTTTCAAGCCCTACTAGGCGGTCAATTTGGCTATGGCCATTAACACCATTTTAGCCAAGGTGTACATAATTAAGACAATGAAAAGGGCTTTGTAATCAAGATTTTTACACTTTAGACAGCTCACAGTTGTTCAGTGGGAGCATAATCTGCAAGGAAATACCAGCTCTGGAAGGGTTTGAGCAAGAGCAGAAGGTGGTGTTGGCAAAGCTGCTTAACTGTCCTTTCGTGCTTCTACACTGGAGCAGGCACAGGGCACAAAGAGGGAGATCACCAATTTTCTCAGATTCCTGTTATACCTGAAAAATCCCTCTGACTTAAGGATTGAGTTTCAACCTTAACTGAGTTTCCAGGCCTTTTATTTATTTATTTTTAATCAGTTCAGGCTGTTCTTTTTCCATTGTACAATGACAAATAGAAAGCAGCTTGAATAAGAACAAAAAGTATTACTTCTTAACTTTTCAATAATACATGAAATAAAATACAAATCAACTTCAAAGGCCAGTTAGCAAATATTTGATGAGTTTGAGATATTAAAATCTATCTGAATAAGTCTAATGGCCAGCCCAGCTAAAAAGAAAACAAGACCATTCAGAGCAAGCAGGAAATGAAGTCAACCAGAGTTGTAAAATAAATCTGGCTCAAAAATTAAGCAAATGTTAAAATAAAACCATGCCTGGTTACACTAATTACATAAAAAGGAGTTAAATTACTCATTTCCTAGCTCCTTCTGCCAAGATCATCATCTTCAAGGGAAATTAAATTTTTTTTCCCTTTTTTTTTAAAGAGCAAAAATGTTTTGTGCAAAGATCCCACCCTCCTTCAACAAGGAAGTTTCATTCAGTGCTGAATTCCAATGAACATTTCTTGACCCTATGTCAAACAAAACATCAAAAATAGGTAATCACCCTTATCAATGTTGACATTTCTCACTATGTTAGCCCAATACTCATTATTTTCTTAAAATTTACTGGATGTCATCTCAAGTGAAGTAGTATTTAAATCCAGAATGAAGGCTGGATCTTCATTCAGTTCAGGCTGCGTGTCAAATTCTCTGCTCTCCTTCTCTGCTCTCCTACTTACTACTTAAAAAGAATGCCAGCCTAATAGTAAATAAGAGTTTGAAATTAATTGGTTATTGAAGAAGAATTACCCCTTATACTTGGGGGGAGGGGGGGCACTACTGCAGTGCAGTCATCACTAATAAAGCACCCAGTCTGCACCACAGCCAGATGTGCCAACCTCTGCTCTGTACCTATTTCAGGACTCCATCCTAAGTCACGCTGAGTTTCTGCAATTGCAAATGATGTCAAAGGGCGCTCTTTGGGGACTAGGCAAGGCCACAACAGGATGCCTTCTGTTGGAGCCAATTATTCTGATGTAATAAAATTAAGGTTAATCCAAGAAATTCTTTAGCTGACTCACTTTTCAAGGCAAAACTGATCTGCAAGCTTGTTTCACCCACTGAGGATGAAATGTACAGGCAAATATTTTTTTTAGTGTCTTAATCTAAGTTTATTTCTAACAGACAACAAGCATTTGTCAGTCAAATAATTAGATGATAAATTAGGTCTGTATAACATTTAAGTTACACAACTACATTAAAGTAGAGAAGATCAAGGAACTTCTTTCTGTCCATTTTGGAGAGTCATCTTCCACTGTCCCCTATTTTAATAAAAAACTGAGTTGATAAAATATTTATCATAGCCTATTTAAAAGGGAAACGGAGATTTTTATGTACATTTTGGCACTACCTGTATTTATTTGACTGTGTCTGGCTTAGCGGTATCAGAAGGTTCCTCAAGTCAGAGAACAAATTCATCACTGTAGTTTCAGCCACTTGCTTCATGCCACATCAAGACCAGAGGAAAAAAAAGTTTTCTTTTGTACGACTAAATTTCAGTCTACCCCAGAACATGGCAGAACTTTACCACATTCTTTAAATATTAAATCTCAGTAGATACTATGAAAAAATGCAAAAGTACACATGCATCATTTCTTTCATTACAAAAAGTAACTGTGAACTTGTATAGAAAGCTGAAGTTGGATGTGCATTTGGAAAGTACCCCCTCCACAAAGCCCCCAAACACACGCAGCTTATAGAAAGCAACCAGTTCTTTTTGATGTTTACTGCAGTGGTCCTGAAATTAATATAAATGGATGTGTGACGTGCGAATGGGAGAGCCTGGAACTAATTCTGTTTTATAGAATACAAACCCTTCAGCAATTGGGGTACCTAATTATTTTGATGATAGGTGAAATTTTGCCTTGATCACACAGTACCCAGCTGTGAATCTGTTTTATAACAGAAAATTTCACAGCATGTAACAGGTCTTTAAAATTACCCTGTAAACATGCAAACACATGGCACCACTAAACCAACCATGTTTTTAAAAGCTCTTTTTCCTTTAAGCATTTTTGAGAAGGGAGGAACGAAAAGAAAGAAAAAGGGAAGTGAGCAATGCTACAAATAGATTAGTTTACTGTGTAATGCTTTTAGCATATTTCTGATCTATAAAAAGTTCGACTACATTTCTTCAGAAACAGTTCACATTTTTAAAGAAACTAAAAGAGATGGTTTGAATTATTTCACCCTTCTTGGGGATTAATCTGAAAGTTGTTTCCTTTTCATTGTTACTTACACTACAGCTGTGCTCAAACTCTTTTCTTTTAGAAAAAAAGTTTAAATTTTGAGCCTGCGCACACTACGGTTCCACATTCCAACAGCTTCCTCCCAGTCCTCTGCCAGCATCTGCTATTGAAGACTAGTTCCAATTTACAATAAACAGCTTTTCCAGACCAGAACACTTGAAATTCAGTCCTTCTTGACTGCTTTTCCCATTCAATCTCCCTATTCACCATTTCAAGGAGAAAACGGTTCTGCCAATTATTACACATCTGGAAAAAATGCATGTATAAGCTGAAACGCTCTCAGCAGAAAGTTTCAGCTTTCTGCATATGGTCACAGCAGGATTTTATGGGCCACTGACCAGGCCAAAGTCTAAGTTTTCCCATCTTTTTCCTCCCCCCCATTTCTGCCCACCCCCACTCCAACATTCTAATTGGAAACCCATAGCAGGTGCAAGTTGTCTGCCATCTTTTCCTCCACAAGAATCTCAAGTGGTTTCTTCCTGATAAATATTAGTCTTACAGCCCAGTTCTACCTCAGTAGGCTCTTCAATAGTTTCAATGCATCAGCTGCAATTGCTCTGCATAAACATACTCATGTTCTATAACATCATTACCATGGATGCTTGTCTGTTGGCTGTTACAAGGCTGGATGCTCCATAGTTCGAGTTCAGGCTTCCAATTGGCCCATTGTGGGATGGTCCCAATAAACTATGGATATCTCCATGGCCACCTGACAGGCTTGTGGAAGGCCCCACAGCGTGGTTCCGCAGGACATGGATGGCATCATCGAGTCTGTCCAAGCGATCCTCCATCCGGGACTGCTGTGGGGATGCAAGAGGGACAGGAACACTCATTACTGAATAAATCCCCAGGCTCCTCACACCACAACAGAGTCTGTCTCGGAGGTATTAAAGACAGAAGATGAAATGTGGTATCAAAATAGTATCAAAAGACTTTGAGAGCACCTACCAGCACTACAAACAAACAGGAAAAAGAAAATATTTTCTGGAGATTCTGTTCAAGATAGCATTCATTCCACAAAAAGGTGGCAGCTTTGAAAGTGAAGCTTATTATAAGGTTAATGTTACTCAGCTGCTATTATACGGCATGAAAAGAAAAAAGGAATTACTACAAAATAAGCTAATGCAGGACAAGAAAGAACGATCATAAAATCAGCCTCACCATGCTGGAAACAATTAAGAGAGGCAGTGGTTTTTTGACAATCTGTATTACAAAAAAAACTGGACAAAACTTTAAGTTACCATTTTTTAAAATGGACCTTCAAAGAGATTATTCAGGTATTTCAGAAACAAAAGCAAGCTATTTGGGTTACTGTCGAAGTCTGTCTTAAAATTACTTTCTTTTAATTACTTTCTCTTATTAAAAGGAATACCAAAAAAACCCCAAAGCAAAACCAATTCTGACATTGCAGCTCTAGAAACTGAAATAGCAGGATGTTGGGAGTCAAAAGATGGGTCATACACTACACTAATTTAAGTTTTTAATGGAGAATCCGAAGGAAGCGTTAATTGAAACACAAAAAGGCACCATCTAAAGTGAAATAGTACCTCACAGACATCCTTTAAGAAGGACATTGCATCTTGCAAATGCTCGTGAAGTTGCTGTTCAACTCGATTTTTCTGGCAAAGTCAAGACAGAACAGGAAGCAAAGCACAGGTTAAGATTAATTCAAAAAAGAGGTGAGGAAATAGCTGATGTGCATGTCAGCAATACATTGTTAGTCAAGTTAATGCAACAGAGATCTGATTATATTAAGATAAGAAAAGGCTAATATTTAACACTGCAGTTATGTTAGGATTCTAAGATGTATGTAACAATTATATTTAATTGCAAAAATATTGAAGGAAAGAAACCTGATTTAACTTATAACTTATTCTTGTTAGACAGAAAAAAATAGAAATTACATCTGTGGGAACTAGAAATATTAAGCACGTAATCAAAACCTTCCCTCAAATTTTCCCTGTTTCCTTCCCAATATTGTATCGGAAATGCAAGAAGGAAGTCAGTAACTTAAATCCTCTGCTGAATCCTCAAAAGAAGAAGATTTACAATGCTGTAGACTACTGCCTGTGTGTTTTTCAGCAAAATGTTTAATTAATAAATGAACATTCCCCATAACAAATAATAATTACAAATAAAATATATTAATACTTTAATAACAGTGTAATGCAAACAAGCCCTAGAGACCGCCATTTGAGGGAGAGAGGGGGAAGGACAAGTAAATGCGGAGGCATGAAGTCTTTATCTTTCTCCAGGCTGAACTTTAGATAAGAATTAGCTATGGATTTGTGAAAAGGTACCAGAATCTCATAACAGCGCTTTAGCACCAGCTGTCCTCAGCACAGAAGCCTGATGCCCAAGGAACAGATGGTGAAAGACACACCCTGCACGTCTTATATTGTTCAACTGAACAGGCCATTTGTTAGCAAAGAATTCATTTGTAATGCTATCCTACTGTTTCCTTTAATGATATGCAGGATTTATACAAAACCAAGCCTCCAACTCCTAAGTAAAAAGTACTATGTTGCTTTCAACAATTCTTACCAAGGAGTGTAGAGAGTTTTCATAGCTGGGAGATGAGGGGGCTTGTCCTCCACTCCTCGACCACTGACTGGCACCTGTCAAAATTGTCTAGGTTAGTGCACAGATTTACACAGCAGAAGTGGGAAGCAGAGACTGTATTTCTCAACATAATTAAACCAAACATATTCTGCATAAAGGTAAGCTAACATATGGGTATACAAAGGAGGACAAATTCCTTCATTCTGCCTTATTGAGGGATAATTTTCATATCCTGGCATCTGTAGGGTTAGATCATTGTCAGTGACAAAAGCGATGACACCTTCAAAGTACTTCAACATTAAAAAAGTGCACTAAATACACACACACCCCGTATTTGAAATACCTGCTTCTGCCTGTGTCACCATAAAAGACCTGCTGAATTCTTCTTCAGATTCTGTCCCATATATGTAGGTGTATAAATATAGTATTAAAATGCACAACAAAAATATTTAAAGAAATCAAACAGACACCAAGTTAAGGATAACTGGCGAACCATTTTTACACCACCTCTCTACTAAACAAGAAAACTTAAAACTGGATCTAAAAGCTTTATCTTGTCTAGTTGTACACCACACCATTTTAGATTACAATGCATTCCAACTTTAGAAGAGTAAAATACACCTAAGTCATTCCCATTTGGTATTTCAGATATACTTAAGATAAATCAGCAGCTGAAGAATCATTGATTGTCCAACAAATGGACAATTAAATTCATATTACCTATACACTGCAAATTCAAATACATAGCCATTCTAATCTGACATAAATATACCTAATCATCATGTAAATTTTAAAAATAATTAGATGTGAAATGCAGTAACTAATAAAGCAGTACTTTTAACACAAAGCCTGAAGTAGTACAACATGTATTTTTCTCACAAACTAATAATGCATCTTTTATAAAGATACTACATGAAATTCTATGGCCATTAGAGACAGCTTCCTTTCAGCCATACAAATGTAATAATAAAGCAATTACATTAATAAATTATGGACATACAATCCAAAGCAGCTCATTAAAGGAAGAGCCTGTGGGCTTGTTCTTTCAATAACAGCCAGAGCTGTACATCTGGAAAACTGGGAAAAGGTTTAATAACATTACAGTTCCTTTGTTCGGAGAGCTGCAAGTAGTTACCTTTTAAAGACAAGGTTGTATTTAGCAAAAAGAGTACAGCCTGCACAGCTATTAAAATACCTAAATATTTCCTTTCTAATTAAAAAAAAAAAATCTCCTATTTCATAAAAGTCCAGAGCTGCCATAATTGTGCTGGAATTCTCTTTTAAAATACAAAGAATTCAGTGAGTAAGTTTATAATTACTGATTTTCACTTCACACAGCTACTCTGAGTCTGGACCCGCAGCCTCCGTCTGCATTACTGTCACTCCCCAACTTGAGAATAATGCTTGGAGTCCCACTTACTTTTGCACAGCCATTAATGAAACAACTACAGAGTATTTTGGTTCAGCATAATGTTCAAATTTTTCCTTGGTCAGGACTCATTTTTAAAGACAAGACTGTGATCAGGAGCACTCCTGCTCTCAGAACTCAGAGTACCGCTCCCTACAGCACAGCAGCAGCTCAGTATGAAGCAGGAAGGTGGCCATGTGAGCAGCAGACTGAAATCCTGTGCACCTCTTCTGACATGCTTGTTGGAGGGTTTAACTGAAGAAGGTACTATTTCTATAATGTAAGCCCAGAACAAAACTCTGAGTGGGACATCTCACAAAGGAGACAAAAAGCAAAGAGGGGAGGGAATAACCAACTCCTCCTGTCCAATGCCCAACCCAACTGCAACCTGCAGCTTTCAGTCACACCTCATCACCGCCGGGGCTCTTCCCAAGCGGTGGCACTCTGCCTCCATGGCTGCAGGTTGCCAGATGGCACTGATTTCCTGCTTGCCTCATTCCACTCCCCCTCCTAGAAGTTTGTGCATGAAATCTACCAATTAAGTTAAAAAGCATCCTGGCACCACAAGCCCTGCAATTAACAACTGCAGCTTTTAATGCAGCACCAACACAACAGCATTAAAAAACAAATAAGCCAGGCAAGTGTTAGGATTTACAGGGGTCACCGACAGCAATCACTGCAGTATTGTTCTTACCCCAAGTCTCCCCAACACTAATCCTCTGGCTCCCCTTTCAAACACACACAGAGCTGCAGAGGGCTGGCTTTGCATCCTCAGAACCCACCGAACCTCCTGAATGCCTCTGATCCTGGCAGAAGGATTCTTAAAATACCGAGGCTCCCACCATTCAGATCCCCATATAAACCTCACATGCATGTACACAATCATCAAAACTATGCAAGACGCTCAGTTCTGGGCATGTTTATGCAAAATTAGAAATTAAATGAGGGCAGGGAAGGCGAGACACACACTATTGTCTCATAATACTTGGGGGTTTTCATCAAGTTGTTCTCCAAGCTTTTACTTAACTGAATTAAAAAACGTCATTAATCCTCATTCAGCAACGTAAGAGCCAAAGAGTCAGTCATGAGCTTATGAACCCCAAGGTCACGCTGGTATCTGTCAGTGCTTTCCCTGGCAGACAGAGGACTCCTACCATAACTTACAATTAAAGGATAGGCAAATTATGACTCAAGCAATCTTTAATACTACGAATGCTAACTAAACAAATACCTAACTGCAAAAGGGGAAAATGACAATGAAGGCTAAAATGCTCCAAAATATATTATTTTAGTACACATAAAACATTTGTTTTATCTGCAATAACTTTTTGGGTCATGACAGAAAATGGCTACCAGGAGTATAAATAGCAGTAAATGCAGTAGTAATTACTTCACATTGTGCTTCACCGTGTTCTTAGTGACTCATCTGGGAATAAAGATAAAAGTCCAGATTCATAAATGAAGGTAATTAACTACTGGAGCAATTTACCAAAGGCTTGATAAATTCAGTATCACTGAAATTAAAGGGGGTGGGAGGGTATAAATGTGAAGCAGATGCTAAGTTTGAACCTGAAAAGGATTTCAGTATTATTTGCTTATGTCTACTACTGTCTTAGACATCAGAATCCAGAATAAGGAACACAAATTAAAGTGCAAATTTTGGAGAGTTTTATGTGTCATACAGGTTGCAACAGGCAAAAGCAACAACATCAAACGGAAAACACAAATTTTAGTGACCTCAAATTTGTATTCTAAACCTAGAAATTAGCTAGTGCTTTCATGCTTACAAAACGAGGTGTAGTGTCTAATTAGGCAACTCTTGAAAAAAACCTCTTTGGGATCTGTAAAATTTGAAATACTTTGAAATGTCAGAACTTCTTTCTTCCAGCCACAAAATATTTTCAATCCTTGCTTTGATGTAAAAAAGAAAATAATAGTAATTTTCTGATCTGCCTTTTCAGTAGAAGAGAATACACAGAATATTTTTTGTCAACTGTAATCACTAAATCAAAAATCCCATTAATCCCATCATTACTCAATTCAATGTGGATTATTCAGTAATAGAAAAGAAATGCCCAAAGCAGCTGCTCAGGTAAGCCATGTCAGATACTCATTAATCCATTACATCCACAGAAAACCAGAGCAGTGTCCATTAAAGTGAAGGAGTGAAGCATGAATGATGGAGGTTTTGAGTGACATTGCATACAGAGATATGCATATTCACATAGACATGATTATGACTGCATTTTGCATGCAATACCTTTACTAACTTATTCATCTGGATTACAAAAGTGTTCAGCTAGGCTTGTTCTGTACCCTTTTCACCTTAAAGTAATTTTATTATTTTACAAAAAGCAAAATACTCTTGCAAAAAAGTGACCAATGGCCAGGAGCCTGCAGGGATATATTAAACAACAGAGAATAGGGAAACAGACTGTTGTAGAAATGTTAAATAATTTAACAAATTGCACTACAGGAAAGAACAGGGTTAAAGTTACATCATCTTACTTGTAATTCTAGTTCTTTGTTAAACAACAAATTTAAGTCAATGGAGCTTTCACAGCCCTCTCTATACGGAGAACAGCTGTTCAACTTTTACTAGACAGCTGAGGCCACAGTGTCTGTGAAAGCTGCACTACCACAAATAGCTGTAGGCAGCTGCCCACAGTTCATCTCCACACTGGAATGCTTCTTCCCACATTCACACAAAGCACAGGTGACAGAGGTGGCTGCAATACAGAGCATTTCTTTTAAAAAATGCCAGAAATTCTTCTCCCATAGAATGAAAACATTCATTGAAGATATGAATGAAAAAAATTGGATAGTCTCATAGCCGACTATATTTTCATTAAAAGGAACACACATCTGCCATGTTTGTCACTGAAAGCTGCCGCAGAGCCTTAACATATAGCTTTAAAAAACCCCAAACCAAATCAAATCACTCTTCTTGCTCTCAGTGTAAATCTGTACAGATATCTTTATAGCTCTGATAATATATGGTCAGTTAATGCTTCCAAACATTATTTTAATTAGCTGATTTTCAAAGCCAGTTGCCCGGACTCAAGTGAATGCCCCTAACAAAATGTCTCAGAATCTGGATTTATAAATCTTTGTTTTGTACAATGGAAAAATAACCAAAATGCACAAGCAGTTATGCAAGAAAGTTAATGCTGATTTCACTGTGATTCCAAACAGGACGTTTTCAAAACAACAAAGTTACTGATAAATGGCCGGTCTGTACCTGTAAGAGGCGATGGTGATCCAACTGGTGTTGATGGATTCGATGGAAAACTACTGCTGGTATGATCAGGAGAATAAATCTGACAACAGACGAAGAGATTGTATATCAATATATGTTATAATACACAGGGAAAAAAGCTATTAGGATTCTTTTTCATGTTTTAATTTTCACTCTTGATTCTGGATTGATCAAAAACACAATTTGATCCTCCAATCACAGCTCTGCTTTATTCCACTCAAGGCTCTAAAAATGTCCAAAGAACTTTCATTTTCAAGCAGCTGTCCAAATAAGCACAACCTGTATTTCATAGTGACACAAATATAACTGGCCTTCCTTCTCATTTAAGAGCAGCATGAATTACAGCCTTTCTGTCACTGCAGGGGAACGATACACGTAAGAGTTCACAGTACACAGTTAATTATATCAAACAAAACTTCAGGAAAATGCCAATGAATAATGACTTTCCAAACTTCAGAGAGATTTTAGTAGTCAACACATGTTATCTTCTAAAAATTAATCCTTCACAAAATACCAAGAAAGCATTCAGGCTCTCTTATTATTGGTACCTACCAAGCAAAAAACACTTGAAATTTTGTTCCTCTTGCAATGTATTGCAGCACTTAACATGTTTCTCTTATTTCAGTATCAACTGGCCTCTTGAGATACTAAACTTCAACTTACAACAATTCTTTCCTTGCTATTAATGAAATTATAAAAACTATTGATAAAAAGAGAAGACATAATGCTTAAAGCTTTAATTAAAAATTAAAATCTCAAAACACTGGAAAAATTCATTTTATAAAGGGAATTGAATAGATTTAGAGGCTGACTATGGACTTCAGAACATATTTTTATAGGTCATCAGTTCAAACCTGTTTTACTTGAGCAGAGACCAGGATTTGTTAGTCATCAGATGGCAGTTAAAAAAATCTTCACTGGCAGTGTGGTTGATGTCTCTTCACACAGACAATTCGACATTTCAGCATTTAGCCGTCAATAACTTCATTAAGTTGCATATTGTATTTTCTGAACCAACAAAACCAGGACCCGATAGACCACATGCTCCTTCCTGGTCTATCATACTTTTCCATTAGAAAAGACCATCAGTTCCCTAATGGAAATGCTTCCTCCTTTTCATACATGCTAGAAAGAAAATATATTTAGAACAAACTACCTCATACTACCGGAGGAAATTCATGCATTGTACATCAGCATAAAAATAAATCTTGGGTGTCAGTGTAAGAACTGTAGAGAGTTTCAGAGGGATAACATACAGAAAATTAAAATAAAGTCAGAGGCCACAAAGTTTTCTTTGAAACTGCTTGTTTTCCACAGGTCTACCTGCCAACTTTATTTTGCTGTATTTTATAAAAGGGAAAATCTACAGTACAGCAAAGCCCCCACTAAAACACGAGGTCACAATTCATTCTGCACGAAGTCCCTGGCTGCTGCGCTGTTAAATGACCAATGATGAACAACCCTGACACCTTCTGCCAGGCTTAAACGGTAACATGACTCATTTTACTGCAACAAATGAGACTCCTCCTCCTATCAGTCATGGTCCATTCCAATCAGTGGGGTGCCAATATGCCAGGGTCTAATGAAAAGGCTCTTAGACAAAAGCTGCACAATTGAGAGCCTGCAGAGCCAAACCTCGGAGCTGTTAGTCCAATTTTTTAAACACTACAGTGTACATTTCAGTTAGGCTTTGTTATGTTAATGTTATTGAGTCTAAAGCAACAAAGAAACTTAATTCATGAATTACTTTTAGAAGTCAACTTCCCTACATTTTCTTTTCTTTTGTGAAGGGACCAGTGGCTATTTAACTACCGAGACGGTACAAAGGCCTTTACCCTAGTGCTGAGGTAGGAATCAAAACATAAGTTATCACAAAGAGGTCTGATATAATCAACAAAGTTAAACAGTCCTCCTGTTTGATCTCCTCTAAATTAAAGACCAAGTGTTTTGATTTGGCATTAGGCAATGAAATAAACCAGATGTTTCTCCTGCCATATAACCCTCCATGGGCACAATCTTAAAGGGTTATTGTTTGGCAAATGTTCAGGGAAACACATTAGAAATGGCACGAATACCCAGATTTTCTTTTCTTTCTATCTATACTAGTTCATTATCCAAACTAATGCATAATCCACAGGGCTTTGGGAACTTTGTGTAAATACTTTCATGTACAATTCTCTTTCTTGCCTACCCTGAGATTAAGACCACAATTATCCAGGCTTAAACCTAAAATAAAAGAACCTTTGCAAATGTATTATCTGGCCTTACATGTTTAATCACATACTACTCTGTATGGTCTTTAATACCTAAACTGAAGAACAAATGTCGTATCCTCTGATGTTTCGCAGATGAAAGGCCTATTGTGAGACATACATCAACAGAATTTTAGAACTAGAAATTCCTCTCAACAGTTGCAGCGGCAGCATTTAAAAACCAAACAGAAAGGAATATAGTGTCATCTCAGGGGGGAAAAAAAACAGGCACGACAATTGCAGTATTTAAATGTAACTTCGTTCAAACAGAAGAATATCCTTGATTTCCTAGCTGTCAAAATTCATGTGTGTCAGCTTCACCTGCAGGAGAGCCCACCTCCCTCCTCACCCAGCCATGAGCCGTGCTCTCGCTGAGCGCAAGGAGTGTGCTGGGTGCGCGTGGTGCGGGGTGCGGGGGAAGCAGATGGATGAGGCGAGGGATTTGAAGTGTGCAGACTATGGCATGCACTGATAGAGCAGATGGAATGCATCACCATCAGCTATGACAGAAATGATTTATGGAATGACCTGGCTGCTCCTGCCAAGCAACAACACAGGATGACAGAAACAAGTTTCTATGACAACCAGAGCCCACCCACCAGTTAGATTAAACATTTCTGCCCTGACTTCCACTCGCAATATATTTAGTTTTTCCCCAAAACATCAGCCTGGCTTTCTCAGCTAGTGACTTGGACAAAAATACCTGAAAGGATGAGAAAATCATTTAGAGAAGGAGAGCAGTGGAAAATGTCACAAAGTCCCCCAGGTCTAACTGGCCAGCGTGTCAGACTTAACAATGAAATTTTGTTCCGGCTGCAGAACAGCAGACACCCAAATACATCTGCAGAGCAATGAACAGCCTGGAGTATGTGAGCATTGCTATTTCTAGGAGGCAAAATGATCCCAAGTTCTTTTCTGACAGGTCTCAAACAGACCAAAAGAGAGCATTAACTGCCCTCTGGACTCCTGAATTGTTATCTACTTGCTGAATCCCTAAAAGCAACAGGGATATTTTTCTCCTCAAAGCCAGTAGGTCAGAGTTCTCCTCCCCAATATGGACATTACAGACATTATCATATCTGGTAATCTTTTAAGATAGGACTCTCTGAGGGATGCAAGGGTAACGGGATCTACATGAATATGCACATTTGCATTCACTAGTATGAGGTGAGGGATGCAGAACCCAACACAGGGATGGTCATTTAGGGCTTCAAAGTTTGCTCCACACAAGAAATACTAAGTGCTTCCCCAGCCACCATTCCCAACTCTGAAATTTCTGCTGCAGTATATCAATTACTCTTTATAAAAAGTACATCTGATAGTACCAATAAAAAAATAATTACTGTATGCATGCACATGGAAACAGAGCTTACAGCAGATTGAAGATACTTGCCATGTTTTACATCATTCCAACAGGAGTTAAAAGTTGAAATGTATGTGTATACAACATTCTAAAGACTGTTCCATAAATTATAGCTATACAACACAGCATTCAAAACCTCTCAGTTTTATAAGGCCACTGAGAAGGCAGGATCTGCTCTAAGACTAATATTAAAAATATCTGACTTTACCTAAAACACTACAGAAAAAAAAAAATCAAACCTTTAACTTTTTATGATTATCTTTTACTTTGTCTAACCAGCTTTTTAAACCAGACCTGCCTTAAATCTTTTGATCACCTGAAGAAAAAGGAAGTCAGAATGAGTCTTCTCCAAATAAAAGTATTTTTCACTTGCATTTAAAAAGACACTTTTGTAGTATAGGAAATTGCATCATAGTTCATTGTTTTGACTTCATACGTGAAAATTCCTGATTTGATATTATAAAATGAATGACATATAAATAACAGATTAAAATATGTGTTTCAGATCTGAATATTCTAACTGCTACTTACAGATGCCAATGCCTTTCCAAGTGCATCACCTGTCTGTGAGCTTCCAGCACCATTTCCTCTGTTTCCTGTAATGTGGAAAGTAAACCCAACACTTATTTTTAAAGCTGAAATTTTATTTACTTTTATTATTTTATTCATCACACAGAGTTGAGCAACCACTTTTTAAATGGATTTTCTGAGGAAGTCAGTGTCAATAGAATCAGTTCTCATTAGACCTAAAAATTTAATTAAAACAATTAGATTTACATTTAGATGCTCTCCTCTTAAAAGGCAAACACAGTATCACTGTGATAACTTAAGGACCAACAAGTGAAAGCAGCTAGAAGACAAAATTATTTTCTAGGATCATAGTCTAATGAAATGTGAAGAGAAAAATCATAATCAGAAATTACATTATTGCAGCTTATTTCTAAACTGCTATCCACAAAGTGCTGCATGTTTAATTAATTCTTAAAGCCAAATTCACAGAATAGTTCCTTAGGTGCCTCCTCGCTCCCCCTGCTCTAATTCCCTGTGCTGTACTCTCATCTTGAGTTTAAAAAGTCCCCGAGAAGCTCTGATGCACCAAGCTGTCACCCCTGCTCTCAGCTGCATGTCAGTAGCTTTGCGTGCCCTTTTGCTCCACACACCATTAAGCCAAGAGGAAGTCTGAAGCCCTGCCAACTGGAAACACAGAGAGCAACTGAATCCCCTGAAATATCTGCTTTGCTGTAGGAGACAGACCCTTTAAAAGCAAATCTTTTTTCTCCAATTATTAACCTCTAAAGCCAAAAAACATATTGAATGTGAATGTAAGTCATTCACATCAGAAATCCAAATAATGCAACACACACCGTTTCCAAGTTTGTGACAAACTTGGATTTTCCAGCCTGAACTTACCATGCAAATTCTGGGTTCTGTTTAAACATCTTGGTGTAAAACATGTTCCCAAACCAAAGCTAACATACTCACCCTAACTCAATTCCACTTCCTTAAAATGAAGCTAAGTGCAAATCCTATTGAACCAACAAGTGGCATCTACAAGCATTTAATTTCTACAGCTGTATCTTAAGACGAGCAAATATGTGCAAGGAACAGACGATCACCCTGTATTTCTTGCTTCCTAGGTGAGCAGAGAGGAGACTGAACCAGCCACCATCCTGGCTACTCTGTAATCTCTAAAACAGTTAAGATAAGAATTTACGATGCACTTTATCAACCTCCCCAAAGAAACAGCCTTCCTGCCTTTCTCTGGAGCAGTGCTTTGGTGACACAACAGCTCTGAAAACTTCAGCACCAGAACTACCTATATGGACATGTGCATATACTGAACTACAGAAGGACAGCTGCCACTAAGTCAGATGGATCCAGCCCCTGAGCATAGGCTTGACTGTGAAAGCAAATAAACCAGTAAGTCTTAAGCTGACTGAAAACCAATATGCCTCATCTTAGCTAAACTGGGGACAGAAATACTACAGTGGTGAATTTTTCCTGATCTACAAGCATGCCGTAAATTAATCTTACTAATTTTGTGCGTCATGCAGCTCTAAATTCCATTTTCTTGTAAAATGAAAAAAAAAAGGCAGGAAGAACTTTTTACCCAGAATATTATCTGATCCATTGACAGGTGGAGTGTGTGAGGCAGCTACATAAGGTGAACTGCTGGTACTGCCACGATGGAAGCTGGACATTGGAGGAAGACTGGCATTTATATCTGAAGGTGAGACTGAATGCGGGGGATAGCTCTGGAGAGAAGAGAAGCAGACACAAGACATTAAGTAGTTCTTAAATAAATGTTGATATTTTAAGATATCAAATATATAATACCCAGCTCTTTATTACAGAAGAAAGGGACTCATCCATCCTCTGACAGACCACTACACAGCCACAGATTTTTATTTATACAACAGACATAACTAAAAGGACATAAATCTAATACATAAAGTTTGTGATTTCTAACAACTGGGTTTTTAACTGACATACATGAGCAACAAATGAGAAGTTAATTCTCCTAAGTTAGATCTCCATACATGACTATAAACAGATCAATGTGTGCTGAGTCTTACCAAACGGTCATGTGTGTGCAGGCTGCCGTAACTGCTGGACTGGGACATGTGGGAAGACGAGCCTCCAAGCATCCCACCATAGCCAGGCTGGCTCATGCCATTGGATGAACTCCAGAGGTCAGAAGAATTGTGGGTCCCATCTTTTTTTTTTAGTATTTTTTCAATAGAGAAGAAAACAAGAAAAATACTTTTAAAGAAGAATACTGATTTCTCTGTTCCTTTACAAGATTATTTTAAACAAATACATAATTCAGCTACTGAGACTAACATCAGCAGGGAAATGGTGACCAGTTTATACTGCATCTTCTATTTTCATGCCACCACACTGTTGCTGTATTTATTAAAAAAAAAACAAAAAAACCCCACAAAGAAACAACAGAGGCTTTATAGCTGAAATATAATCCAACCACAGCTGAGAAAATACCAAGCACTTCTGCTAATTACACAGACCTTCAGTAAGGCCAGACTTAAATCAAGAGTGTTGATAAAAAGTCCAGACTGAAAGAAGTAATAAAAAAGGTGGTGGAGGGGTAAGAAATTTGGCCAAACAGAACTCATCATAAACATGCACTGCAAAACATCTATTTACCTAAAACAAGCAATTCATAGACTAAGATACCCTAGCACCACAAAAATATAACAACATTTCAAAATAGCAGATTTAAGTAGCTGAAATGACTACATTACATAAGCCTTAGCCTGTGTGTCAGTGCAGTTTCCCTTCTGTAGCACAAACTGAAGTGCTCTGTGAATTCCCACACTGAGACACTGAGCTCTCAATGTGCTCCAAACCCTCACCAGACTGCAGCACGAGCTAATTGTGCGGCGTGAGGCTGAGGAAATGGATTCTTCTGCTCTTGTTTTTTTCAGTGCAACCCCCTTTTTTCTGGCATGCTGGATATACAAGCATTTGAGAACATAAGACTGTTAGCTGATGTTGTACAGTCAAATTCCAGAAGAGTCAATAAGCCCCCACGTCATTTTTCTCTATCACTCCAGTGTGCTGCTCTGAAGCCCCTACAAATCAAAGGATGGGAATTCTGTCCATCTGGCCTGGTGTGTAATCCCTTTAAATTTCAGTCAGCAATTAATGTCATGAGAAAAACTTTACATCAACAGTCAGTTCCCTTCATCTAACTTTTAAAAGTATATAAAACTTAACCATAGGCTCTAGCACAATATGCTCCCTTTACACCTCTTCACTGACCCAGTAAAACAGTGTCTGACTGCAGATTTCTGCCTAAAGGACAAGTGACGTTTTACCCACCTTGCATAAAGAAAGTGCTAGCAAACATACTGCTTGGTGGCTTAGGAGATGGGTAACTTGGAGATTCTCTGTTGAAATCATCAGAACTTGGGGATGGTGCATACACCTACATATTGGAGAGCAATAAAAGCAGGTTAGCAATAACTGGGTGTCGTGTATTAAGAAAACCACAACAGCATACAGATACAGAGAGAAAGCACAAATAAAAAAAGAACAGTGTAGCAAGCCGCAGCATTTGTTGCCCTTGTTTTATTTGCTTTTTAGCAAGTTGCCACAGTACAGAGGAACTACAGTAGAATGATCCTAACAACACACTTTCTGGTGTGCCAACTCAGCCAGGTGGCCTGATAAAAGCCTGAATGCTGATTTTGCTTTCCAAGTGCACGACTCGCACAGACTTGTTGCTTAAGATAAAAAGCAAGATAAAACAACTGGGCCCCAAACAAATTTTATTTTAAAACAACTGTATGCCTGCTTGAATATTTAATTAGCTGGCATCCCAACAATCAGAAAGAAAAAGAACATCTAGTGACAAATGGAAGGTTTTAATGCAACCGTTGTATCATCCATTCAGAAACTCGCACGCCTTTGGAGAGTCATCAGAAATACATGCATGCAAGTCTTCAGGAATAATCTTAAAACTGCAGCAGTGAGCACATAATTTTCACACTGGCCTAGCATTAAAGAAAAGCAGTATTACTGTTTTTTCGGTGTTAACATGCCAGTGGAATGCCCATTCTCAACTCGCAAGCAACAAATTTTCTTTTAAAGTTAAAAATGTAAGATGCCAAATAAAGATAATGACTCAAAGCCTTTCACTGCAGCAACTCTAAGAAGAAATATAAAGTGTATTCAGGAATAAGTTAAGTAAAATGAACGAGGCCCAGAATTCACGGAGTCGAGGACTCTACCCATAGTTAGCTGTTCTATACCGAATATCGCAATGATTAGGGTATATTACAAGATAAATTAAATAAAAAGCAAATCAACATATATGGCAGCAAAAAATATAACAATGTTACAGTGATACTGGAGCATCTTTTTGCCATGAAGTAAAAAATGTGGTATTTTTATCTGTTTATCTAAGTTGTTAAATACAGATAACTTCATAAATACATATATGAAGAATAATTTCACAACTTTAAAGCTTATATAATGCAACTTAAGAAGTGCACTATGCCCTAACATTCACAAGTGATTATTTTGATCCCCTCCTATGCACATACAGGCACATGCATGTTTCTACGGCTTTCAAAACTCTGCCTTGCTCTTTCTGAGATGTTGTTTACCAAGCAAGAGAAGGGCCAGGAAAACCAAGCCAGCCAACAAAAAAGCCTAAGTTCCCCTAAAAAAAGAACCATTGTCCTCCCGGAGGGTGACTGTTCTGATAGGGACATTGAGGATAGTGAAGTGGGCAAGTCCCGCTCCATTTGCATCCCAATCCCCCTCCTCCCGCTGCCGATGGCTTTTGCAGCCCTGCTGCTGTGGAACAAATGGCCGGGATGTGCCTGAGCCAGCGCGCTCTGACATCACCCACACCCAGGCACTGCTCTCGGCCTCGCTCTACAGCAACACCATTTCAGCAAAAGCTCTCCAATCCCACAATGGTGGAAACGGGACAAGGGCACAGGGCATGGAGCCAGGGCACAGCTGTCGGGATGAGCCACGTAATGAAAAGGGCAGCAGGTAAACAGACACCTGGTTAGGAGTCAAGTGGAAAGCTCAGAACTTTAAGTTACATGCTTGTTTACCATTGGTTTTTATTGAAAATAAATGAAATTTTTTTAGGAAAGAAAGCTTTTCGGAAAGCTTCTGCTCAGTATTTTACTCGAAGTTTTTCAGTTTATGGAATAAATGTAAAATAGAGATGCTTACCAGACCTGAGTGACAGAATGACAATACATTCTGAGCAATGTTCGCAGTACATATGTATTTACTCTATATGATGAATGCATGTATATTCCATGCCTGAGATGTATTTTAACAGAAATGTCACTCTGTCAAATTGTAAATAGACGCACTCATAAGACTGCAAACATATTAGGTAAAACTGGGCTTAATTTACAAGTTCTCTGTTGTGCAGAATAACACAGCATATGCTATAGCTGATGGATAATCTATCACTGTCACAGGACAGCAGTGGAAACAAAGCTTTATGACATTTAGCACTGCCATGGAGATGCACACTGATTAATGCCAAGTCACCTACAGCGACGAATATACTTCTCTTAAACTGCAACGTTATCGATGAGATTTGTAAATACAAGCTTCAGACTGAAATTTTAACATTTTACGTAACTGGGTGATTTATAAATATAAAACTGATTAAACACTATCTCAAAAGGGGAATTGAGCTCAAAAACTCCTACAAATGCGTAATTTACAGATACATATGTACAAGTCATTAATATAATAAAAATGTTATGAATTATATAAACGTAAAAGAGGCCCTTCCAAACAGCTACATGAAAGTCCTAGCACAAACACATAACTTCATATAGTTTCTGCTTGTTTTGGTATCTTAACTATAGCTTGCAAAAACATAGCTGCAATGTTATGAAGCTGCACTTGTGCCAGTCTAGATTTTTCAGATCAAAGGGTTCTTGCGGCAAAACACAACTGATGTGGTCTCAAAGACTTCATTAACTCCAGATGTGGGGAAATAGCCAGCCAATTCCACAAAAGGAGTGAGTCTCTTTTAGTTACAATCAGAACTACCCACAAATTAAAACCAGGCCTCTGATGTCATCTGATCACCTGCAGATGAGCGCCGGGTTTTTTCTGGTTAATGATCTAATCATAATTTTTATGTTGCATTACTACAAACAAAATTTAAAAGCAAAGGAGAAATTTTACTAAAATTACCCAAAGTTTATGAGATGCAAAATACAAAGGTTTCAAATAAGAAAGCTGACAAAAAGGATGAAATTTTATTTTTAAGTTGGGAAGCAATGCATCGGCACAAGTGGTCTGTTCACTCTGAAAGGCCCATAGGCACTGGGACCCCTACCCAGCCAAACATACCCCTGTGGCTGCTGGCATGGCTGTGCAGTGGCTCCCCAGTAGGACTCTGTGTCCTACTTAAAGAGCTTTCTTTTCTGCAACAGCTGAGTTAGGGAGTAAAAAATATGACGTGGCTGCTCAAGACGGCCTCTTTTAGCTATTAAACTGATAACACTGACATCCAGGAGGCATCAAACCAGTTTTTCCTGGCTGACATTCCCACTAAGACAAGGAAGGAATACTGTTAAAAGGTCAGCCTGTTTGCAGTCTCCTTGAAGAGGGCTGTCTCCAGCAGGTAGAAGAGGAGCCCATCTTTAATCCCTTCAAAAGCACTGTGCCCAAAGGCACCGACCGTGTCTCCATGCTGACAAGCAAAACACTCTCCCATCATGAATGGGAAATCCCCTTCCGATAAACACAAGCCAAAACCAGTTTTTTTACATGACTTATCGAGTCTTGGACTTGACTTTTTTGGAGCTGTGCTAATATATACATCAATCCTAACGCTGCGGTGCTCCTGAAGGGTTGATAGCCTCTGCTGAGGCAAGTAGGACAAACGAGCTGCAGAGGACATCAAGTCAGAGACCCACATCAGTCTCTCCTGCACCCTGAATTGGCTTATGTTTCTCCAGCAGGAAAGGCAGGATGACAACTCAGATTTCTTTATGAGAGGTAGTGGTGGGGGCAGACTTCAGAACAGAGCTGAGGAGACATTAGCTGTGCGACATAAGGTTTAATCAAAACAAAAGCATCATCCCAGTTCAGAAATCTGCCTTGGGGATTAACACAGGTAATGAACACTACTGTGAAAGTTATATGGATCCAATATATCTAAAACATTTCAAGCATTACTCACTGTTGCTTCTGTTTACCAATACAAGTGCCAATAATATCAACAGTAATTTGAAGATCTGGGTCTACCAAATTTTATGCTAAGTAAAACTTCCAAGTCTCATTCCATAAATGCATTTAATAAATACAACACTTGGAGTCCTCCTGTTGGCATCCATCCTCTTAGGCAATTTTCCTGTTTCAAATTCTTAAATATTTATCAATGTTTAATATTAATGTTAAAAGCAGATTAAAAAAATAGCAGTGGAGCAACCAAACTTACTTCCAATAAGCTCATGCTATCTCAAGACCAAGGCTCCCATCACACACACAGTTTATGAAATTATGAGCTATGTTACTCATTTAAGCATAGTTATTAGCAATTCTTGGAAGTTCAGGAAAATATTTGTCAAGCTGCTTGAGACACAGTTTTTTGAAACCAGTAAAGATGAATAACCTATTCTGGAGCTTGTAAACTTTGCTAAGTAGCCTATCTGCATTCCATCAGCATCAGTCATGCAAGTGCGCAGTGATGAATGATTTGTACATGTGGCAAAACTTTACAGTGTATTATCTGCAGGTTTTGTAGCTAAAGCTAATTTTGCTGAAAAGCAGTTCTAGGAAAAGAACTTGTTTTCATGTTCATTGTATTTTTGACAAAATCAGATACTAAGACTTCAGGAACGTAGAATATTAACTACAATTTTCCATACTCCTCTTTACAGCAAGACAGAAGCCTTCAAAAAAACCCCAACCAAACCCAAGATCCAGTCTAAATTCTTGTTTAACTGATATTTAAGCAAGATGATGAAACGAAGAGCCCTAGTATACAAAGTCAGTATAACCATATCCTCAACCATACTTTTGTTTCCAATACCAAGAGTAAAGGTTTGTGTACTTAAAAAACTCTTCTCACCATCCAGAATGCAAATAAAAGACTCCTTTAAGAGAACAGTCCTGTGTGCAAATCAAACCATACTTTTTAAAGGATGGTATAAAATTCAAACTTCTTAAAGTAGATGAACTGAATTCCATCTTAAATAAATGTTTATGCAGTTTAGGCATGCTATACATGCCTATTTGGATATTTTTGAAATGCAGAATCCCACTGTAATGATACATAGCACAAGTACTTCCTAGCTTCTTCCCTAGGGAATGACTACTTTAAAACAATGTTAAAAAGTGAAAGGCAAACTGCAAAAATCTCAAATTCATTATATAGAAACCTTTTGGCCTGGTTTGTTTTTTTATTATTATTTGTAGTAGTTTTTATTTTTATTGTAGTGTAAACTAGAGAGGGGAGGAAAAAGAAGGCAAGGCAGCAAAAACAACATTAGAAAGAAATACATATTTATATACTGCTTGAAGATTCCTTTTTTATTTTATTTGCTAAGCAAAATCTCTTCACCACACTCTTCAAATCATGCTGTCACTAAGGGACACATGCAACTATGTCTTCAAAAATTCCTGATTAAATTCAGATTTTCAGGAAACAAAAACCAGAACAGTTGAAACTACTCCGCCTATTTCTTAACCTGTTCCCGGTATTTCAGAAGGCTACTCGAGCTGTGGGAGGAATCCCCAGCACCAGCACTGCCCACAGGCACATGCAGTAGTGGATACAGGCCATCTTTTTCATTTGTCCCTCTCTCCTCTGAACTCACTCTCTGGTTCTGCACCTCCAGCACAGACTATTGTATTTCTACAGACATGCACATGATAATGGGAGCCCAGGCACTGAGCAAATGGGGCGTGTTCCTCTTTGGTGCGCACGTTTTGAGAAATATAGATCTGCCCCATACAGCACCTGAGCCCATCCCTAGCTGCTGCCATTTACCCAAGGAAATGGACATAACCTTCACTTTAAAGCATTAATAAAGCTTGTTGCAGACAAGACACCCTTCTGGCAGGGGACCACTGCTCAGCAGATTGGCAGTTCAACCCAATGGAGTGGAGCAGAGAAAACTCTCTTGGGCTGATGAATTGTAACTCATCGTTTTTTAGTGGCATGGGGAGGGGAAAGAAAAGGGCAAGAAACAGAAAGAAAATAAAAATCCAGCTGACCAGTGTTTACTACCTCTCTTTATTCAATGTCCACAGCCGTGTACCCCTAGAGATTTTCCAGATGATCTTATATTTGTCCTGACTCACAAATGTTAGCTTTGACCTTGTGTAAGTTGCTGTGGGCAGCATATGGTACAGAACAGCTTTAATTGTACCTTCCTCCCTGTGTACTATCTGGCCCAATACTAATAAAAGCAAAATTGAATCTTAGCACCTGGTTGCTCCAAAATTTACAAACTGAAAACATTTTACATGGATGTTAGAAGGCTAAGTACATTATTTATTGCATAACAGCCACAGCAAGGCATGCTGTCGTGTCATCTGAGCATCACGCAGGATTATTAACATGTTTTGCTCTGCTCCAACGTCGAGAGTGACGGCTGCCAGGCAGGCATTTGCTACACTAAAAAATCCCCAAATATACACAGCTATTCTCACACCTGTGTGTATTTGTTCATCTATACACATGTGCCCATCAGCAACATGTTTATAAAAAGCTTCTTAAACCCTCAAAATTCTCAAGGAAAAAAGTATTTTCTCAAAAAAAAAAATCCCAGTATAAGCTAGTTCACCAACAAGCAAATCAGAAAGCACTATACGTATGCAAAATACTTCTATCTCCTGACTTTTTTTTTTTGTCCTTTTTAAATAGGCGTTGTAGAAATCTACCGTAAAAGATGCAGCTTCTCCACCTTGGAGAAGAGCTCAATCTCAGCCTATGATGAGAAAAACAAATATTTATTCAATAATAAAAAATACTTGTACATAGACAGGTATATTAAATCAACCGATAAAATGCACAAAATAAAACAATAAAGTGAATATATTCACAAATCTGTTCTTATATGAAGTAGCAGTAATAGGTGATATAAAATAAAATATCATCGGTATTTTTCAAAAATTATTTATTTTGGTGATAACTGACAGTTACTGTATTCCCATCTATATTAAAATAATTCTACGGTACATTTAGAAAATAACTAATTTATTTCTATACTTGTAGGTGAACTGAGAACAGTGGAAATCATGCAAATCTATTTTACTCGGTAAGCACAAAGATGGTATCAAACTTTTATTAAAAATTATTTCAGTACTGTTGCATTCCCTGAAATCTAAATGAAAAGGCTACAGTGAATGAAGATGCTTGCTTAATTACACATTAATTTAAAAAAAAAAAAAAAAAAAAAAGGTATCATTTACATTTGTGCTATTATCTCTACCTAAGTATTTTTGCAGCTTTATTTTTAGTGGAGATTACGTATTTTGATTTTTGGGGGGTTCTGCAGCATGGCTCTAAAATGAAAGAGAAGATAGAACTTTATGGATAGAAAAAATTTTTAAGTACGGTTGCAATTTTTTTTACCAAAAGCTCTCTATGAAAATGTTGTAAGCTTTTCTTAAACTGAAGAGTATTTTTTATATGTCAACAGGTGAAGAACAAGGAAAAAAAAAAAAGAAAAAGAAAAAACATGCTACATCTAGTGCAGAGCAAGTGCTTCATTTTCCTTATGAAACAGATAAGGTCTTTTTTCTTTTTGATTTGAAGGAGATTCTTGAAATATGTATTTTTTTTCTTATAGCACCTATTACACATAACAGTAAAATTTTATGCCTTAGCAAGGGACTTGTATTAAACCACTACTTTTCACTTTCATGGGTCCTTCCTAAAACACACAGAAATTACAAAAATTGAACAACTTCTAATAGTAAAACCCCCTGATTTATATTTCATGCTTTTAATATATGTGCCAGTCCACACCAAACCATCTATCACAGTGATCAGACACTTGGCTTTTAGCATAGTACTAAGCTTTTTTTTGGCTTACAAATTAAAGAAGTTGAAAAGAACAAAACATTTTAATAAAAAGGTTTAAACTACATTTTCTATACATGATTTCTCACTTATTTTGTGAGTATATAAATCAAATTTTATATACATTAGCAGGTATAACATCAAAAATCTAATACAATTATCTAAATAAAAATCTCCAACTTGAACAATGAGGTTCAAACTATCAACTCCTAATTTATCAAACAATACAAATAAAAGCATTAAGACATCAAAATTAGGGTATGTACTGTTCTGTCACTGTAGAAAGGTACATACAAAGATTTGGCATATACACCAAGAGGTGTGCTTCAAAAACTAACACAAAAACCAATCCCACAACTTCACATAACCTCCTTATGTATATTTAAATTAGTCATTTAGGCCAACTTGAAGTATTCCTAGGAGAAACAGTGATAAAAGTTACTAAGATGTTTTAAAAAAAAATTAAATAAAACCTTGGGCAACATGATATAGGATGATCATATGATTTGTCATCTATTTACTAAGTTTTCAAGCTCATAAAGGTCACCTCTGACCCGTAACAGGCACATGCTATCAATTTTCAAGCCATGCCCTCCTACAGTACCAGCACTTCCATCTACTATATGCCTGGAAATACTTAATAAGATCAAAGCCTTTTTTCCTGCTACAAGAACAAAGAGAAATGTTGTAATAGAGTGATCTGTGCTCTAGAAAGAATAAAATCAGAACTCCATGCAAGTTATATTCCCTTTGCTTCAGGGGTATTGTATAGTTAATTTTACTTAAGACTTATATATATCTTCACATAAAACTTCAAACAGATTGTTTTAGCCTAGGAGCAGACATGAAAGAAAAATCATTTCATATTTGAAAGACAGCTGGCATTTATACCAAAGGAAATGAAATAGAGACCAAGCGATTTTACTGATTCCCCAACCTCTCCTCCAGTGTTTTTGCTGTTATTCAAGAAGCTCATACACAGCGTCCTTTATGAATATAAAGATCCACAATTTAATTACCACTGAGCAAAAATCTTGGCAAAAAAAAGTTTACTAATGAAAGCAAACTCACACAGGCCCACAGGAGGTGGACCAGCAATAAAAAAAACAAAACAAAACAAAAAGCCACAAAAAAGATCAGTATCAGCATCTCCCCTTTTCCTACTTATCACTATTTTTATAATAGAAGAAAGCCAAAACCACATACAACATAAACAGACTGGAAGAAACACACCGTGTTAAATTTACCATCTTATGCTAATTTTTACACACAAAACTCAGAACTGGTGGTCTAATTTAAAAATTATTGGTATCAACCACGAAACAGAAATATTCAGTTCAATTTCCACAAAGTTAAATCCACAGAGGTTTGGTTTTGGTTTTCTTTTTTCTCCCTGCGGAATCTGCTTTTTCCGCCCACCCCCCTTCCGTGTTTGCAGGAACGTTTGATGATTCCGAACTCCCACCGCGAGCGCCCGGCGCGGGCAGGGCAGCGCTGGCGGCCGGCCCGGTGCGCGGCGCTGGCCGGGGCTCGGGCCGCCGGAGCCGGGGGGCTGCGGAGCGCTGCACAGGGCAGCCCTGCAGCCCCTGGGGAGGGCACTGCTTAAAAACAAACCCAAAATAACCCCAGCCAAACCTACAAACCCTAAAGAAAAGCGGCGGGCACGCAGGAACACAAACTTCGGCGGGTCTTGCGAGGCCGCCCGTCCCCCGTCACACAAAGCGGCCCCGAGCCCAAGCCCGGTCCCCGCACAGCCCCGGTCCCCTCACAGCCCGACCCGCCGTGCGCCCCGCGCTGAGCCCCCGTCCCAGCCCCAGCGCAGCCGGGCTGGCGGGGCCCCGGCGCGGAGAACTTGCGTGAGCCCGGCCCGGCGGCCCCGGACAAAGGCGGCCCGCTCACCGTCTTGCCGTTGTAGTAGTACATGAGGGAGCTGCTGCCCACGCCGGGCACGGGGTAGGCGCAGTACATGGCGCGGCTGGCGCGGGCCGGGCTCAGCGCGCCGCCTCCCGCTCCCCACGGCATCCACCCGCCGCCGCGCACATGGAGTGCTCAAAGGCGGCTTATGCAAAGCAGGACTGAACCATCTCCGGCCGGCGCGGGGGTTGGGCGCGGGGGGCGCGCCAGCCCCCGCTCCGCGCCCCGGCCCCGGCCCCGGGAGGAGGCGCGCACGGGCCCGTGGGCGCCGAGGGCTCGGCACACACAGCCCAACGCGGCGGGAGCCGTAGGGAACCCGCACATGGGCACGTCCTGAGCCCCGAGATAATCGTCTGCTTTTTGTTTTAATTAAATTAGAGCACTTGTGGCCTTGCAGACGCTGCTCGATGCAGCTCCAGCCACACGGCCATCTGGCTCTGCCTAAAGTTGCTTCCAACTTTGGCAAACGCTTCCCAAAGGCGCGGGGAGCTGCTGGGAGCAAGTCCCATGGGAGAGCCCGAGCACCCAGCGCTCCCGAGCCCCTCCGAGCATGGCAGCCTGGGGCAGGGAGTGACCCTGACACGGACAACACCTGAACAAGGTGCTTGGCTTTAAAAAGGAAAAAAAAAAAATTTAAAAAAAACCCCAGTAAATATTTTCACTTTCTGGAATCACCCAAAATCCATCTTTAAGGTGGGGTATACAAACTATAAGGAAGGATTCTCTTGGAAACACAAGTCCAGGGTCTCTTTATATTGTCTAACACATTTTTGTATGAATAAAGCACACATATGTGCCGATATGAGACAGGGCAGAGAAGGGAAGAGGACCCCAACAACTTCGCCACATCAGAAAAACGTGAACTATTCAATGAACTATTCAATACAGCAAACAGACTGCAACTTCCAGCACAAAGATCCCTCAATATTTGCACACTATCAATGCCTGGTAGGTCTTTTTTGCTTTCTTCACTGAGCAGTGGCATTAACTAACATTAACTCTTAATGAGACGTATATTTTTAAATTTTCTACAAATGAACACAGCTGAGCTTCTGCTAAGTCAGATAGCGACTTCAATCCAGGAGAAAAAAGGTTAACACACAACCACGTTTCTCCACCTCTAGTTGTGTCTACTGCCAATGCTGTGAATTCTCCCTGCCTTCCTCCTGACAAAAGCAGGAAAATATTTCAGGATAAGGAAAAAAATGGGTAAAGTTCAGTTCAGCCATTTACAGGGAGAGAAAGCAAGTTGCAGAAGTCTGGTTCATTCCGCCAAGCAGCCAAGCACCTCGTGCGTCAGCGAAACCCTCTGAACTAAAAAGATCCACAAGGGTGATAAACTGACTGCAGCTGAATACTACAATCAGATAAAAATCTCTGTATAATGTCCATTATCTCGGGATATAACTACTGTAGTGTCTATAAATATACAGAATATACACACACTGACAAAAAATATTCACATCTCAAGCTTCAAATGCTTTCTCAGTGAACTCTTCCAGTCAATTAGACTACCGTGCTCAGAGTATGTTGGCAAATACACCCTGAAGTTTCCATCTGCTGAAGAACACTTGCATTTTTACTGCAAGTCAAACTACACATCCAGAACTGTTTAACTATGCAGCAAAGCTAATGATATCTGAACCGAACTCCTCTCCAATACAAAAGGCGGAGCAGCAGCAGCTGCAAAAAAGAACATCACTATACTGCAGACTATTAAATTGCCAGGCCTGCAGAGTGACTGGCGGCTTCCTTCTTCCCTAGGGACCACAAAGACCCATTTCAGTCCCCAGAGAGTCAGTAAGAAGCTTTGATTTGCAGCTAACAATGCCATTCCTTAAAGCTTCTCACTAATGTGCAGGACTCTACAGATGAGACATGCTAAAAGATCTTCAGATCTTTGCATGTGCTACTTGTCATAGCACACTAGATTAAAAACACTTCTTCAGTCTAATGTACAACTTAGAAAAAACCCTAAACACTGGAGAAGGTGCTTTCAGCTTACAGACTTGTAGTAGTAAGAGAACCCTTAAAAAAAAAAAAAAATTAGCATGCAAACTTTTGAAACACTAGAAGTACTTCCAGGGTAACTGCAGTCAGTTCTTTGAAGTAAAGACTATCAACAACATAGTTGTAATTGCTACTGCACCTCCATGCACACATGTCCAGTTTTCAAAATAGTTGTATTAGGGATGAAAAGCATGATCAAGCCCCCTCTCAATAACCATTATCTACCTATATATAAGCAATTGGAAAAATGTTAAAAACATCAAGCAGAAAAACCTGACTGTGTAGCATTGGTGGGGGGCTGCTCTGTGTACAGCTGCTCTATACATGTAAAGAGCAATGTAACAAAAAATACATAGGTAATATTAACTAGTAATGTTTACTAACACTATTAACATTTATCAGTAGAAGTAAAACATTAACCTTGTTCACCAGCACATGGGTAAGACAAAAGCAACACTATGATCAATAAAACTGAGGAACGCCACTGCAAACGTCTGTTTGTAGACAAACTGGTCCCTCCATAATGAGTCACTAAATGAATTTGCTCCTGAGTTCCTTCCCCACAAATCAAAAGGATAACAATTGCATTTTACCAAAAAGGAAATTATTTGTCCTACACTCAGTTACATCATTGGGAATAAAATCTTGAGTGCCCAATGCTTGAAACATACCACTGTATCTGCTCTACGTTTACTGTACGAAAACATTGTTTCTCACATTTGTTGCATTGATTCACCTTACAGGATCAGGCCATAATTCCACCAGCATATCAGACTTTAAACCACAGAAGTTTACTTTCCCCAGGATAAAATATGAACCTAAAATGGAAGAATTTGAAAGACTGCTGAAAAAAAAATGCTATGTTGTTAGCAATAACTCAGTATTTGCAGGAACTACTACCAGATAACAATTCCAAAAGCTACACAGCAAGTTTTTGTTTTGTGGTTGCAATTTTTCTAATCCTCATTTAAGCCAAGCAACAGCTGCTCTGAAATTTGTTTTCTTAAGAGAATCATGTTACAGTGAAATGAATCATAGCTGGATCAGCGATACTGTACAGGGTACACTTGTTTACTCCATTTTTCCTTGGTGACAAGTCAAGGGTTAATCTTATGACTCAGCCTGACAAAACAAGTCAGCTGGAGACAGGGCCAATTTTTTAAACTTGATTTCAGACAGACATGCCGTCAGCAGAGGAGCACTGAACTGACACACACTTTGTAGCCTGAATTGTTTCCACTCATGACCCTGTAGTGTATGTCAAAAACAATAAACTGCCTGTTCCTAAAGTATGCAAAGAGATTATGAAAGCTGATGCAGAGTGAAATACTGACCTAAAAATAAACAAAGCTACCTGTAAGAGAATATTTTCAAAGATGATTTTAACACTAAGAGATTTTGTGAATGAACCACATGTTCTCCCTGAAAACAAACTTTCACGTGAAATAATTTTTTGTTCAACTTGCCAGAGCCACAAAGCAAATACACAATAGAGCATATGTAATTCATCATCTGAATTTATAAAAAATAAACATAATTTCTACAGATCACTGAATGTTATACCATATGAAAGATAGTTATGTAACTGTCTCAACAGATGAGAGCCATTCTCTAGTCAAACATACTCCACAAAACTGAAATATCAAAATGCTTTAAAAAGGTTAATGCCTTTTATCACAGTTTTGTCATTTTAAATGTGTTTATTCTAACACAAAAAGCACCAAATCTTTTTTAGATTATGTGCTACTAGAAATTAAAGCTCCTCTTTCACCAACAAAAGCAACTGTGGTGTGTAAACCCAAGTATCAAGTGTCTCCTTGTGGAGAGTTAGCTTCAGTCTTGTTGGAAAAAAACAGTAACATGGTGAGAGCCCAAGCCTGCTTTCCTTTTCCCCTTTCCATGGGGAAACCAGATCTTTTGCTCTTACCAATTTCCATTAATTTCTTAGGGGCTAGGCTAACCTTCTTGCTTTGGAAATAAGGTAAAGGCAACTGCCCTAGAACTCCCTCCTTTCCACCCCACACTGTCCAAGGCTGGAACTTCTTATCAATCTCAACCACATTCAACAGAGGAACAGAAGTTTCACAAGTGATAAAGTTCTTATCAGTTCTAAGAAAACTGGAACCTGAACAGGAGAGACAGACTCTAACTGATACAGAACAACCTGTTGCTAACTAAAATATACATAGTAATTTTGAGCTGTTTGTCCAGCAAAAATTCAGAAAAAAAATCTATACATATTAGGACTCCCAATATAACTTATTTTAAAGCCAAACATTTATGATGATTAACTGTAGCAAAGCCAGAGTAAGGACCATTGCTAATGGGAGGCATTGAATATGCTGCATAATGTAGCTGTCAGAATAGACAAGGTTTCAAGCTGTAAGAAAGAAACCTGTCTGTTTTCAGGGGAAAACACAATGCTTATTATACTGTCCTCTATGTAATTCATCAGCTAACTAAATGTTAATTTACTTTAAAATCCTGGAAGGATAGCCTTCTGTGTTAACCAACCACTAAGCATGCTGCTCAGCAGAGATGGAGCAGATGAGCTGTATGGAAGGCAATTTAAAGTAACTCAGTAGACTAAATTTTATAGGCAATCCTTCCCGCCAATATCCAAAGGACGATGTTTCAACCAAATTAATTTACTAATCTACACAAGAGCTAAATTAGTTTGGTGGTATTCCTCTTCAAAATATGTGTCTTTAACTGCACATTTAACGTTCATGTTACTATAACCAGGGAAAGAGTTTGAAGGGATAGAGAATAGATAGTAAATACTAATTAAATGGATATTAATTGCTATCCACTACTTTTACCTCGCAGTACTACAGGGTTGAGGGATGGTTGTTGGGGTTTTTGTTGTTGATTTGGGCTCTTTTTTTTTTCTGCAAAAAAACTCCTGTTACCTCTGGCAGGTATGGGTAAAAAAATCAACTTTTTTTTTAATACGAAACTGCAGCTAGGACTTTTCTGTTTCAGTAGTTCTCCAAATAATAATGAATTTATTCAATGTTCAAGTTGAATTTATCCAATTTTATGAGATATTTAAGTTATTACACAAATATTTTATTGGAATGGGAAGAATAAGAAAAAAGTGCTGTATATCCCATTTTTCAGAATCAATCACAAAATAATTTCTTAGAGGAAGTTTTAAAATTTGTTTTGAAATCATTCAAGTATAACTTTGATAGGATATTGCTCAAATTCAGGAAGTTCTATTATTTTGCTGGAAATATAAAGTGCTTACAGTTTGAAAGTCTCTTTAGGAAGGTCTTAACTAGCCATATCTGCATTAAAGAGTAAACAAACATGTTTATTATCCTGAGGCAATAAATTATCCAATCGGAAGCCAGATAATCATCACAAAATGTGCTAAAAACCTACCCAATCTAGAAACCTATAGAGACCTTAAAAGAGTTTTAAACCCTGACGTAAATTAGCAAGGCTGTTACTGAAACTCGCAGAAGAGTACCTGAGTTACAGATCTCTTCACATCAACTCAAGATGGCCAAGAAAGTTTCTGTGAGCACTTGCGCGGTGCCTGCGGGGTCCCTCTGCCGGCCCAGCCCCGGCCCGCAGCGCGGATCTCCCCTCCCAGCCGGGCCCTGCGCTGGTGCCGTCGGCCTGCAGGGGGCTCCAGAGGCACGACCTGCGCCCGGCCCGCGCCGGCGCTCGCACACGCTGCCAAGATTGGGTAAATAATTCGCTGTCAGGGAAGCTTTGGAACATGGCGAGTCAAAACGCAGAGAGCTAACTGTGCCTCGGCATAGATCTTGCGTCCCTCGCCTTCTTCTGTACTGCAACTCGCTGCTTGGCAAAAGTGCTCTGCAAGTCAAGCCGAGAGCTATCAAAAGCCAAACGGGCAATCCTACTGTCATCCACAGTCAGGAATCCACCTGTACCTCACAGAAGGAAAGAACACTAACAACTAATCCTCGCTACCAGTGTAAATGGAACGAAATCCCACAACTACATCTCCAAGACTGAACAACTTGCTTGCTTTATAAAACCTGATGCCACAAGAAACTGTGGCACTAAACTAGGAGGTAATTTAATTCAATTTCTTTGCTTCATTGTGTAAAGACACATCTACATCTGAAATTTTACTTCAAGATTATGCAGTGCTTTAATTGCAGTACCATTCTTTCAAAAAAGCATTTGTTTTGTTTTTGCATTTGTTTTTGTATTGCCCATTTCTGCCAAATGGCCAGGTCACAGGCAAAGCAACCTGCCCCACATTTGGGCCGAGCAAGCAAGCAAAGGGAAACCACTCACTTCAACAGCCCATGAAAGTTCAGCAACACAACATTCCTCACTACTTTCCTAGCTGACTTCAAGCATTATAAAAATCTTCCCACCAAAGCCACAAGTATTATCAAGAAAAAGATAATAAGAAATAGTCTTCAGAAAAGCTTGTATCCTTATCTATTGTTATAAAACACCACACCAATTTGTGGTAATGGACACATTCATCTTTGAGGTAAAGCAGAGGTTGCAGAAATTCCATGTAACTTCTCCCTAAATAACATGAACTGCAATTCAGTATTTTTTTAGTAACAGTTTTTCTAACTATGCACAAAATTTAAGGTTATTTTATGCAAATCTACACTCTAATTTAAGAGCATCTAATACACTCATTTTGATATGTTGTGAAAACTTCAAAAATAAAGTATCTCCAGTAAATCCAAACACAGAGAAATTATTTGACATCATTATATATCCATCATGGATGCACGTATACACAGGATTTTCAGAGAAGATCTCTCAATTAAGCAACCTCACATTAGTTCACCACAGTCAGACAACAGGACAGTTAGTTAGGAAAAATGATCTGATTGCAATTTTTTAAAAAAGCTTTTAAGAGAGGGTTGCTTAAGTATCTTCACCCTAATTCAGTGAGAACTCGAGCTGAACTCTCACAGCAGGACTGTGCAATGGGCTGCCTGGTTGTTTAATGACAGCTAAATGTTCTCATGTAACAAAGAGCAGGTGGGATGCTATAATCTGAGGTTACTGTGGTTTTCAGACAGATTTCAAATAAAGGCCATGTTGAAAAAAAACCCTACAATAATCTAACCAAAAAACCAGACCTTTTTCTTATTACACATGAAATCTCAAACATTTTTACTTGGTTTGTAACATAATTTAGGAGTTGGATGTTTTATACATTTGCATTTTGTTCAAGTTCATAGATGAACACAGTGCTTAAAAAGCAGTATTTAGCAAGTCCCTAAAATCTTCATCCCATAAATCAAGTGAGCAAAGAATGAGCATAAAGCAGAAGAAGATGGAAGACTGTGTCATGAGGAAGAAATCGCAAGTTCTGTGTTGCATTATCCATAAGAATTTATTTACTCAGTTTTGTTATTTAAAATTGCTTTCTAAAACACAGCACAGAGCAGAGGAGAGGGGTCAGGAGAGCTACTGCTGTCTTTGAGAGCTCTAGCTATTAAAGACAAGTGACAGTTGAATGTATGACTTGACTGTGCAGGGCGATTCAGAACAGATCTGAACTAACTAAATCCTGCTTTTTACATTTGGGCACCATTTGTGGACAATGGGGAAAAAAAAAATCTTACCACAAAAAAAGTCTCCCTAGAAAGTCAGTTAAACACAGCATCACAGTCAGTTCAACATCACACCAAATATCCACCCAGCATGCTCCAAAGTTTTGATTCAGATCCATAGACTTCATAAAAGTATTCCAATGGTGTTGCTTTACACGAGGCTACTTCAATACACATGGAAATTGCTAATATTGAGAGAGTCCACTCAGTGTGGTGAATGTTATATCTAATACAGTCTAAACATTAACCTCTCAAAAACTGGGTTTTAGATAATCTTTCAAAAGATACTTCCCATTCTACCGTTTCAAAAAATCTCCTTTTATCCTTTAGGAGGGGTGGAGGAAGGAGAGAGCATAGAAGGGAGTAACACCTATTATTTTTCTTCTTGTACCATTAGTATCTTTATGTTACATGTTTTGAAACATCTCTAGAAGCTTGGTCTTAAAAGGAAAACAGAAAGAAAAGCACCTTAAATGGGTGGTAGTTCTATGCATGCAAACCAAGTTTGCTGTATTTTTGTATCATAAATAATTCTTGCAAGAAATTAGCACCCATGGACTATACACATACTATAGAGGGTGATATATGAGGAACCCCTTTATAATGAAACTACAAATTGTCTTATATGTATTGAAAAATAGAAGTTTGAATTTAGAAAGAAATCCCTGCTACCAGAAAATATTAATTTGACAATCTCTTATTAAATAAGTGTAATCTAATGTTTAATATTAGCTGATCATCTCAGGTACTATGGAAAGCCTAAAATGCTCAAAAAACTTTTTAGAAACGACACAGAAAACAAACAGACATTTGTGTCTATATGTCACAGCTCATTTTCTGTAACAAAAATCAACAGATACAATGTATTCCAGTTATTTCTCTGATATGACACTAATTAAATAGCACAAGAATGATGATAGATATTCACACTATTTTTCTTAGAATTATGACCTCATGATAGCCACTGATTATGGTACTAGTAACAAATGTTATTTTGAAATATTTCCTGACTCCACATGTAAATAGTGCATTTCTTCTCACAGCCCATCCATTTTTGGATGACAATCTCCCTGGGCATTTCTGAGTGAGCCTCACTTGTCTGTCTTCTCCCTCTGCAGCCTGAGCAGCTCTCCAGAAACCCTGGCACTCTGCTCTTCTGGGCCAAGGAGTTACACTGGTTTCAAGATACATGATATTATTAGTGTCTGGCTTAGTTAAGGTAATTCCTACAATCAGAAAAATTCTCAGAAATACAAGTGTTCAATCTCTGAAGATAATGTAACTCATTGAACAGTATTCCCCCTCCCTATAATATAAACAGCATATCATAATCTTGCTGTTCCCTCAAACCTGGATTGAAAAAAACCAGATTTTCAAAACTTCTGTCCTCCTCGGAGTGCTTTAAATTTAGTCATTGTAGTTTAACATAAATGCTTACATGTCAACATTCAAAATGTTTTGAGCAGTGAGTCACCACTTAACAAGTTACAACACAAAAACTTAAAAATGCATTTGCCTGGAACATTTAATTTTTACAGTAAGAGGACATATTCAGATTGAGATGCATTCCAGAAAGAAGCCAAACAATTCACCAGTACTTTTATCTGTAACTGTTTTTATTTTAGGCCCTGATAAGAACACGTTAAAAAAGATAAACTTCGAAACAAGTAATTTCAGAAAGTACCATACAAAACCAAGAGAAAAGGAAACAAACTAGAGGAAGGGTTGTTTGGGGTTTTTTGAATCATTATTACTTAAAAGACTGTTATTAAATTACAGTTATCTAGGAAATTAAATTACTGCTGAGTATCCGTTGACATGGCAGCCGTATGCTAACAAAAACATTGCAGAAACCAGTATTTCAGACGCTGAAAAACTAAAAAATACTTAATTTTGTTACACAAATCTGTATCATCTTTCCTCTGACTTTTCATATTATAATTAAACTTTTCTGCACTATCTACTAGCTACAGCAACTTTTATCTTTCCCACAACACATTCGCACTTCCTATGGAGGTATATTTAAAATAAAGACTACACTTACATAATGATCTACTCAATTTAAATTTCTTATGATGCTCAGTGAAATTTAGTTTTGTCTCATCTTCCACAATTACAGTATCTCGTATAATTTTTTGGATTTTTTGGTAATGTGTCACTTCAAGGCTCTGTTCAGCGGTGAAAGCATTGAAAGACAGAGAAACAGTGCTTAAAACCTGCAGCATTGCAATCATTGATTATTCACAGTAACTGCACTTAATTGCACAGATTGGTACAATGTTAATACAAATAAAAATCTATCAGCATTTTATTGTCTCCACTCTTACAGAAGAAGAATTAAATGAAAACCATTTGAAAAATATTGCTTGTTAAAATTAAATCCTGGTAAGAGAAATGAGAGAAGTCTTTCATTCTCCAAAATGATCTCTTTACCTGGCGGATGCTACTAAATATTAAACATGTAGCGTAAGCTTTATTACTGCCTAGAATTACAGTAATAAATTACATGAAAATTGCACTGCTATGTGTTTTAGCTTCTCTGACATTTTAAATATATTTTTGTTAATCTAGCAGAAGTCATCTGCTAGACTGTAAAGCCACCCTACATAACACGCAACTGTTAAAATGTAAATTGCCAAACTATTTTTAGCTGCTGCTGAAGGGAAAAAAAAAAAGGGAGGGGGGGAAAGAAGAATATTCCTGGCCTCGGGAATAATGATTTGAGGCATTGTGTTCATTTTGTTTATCAAGCAGCTATTCAGCCTCTAGTGGGGCCCAAGTGCTTATGCAAGCAAAAGCTTTTAAGAGTGCCTGCAGCTGCAATCCTGGCTTCCAGGTAGGCTGCAGGTTCAGAGCACAGCTGCCCCAGGCTATCCACACTATCTCGGCTCCATCTGGAAGTACTGTTAAAATAGGATTTCAGATCCCGGTTTCTGTCTGTATCATCGTGAGCAGGGGGAGGGAGAAGGGAAAGAGAGGGAGGAGAGAACAGGGGAGATGCAAGGACTAGAAGACACCATCCGTACTTCAGCTTCAGTACAAAATAAAAAGCTCAGCCCCATTTTGCTCCCACTATATTACTGTTGCCTGTGCAGTATGTTCTATTCAGCCTATCCGGCTTTGAGTTATGACTCATCCAAGTGCACCTGCGCCCATGTGTTAAGTACTGCCAAATAAAAGCCCAACATCCATTTACACAACAAAGAGACGTATCCCGCAAGGCAGCGGAGCTTCCCCCTCCCCTCCTGTTTGTTCTGAGCAGGGGAAAAAATAATTCTGTCCTTCACTTCACTGGGGATTTTTCACTTCACGTGGATTTTTAAATGCAGATTCATTTATAAACAATTTTCTTCCTTTTAAGAATAAAGCATATTTAATACCACAAAACACCCCTATAGCATTAGATTATCACAGCCATTAATGATTTTTCCACCAAAACCCTTCCAACCTTTTTTATCAAAGCCCTTTATTCTCGAAGGATAAATTTTCAAGCAAAGAGGGATCAACAAACTAGTTGCTTGAAAGCTTTCCTGATGCTAGGCTGAAGTTAGGAAAGGCTTAATGAAGGCTTTAAAATCCACCAGGGCTTCACAATGAACATCTGACTCGGTGATTTATGCATATTAATAACCTCAGTCCTACTGAGGCAAGCTGAGCTGTACATGTCCTCCGAATCTTAATGTCTTCAGCTCCACTGGGATTATTACAAATGTAAATTTCTAAGATTCTCAGCTATTAATCTCTGTCTGTCCTCCTGTTCAGCAACATAATGACTAATTAAACATCAAAAGACCTGTACAGGAGATCTTCTTTGACAGCTCCTGGCCCAGCTCTCTTCCCAAGAGAGGAATTCAAATGACAGGGACAAGTGGGTAGGAGCATATGAGCGAGCTACAAATCACTGCTATGAAATCTAAAAATTCCACATCAAATGTGCATTTAGTCCTGCAGAACCACTCCCAATTACCTAGCCTAGCTGCTCATGTCCAGCAGATAGCCCTCCTAGTGCTAAAGTTAAGTAATTTGTATGTATGGCAGGTAAAGAGAATGCAATTTAAGCCTAATTTTTATCACTATAAGTAAAAAATGTAGTACTTACAGAAGAAGGCAAACCAGGGGGCACCTTTCTTACTTTCTTTGTCTGTAGAGGATCTGTACACAGAAAAATAGCATTTCATCAAGTATCTACGTTACAGGTGAAAAAGAATAAATAGCTACACTGTTCAGTTTTTTCTTTCCATGATGAATTTCTTATTTTCCAGTTTCATGTATTTTTTATTCTCTGGCAATGAGACTTGTCTTTCACATCAATATAAAAATGTAACATACCGATGTTCTCTAAAATAAAGCTTTGCTGAATAGTTACTTTCAATTGTTTCCCTAAGGAAAACAGTTATTCCTAAGAACAGTTACTCTGAAGGGTACACTTATGACCTTATACACTTCCTAAGAAACAAAGTAAGGTTTTGAGACATACAAGGAGGAAAATGGGACTTATTAGCAAGAGAAATGCTTTTTCTCCACATCAGAGTAAAGACAGAACTATCAAAAAGGAATTTGACATGTTAAAATATGATTTATACTCTAAGAATACTAACATGATGTAAATTTTATAGGTTTTAGACACTACCAAGGTTGTAAATAAACAGCAAATTTAATGACCTAATTACTTTCCTTGAGTAATAAAGTCAATACATCTCAAATTTGCATGTAATAGTAAAGTTGGATGTATGATACCTGCTTCTTCCTTCCAATAGTTACTGTAATATAACAGAAGTACCCAGCAATTTCACTACCTAAACCAAGAATCTGAGCCAGTTTAATCAGATGCTAATACAATTAATCTGAAAACTGCATGGAAATTACAAGTTAACTGATGTTTTGAAGATGAGTATCTGGTGAGATTACCAGCTCTACAGTTAACCAATTGAGTCTTTAATTAAAACACAAAATTCCTATTTTTCTGTTTTCATTTAGAACACTGATGATGATATGACAAAATAAAGGTGAGATAAGGTGAAATATCTGCTGGATATCTTTACTCTCATCATTCCCCATCGGGCATGGTCACAAAGAAAAGGAAAGGACTTTTGGAAGAGATATTTACATTGGATTTTGAGTGTCACCTGGAAGAGAACACTGGTTGATTTCAGTGAAATTTAATATGAAATTTAACAAGAGCTTGTTATAATCCTGGTCAGACAACTCCTTCTCAGGGATAAAATGGCCATAATTTGACTTTGTTAGAAATTCTCAGGCAGCAGGTTTGTAGCACTTAAGAAGTCCATTAAAAAAAAAAAAAAATTAAAATTCAGGCATACTCTCTCAAGCCATTGGAAAATACTTGAGATAAAAGTGTACTTCTTCATCCTCCCGACTTTCCTGGAAAAACATTTCCATAAATTTGTAACCACCACCCACCATATCCCAGGTTACAATCCCCAGACTCAACTACGACAGAAAGAGGAATATTACCAGTTTGAACACGTTATCTATCCTGAGCTTCTCTTCCAAAGAAAAGGCTAAATACACTCTGAAAACACCACACTTCACTTCCATTTGTTTAATTTAATAACATTGAGAACTTCCCAAACTCTATACAATTTGCATAGGAAACAAGAATCTCATTCAGGACCATCTCAATGACTGCTGCACACAGTGACCTTCCTGCAGGTCTCGAGCACCCTGTGCCCAGCACCCAAAGCCAAGCTCTAACAGCCCCCTGCTACTCAAACCCAGGGCAGGCTACTACTGTAACTAGCTTCTCCCTAAAACTGATTCAATGTGAACTAACACACCATCATCATCTTAAAACCCAATTCTTTTCTTTTGAAGTTCAGCCACCCTTTCAAGTGTAAACAATTTTAATGAACTTTTCTAAGACTGTTCCTTTTCTGAAACAGGTGTGAGGAACTGCTGTGTTTGTTCTGATATTCTGAGCAACAGGAATACTTACAACAATCTTCATAAAGACAGCCAACCCCAAGTTAAACAGCAGTTGGCTCAACAACAAGGTAAAAAGTCATACAAATATGGTATTTTAAAACACATATATACACGCATATATTAGAAGAGGAAATGGCCTTAAACTGCACCAAGGGAGATTTAGGTTCGATGTTAGGAAAAATTTCTTCACTGAAAGGGCTGTCAGGCACTGGGACAGGCTGCCCAGGAGGTGGTGGACACCATCCCTGAAAGGATTTAAAAGATGTGTAGATGTGGCACCTGGGGACATGGGTTAGTGGTGGACTGGGCAGTGCTGCGTTAAAGCCTGGACTCAGTAGTCTTAGAGGGCTTTTTCAAATGAAATGATCCCATGATATATAGGATTAAGTTCCAAAGTAATATTTTTATAAACAAAGATTTGAAAAACAATTTCAAGCATGTTCAGGACTATTTTAGTGCTCAAGAAGTTTGCAGTTATAGTTAATATTATTATGAAGTTACTTCATAAAGCAATTTGCATTTGAAAATTTTATTTTGGGTAAGCTATGGTTGGAGTTACATGGTTCCAACAAACAAGAGTTTTACTATGGAATAGAAGTGCTGTACAGAATGAGGGTCATTAAAGATTCAACCATATAACTAGAGAAATTCTAATGACCTATCATACTAACAGTGAAATATATGGTAACTACAATATAAGATTATATAACTAGAATATATGGCAAACTAGAATATAAGGCTACGGTCTCTCTTTTTATACCAAAAAAGATTTTTATTTTAGTTTGCACACCCAATTATTCAAAAAAGTCTTATAGAAGATAGTATAGAACAGTTGGGTCATTCTTGATTCTCTGATTCAACAGCATTAGAGAGCTATAAAATATTACCACTGTCTATGACCAAGTACAAAAATTCCATTCACCTCCAACTATCCCCAGAATAAAATATGAATACTGTCACAGGATTATAGCAATTTTTAAGCAAGTTCTTGCCTGCATGTTTTGCAAGGTAGTTTGATTTTAGGATAAACTACTAGCCTTCAATTGCTAAGATCTTTAAAGGCATGTTGAACCAATTACAATGAACTATATATTGCCCTGAATAAAGTTACTTTTAGCATATAAAAGGATAATTGTTTCCCCTTTGTGTCCTTTCCCTACTAAATAATGGTAATGACCTCAAGGTCAGGCATTTCCAGGAGTTAATGATGGCACGGGTTAAGGGCACTCAGCTGGTCATCAGCTCCTATCCATCTGTCATTATTGCTTTCACAATTAAGGGTTTTATTAGAGTTTCTTGTTTGTTTTGTAAGCCATACTGACCAGTGTGGAATCCAAGCTAGTGTCTCAAAGAAAACATTAATAATTCCAGTTTTTCTCTTATATAGCAGTTTGGTGTAATTTCAATTGTTCAATACAGAGCAATCTCCAGTATATTAAATGAACTGTCATAGAAAACAATAAAGTCTGCAGAAAAGCATCATGAACAAAAGTTTAAAAACTGTCTGTATTACTTACCGAGAGCTGATGAGTCATGAAGTGGTCTTCGGCGCTGATTCGTGCCAGAAAATGGGTAGTAGGGTGTTCCAGGTTTTGCAGAGGATGACAGCTGACCTGGACTTCCAAGCCCCATATCAGACCGAAGCAGACTAGACTACAAAAACGCACAGGGAAAAGTCAAAGTAAGCTCTATAACAATGCAGCTGTTAATATGCCAGGCTAACAAACTATTAACCACACATACTGCTCTTGGCATTTATAGGAATTTACTGGGATTTAGTGAAGGTTCTAGAGTTTTAAAAAATGTAGACCTTTTAAAAATCAATGTTCAGAGTATGTACCACAGCATAATTCAGAAAGGCAGATCAAGTTCGGCTGTCAGCCTCCAAAAAAGCCATAACCATTTTCAATTGAAAACATCTGAAAGAATCAATTAATATTTAAATTTTAAACAAAAATCATAATGCTTTGTTTATTTTGCAATATAACACCTCTTCTGTTACACAATATAAACATAATTGATAAAAACTGCAAAGAGTTTATAGTGTGACATTAAGTTTTAGCACATACGTAGAAATCAAGACTTAGATTATGTTCATAAAAACATGGAATAAAATTGTCCAAAAAAAAACCAAATGCAGACAAGAGATAACAGAGTAAATTAATGAACAGAACATGATAAATTGACACTTTAAAAACTTCAAACTTACAATGTAGTTGAACCCTACTCTTTTTGTTCCCTTTTCATGCAGTAAAAATGAAAACATTCTAAACAATTAACAAGTGCATTATATGTTATTTGACCTCACATCATTTGGATTTCCTCTGTAAAACTGAAATGAATGTTGGTGATTTAGAAGAATGAAGTTTTTCCACAGGTGGTGCTACACTTAGCCTTGTTTTAGTCTGAAAAATTCTGACTTGGAGTGAAACCCATGGAACTGTACAGAAAATGTACCAGGTGGTAAAAATTCACTGTGTTTCACTCCTGGCTGTTGCATACAGCTTTCCTCAGAAAGGAGCCTCAGAAGCAATTTGATTTCTTCAGCCATGGTCAGTACATGGTGCAGCCTTCCCAGTATAAGGGGGCAAAGCATAGCTGTCAGCTGTTTTGCTTAGACTCATCATTGTCAGGTGATGCTAAGACAGAAACTGCTGACTGGAGTAACTTTTATACCAAAACCCCACCAAATTTCTCCTTCAGCCTCACTGTTCTCAAGCCAACATTTCTCATCCCCTCAAACTGCTCTCCACAAGGAGCCCTCATGCCCCTGAAGGTTCCAGAGGTTTCACAAAACCTGCTTGTGGGCTGGATTATGACAGGAACCACTCCAGTGCTGCTGCCTGCTTGGGATACAGCAGCCCACTGGGATAGCAGCAGAGGCCATTCATTGCTCCTGCCTCTCCTCACCTTCCCTTCTGAGGCCCAAATACCTCATTTATAAATAAATGTATTTTTTGGATTATACTAGATCATCGAAGGTGATTCTTCTGGCATGATGAGTTGTGAAAGGCAAGCTTCACTCTCACATCTTACAGTAAGGTACACTAAATGCCTTCTACCGTGCCATGCACTGGGATTAGCAGAAAATGCAGACTTCATATAGAATTACAGAATATTTACAAAATAAGCTTTTTCTCTGCATTGTATCACCTTTGAAATTTCTCTCTCTTACTTGTTTGATGACTAATTTGAGCATGAAAATCTTATATTTTAATTGAATGGAGTGGGATGTGAAAGAATCACCCCGTCACAAACTAAAGGAGGGCCCAAGATTGTTCACTATTTTATACGAAAGTGAGAAGATCAAAATTTATTAAAAATGTTAGTGCATAGAAATAGCTTCCCCTCAGTTCAACTTCTTCATTGTTATTCTTACAAAAGTCTTTGAATCAGAATTCTTAATCTGAAACTCATATTAAAATGAGATACTCTGATAGGGGAGACAAAAGTACACAGCAAATACACACATGGGGAAATCTGCTGGTGGGCTGTTCCAAGGTCTTCTAATTTTTGTTTTGGTCATATAGTTAAGAGTTTATTGTTTTGCAGAAAATATTATGAACAGCAGAATATCTGGCTTACTCAGTATAAATCTGAATTTAGCAAAGATACTATTCTAAACATTTACTACAGTTTTAGAGGTGAACACTGTGTGGGAAACATGGCCAATGTTTTGTGAAAAGCAGCTCCTCCAAACCAACACTGGCCAGAAGAAGATATGAAACCAGTTCTCACTTAGCCCAACACTTGACCTTCTTGACCAAGAATACCCAGGACTGAAGGAAAATTTCTTTACATAGCCTGTGGGGAAGGGAGGAAGTATTACGATAGTTGTCATTTCAAGTAGCTGAGGCAAGGTCCCCCTCCCAGAATCACCACTGAAGCTGGTAGGGACCTCTGGAGGTCAGCTACTGCAGCCCTGCTTGCTCAGAGCAGCTGCCAAAAACAATTAGGAGCTACGGCCCATTCACATTAAAGACAACCCTCCCTCCTGATCACTGGAGGGATTTTGGAAATGCAATGGGATCCATACAGATGCTTCCAAAAAAAGGGGGTGGGAAGGCTCCTAGTCCCTCTGTTCCCCTACTCATTAGGAGATGGGGAAAGATTTAAAAAAAAAAAAAAAAAAACCAAAAAACCAACAAGTAAAAACTCTTGAATACATTTCTACAAAGTCATTCTAAAAGGCATGAGTCTGTAACTTTTCCAGACTTAACCTCCAACCTTTATTTCATGGCATTTGCCACTCTTGCTCTTGTCCTAAGTGTTCCAGTTCTTGACATTTTCACCGGACCCTGAATTTCAAAGCAGCCTGGTTTCAATAACATTAAGTTAGCATATAATCACTATAGTAAATACACAGTAAATCTCAAGCTGTGCAACACACTCTGAAGAAGTTTTCTGATCTATACTGTTTTGGGGTAAGAATTTTTTTATTTATAAAAAAGGATTAAAAAACCAAAACAACACAAAACCACAACCCTCTTCTACCATTGGTCCAATCAAATGAAACATCTGTTTAGAATTTTGTAATTGTTCCTCAATCTTCCAAAAGAAAATAAAAATAGATGTCATTAGTTCAGCTCATTGATTTTTCTGCCTGTTTGAACCAATTGAGAAAAAATATTGATTAGGACTGATCCTTTCCTAAGGGCATCTGATAAAGAAAGGAATACAAAAATACCACTGAGGATAGCAAAAAAGCTTTGTATTATCAGCATCAAGCTTCTCCTAACTAAGTGCCCGAGGTCCCTGCGCAGAGGCAGATCACTTACACATGTAGTTAGGGGCATTCTCCACAGAGAACCTGCATGCTCACTCTGAACCTCATCTGCCAAGCACACATCCAATTACTAAAGAATAATCAATGACTGGTTATTCTCCTGAATGCTTGTCCGAGTCCTTGTCTGTATTACCATTGTCAATAAACAGGCATCACCCCTAAAAATTTAACTGTTTGGATTTTATAATGCATATAGCCAGTCTCAAGATACACAAAAAGTTATTTAAAGAAATGTTTTCCCTAAGGAATGAGTGTTCAATAACCAACTGGGAAAAAAAAAAAAAAGGAAAAAAAGGCTTTTATTACAATCAGCTAAGAGCACGGCAAGCCTGATTCCAAAGAGAAAAGAGAAAAAGATGTAAACATGCCTGCTTTACTTTTCTGATTTATCCCTTTCAGAGAAACCAAGAAACAGTTTTGACAGCCTCAGGGGAAATGGCCTGACCCAAATAGCAAAGTCCTTCACAAGGGCCACTATATCGACAAATGCTTTAAAGGGGTCACTATCCTAAAGAGTATTCTCATAAAAATGAAATGCAGGGGAGTCATCTATTCAAGAATTGCAAGGGTGAGGGAAAAAGAATCATATCTACATATAGGGGGTGGATTTATGCACTTTTGTCACAGAAAACAAGTAACTTTGCATTGCTTGCACGAAAGTGCAGCTGCAAAGGTAACTTCCATTCAAATTAACAAGCCAATCAACCATATGCTTATATCAAAATGATATACCTGAGATTTTAAAAAAAGCTCCTTAGTCAACTTATTTTTAAATGGTTCTTAAATTGATTCTTTCAAAGAATTTAAGCGTGAAAGTAAAAAGTAATTTGACTAATTCCAAAGTTTTCTTCTCCCCAGCCCAACTCTGTGACTCTTTAGATTTGATTTGATGCCAAAACACTGCTCTGCCTTCAGTGAACTTCTAGGACACCAGCCAGCAGAATTCTAACATGTTGGTAAATAATTCTTTGATTTTACTTTGATATAAAAAAGAAAGTGGACAAGTAAAGGCCTACAGATGTCCTTATGTAATATTCCTTGCAGCTCTCTAGAATTTAGGCTCTATGCAGACAGGAAAGCCAAGCTGTCCTGAAAAGTACACAAGCAGTTTTAACAAATAGACTCTATACATTGCCTATATAAAGTTTTACCTATTCAAAAATGCATTTGTTATAGGCAGGTAGCCTTGTGCTTCTTGGTCGAAATCTTGTTCACATTCTTTTCTTAAACACAAACATTGGCAAACACTTTTAAGAACTCAAATTTTCCCAGTGTAACCATAGCCAAACTGTGCAATAGTTTCATCCAAATACAACTGTGTGCCTTTACATTATTCATTATTTTCTATCAAAAGAATAATATGGTTGAGAATAAAAGCATTAGCCCATTATATGCAACTGATTATGACAGGCCCATTATGCTGGCATAATAAGGCAGGCTGCTTTGGCAGTGAAATGAGAGCTGCAACTCACCAACCGCAAACTTAGATCTTGAAAACCTCCCCAACAGTCAACTAGATTCAACTAGATTTTATTTTTTCTATTTTTTTGCATTAGCTTCCTTTTCATAAAGTTTATGCTTTCAGTCCTAGTAGTCAGGCTGTACCTACTTAAAGCAGGAAAACTGTCTAGAGGTAAAAATAAGTACTTGAGTGTTTAGTTAAAAATTGGGAGCTTGGATACGTTTTTACTTTTACAAAATAATGTAATGCAACACCACTCATCTCAACCAAATCCCTCCATTATCCCGCCACAGTCGCTGACAAACTCACTTGGCATCTCTCTATTTCTCAGAATTACACAGAGCAGATGGCAAGTGCATTCCATGCCTTACTGTAAACTCGAAATGTTGTCCTGGGTAGAGCACAAGTTTCATGTGCATGTCGTTTTTACTCAATGAGCTCTTTGGTTGACTTAGAGCATGGATATAATGTGTCTCAGTATTGCATGTCTTGCCTTATAGATAAACATGAAAAATTTGCATAAGCTGGGTTAAAAGAACATAACAAAAAAGAAAAGCCAAACTCTAGTAAACTTGCAAAATCCCTCAGCAAAGTTGTATATTTTGTTATGGTGTTTCCAAAGGAACACCCAGCACAACACTAAAACATTAACAAATAATTGCTCTGAAATCCTAGTATGGTAGAGAGGTTAGAGCTGTAAAAAGACCATTCACTCAAGTTCCACATCACGCAGTTTAAGACAAAAATATAACTAAGATATAAAGTGTTGAATTTCACTTTACTCAAGTCTCCAGTCTTTGGAAACTGTAATGAATATGCACTCCAAAATAGGAGCTGAATTTGGGAAAAACACTGACATATGATGTAAATTCATTTTAAATTTAAATTTTAGAGATATGTTTGCAATTATCAGCATGTTGTTAAAGAATCTCATCCTGAGAATATCATCAAATAGTAATGTGAAATACAGTGTTACCATTTTGAGAACAAAGGGACTCTGAATGAGTAATCAATAGCAACTGGCAGAAAATGAGGCATTAATTATGATCCTCTCTAGTGTTTTGTCTCAAACAAGGTTTCATTAAATATATTGTGGTAACCTGTACATCTTCAAGCCATTACCAATAGATTTGATCAGATACATTTTTGGTCTGTTTCAGGTGGAGGAAAATATCAGAATTAGAAAACCAAAACAACATCTAAAGTGTTATATGATAACTTGAGCTTTTTTTTCTTGATCAATTTAAAGGAAATCAGGGGTTGCTAATAAAACATCTCAGGAGAGGATCCTCTAACAACATGTTGATAATTGCAAACATATCCCTCATTTTTAAAAAATACTTAGGTCTTATAATCTCAATGTAGTCTCTTGAAAATTTAATTATCATCTCCTATACCTAAAGTATCATGCAGGTTTGAGAAGATAATGACAGTCATCCATCAACTGCATCCTGCCAGTGTAATCAGGCTAATCTAGCTCACTGGATTAAAAACCAGCTACCTAGGGTACTAAATACCAAAGCGATGCAACATCGTAAACAAAATAACATTTAGCCTTACTGTCTTTCCAATTAATGTTTACACCAATGAAGATCAAGTTATCAATATATTCTCTTTTTATGCCAATGCTTTTCCAGATCACCATGAGCTGCTTATTCATGTGTGTACCTAAGCAGAGGCTGCTACCATGGCAAATTCTGTTCATGTGTAAATATACTGGGACTGAGCACAGAGACAGAAGAGAGAGAAGAAAGGAGTTTATTCAGAATTACATATATGGGGGGGGGGGGGGGGGGTTTAGCAGTGAGGAAAGCAAAGATTAAATGCAAAGGGAAGGAATCATTTTGTATTCTTTTTGCATCTAAATGTCTTTAAAGCCCCTGATTAATACAAATATTTTGAAGGGTCCCTTCCTTCTCCTTTGCAATATTGGCTTTCTTGCACTGATGCTGCATATTGGCAAGACTACAAATTCAGTTTTACGCTTCTAAAGCAGCACCCTGCTGATGTTGGTGTCCAATCCCGGAGGTTATGCTGGCTCAGCTTGTCTTCATTCATCCCCCCCGGCAAGGTATTTTTGCGTTGCTGACTGAATTCTAGGAAGGCATTACTAAGCATTGTGATTACAGGTCAGGCACCCCTCCCTTTGCCTTTGAATCTTTTCACTACATTATGAAAACAGTAATTTGAACAGCTTCCTTACTATGATTATACAAAAGCTACTTTCTGGAGAACTCCAAAATTCTACAAGAGAAGCTGCTGAGTGGTTATTCATTTATTTTTTTAATTTTTATGGTACCAGCCTCCTTGCTTTCCTTTATGATTATAAGATATTAGCATGAGGAGTCAATATTTAAATAAAAGATCTTATGCTGAGTCTTATTTACAGAAGCCAGACTATAAAGGATAGTATAAAGCTCAAACTATGCATCTGTTCATCCCTCTGCATCTTCAGCAAAATTATTTAAAAATATTTCAGAACATTAGTAGATCATCTCATGCATACAGTATGGAAGCTGTACATCTCCTCTCCCACACAACTAAGAGAAAAAAAATCTCTCTTGCTCTAAGCACCAAGTCAGAAAATTATTAACATGATGAGGGTACATTAATAAAGCAACCAGTTAGTTGTTAGGACTTAACATGGAGAAGTCATATGTTTTCACATGTGATCAAGGGAGAGCTCAGTTCAATACTAGGGTGCTAGGAAATGGCCAGGAAATATCTTAGGCTACAGTCCTCTCTCCTGAATAAACATTATACTTCTCTTCCTGCTTTTTTAGAAACCTGTACCATCAGGAGCACCAGTGGCTCGAAAAGCACTCCACAACACAGCTGAAACTAATACAAGCTGGATGGTTTAGTTCCATGAAGGAGGAAGGTAAATGAGAAATCCTGTGCTTCCTTCCACCACTGAGTGACTGCCCAAGCTCTAGTCTCTCCCACCCATCCCAGGAAGCACTGCTCAGTAAGAGGTTGCCTACATCACTCAACTCCCCCATCCCAATCCTACTCAGGGCCTCTACTCTTGACACCAGTTATTTGTGCAGATGTGAAGTTTGGGAAGGGACTCTACCTACCTATTAATTAAAAAAGGAAAGTAAATGGGGGCTTAACATACTAGAGCAATTACAGACAAAAGGAATACATACTTCAAGAAAATCCAAAGGGCAATCCAGCTCATTCAGATAAACAGGCATGACTAGGAGTACAGAGCTGAGCTAATATTTTCCCCATCCTCCACTAATACCATAAATTTGTAACTGAGAAGCACCCAGCTCTGAGGCAGTCAGTTTAGCTGGATGCAAATAGTAATTCACCAAAGAAGTTTTATCTGCACTCTGTGCTATAACATTATTTTTACTTCCTTATGTAGCAACATGCAAGATAGTGTGTATATATATTAATTTACAGAATATTCATAACCTTAAATACAATCAAACACAAGCAAAAAATAAAGGTGGCAAGAAAATTTGACAACCCTAAATAGTGTGAGAAAGAGAAGGGCAAAGACAAGAAACTGTTTGCCTGGTAAGGCATTGAAAATTATTCCTTACGGAACTGCTCACCCTTTAAAAATAGCATCCCTCCTCCAACTACAACAAATTCCTAACACCTGCTACCCACTTCATTCCAGGGGGAATGTCTTCCCTGATTAACTTCAGGTGGTCACCTCCAGCACTGGAAAAAGAAATCTAGCCTGTGCCCCATACATTTTTACTTTCTAAAAAGGTTCTGCAGACTCCTTATCTGCTGAGTGACAGGAGATATTTTCCCAATAGCACAATAAGTAATTCACTTCTAATAAATCATGGTGAACAGAAAGTTAATATTGCTTGATTCTATTCGAGAAGTAAAATGAAGCAAAATAAACTAAAGTTCAGGCATTCCATCTGCCCTAAAACTATATATCCCTCTCCCCAGTCCCAATCTTTTAAGATGGTATCAGCTGGCAGCATCCAGAGTCACTGCTTCAGTTAACATTGTGTCAGCCTTTCCTTCAGCAGCTGCATTTCTTAGAGATTGATAGCTCAGCTGTAAAAATCTGCTTCAGGGAGACACCTGATATCAAAAGTGTCAGAGAAGAAGAGATTAAAAAGAGAAAATTTACAAAATAAAATCAGTTTTTCAGCTTTAAAGTTATATTGGTATTAAAAATCCACACATGTACAAGCCTTAATATTTTTTATACTTATAACTCAGTATTACTTGGATTTAAGGAGACATCATGTTCTCTATACTGTTTCTAAAACTGTGAGGAAGGAAGAAAAGCAACTGGTGCCACCGCTTGTAGTCTTTCTAAGGTCTCACTCATCAGAAAGGTCCAGAAAATGATGTAATCTTCTGCCTCATTGGAAAGATCCATCTAAAGCATCCTCAAACATACACTAGGAGTGAGGAAGAAGAGCTTTCTTGTTTAATAGACACTGGTTAGCAGAAACCCTGGCAAAGCATCCTAGGAGCAACTGCAGTGTCAGGCTGCCACACTGATCCTCGGGGCTACACCTGCAGCCTGAGGATGATTTATCTGGGTGCCTCCATACCCATCTGAAGAACAACCACCTTGGAAAATTCAATGTGCTACAAATATATTTTTCTAGTCTAACTCTTGCATTTTAAGTAACCCCTCAGCTGTCAGAAGCCACTAAAACCCTACTCTACCCCACTATTCATAATCACTCATTTCTTTCACTGTTGTCACTTCTGAATTTTTTGTTCTCACGAAACTTGTATTTCCAATTACATTTTTCATATTCTTCACTACTTTTCCATTTTTGTCAGTAAATCTCATTTTTGCTTCCCACATACATTTTACACATTCTTATCTCCTACCATTCACATTTTTGTCTGTATGCTTATTCTTACAGCTGTTTAATGTTACCTGATGCTTTACTAAAAACATTAAAATCAGTTACTCTTCTCCATTACACCAAATACACATCTTACAATTACATAGTTTAGGAACATATTAAAACTACGTTTAAGTTGGTGCTATTTTCTTCTATTAATTTTTCTCTATGCATTAAACTGGCATCTATGTCTTTGTTTTAACTTTTGCTTGCTTAATCCTCACCACCCTGACAGTAATACAAAAAAGTTGCCATTTTTGCCTATGCACAATATGAACGGGCTTTTATGTTCTCCCTAGACAGCTCAAATTTCTGGAGTTGTACCCTTATACTTCCATAGCTGTTAGAGAGTGAGCTCTGAGATAGTACTTGCCCCGACATTGCAGAATTGTTCTTTAGGTTTGAATTCTGCTCAAGCTGCTTTAAAGTCTCTTTAAATTTTTAAGAGGCAAATTACTGACTATGCAAAGACAAAGTAACACACACTTGCAGACATTTCTTTTGCTGAAGTGATCATCTGTTAAATTGCCCAAGAAATTGGTGCTAAAGGCATTTTTCGAGTTTATTTCAAAAGTTCTTGTAGTGTTTGCTAAGAAACAAATTTTTTTGCACAAAAATAAAACAAACTTTTGAGCCCATTAAGGATGTTACAGCTAACAGATACAGTCTTAACATGCCACCATTTTATTCTTTAATAAATAGCTAAATTTGCAGACAACAAGATGTAAACCTTTAAAGTTCCATGTTAAATGGTGAAGAAAGGAGAAATTGGTAAATTTTGAAAAGTTGTCTGAAATCATGTCTTAATATGTTTACTTGAAGTATATTCCCATAAGGAGCACTAAGTATGGTGTTAATGTGCATAAAATGCTACTGTCATACTGCAAAATTCAGGCTAATTTAATAAAGCCTGATGTGCCTTACATCATGTTGCAATGATGCAATAATATGCTGCTAAATGAGTCACCTCACATTAGCTTCATGGCAACAGCAGAGTTGATGGCTATTGAAGGGAAAATGGGGTAGCAATATTACTGGAAATATTGATGGACCAGCTTTCTATTGAATTTTTTTCATCCAAGAAAAAGCTGCCTTATTTATTACCAACACACGCAAAACTTATACAGTAAGAGCAGCAGAAATGAGTTAAAAATCCATCAGCCACTAAATAAAACATAGGTAGCATACACAGTATCATATAGATTGTCCACATGTTCTCAGTGTAGTGCTATATATTTCATGCAGTATGTATAAATATCAGGTACTATAGAGTAGTGTATATTTTATACATTATTTTATATATATAGGATTGTATATAGTCTAAGTGAAATGTATTTAGTAAATTCAATCCGTAGCTCCTTCCAGCATTTGTGTATTCTACAGTTTTATCAGCAGCAGTTTTTTCTAACAGTTTTACAACTTCTGAAGTGTCCCATCATCATGTAGACCATCGAGATTAATGAGTAAGAAAAATGGAGTAAATTAAGATACGACTCTTTACAGGAAGGCCACGCTTTAAACCACAAGTAGTGAATGCCTCTTTATTCCTGCCTAGCATCCATTACATTCAGCACTTGATTCTACCTCCCTTCCCAAACACAGGACAGTGTGTAGCCTTCAAATTATTATGAAGGGAGGATAAATGTGTTATCACCACACATCAAAAAATCCATCATGTCTATTTTTCATGCATGATTGTTTAGAATGAAAATAGAACATTAAGGGAATAGTCACCAACAATTTACTATCTTGAGCCTAGTGAGGCCAGTGGGGAGAGAATGTGCCAGGCACATGAGAACAGACACTGTGAGGCCAAAGGAGCACCCCCCCTGCCAATTATCCAGGGCACTCATGGGCTCCTGGGGATGAAGTTACCTTCTGTGAAGACCCACACAAACAATTAGAAGAATTAGTCTAACAGCTACACATGTACTGCACATTTATCTCAATTTCACTTTAAAAATAGTGCAGACCCCTGGCTTTTTTTGAGCTCAGACCTGTCAAACCAATGTGCAGTGACAGCTGGGGACCTTTTTGATGATACTGGAAATAGGAGTCATGAATTCAATATCTGAAGTCTAATCTTTCTTTTACATAAGCTACTGTTTTCAGTACTAAATCACACAAATGTGATTAAAATCTTTTTTATTACAAGAAGCTTTCTTAAAATTTAACCTTTACCTGATTTATAATTTGTGAAAAGAAGCCCTTCCCAAAACTGCAATTACATGGCCAAAAGGAATAGTGGTGTCCCCTCAAAAATCACAAACCACCACCCTCCCTCCAATTCAAAGACACAAAAAAGAGACTTTGTGTCAAGTCATGTAGCATCACATTTCATTCTGACAGGAAAATAGAGTTTTTAATATTTCTTCTAAAAGCTGTCAATTTTTTCTCCAGGTAAAGATTTTTTATGTTCATCTAAATCAGCTCTGCATAAGCCTCAATTTGTCATCTTACCTATCCACTTAGAGTCTATATACTTTTGGATTCTCCTTTTTGGCTTGCTTAAAACACCTGATGGAACAAAAACCTGAAAACAAGCACTTCCTGCTAATAAAATATTGGCAAATTAGCCATATTTACATTCTTGTGACTAAATGTTACAGCTGAATCAGATTCCATTACCTAAATTGCTCAGGTTCTTAAGCTACACTGAAAATCAATCACACTTCAACTCCTACAGCCTAAATATAAAGCCTGTAGGTAGCGAACAGTCCCTACAAATCACTGCTTAGATTATTTTCAGTAAAAGGTGAGAATGAGTCTGAAACATCGCAGTTTACAGTGGTTTTGAAAATTTTCATTGCAGCCTTCTGTAAGTTCAGAAAGTAAAACTTAAAACTCCTCCCACTTCTGTACCAGGTTATTAATACCCTTTACACAAGTAACATAAGGAAAGGAGGTAGAAGAAGGACGGATTCAAGAGTATTTGGGGAAGTTAGGTATTTTCAATTCACCTGTACCTAATAACACACTCAGGAGACTGACTGGCTCTTGCCATTTTACCATTTCAGAAACCTTAGTCACTGTCCTTGAACTCCTGGTTCAGAGCAGAGACTAGGAAAGAATGGCGTTGGTTGGTTTCCAAGAGGAAGAAAAGTAGTGGCTTGTAATTCCTCAACAACCTAAATTTCCTTTTTTTTTTTGAAGAATATTGGAAGAAATAGACTACAAATTTCAGAAGATAATGAAGAATTGATAGTGATTCAGCTGGAATACAGTATGTAAAATTAATTTCCTTCTCAGATTGCATAAGAGGTGTTTTAATAAGGCTTTTACCAATTCCACATTTCACAGGTGAACAGAGGAACTGAGGACAACTAAAACTAATGCTGAATACAGAGCGAAGCTGATTAAAAAACAGTCAAGAGTTTATGATCAACAGTGGGTGAATGTATTAACTGAGACTTTGCAGGCATCTGTTTTGGGCATCATTCCACCTCTTAATTAGTGACTTGGATGAAAAATGAAGACTACATTTACTAAATTCACAAAGCAAATAACCCATAAGGATCTACAAATGCAGTGCAAGCCTGGAATTCAAAATTGCACTAACAAATTTAGAGACTGTAGAAGGAACGTGTTAAAAAAGTAAATAGATTTTTGTACATGGAACCTGTAAACTGAAAAACACAGGGTGAGGAATAACAAGCTAGCCAGCATTACCATAAAAAGGTATTGGAAAATTTTAGATCACTGCGATTGAAATATGTAGCTGAGACTGGAGATTTGTTAGCAAAATAGGCAAATACCACACAGGAAAAAGTTCAGTATTGTCTGAAAGATCCAGGAAATTTCTTTTTGCCATAGTGTTAAAGGTGAGCTCCTTGACCTCACTTAAAACACTGGAATTCCCTAGGGTTGTGAACCTACTGGAGAACATTCAGAGCAAAGCATAAGCTTTTCTACTAATATTTCAGTCTGAGACAGAACCTGTTACATATCCACTGCTAAAATATACCTGCACTATACACACCCATGTAAAAATTAACTGCAGTTATGTCTATCTTTTCTAAGGACTCCTTATCATCTTAATCATCTAATGGTTTTTCCAGCCTCTACAGGCTTAAAAGAGAATAGATTCTTCTCCATGTCCACTGTCTGTAAGACAAGAGCTAGCTACTTTAATTACAGTGATGTTTAGATAAGGCACCAGGGAAACTTTTTGAGAGTAACTACACTCAAGTAGTGGAAAACAAGACCCAGAGTGGTCATGCAGTCTCTTCCATCTCTAGACTTTTTTGAGAACTGAGAACATGAAGCCTCTGTAAGGGACAATGCAGCCAATTCTTCATTTGGATTGTAATGACCTCTCATGATCACTTTAGACCTTCTCTATGACAGATTTCAAACACAGGAGCTGCAATGAGAGCTGTATTTCAAGCGCTACCATGCCATTTACAAAACCAAAAAAAACCTCTAAAGATTCAGAAATCCCACCACATTCCAAGTTAAATGAATTCAAACACTGTCAGATTTACCTGACAAAGACCAAAATAAAATACAAACTGTAATTTATCACATTAATCTAATGGAATTAAAATTTAATTCAAGGTTAACTCTATGTTCACTTTTTATTATCCTGAATATAAAACCAATACAGATTTACCTACAGTAACATTCTCCCCACATACTAAACATTTTAAAGAAAAAGAAACTGAGGGAGATTAAATAGTAGAAAGCTTATCAAAGTGATAAACAGAACTAAAAGAGATGTTAATAGAAACAAATATGTGTAAGATTCTAGGTTTAAAATAGCTATATGTAAAAAATTAATATTAAATGGTACTAGGTAGAAACAATCCTAAATATATAGAGTTATAAAAGGATTTTCCTCACTGAGAAACCAAACAACAGAAACTACACTCGTTCCTGCAAAGCAGAATAGGATTTTATGCAAAGTTCATATAAAACCATTTTCCAATACAAAACATTAACTTAATGAAAGAGTACTGTGGAAATTAATTTGCTTCCAAACTAATGTCAAGTTTAAGTTATTATATTTAAATACAGTACATACAGAGTTATTTCAACAATAGTAACAACACTAATACAATGTTTTACTGTCTAGACTGGCAATAATGTGACGCCCATAACTTTAAGGTAAAGAGCTATACTGCTTTTTGGGAGAATGTTACTGAAAGCTCACCCATACAGCTACAAATGGGTCTTTGTTTGCCACATCTGCGTTGCAGAGAAGTAGTAAAGGCTATGAGAATGATCCTTTCTTAATAGGGGAAGCATTGCCACATGGTGCTGCCCATTCACACTTCCCAAGCTACTAGTTAAAAACCAAGATGTCAAACTCATATGCTAAATTTTATCCTCCAGAAGAAAGACACCCCTGAAAATATCAGTTCAAAGGAAATAGTCAACCTACAGTAAAATTAAAAAAAGATTCCTCTTTGAGAAAATAAACATAAAGCAGGATCTTAGAATTATAAACATATTAGTTATTTAAATCTTTATCAACAGACACTGAATGTAATCACATGGTAATTATACTTTTCTAACAGTCAAATTTCCTGTACATTCGAAACAGACTTTTAAACAATGATCAAAGTATGCTTAGTCTGGCTCATTAGAAATCACATGAAGGAAATCATCACTCTAAAATGAAGAGACTCTACTTACTTGACAGCCTGGTAAGCCCGTGTCTCTACCATACAGTGGAAATGGACCTCTGTCTGAGGTTTTTCCTACAAAAGAAAGAAATTTAAAATGTGGTTATTTTTAAACTCCCCTAGACATCCACATCAATTGTCCGTATATATGCAATTCAGAAAATCTATTCACATCATAGTAAATTTACAAACATCAAGTTGAATGAAAAAAATCAGGTTTTTATACATCTGTGTTTCACACACTCAAACAACACTACAATAATAGATTACATATTTACCTAATAAAATTCCTTTTGTAACCAGTCAGTTACTATAAAATATTCCTATTCAGTATGTTTAAATACAAAAGGCAAAGGTCCATTTTCATTTCCATTATCAACAAGCAAAGGTAGAGACACTGAGACATTTCTCCTTCCTGCATGAAACTAACACTTAGCTGGTATCCATCTTAGACAATGAATATACTGAGCAATAAAATAAAACCACATGAAAAGCAAACAAAAACTTCATTCAGAACAGTAAAACTCACGCCAACCTTAAACCACGGCTGATTCATTCAGCTCAACACTCACCCCTACATCCTTAAAAATCTTTTTGTTTAATGTACATGTTAGTGTTAATGTTTAATGATAAGCAGGTATAAAACTCAAGCAAGACAACTGGGCAAGACAGCAAAACATATATTATTTTTGCCAAATATGCAATCTTTGCCTGTAGGTAGCACATACAGAACACTGTGCCTCATGCAGAGTGGCTGCCTTCTGATGTTGCTGTCTGAGGTCACAAGACATTAGCAATGGGTTTGCCAGTTCCAGGAAAACTACTTACTGCTGTATTTGTTAGGTATGCCACCAAAATGGCATATTTGTATATTAAAACTCAGTGTGCAAGTTCTCCAGTAGAGCTCAGGATCAACACCTTGAAAAAAATCTTGAATAGAAGCCCGCTGAACAATGCCAAGCATCAGACACTCATCAAGTATGTGTATAACAGAAAACACCGTGCATGTGCCTGCCCTAATTATGACACAGTTAGGACTCAGTAAAACCCTGTACCACTACTCAGAGTCTTATCCAAAAGCAAGCATTAATTAACCAGATCTACCCATTTGAAAATGAATGCTATCTCACCCAACTAGGCATTCCCTTTGCAAACAATGTGTGTGTTCTCCTGTCCTAATAAGAAGAAAAAGTAGCCTTTCTTCCACATTCCCATTTCAGGGATAAATAGCTACATGATATTGCAATTGCACTTCAAGAATAGGACTTCCTTTGCTTTTTCTGATTTTTCTCTCTTAGTACCAAAAATCCCTAAATATAATTTCATAAGAGGAGAATATAAAGTATGCTTTTTGGTCATTTTAAAAGTGCATCTTGTGTAAGCAGGGAGGAAAAACAAGTCTGAATCTCTTGGAACCACATCTCTGCAAGATTATAATCTTGATAACTAGCACTGGTATGGTCAACAATAGTTTGCTTGAAAAATGGCAGCTCTGCTGTAACAAAGGGAGGAAAAATTTTACATTTTTCTGCCGAAGCAATTTGCCTCTAACAACTATCAAGCACCAAGCAAATAAAATACCTAGCATGCAAAATTATAAGTAGTAGGATGAATCATGCTGTTCATATTAAACCAGACTCAGCATTTTCTTTCCAGAAAATGAGAATCTCATATCACATGATAAACAACTTTGACTGAAGTATGCAGTATTCCAGGCAGGCTTTAAAACAAATATTTGTACAAGAGTCAATTACACAGGCTCGAAAAATTATGATGTAAATTATGGTTTGTGTAGCAAGCAAGAAATTGTTAGATAAGAATGCATAAAATAAAGTTATTTAAATGTTATATTTTTTTAAAGTATGGCAGATTCATATTAAAGGAGAAAAGCTTACTAGAACAGCCCAATCCATGGTAAATTTGGTTCTGAGAAGTGACCAGGAAAAGTCAAGGCTTTCTGATGCTGTAGTGCCTAAATATTTATCAAAAATTAGTTGGAGCAAATTAACATTTAACCTGTGTTCAAATGCCTCAGCTTTTCAATGAAGGGTTTGGAAAACAACCTAGGATCAACTATGAGAGGATGCCTTTCACAGATAGTGTCCTAAACACATTCCCAGTGCAAGCACTTAGACAGGACTCTCAAACTTGCAGTAGTGCCACAATGTTAAAGGTACACATTTTTTAAACACCAAAAATTAACAGGCACACACTACAGCAACACACATCGAGCCCACACTCAAGCCCTGCTCCTGGCTGTCTCTCAAACTATGGAACTGCACCCTGTGGTCCCTCATGTGGGACTGGAACAATGTCAGCAACTTCATCGTCAGGTTAGCACAGCACAAGGATGGGACAGAGGTGAGCAATCCTGGGCACCATTAGAGCACATTACAGGAGTTCACTGAAGCCCCTGAAGCTTCAGTGAGAAAAGATCAAGGTTGCCCAGCATCATGCTGTCTGGCCATAGCACTTCACTACCAACACAATGGAAAAGGTGACAGTACAGATTTCAAATTGCCTGTTGTCATTTCAACACACTTCAGCTGCTCCAGTCTAGGCAAAATGCTAATCTCACTATTCAAACCTTTGTAAGCTAATGTCACAGGTAATGTTTATTTCTCAATAGAAAGAGAAAATACTTAGCAATACTTCACAAGTACTTGAAAGGTGGGTAACATTCTTGTTGGTTTACAAGAAGGTAGGTCCCATACACACTCTCTGATCAATGCATGGGCAGCCTCTAGCATCCAGTAAAGTTCATACACATGGCCAAATATATCAAAGGAGAGTCCCTTTGTTGGTTTTTAGCTTATGAAATACCTTTCTTATTTACTCATACTCTCTACAGATTGACAGAAGAGCATAAAAATGTAGAGGTTACAATAAAACCCAAACCTACTGGAGTGCCAGCGCTTATGAGAATGCAAACTTTAAAAATACAGTGAGACTGAGAGCCAAAGCAGACCCTGAAATGACTTGCAGGTTTACCCCAGAAGACTTGCAGTTGGGTCTTTTTCACCCCCTCTCAGGTCTTGTCTCAGTCAGTGCTCACTACACAGATAGCAGTAGTCTCTTTTGCATTACAGCTGGAAATTCAGAAACACTAATGCTCGGCATTTTGGGGACATAAGGAAATTCACTATGGCACCCGACATTAATTAGAAGGAGAGGAGTCTGCAAAAAACACTAAATTACAAAATCCTCATCGAACACTTTCATTTGCACAGGTTTGTGTAGACATGGATGTAAGGAAATGTGCAGACATATCAGCTGGGAAGGTAAAGCAGATGCCCAGATGAAGTTTATTTCCTCTTCAGATCTGATTTTATTTTCACACAACAAAAAAGTTAGATGCTGTCATTTTAGAATAAAAATCTATGTCTTGCTTACAAAGAAGCATCATGGTAAACTTTTCTTCAGTTTATGTACTAGTGGCTCTACATACCAGAGTTGTGCATTCCAAGCAGATTTGGAATAAAGCAAGAGACATTTAAAAACAATTGAGATGGTTATATACAAAAAATTTACATTTGCACAGGTCAATTCACAAGGCATTTGAATATTTTAATAACTTGGAATTAATGTGCTTTATTGGGATTTCGGGGTTTTTTTGAATTTTCATGTGTTTTTATCAGGAAAAACTTCAAGGACCGAGTCACCACCTAACAGGCTTAAAGTTCAGGGACTATGGAATTAAAAGAAACCCAACCAAGAAAATCCCACTAGGCATTTGGAACCACAAATATTTCCCAACGGTGTAAATTTAAAACCTTGACACATTCTCTATCAATTCAAACATTAATAGGCATTTAGTAAATAATTTTTTTTCTCTTGCAATCACTTGTCTAAATGTGATATGCTCACAACTTAATATAGCCTTTGAATACCACATGAGGAATTGTCTTCCACAATACATCTACATGTGTAACAGCTGTGCAGCCTAAATACTCTTAACACAGAACGAACTGAAACAGCAAGATGCAAAGTGATAGTGAGCTGAAAACAGCACTACATTAACTCAGTTGAGGACTACTTCAGTGAATGTGCTATAAATGCCTGCCAGTATAAAACAGCCTTTTCCCACTGCTAGATAATGCTTGGCTTATGAGAAGATGACAGAACTCTCAAAAAATTATTTCAATTCCCACAGAATTAACCCTTTACAGACTGAAGATCTTTCTGTGCATTGCTAAGAATTTGTTTGGTTGGCAATATGGAAAGCAACAACATCTTTTAATGAAGCAATGTTTATCATTCAGTATGAATGCTATAGTGACCACAGCTGGCAGCTGCTCTGTTTGTCAGACATGAAATATGTCTGCCCTACTTGTACAGAGAATCCAAGTGAATACTGAAGCTTGTTTTTACAGTTTCTAAACATCATTTCATCACTGATATAACACTTTGAACTGGTCCCTACAGATAGCCTACCCAAAAGTCAGTTTATAACAAAACATTGTTGACAACTTTGAGAATTTATTTTTCTTTTCAAGTTATTAAAATAGTGTTGGTAATTCATCTAGAAATGAATTTTTATACAGCTTTCTCCCCCTCCACATCCAGCAAAGTATGTGTCTTTGTTACCCACAGAATGAATACATTCAAATAATTTTTCATATGCAGATCCAATGTATCAAGGAACAAGCTTCACAAGCTACACTGACAGGCACATACAAAAGATACAAGAAAAACCTTCAACAAAGACATTTTGCTACTAATCAATATTGCTTTCCAAATTACCATGAAGTAGAAAGTACACAAAGTTCATAGAATAAGATTATTGCAGGTCTGCTCTTTATTTTTTAAAATTTTGTTGGCATTAAAAATTTCTTATTCAGTAATTATTCAGTACAGTGGAAAAAAAATTGTTTGATTAAAACACAAGTCCATCCCTGCTCCTAGGACTTGTTGTGTTGCCTTCATTGAGGCAAGACTGACACATGCAGCCATAAAAATTTTTACTATATATCCATACATTTCCCACAGCAGCAGAGGAATAATTTCTTCCTTTTCTACTGCTATATAGCCTACTCATTAATAGAGGCTGTAACAGTTTTAGTATCTTCTCTCTAGCATTTAAAAGATCTGTAATGCACACATGTATATATTGTGAATACATATCAAAATACAACATACATTTTTCCTTATGATATTTGAGACCAGAACTCCTGGAAATGAAACAGATCTGGAGCAACACAATTTGAAGAAATGGCTTAAAACAAATGACCTCCTATTCTCTTCATGACAATGTTTAAGTATTATTGGCTGATGTGTGCCAAGCATGCTGCTGGCTGCACTAAGGATGTTTAACAACCCAGTGCCAACAAGTGCAGCTGCTGGACTTGCAGCACCCTCCTCCTGTTCATCCCAAGCCAAATTACTCACTCAGCTATGAACAATGAAGCAGCAACACAGGAAAATGCCAAGTGCAAGTGAGATTAGTGATAAACTACAGGATCCCTACAGAGGTCAGTGATTAGCAGGTCCCCAGTCGTAATCACTTTCCTAACCTAGCCTTTATCTCATCACATGCTCCATCTTAGCTCAGTCTTCTGACTGCAAGCAGCTTCCCCAATCAATACCCCTCTAAGTCTTGCAAATTCATCCATGCTCTCATACCTTTTAACAAAGCAGTCAAACCTACACAATACGGAATATCTGCAAACTTGTAGGACAAATTTTTAACCTTAAGTTTAATAAGTAATTAATACACAATAAAATCACATTACTGGAAAAATTGTAATAAAGTAACAGAACAGAAGAAAAACTACAAACATACTTACCCGGAAATGCCATGCCCAAGTGTTTATCAGCAATGCAGTCTATATAGCTCATCATAAAAATTATATGTACAGACTGCACTTAGTGAAAAAATGTTGGAGTGTTTTTTCCCCATACTGTGACACCTTCTAAGACCAATTTTCCCAGACAGCAGAAGTAAATGTTTTAGAAAAACTTGGTTTTAACACTACAGATTTGTTCCCTCCTCCTTTTTTTGGCCAAAATTTTGAAAGACTGGGATCCTATGAAATTAATGACTGTCAAGAAGTAAAAGCCTAAGATTTTGAATGAGATTTATGGGATTTAACCATCCAATCTCAGGTCTGCCAGGAATCTCCAAGGATTCTCCATGCCTTAAATTCTCATTTGTAAGAAGACAGCATTATACTTCTGTTAGCTAGTCCTATTACTTATTTGGAGCAAGAAGTGCTTTTCACATTCAAATAATCCAAAATGTGAAAATTCTGAAGATGGAATTACCTGTAACCAACCTCCCATTATAACTTTTGCAATTTAGGAACAAATATTGAATTATTGCTTTTGTTGACATTTGGACAAGATGATCTGGAAAAAAAATTCAGTTTGTTTTCCAGAGACTCTAAAGATCAGAAGTTTTTATATTTACAGTTGTGTCAGCATTTGCAGATGCCTTTCACTATGAAAATTCTACTGATTGAACCAGCCAGGCAATAAATCTCAGAGTATATTTATAAAGATGTTAAACACAGAAGTCAAGGAATTTCTCACAACTTCTTTAACACAATATTTTTTTTAAAAAATAATGTCAGTGTGTGAAGAGGTATTAAAGACCTGCTTCTCAAAGACATGCCTTTGACACATCCATCCCATTGATTTGTAAGTACATCTAAGAAAAGATGGAGTATTTTGTCAGTTTGCAGATCACTGCACAGATCTTGTGCTATAAAAACAATTTATTAACGTTCTTATGTACTTCAAATACACAGGAGGTAAAGGTGGACTAAATTCCACATTATATTTGGATTGACCCTATGAACTCATAATTTATATGCTCATGTCAAACTAAGAACATTTCTATTCCAACAGAGGCTGATCCATGAGGGCTCCTTCCTCAGTACTATTCCTGTCCCTCCACTTAGCAGGCTTACACTGTGCTGAATAACAAATCAAATGTTTGCAAGGCTAAAAGGCACTGAAGTCGCTGGCAGGAAGAATGCACAGCAGTAACTGAGGGAAGAGGGGTACAAACCTGAAGAAAGAACTTTCTTCTCTTCCTCCCCCAAGCATATGTGGGCAAGTATCTGAGATCCAAAGAGTTCCTGAATAGCTGTTTTATGCAGTTTCAAATTCTCCACTAGTATGTCTACCCCAGGCTAACCTTACCATAAATAATGTTAACACTCTATGAACCCATTAATATGTGTTACACATAGCGAGAACATCCAGTGAGAAACAGATTAAAAATATACCAAAAATGAGGGAAATCGGGGATATTGAATATGCAGAAAACAATAAGCAAAGTGAATTTGCATATGAACACACAAACATTCCACACTGGTGGCATTTGTCATATACATTTACTTACCTCACCTATCCATCCCATGTTTTTCTAGAGTATCCAAGTGTCTTCACTTTGTCTATTAAAATATTTCTCCTTTTGCCATCTTCCCCCACCTCATCCCCAAGGGATTCGGTTAAAATTCTCAAGTAACTAACAAAGTTGCTACTTATAGTTAACATGAAAAGCATCCCTTGCTCTCCTGGTGTGGAATTTGTCCCAGATCTAAGCACAAAAATTACTTTGAACATCAATTAGATTCTTAAGTCTAAAGTCAAGAGGATTTTTTAATTGGAAATGAATAGAGAATCCACACTTTACAACAAACTGCTACACCTGTCTCCAATTAAAAGATTATTTTGGTGACACTACTTACTACAAATTACTAGATTACTTCAGATATATATATATATACACACACAAAAAAAAAATTCTGCAGATATCTATGTCTTCTCTCACTATCCAAGATCTATTAATTCTCATTAAATGTGAAAAGTCAGCTTGTCAACAAAGAAAGATTCCCCCCTTGCCCATTTTCTGTATAAACACAGGCACAAACACAACAAACATTTATAACCATCTTCCATAAGGCAAATGCATACAATAGTCCTTCATTGTACAACACCTTTGACTGTTCTTATTTGAATGACTTGCATAACTTTTTCTAACTTCACCCTTCACAGCCATCTCAATTGCACAGAGGTTTGTAAAACAGGAATTCCCAAACTGTGGGCTCCAAACTAGCAGTATCTAGTTCTTCAGTTAGGCTGAAGAAAAAAAAAACAACAACCACCAACAGAAAAAAACCCCACACCCCACCAAACCACCCAAAGAACCAAACAACACAGAAAAACAACATAGAAAACCAAACCCCAAACACACATTAGATGCTAAAACACATTTTAGAAGACAAAACAACATGTTAAGTGCTTTCTGAGTATTACTTCTTCTAGAAACAATTCCCACAGGCACCACAGAATAATCAAGTTACCTGTTAAAATAGGAGGGGAAATCCTCAGGAGACGGTGCCTGAAAGCAGCCATCTCCTGTTTGGGGGCTGGAAACTCCTGACTATTCACATGCATTATATGAAGGCACATCGAGCCAAAAGAACGTGAAACAGAAACCCCATAAAAAATAATTAGATAGTCTAGATTAATGCAAAATACTTAAAATGCTTAGAGCTTAAAATAGGTGTTCTTATTTTAGTAGAAAAACAGTATTTACAGTACGGAACTTTAGACTGTTCAAAAACTGAAAGAAATCTTCCCAAGCCCTGAAACACTGACAATAACTGCACAAGAGAACATCACTGTCTGCAGAAATGTAAACTGCTATTGGAGCTACACACAGAATGAACTTTTAACTGTCTACCAAAAAACACTGAAAAAATACAGAACTCTCTAAACCATCCCTCATCTGTAGGCACCTCACATCTCCGTGTATTCACGAAAACACCAATACCTTACTGCCAAGGCACCTCAAGGATGAATACTGGATTTTTAAGTCACAGTATTTATAAGAGATAATAACAGGTGTGGGAACGCAACTGAAGAAACATTAAGAGTAATAATCCAGGTCCAGACATAGTCAAGGGGATTATAAGTCTCAGGTTTAAAAACACCATGGAACATGGGGAGCTGCTCAATGAACTAAAGAATAAAACTTCATATATCAATGAATACTACCTCTCTGCTTGGCTACACATGCTTTCCAGAGGCTTTAAATGACCTAAAGCAGATAAGGAAAACACTTTTCTTCAGCATGTTAAGAACAAAAAGAACACTCACTGCAATATTGGTAATTATTTTATAGAAATGGTCATATGAATAAGAATGATGAAATACTTTCTATATCAACAGCAAGGAGAATGTAAAAGCAATTGCTAACACTCTGCACGTCTGTATCAGCAGGTTGAGGTAACCTGACTCCAAAAGGATTAAAAATACTTTTTTTCAAATATATATAAACTAGGAGGTTTTCTCAGATATTAAGACTGGTTTTTACTAAGTCTTAGAATACTCATAAAGTGCAAAATCTCCAGAAGAAAGTTCATTTTGTAAAATATTTAAAAGAAACAAATATGATTACACAAATAACTTATTGCTCTGATAGCAAATCGTAACTACCGACATCACCAAAATGGAATTTTATTAATAAAGGATTAATAGGCTAATGGTAATGCCCTTCAGCCTGAATTTGTGGGAAAGGTGTGGTTTTTTCACTGTAAGCTGGCACAGTACAGTATCGATGTTGTAAGCTATGTGCATTGAAAAACTGACAATAATAGGATACATTTTAAAATAATAATTTAAAGGAATAACCTTATTACTCTATTAAAATAATAATGCACAAAGAGAGTAAAAGCTAGGCACCAGACAATGTTTTAAATGCAACTGAAAACATCAACATGACTCAAACCTTGCCCCTAAATTTAGTCTTTTTTTTTTTTTTTTTTTTTTTAAAGCATCAGCTTGTCAGTCTAAATCTCCAATGCATTACTGGAAATTCAGAGCTTGTTGGCAGATTGAAACAAATGAAGACAGGTTGGTGGAATGCTGTGAACTGTACTTAAGGAAGCAAACTGCCTCTTACTCAGCCAAGCGCAGAAGGATGTCTGTGGGACTGAGACATGGCCGTGCAGCCAGGACCTGGATTTACCCTTCAGGAGGAGGGTGGCAGCTATAGAAACTTTCCATGTTCCTTCATTATCCTAAACTTTCCTGTTGGCTTACCTCAGAGCTCTGTAAAAGGCCTACTGGCCTTGGAAAATCCCACAGGGAACCTTCTGAGGTGTTCACTAGAAAAGGCCAAATGTCCACCTTGATGTTAAGGATATGTGGTTATGGTACCTGAAAGTATTGCAGACTGAAAATCATCCTTCTAAGCCTAAACAGTATTAATGAGTGAAAGTAAAACCACATGGGTTTTGTATCTTTTTATCTATTTTTCCTGCTTGTACTTCAACTCCCCAGACTATAGAACAGATAGTGTGGAGTTCGCATATTGTTGTGGAAGCCTTTAATACAGAAACAAGGATTACTTTCAAAGACATTTCCCATTTCATACCTAGCTGTTATCTCTGCTGTAAGCTTTCAACTACACATTAGTTCTTGATATCAAACAGTCATAAACACTTAGAAAACACTTTTCTTGATCCTGTACTGAGTAACTGATCTAAGTCTCAGATTCTGAAGCACCTATTTTACTTCTCATGCAGATTTTTCAACTTAAATGTATGTTTTTATCAGTCTCCCTTCATCTATAATTCTGTTATTATCAACTATACAGTGTATATGGAACCTTACTTGCTTATTGTCTTTATCAGCCTGGAGGAAAACACAGAGCACACCCTAAAAGAATTTGCACAGACCCCAGTTTCAGACGTGCAGCTGGTATACTTGAAGGCAGGACTACCATTCAGAGGAATAGAAACAATCTAGAGGATTGGGCCAACAGGAACCTCATAAAATTCAGCCATAACAAATGTAAAGCTCTGCACCTGGCATGGAGCAGCCCCTTGCACCAGTGCAGGTTGGGATCCAGCTGTGTGGAGAAGGACTGGTGGTCTGAAGGGGCAGCTGCACATGAGACAGCATGGCCAGGGCAGTGACCATCCACCTCTGCTCAGCACGCCTTACACCAGATCAAAAATATTGCATCTAATTTCCAAACCCCCAATTAAAACAAAACCTCACCAGCACACAAACACCAACCAACCAACCTTAAGCTAGAGAGCAATAAACAGAAAGAATCCCACTGCTTTCACTGGATGCAAAAGTTCCTTTCTTTTAACTAGTATCACATCCATTCCAGAATCCAGGATTCTGAAATCCTGCAACTGGCAATTCTCCCCCCAACTTCCATCAGGTCAAACTAATTCCAATTTCTTCAGCTTCCTTTTGCAATGACTTTGTATATCTATTTTTCTGTATTGGTTTCTCCTTGCCTCTCACATTTACTCTTCCCTCAACATCAAAATTTAGTGAAACAAATTTAAGCTTTCCAATTCAACTGAATTAAGTCCCTTAATTATTCACTACATACTGGCTCTGCAAAAATGCTCATGCATTTAAAAACCCAGACAACACCATTCCATACCTCTTTTCTTCTTTGCCCATGAGAGCACTCTCTTGGATATCCGATCTCTGCAATGAGTTTGATTTGTACTATGCTGTACAAAACAGTAAATGATACTGAATGATGACCAAAACTATCCTTCTTCGAGCACGCCATTTGAAGAAGAATCACAGAAATTATTAAGACTGATATTGAAATGTCTGGGTTTCTCCATTTTTTAAATTAAAAGTTGCATAGTAAAGTAAAACATGGAATCATTGTAGGAGTTCTATGCCACAGTTGTATCTTGAAATTTCACTACTTCTATGTTTATTTAATTCACACATATATTCTAATTTAAAAAAAACAAAGTAGTACTGAGGTCATTTAAATTGCTGCACTTTTACTTCTAGGGTTATATTCACAAAGTCTATTTTAAGAACTGCTTTGGAAGCAACTGATGTTTTATGCAGCGAACTGCTATTTTCCCAGATGAATAGAATATCCATTCTTTGGCTCACAGTTTCCATGACACTAAAAACAAAACATTCATCGGCACCAGCTCAGTGTTTGATGGTAAATGCAGCTGCAGCTCACAACAGCTCGCAGTGTACCTCAGCCTGCCCCAGCTGAACAGAGGCACTGTATTTCCCCAACGCAATTTCATTGTTTTACAGACAAGCCCTTTCTTGCCAAACTCAAACATTTCAAATCCTGCTGCTGTTCTGTCTTGAAATGAAAAGTTATTCAATTCTGTAAGTAATGATACTAATGCTAAGTCTTCCAAATTACCGAACAAAGTACATAACCAGAAACACGGCTTCGGTAACAGTAGCATCTGCCCCCATAGTTAAAAAGAAATTTTTGGCCAAAGAATTTTAAACTTTGCTCCTTGATACAATTCCAACTCACTTGCTTCAAGTAAGCTGTTGAAGAAAAATTACAGGGACCATTTTAAAACTGGCAAATGGAGAAAGTCACGTGGCAGTCCAGAGACAAGGAATGGCACTGAGCTTTCAGAGCTGCTTCCCTCCCCAAAAGGAGCATTAAAGCATGCATGTCTCTTTAGAACAAAGATATTATAAGAGACAGTCTTCTGTTTTAGGGCAAGATGCAAGACTTCCACTTGCTAATAGTTTAATCCTGCCCCATATTAGTTAACTTTTCATCTGTTTGAGATTCAGTTTAAGTATATGGTCATTCCCCTTTTCACAATGGTCACCATACTACTGTTAAACAAACACTGAGACTTAATCCCATTGCTTTGATTCTGAAGGTCCCATTGAAAACAGGACCTAATCAATACTCCACATTTATTAGAAGTAGGTTTAGGCATGAAAACAATAAAGCAACTAAGCACATTTCTACTTCCAGGTATAGAAATGGACTAAATTCAGCAGGGACTGCTCATATGAACTACACACTTAGGAGACTGATGGGGGACTGCAGGCAGATCACAGAGAAATCTGACAAAGGCAGACACATCATCCCAGCCTACTCTTAATGTAGTTCTCAAGAAATTCCGTCAAAATTACTGGAAATATTGAAAAAGTACTAAGTCAATAATAACCAGTTTGCAACTTAACAGAAGTGCTATTTTAAGGTAGAAATGAATTTCTGGTTTTGCCATAAATACAGTAGTAACACATCCACCTTCTCGAAGGGCAGAAACATGTTGGTGGCTCGCAGCACGCCGTGTGAGGAGCGGCGGGAGCCCAGCACCGCCGTTCCGGTGTGACAATGCCGTCCCGGGCAGCGCCAGCAGCGGAGGCGGCGCCGGCGCGGTCCCGTTCCCGCTCCCCGCGGCGCGGCCGCCGCCGTGCCCAGAGCGCCCCCTCCCGGCCCCGCGTCTGCAGCGCCACAGAAACCGCACACGGAAAATGTCACCTGGTGTGAGGCACCGCCTTACACCGGCACGGACCGAGACTCCCCTTCCGACCGAATCCCTTTAAAGTACAGCTCCATAAAGAAAAACAGTAATCCAAAGGCTGCAGCAATATTTAGTAATAAATCATTAGCGAAACAGAAATTAAATCATTGCTCTTTATACTCAAACCGTTGACTTCAACTTGAGATTCAGCAGACCCTTCAGGATCAAAGAGTGTTACAGCAGTTTACTGTCACAGGCCAGTGGAATTCACTTTCAAGCATTACTCTTAATAAATTTCTATTGATGGCCTTTCTACTGACAACTTACTGGACTTTTATCACATCCTCACACTAAGCCATTAACAAGAGTAGATCATCAGTGCACTCCCCACAGGCCACTACAGATTACAAGATCAGAAAAAAAGTGAAGCTTGCTTTTGTAGCTTTTCCAGGGCCTGAATAAGAAACATGCACACAGAGTGCAACATTCTTATTGCCAACACAGCACTTACAACTTCACAGAACTCCAGTGACTGGGGTATAATCTATGTTGCAGGTAGTCATCACTGTAACCTAGGAAGAACATTCACGTTCTTTTGCAAATAAGAGTCCTGCAGAAGTTCTTTGGTGGGTCAGTAAATGCTGATACAGGACAAAAATGCTATCTTCAAAATTTCAATTTTATTAAGTGTTTGCTGAGGGTTTGACTCCTTTTTTCCCTCTGAAGCTTAAAAGGAGACAAGAAGTCCAGAAGCTGGCAGAAATAGTCAACTCCCCTTACAGTTCCTGGAAAGAATTTTCTTATCTATAAATTCTTCAACTTTATTGCAACACTGGTGTGCATTTCCCTATCCTAGTGTTTCCCAAACAGCAGACAATAAATTAAAGATCCACCATCTGACTGCTATATTGGAGATGATGTTTTTGTTCCTTTACATCAAATATGGTGCCAGTTTTATTAAAAATGTTGAAGATAAATCCATGTGTTTTCCCGAGACTGTCTTTTTGTAGCTGTAGTGGCAGTAGCAAATAAGGGACTTCATAGGAAGAATACAAGCAACAATGTCTAAGTCCATAGTAAAATCCCACCTGTTTGTGATTATCACACACAGAGCCAGGCATGCAGGGGGAAGATGAATGAACATAGAGAAGCTTTTTCAAGTATAATTTGCAGCATGAAAACCTGAAAGAAACCCCACATCTTAAGCTAACACAGATTCTTCATAGGTCAATAGTTAGTGATCCTTTTTATTGCTCCCTTCTCAAATGCAGATTCTTTATAGCTGTTTACTTTCTGAAACTTTGGATAATATCTAAATATGCTAGATTGTGATGTCAACCTATTAAGTCAGTAACAGGGGAGGAAGACTGGACAGACAAACAGTATCTATTATAATCACAACCAGTATCTCTCTTCCCCAACCATGAACCATGTCTTGTCCATCTGCTCAGGTACTTACCTCAAGAGAAAATTGAAAAAAATTAATACATTTTTACCTATGTGATGGTGGTTCAAAGAGAAAAAAATTAAAGCAGCTATTTCGGATACAGAAGGTCAAAATTCACAGTGTCTCAAAAAAATAGTGTTTTAAAAGAATCTCCAAAACTCACAGCTAAAAGATGTCTGCTTTTCAGATAGCAAAGTACCCAATATTATTTGAAGTATAACTCAATCACAAGTCCACAGGAATGCTGACGCCATCTCATGTAGCTCTATTTGAAATCCTAAATATGGATTTATGACCCTGATCCTTCAAACAGCTACATACATGCTTAACGGGATTATGTGTGCTTAAAGTCTCTTAGATGCAGAAGTATTCGTAAAATTAGGACTTACCTTGGGCGTGCGGATCACTAGGACTCATTAGACTTATACTGACTTTTGTTATACTTCTAAGACATTTGGACACTTCTATTATATCAGGTAAACAGTGAAGTAAAACTATTTCAGCAGTATTTTCTTTGTACATATCACAAAGATCTTAAAAAGATTATTGTTTTCCTAAAAAAACCCAGGGTACTATCAAAGCATTACCAGAGCACCACAATGCTAATTAAGTAGTCACTTTGCTTATGACAAAAACAGCCTTTAAGTAAAAATCAGATATATGTTTTAAATAGCTTTTTTTCACACTATCCTCGAACATTATGTATTTCTAGAACTGGAGCTACACTGAAATATTCTGAAAAGTGAAAGCACGTGAGATATTATTTCAAAAATTATGCGCATGTGTGTAAGTTACAGTTCACCTATCATGTTTCAATGTATCCAAAACACTTCAGCTACATATATACACAGTTTCACTAAGATTTTTTCTTCCCTGAATAAGGCCCATTCTTTGTTTACTACTTTTTAATTCTTTTTTTAAAAGTCTTTTTTTTTCCAATTACAGGCAGGAAATAAAAAGAAACGCAACTCTTTTATGTAAAGTAAATCCATCTGGATGTTTGCTGCATCCTATATTATAAACTTGTGATCCCCAACCAGAATGAGTTATAGTGAAGCTGCAGGCAAAATTGTCTCCATATACCACAATCCATTATCCCTGTCAAGTTAATGTTCCATGTTGAGCCATATGGTGTGGGTACACACTCAACAAAGGAAATTCCTTAAACTTGTTATAATCAGCACTTACAGTCATCCAAAAAAACTGACATAAACAGCTTTATTGTGTTTTGTGCATTTCAGTTGATATCCATGACAAAAAGAGGAAGCTTCGGTGGGAGGGAAAAAAAAAAGAAGAAAAAAAAGAAAGGAAGGAGGAGGCAGTAAAGTTGCAATAATAAAAAGGGAGGGGAAGAGACAGAGACTGTACATTTCATAATTACACAACATTTTCCTTAGCAAGTGATTTTCAATTACAATAAAGCTCAAGGCTCCTGACACTGATAGTGTGCCAGATTAACAAGAGACAAAAAAACCCAAAACCCCTACATCAGTACCTAATTTTCAATGCAAATAACATATTCTATAGTTTCAAACTCATGCAAAAGATTATCAATGTTAAAAAAAAAAAAAAAAAAAGTGAAAAATTTTTAGTTTTCCTGACTTTGGAAAGAAGGTTTGCCTTCAGTTGTTAGATAATTATCAAGAATTTAACAATCTTTCATTAGCACTATGGCAATTTCAGTAAATATCTTTCTATGCATTAAGTGTAGGTCACAGATGAATTAAGGACTCCCAGAAGCCTCTGCTACCTGGCACAACCCATCACATCAAGCCTAAGTCAAGGTACAAGTAGAGCAGAACTTCATTCCAGCCCCCGCAGTGACAACAATAAAACGCTGAGAAAACACACTATCAAATACTGAACTCAGCATCAATTTCTGTTAATTACAGCCTTGTCAGCAACGTGATTATTCAAACAGCTCATGCAAATGTTAATGAGTCCTTATTTGCATATTTATTTTTTCCTTTGTTGAAATGTCATTGATTATTACATTCTACAATGATGAATGCTGCTGATGATGTGCTCTGATATGTAATTAGTCATTAAGTGGAATGAATAGATCAATTATGAAAAAGGAGTGAGATTAAGAAATATCAAACAAGACCGCCCAATGTAACCATAGAATTTTTTTTAAAGGAACTAAAATAATTTCTTGGCATTTAAAGTGCAACATCAGTAGTTTTCAATAAATAAACTACTACTTTCCTGAGGTTAAATAAGATCTTCCACATGCACTGCTACTTGGGTAATCTAATTACAATAGCACAGCGCTTTTGTAAAATCAGTAAGAAATCTGCAGTGACATGTAGGTTTTGGGGTTTGGTTGTTGTATCCCGTCCCTCCTCCAGTTTGGTTTTTTTTTTTTTTTTAGAAAAGCTGCTCATGATCCCCCCCCCCCCCCAGACTATCTGATCTCTGAGCAGGAATGAGAGCAGTGCTTGCTGCGCTTGCAGCAGCTCCACTTTGTTCTCAAGGCAAAGCCGAGCTCTGCCTTTTGCGACTGCCTGCTCTGACTCCCCAGCCAGCACTCGCGGCTTGTGGATGAAGGGGAAATGGGAGAGAAGAGGAAGGAAGGAAAAAAAAAAAAACACCCTAACAAAAAAAACACATTACTGCAGACCAGATGGGAACATTCCACATGACCAAACCAATCAATCACCTCGGTGGGGCGCAGGTGCAACACAGCCGTGTAGCAACACACCATTTCACAGTCTATCGGGCACAAACACATGGTCACCAATCAATGGCACCCCCAGGACCTGGGGGGGAGGCTCTCTCGAGCCTTACTGGTCCATGCCTGATGACTTCATAATCACACATCATTTCATTCACTGGAGGATACAAACCAGCATTCTAATAACCTTCCCCCGAAACCGGTCATGTTGTGCATATTAATAGAGTGCCGGGTAGAGCTCAACCACCGGCTCCACGCTGCAATTCGAGCAGAGCCTGCAAGAAGGAAACAACCTGAAGCTAAGAACTTCTGCCCGAGGAAAGATTCGGCTCAGACCCAGATCAATGGCAACATTATTCATTTTGCCAAAATAAACTCTGCACGATGCTCACACCTTCCACCAAATGACCCTTGAACAATAGCAAGCAAGCAGAGATAAAGGACAAAGCGGGATGAAAAATCAATGAAAGAATGTGCTGCTGGACCTGGTGATATGCAAGACAAAATTCTGAAACAAACAGGAACACCGGTAACAACAAAAAAACTATTAAAAAAATTATTGATATGCTTACCAATGCTCTCAGGGAAAGAAATAATTTTATTTCTTTTAGGCCAAGTATCACAGATTAGTTGTAATACAAGCAGATAAAAAAGTGTATAATGTGACGTGATCCCAACACACCAAGACTTGGATCAGGGCACTTGCTGCTTTTGACTAGTTTGCAAAAAAGGTCAATTACAAATGTTAATTTATGTTTGTGTTATTAATGACTCAGGAGTACAATAAACACTACGGACATAAGGATACGGCGACATTTTTGCCAGAGCATATCACACTATACTGTTAAGATTTGCACTGTTAAAAAGAAACTCTGGAAGCAAATGTGATAAGGAACACATCTTCTCTTGGAATTACATTATGCCTCGGGGCCAAAAGTTGAGTTGCAATTGAAACATAAAAGACTAAACAAATGACTAATACACACATACAATGTTAAGAATCCTGTAAGTGCCCAGGTAGGTAGGGTTCCACCACTTGGTACCAAAGACAAGAGCTTAGTTTTACTTATGTATTCCTTAAACTGATTATATGAAGAGCAGACACTTCTAAACTTTACAGTTAAAAATTACACAAATATAGCACCTACTGAACCAACTCAGTTTTGCTTTTGGGCATAAATGGCTGAGAATTTGGGAAAATAAGTATAGTAGGCATGATAGGAGTACAGTTGTTAGGTTGCACTCTGAAGCACTACATGTTGCGTTAGGTCAATGGCAATTTCTCCTAGCCTATCTGGGAGGCTACACAAAGGACCTACAGCATAATTTAATTCATTAATACAAGGAGGGGGGAAAAATAATGTCAAAAGCAAAAAGCACACGTTTTTATAGTTAGCACCCAGATAATTTGGTGATTTGCGGTGCTGGAGGCCTTCTAATCTTCTTTCCTTGACTTCCTTCGTTCCCTATTACAAAGATCTCAGATAAATACACAGAAGTATTTATATTTTGCTAACAATTCAGAGTCTGGGTATGATTCACAGAACCACAGGGCCAAATCTGATTCTGTAATACAAAAACTACACACAATAAAAAGGGAGCACACTTGGCGTTAAACAGAAGAGCACGGAAGGGTTAAAGCACAAACATGAGTATTATCAAAGGAATATTCACATCCTTTTGCAGAATTATGTTGACCAGCAGCAGAGGAAGTGTTCTCCCTCACTAGAATACAAAAATCATTAATCAATAAAATATTAAATTAAGGGCCTGACGACTGGTTCTATTTTGGGCACTTACAGAATGCTAATTACTGTAGTGTTTGGGGAACCTATAATGTTAAAATCAGAATTTCTCCCTTAATAAGATCCAGTTTTTAGATTAAATTCAGCTCCTTTTCTTTTGAAAGCTCTTGAAAAGAAATGAAAATCATATAATGAATTAAGTACTAATATTCACTACACTTCATATGCAACACAGGGCAAGTTGATGGCTATGCCACAGACTTGACATCTCTTAAGAGCCAAAAAATTAACAGCTGGTGACATTCCCAATGGAAAGTGCTGGGAGGAGTTTGACAAAGAATCTCATCCAAAATCAAAGAGCCTCAGTAAACCCTACCCTTACCTGGAAGCATTAAGTAAGATGAGCAAGGGGACGGCTCATGTTTCCAGGTCCATCTGAGCATCTCACTTCCCTTCCCTGTACTAAAATTTTGTCTGAGTGAAGTCAAGGGCATAGGGGACTCTGGTAGGCAGCACAACCCAGCCACTAAACCTCCTCTGGTCCTCAGATAAAACTGAGCCTCTCATTAACTAGGACGGGAAAGCAGCGGGACTTTGCTTGCGCTTGCTTGTGACATAATTAGACCTTTAAAAGGTTCAGTTCAACACATGGAAACTAGAGCACAAAAGGATTAAGATTTACCAAAAAAACTTCAAAAGAAAGGGTATTCCAAGATGGCAAAAGGTGGTACTGCTTGTGAGCAAGGGCATTTCCACAAAGACAGGATGAATGCACCAGAAACATTTTAGTGAACTTCTGAGAAGAGTTTTTAAAAAGTGCATGGCACAGGTATCAGGGATCTAATTGTTATGGAAGTTATATAGGCTGTAAGGACATAAAGATTAATATTAACAGATTTTAATCAGTTTGTTGAAATCAGTGAAGGAATCATGACAACAGTAACACAAATTTTAATCCATAAAAAAAACCAATACATAACTCCTGAAGCATTTTCTACAGCAAAGGACTCAACTGAAGATACATTATAATTCGTATCCCCAAAATATACAGAAGCAAAGTTATCAATAAACATTATATATAATTCACAAGTATATAGCATATAAATTAGCAAATTTATCTTGCAAAAAGTAGATTTGATGTATTCATTCACTAAAAATTAGACAAGCACCGCTGTTTGGAAAGAGGGAGCTAGGAGTTAATTAACAACACAGTTACAAAAAAAACAAAACAGCCCCATCTTGTCAGTGCAATATCCTGAAATGGATTTCTGTAAGAACTACTCACATTATGAAAAATAAAGCAAAATTAATATTTACAATAAACATAAGCAAGAATGTGTTGAAGCTTATGACAGTAGATAGCTAAGATTGAAAGAGTTTTGCAATTTCTTGAGTGAAAATGGTTAAATGAGAGGGAGGCAAGGCAAACATCACCCTAACAAAAGACACACATTTGCCCAATATTAAAAGAAGTCTTAAAAAATTCATTCCACGAATGAAACTTAAAACTGAAAGCACAGCTCAAATTAGAACTATACTTCCCTCCATGAAAGCAATTCTTTCAAGCATTCAAATCCAAAGAAAATCTTCAGTGCTACTAAGAATTTTCTTTAACTACTACAGAAACATTCAAACCCAGCTACATTGAATGCTTTAGAGTTTAGGTACTGCCTAACTGCTCCCTTCTATCTAATCAACTGTACTGACGTTACTCAGCTTTATCCAGGGTCAACAAAAATGAATCATTCTGCGTTTTTCCTAACTGGACTCCTTATGATCAGTTGTTAGCGTCAAGCTGTCTGATTTCCATTCAGGCTTCACAGCTGGATTCATCATAAAAAAGGGAATATTAAACCTTGGGCAGGCGTAACTGGCTTTGACTTCCAAATAAGCATTTTCCTAAACTAATCATGCTATACTTTCAGGTATTAAATAAGACATTCATTCCAATACAATCTTTTGAATGTGACATAGACTGCATCTATTTAAGAGCTGCAAATGTAAAGAAGCTAACAAAACCAAAATCTTTAATGAGAGAAAAAGAATCAGGACAAGGACCAAGAATTTATCTTCTATAAGTAAAAATCTCCTTGCAAAGAAGAGCTGGAATAGCATGGAGGCTGAGGGTGGGTTTGGTTTAACTTTTTTTAAAAAGCTATGAGGAATATTTTGGGCTTTTTTTCCCTGTAGTTACTGAGCTGGTTCTTAAGGAGTTGAAATCTTTTACATTTTCAACAAAAAGTATTTCTAAGTTATGACAGAGAGAATGTATACACTACTCAGAGCTATTTTATTTCTGGGTAGTGAAAATATTTTCTGCAAGATAGATAGTTATTTAAAAAAAAAAAAAAATCAATATCCACAGGGGAAAAAGGGGAAGTATGGGGAAAAGTTTTTAATTTGTATTTGTCTTCCAAAAAAGAAAATAGATGAGAAGTTCTCCCATCAATGCTTATTTAAGCAAATATTTGAAAAGGGTCAACAGGACAGAAAGGAGAAAGGTGGCCTAAGTTAGAAAAGGTGGTTCTTTGTACAAATGCAAAAGATGAAATACAGCCATCTAATAGTTTGTAGTTACATTGCCACTCCCTTTTTAAATCACTACTGAGGTCTGCTCATGGATTTTCTCAGGGGGAAGGAATAGAGCAGGCAAAGGGCCACGTCCTCCTCCTCACAACAACAGACCTTGAACAGGCTACAAAGGGAGTTAGGGACTCCAGTGATCACACGGGAAGGGGAGAACACAGGAATACATATTATCATAAAGACAGCCAAAGGCAAAAAGGCAGGAAGGGTAAGAATATAAATAATTAATAATGGGGGGAAAAAAGAAAGCTGAAAATAAAATTTACTTGCTGCCGTTTGTCACTTCCTATGTCTTATTGTTGATACACTACTTCTACAGAGTTGTCACAACAAAGTGCTCAATGCATGTTGTTTCAGCCCACGGAATTTGAAAAATGAACAGCAAGATATGAATTTAAGTTTACCTACCCCAAATTTTGAACTATTTAAAAAGCATTAATTGCTTTTTAATCCTAAAAACATTTAAAACATTTATATTTCAAATGTTCTTCTTAGAGTGGTCCCCCTAGTTCCCCTCAGCAAGTTTATGGACCTCTGCAAGAAAACAGTTAATCAGATATCTGTTCAGTATCTTGAAACTTCAGGTTTTACTACCAGCTGCCACTTACTCTGTTTCACAGGCCAATACAACCAAATACTGTATCCAAAGAGGGACACGATCAGGAAAGCCACAAAACTCATTACACACACTGGTTTATTGGCAATATTAAAAAAAAAAAAAAATTTAGAAAGGGAAAATCTAGAAAAACACATTTTGGATGGTATCCTGCAGTTATAATAATTTGATGTGATTCTTGTGACAAATTAAATTTCAAAAAAAAATTCAAACAAGTTCAAGGCAATACTGTTTTTTTAAAGCTGAACTACTTCTCTGCATATGACCTCTTTTATTATGTATAAACAGAAATAAAAATGTGAAAAAATTTGGATTTAGTACTTTACAAACTGGTCACAGCACAGTTAGCTCAGATGGCCAGTTGAACAGAACATCTTTAGGGAGACAGAGCCACCCCAGAGGCTTTGTGGGCAGAAAATCTTTAGGCAAAGTGATTCATCATGTGTGGCAAGATGACTGTGACATCTAAAGATTCTTGCCTTGAGCAGCATGGTACACGCTACAAGGGATCAAGCATTCTGAAAAACGTCCACACACATCTCAGAAGCTTCAGTAAAAAAGACACATTTCAAAAAACAAAATACTGGACACTAAAAATGTGTATCTGAATTTGCTTTTTGCAGTAGAAAACTACAAAGTTCCCCTTCAAGCCATACTGTTGGCCTAACACTGAAATAAGCAAATTTTTACTAATTTTGCATTCAAACTCTTTCAGGTCTAATTTTATCATCTGGCTCATATTCCTTCCTCTAACTTAACTAAGCCGTAGTCCTGCAGCTTTGATGTCCTTTAGAAGTTGGCCATCAATAAATTATTATTTTTCCACTTTAAAATGTATTTTCCTATATTGGTTTTTGTTATTCTCTTCTCCATTCACCACAACTTCTAGCATTTCTAACAGAGAATCACTGAATGCATTACTATACATTGCTATACTTTACTATAACTATATTGCAATATGAAATTTTCATCTTCCAGATCTATTGCCCAATAATCTGTCCTGTGAAGGTGAGAATTTACACTGCTACACAGCACCCCTGTTCCAAATCTGCACTTAAAGGCCTCTTAGAAGATGCCCATTTTGAGCATACAAATGTCTCACAAACAAACAAAAAGACCCATGCTGGAGAAAGACTCCTCTACCATGGTGTCCCACCGATAGCACTGGCCACTAAGAGGTGCACAGAGAAAGAACCACAAAAGCCCAGAGAGAATGTGAAAAAATTATATGGTCTAGACTTCAACAGTCAGGCATTATAGCCAAGTGCATATCACATGGCAAGTAACAGAGCATAAACAATTTTAGAATTTCTTTATATTCAAGATGAAGGAAAAAAAAAAAATCTTTACAAAAAGCAACACATCTGTACAAAACCACAAAAAAATGGTCTTTTGTTAAAAGAGCCAAAACAAGTCAACAGACCAAGGCAGGCAGACCGACAAGCCAGGTAAAGACAGGAAAAATCCCAAAGTGCAGCTGAGCACAAGCCTCATGAAAGTGCTCAGGCAGAACAGTGTACTGATCCAGACGGGTGCATTGAAGGGACAAAAATATGAGTTTAACCACAAAGTAAGACTACAGTAAAATTATACTCTATAGATTTGAGGACAGATAATTCTATTAATTATTTTAGTGTAAACTAAAGTACACATTTCCTACATCTGAGGCTTCGGCATTTTTTGAAGAAAATAAACTGGACCAATGACACAATTGCATTGCATTAACAAACAAGAAAGCAACATAAAAGTACCATCAAGAAAGAAGGAGAGATCAGTAGAAGGGCAGTGGCAACTTTAAAAACACAGCTTTCAGTTCAATAACGGTGCTGAAAGTGATTATCAAGGGAATAACAATGCTTGAGAGCACAGGTTAAAAGAAGAATAAAAGTTACTGGGGCCTGGATAACATTTTCTCCTGATGAATCACTGCCTTTCCATTTGGTGTTTTATTTCACATTGGTTTACTGGCATTTGCACTATGTCTCTATCATGAGACCAAGCTGTGTCTGAGCTGGGGAGAGAGGAGGAGGCACACAAAACAGAAACTCCGAGGCGCACAGTAACAGGCAAGCGTTCCTCCTTCATATTGTAGAATGTCAACCAAGCCAACTAAACGTAGAACCTTGAGTTCAATACATTTGGGCTCTAAATTTTCTTCTATGTAAGTAAAATGAGATAAATCAATACAGAAAATATTCTATATTAAAATACTATTTAGCTTTACTCTGTCCTAAATAAATAGCTGAAAGCCCACTGTTTATGGTCTATACATACGCAAACTATCCTAGATAAAATGGTCACCAACTGGAGAAACACATGGGCTTTTTCCTCCTGCCAACAAACCATATTCCTTTTCATAGTTTGCAACTGTGCTACTGAACCAACTAAACCCAGCAGTATTTTTCTACTGGCCCGTCTTGTTTACCCTGCTGCCCCCCAACTCCAAAATACTGAAGGAACAAATTTATACTCAACTCCTTTATCTGATTTTAAGTGGGTTTGTTTTTTTTTTTTTACCATGTACGTTTTGAACCACATTTCTAGGAAGATACACTTCCAATGTAATAGCAAAAATGTAATTGAAATAAAGAACATACAAGTATACTGGACAAAACTATTTGTTATAATTGTGCCCAGGGCTTAGTGCCAGATAGCTGTCAAACAAAGAAACAAAATCATACAGTTGTTTGGCACTCAAGGCTGAAATCATTGTGAAACATGCACTGTTTATAAATTGTCACTGATGAATAAAAGCAGTGAACAAAAAAATTTTAAAAATGCAGCCAAGCCTCAGAAAGACAAGGCAATCATCGCTCCTCCTCCCACCACTCTGTAATCAAACAAAACAAAATAACCCTCAAGCCCCCGCTACGCTGGGCTATGCTGGGCAAGAGCAACGTAGTGGTGCAAGGTAAACAGAGCATTGCATGAACAAGTGACCTCAGGCTGTGCTCTCACAGCTCAACCTGCAAAGTACCCAGCAAAGTGATAAGATTCACACACACAAAAAAAAAGGCATGTGGATTTCTCAGCTTTATTATATCTAAAATAATTTTGAAACATTTTCAAACAAACTAGTAATGCTAACAACATTTATCTTAAGCTTAAAAATATCAATCCCAGAAGATGTAAAAAAAAAATTGTTTCAGTGATGGGGTAAAATATAGTAGCTGATCTTTCACCGCAGAACACAGCACTGCTGAAAAAAAAAAGTCACCTCACCTATCATTGAGAAGAAAGGTCTAATTCATGCCAGGTGAAAGGATGACATTTCTCTAAATACAAAGTAAAAACTGTATCCTGGAAAATAAGCAAGAGCTCAGTTTCTGATCTAGCATATCTGTACCAATTTCAGTACCTTTCAAACATGAAGCTGTATAATAATGCAGCACATCCATAAGGAAACAAAATCTCCTCTAAAATTAAAGCAAAAAGAAATATGGGGGAGAAATTCTCATTTTTTGCCTGATAGGTAGAATATTAAGGTGTGCTAAGTGCTTTCTATAGTAAAACACATAAGAGCTTCTGCAAACTCCTTTGAAGTTAGAATTACATGATCAGAAGATTCTCTACAGTATTTCATAATGCAATGCAACTTTTAAGACAGGTAAGGCATAATTTAAGAAATATGGTTCTGTAAGGAGTTTACTTTTGTGTATCTTGATTCTAGCAGGTCAATCAGTTTAAGCTGGGAAGTACCTCTAGGCTTCAAATAAATATATAAATAAATTAAATCTGAGATGACAGCTTGTAATGGACCAGCAATATGTGAAATAAATAAATGATGTAATAGGAAAGAAATTAATTCAGTCAGAAACAGAAGTGTTATTTATCACATCAAAATAATAAGACAAACTTCTCTTTGCTCCTACCATGGAGCAAACATACTTAAAACTGCAGTATCCTGATAAAGAGCATGCAAGTACACTCCTTCCTATCACTGCAAAACATTTTTTAAACACCATACAAGTTTATTTATGATACAGTCACGCACTCAGGTATTCAACGCAGACCCCAGGGGTCAGCCTTGAAGCTTACAAGACTGTTAAAAGTCACACATTACTCTCAAGATTTCCGCTTTCTATGTCCCATTATATAAGAGGCAGACATTGCAAGGTGCCTTACTTGTCTTGCACATATCTGAAGTGCCAGGATTGTTTTAGAGGTCCCTACTACAATGGGAAGTGAATTAAAATTTCACTGCAGTTATTCTGACAATAGCACTAGTTTTGCCCATGGTCTGTACAATTCCAGTTTGAATTTACACATTGTACATTTACACATTTATTTTATTGCACTTGGTTCCCTACTACCTTTAGTCTTGTGGCCAGACCTTGCCAGTTCTATAAAAAACTGTAAAATCAGTCAACTCATCTTAATAGTAACCACTGTGTTTGTTCCTCATTCCCACTTCAATGAACCTTTTTTACTTTACCTCTCAACTTACGGCTACTGCTTTCTTTAAAAGATTCAGTAACAGTAAACCCAAAGAGTGTGAATTTCTTTAATTGTGTATGTAACACATCATCACAAAATTATGCATCAACTCTCCCTCCTATTTCATATTCAGATGGAGGACCCATGTGAGCATCTTCCAAAAAAACTCCAACCAAGCAGCACCATTCCTCCACCAAAGGCCATCCTGGTGAAGCTTCCACACGCACTATTTCTCCAAGTGACCCTCCATCTGGATGCCAAGGAAATAACTCTGCAGAATTTTCCTGATTTCCCGATATACATGCACACGTCAGAGCGACAGAAGCTGCACACCTATGGGAAAACTACAATGCTGACAGCCTCCAAGAAAGAATATAAAAAGCCAGCAACCAAGAAAGCCTTGCAAATAAAGCAAGGTATAACCATCTCTTAACAGAATGAGTTGCAGTTCCTTTGGTCTTTGCACATTTCTGTTACATGAAAATCTGTCATCCACTTTTCCAAAACACAACTTTGATACAACATTAGATTGATGTGAAAGTGTCCAGATATTCTTACCAAAAATATAGATTAAAAATTTTGTTTTCTTTTGATGATACTTGACCTATTAATCTATTTTGTACCTGAAGCACTACATACCTACAGCAGCTTACAGCTCTATGGAAAATGCAGCAGCTGCTCAGGCAACTCACAATACCATAGTATTAGAGGTCCAACACCCCCATGCACCTGAAAAATAAACCTACATCTTTTATTTTCATCTGGTTTGTTTTCCCCTCAGAGATGTCTGTTATCTAAACAAAGTCAGGTTTCCAGCAGAAACAAAACATTTGACTCACTAAAACCCAGTCTCTAAAGAAAACTATTAGCAACTTCAAATCACATTAATGCAAATACTATAATGTGCCAAATCACAAAAGCCACTTTTTTTGGCATGAGCAGCCTAGTTAGAACATTTTGGTTGATCAGTTCGGAATTTAATCACTGGATACAGGCTGCTGCATTTATTAAAAACTGGACTGCAACTCACAGGCTACAGCTACATGCATGCAAGAACAAAAAAAAATTCATGGAATGAAATAGAGATTAAGTAAATGATTTTTATGCACCTGGCGATAAGCAAACATCTTTATTACAAAACAAAGACAAGCCATGAAAAATTACAAAATTATCTTTTAATCACCAGTGAGCTTTCTACAGTCTCCTATTTGAACAGGATAATAGTTATTATGTAGATCCCTAAGCAACTGCCTCATGGGGAAGTTACATCACCGGTATGGGAAAGAATCACCCCCTCCTCCCTAGAAGGGAGGTTGGCGCCTTCAGACAGACTCAAATTTAAAAATCCTACAGCTTCACCCAGCTGATCCCATCCACTGGAACACATCTACAAGTGCCCAGGGATGGCAGGAACCACAGGAGAGAAATATGCCCTTTCAGCATTTCATGCACTGATGAGCCTTGTAACAGATAAACATACCCTACAGCAGCTAAACTGACATGTTATAACAAAGAGGAAATACAAGACTTAAAAATTTCATCAGATTACTATTTATTCCCCTTTCAGAGGCAGAGTACACTGTGAATAAATCAACACTCAAATGTATCAGACTGCATTAACTAAAACCCAAGCTTGGCAGAACAAATTTTATCAGAACTAAAATATTTCAAAATGTAAAAGCCACAGACTTTGCATATTTATTCCCAGACTGGCAATTCAAAAGTACTTAGTATGACAAAAAATCTGGGTTCAAGTGTGAGACCATTTTGAAGGAGGCAACATTTCATCTTCCTCCAACACAATTAGCACTAGCTTTTTCCTCCGTTAGTGCACAGTGCAAGCACCACCACCGTCCATGGACCCCCAGAGCTGCAAGTTCTGCTTCTGGGACACACTGTGCATTGTCAAGATACCTGTGGCACTGGTAGTATCCAGTGAAAATAAATCATCAGCTCTTCCTAGCACAATGTTTAATCATACAGCTTGATGGGTTTTCAAGAACAAATTTATTCACTTGCTTATTTGACAGAAAGAAAACCTTTCTGATTTCTTCCTTGAACCGCAGCACTGCAGACTAAGCCTGTTAACAACTCCAACACTGATCTGGAGATACAAACATAGTCTAAACGTGTACAATACTACAGCATGGTTAAGGATGAAGTGTCTCAACACTCCAGCACACTCCTGCAGCGAGCGGATCACCGAAGGGGGGGAAGGCCGCTCACCATGCACCTGCTCACCCCTCCTCACCTTCCTGCGCCGGGAGCTGCCAAAGGCAGGAAACGCCGCGTGTGAGCGGAGGCAGGAGAGCAGGCAGGCAGCTGTGCCCACGCACCTACCTGGCACAGCCACACCTGAGCACCACCTGAGGAGCGCTACCAGGGCCCCTCTGCTGCAGCTGCTCACCAGGAGAGAGATCAAAGTCTCAAGGGGCAGAGAGCACACGTGGACACCTGCTACAGCATAACGTTATAAAGGACACAAGCCCCCCGCTGCGAGTGGAGAAAGCCTCAAGGTATTACTGCAGTTAAAGAAATGTTAGGAAAGCTATTTGATTGAAATATTACCGTAAACAAAAGGGAAAACTAAGCTTAACACACGCTCTCGTGAGCAAAAACCCAAGGGTAAAAATGCCCTGCACTTAGCACTTTCACTAAATGACTGTGTAATTTAATTTCCCAGAAACCCATTAGCTTTCACAAAAGGAAAATTAAGAGCAGATGAGAGCAGTTCTTTGGTGTGAGTGGAATTTATTTAATGTAATACCTGGGGAAAAAAAAAATATATAAATCTGAAACTGTATGAACAGATACAAAACACTGCAACTCTAGAAAGCTTCAGCCCACAGAGCAGCAGCTCTGTGCTGGCAGTAACCACTGTGTCAGAGCCCAGGTCTGAGAGCTGCCTCTGCCCAACACACCACGCCAGAGCTGGGGCACAGCCAGAAGCACAAACACTCCAGAACAAAAGAACTGCTAGCACTCAAAACAGAAACAAACAAACAAAAAGGAACCTCAATTTATTTATGGCAGTTTTATATATTCATATGTGAAGAAAATTATTCAAATAATTATCTGAAAGAGAGGAAGAAATAATTGAAATTTAACTTAAAACATTACTCTGTGTTTGAAATTTCATTATAAAACCCAAAATACCACAAAATTCACAATAGGCTTTTAGCCAATCTATATCATATAAAACCAGCACCAATTCAACAGTGACATGCCCCAAAAGGAAAACAATCTTAGAAGGGAGTTTAAATGGAAATCTTCACTTTGCTAGATTCATTATATGCAATGATTTGGAAAATGCTAATTATCAAAAAAACATAAGCCTATCAGAAGCAAAAAGACAAGAAGCATTACTGGGGTGAATCAATGGTAACACTTACTTTGGGAAAAGTAGCCATGATGTATTACATAGAGGTGAGCCAGCACCTTGGTATTTTTAGCTTTAATAATCAAAACAATAAGTGATTCAAAGAAACGTAAACATAATACTGTGAAACTGCACAATACAGTTATGTATAGCCAATGTTAAGGAACTTTTTCAGCACAGGAAGTTTACAATCTATGGCTTGTGGTGGACTCAGTACCACTACCTCTAAGTATTTATTGTAACTCTGGATAATGTATACTCGTGTTTTTTACTAGGGAAAGTTTTTTCTAAGCTCAGTAATATTTGACAGAAAACTATGCAAAATGTGAATCTTATTAACTATCCTTTTACATTTTTCTTTCAACTTACTGCCCTGTAAAATGAGATGGACTAAACCACTTGTCATAATCTTTGTTATGTCACGGTTTTGTCATTTTCTTCTTTTAACATTTTCCTCTTTCTTCCTAATGAATTCTCCAAAGGATATAAAATACTCTGTCTACACCATTCTCCAAGTTAATAACAATGTAACTGCATATAAATTATTTCAGATCAATCTTGCTATTACTCACATCTCTGGAGATAATTTCCATTGTAATGCCTGGTTTTCTTCATGTTTTGAAATATCAATGACTATAGAAAGCAATTCAAGGAAATCTACTATTATTTTGGACAAATAGAGGGTCCGCCAACTCCCTACTTGCATCTGCCCTCTCCCTTCCTAAAAGGTAATTAAAACAAGATTCCTAGCAAAAAGTACAATGGCATCATTCTTAATGTGTGCCATTTTAATAACTATTTACCCTTGCTGGTTTCCTACTATTCCTACTAATGCCTTCACCATTATAAAGTCATTTGATAACAAGATCTCTCTCTTCAATTCCAAAATTCTTTTATTGAAGGGTTACTGAGGAAGAAAACTACCAATTTTCCTGAAGATTAGTTAGATTCTTAACTGAGTACCAATTCAGATGCATGCCTTCTTTTAATTCTATTTTAAAGTTCAAAAGCCTCACCTTTTACTGAGAATAACCTTTCACAAATTATGGTTTTAAAGGCTTACATCAGCTGTTGAAGAACTGTATCAGTACTGGAAGGCTTACAAAGGCTTCAGCTATTTACCATGTTGCTTCAAAAAATGCCCTCCAATGTCCATCTTTAAAAATACCTCCTACTCTATCCAAGCCAACTGGAGTGCTTAAATTACAAGTCAAAGAATAGATTTTACAATAAAAATTAAGACCGTAATTTCAGTTCGAAAGATGCACTGGCAGAAGCCCAGCCATTCTCAGAAACCTGCACAATAAGGCAACCAACTCAATTAAATTAATAGTAACTCTAAAACCAGAAAGCATCGCAATCCAGATATTGATCACTCATTCATATGATTAATACACAAAATCCATTGTGAGTTTCACAGTAACCCAAAGACTAGATCTGAAAATTCTCAAAATTTGGCTTCCACCCATGAAGCACCTCTCTGCTCCTGCCAACCTTCACACAGTAGTTTATACAGCACATACCTATTAACCCCTGCTACACTGGAACAAGACTGCTGAACAGTAAGAGAGGGTAAAATTCATGGTGTATATAGACATAATTTACTCAGAAACCCTGTTTTGTGATGCCTGATGACAAACCACACAAGCAACCCAAATGCATCAAGTACAACCAACGGGAAAGGAAGTCACACTGCAAAAACCCGAACACGTATTACTCTGCTTCCACTTGACAGTACTATTTTTGGTTCTTTCACCTATTTATTCCAAACAGGAAAAGAATCAGGCTTACCCTTTATATTCACATTATAAACAGAGTAAAAGAAGCTGTATTTTTATTATCAATCTGAATAATTTATAGCTCTAATTATTGTAACAAGTTTCTACTCCCACCATGTAAATACCAGCTGTTGCATCTTGACTTCTCTACATGGTCAGTCACTCCATCTCTTAATGTTGGCCATAAGAAAGCACCATGGCATTACCCAGCATACAGCAGAAGCTTGTTAGGAAGAGGAGCAAAGCCATCAGGATGCTAAGAGACGTGAGTGTTACAACATCACCAGATGGTATGAAATAAACTAGTAACTACAACCTGAAGCTGGTCTACTGGAGTCAGTGAGTAAATGAGGATGGGAAAATGAAGATAATCCAAAATCCTCCATTCTCATACATTCAAAATCTCCGATTTCATTGACAGGTCTTCAAACCTTGTTGTTAGCGCAGAAATACCTAAAACTCTAAAATGTAACCCCATTAAACTTTAAAGGAACTAGTTAACGAAATAATGAGAAAACAAGGAAATATATTTGAAAGAAAACTTGGAAGAATGATCTCTCTACTTCAAGTGACTGATTTCAACATGGTAAGCTGATATCCAACCACTGTCTTTTCACTCACTATTGACTAAATTTTCTAATGACTTTTTGTCATATACAACCTTGTGGAACTGTGCAGTACACAGATGATGAACATGGAGCACAAAAGTATGGCTGTTATCCTTTCTACCTCTTGTGGAAAGACAGACACACAAAGAAAGTAATTTGCCCATTTCAAATTTTCAAGACAGACCAATAAAAACCCCTTTAAGCTATATTCAAGAATAATCTGCTTTCTTTCTTCCCGGTAAGTAGTAGCAAAAATGCTCAGTAGAATAAAGTCCAGGGAACAGTACAACAGCAGATACAATACCACATGCTTGAAGGGTCCTAGCAAAAACTGACCTCTCCTTGCAAGTGCAGAGTACTAAAAGGCAGCATAATTACAGAGAAAAGAATCTCATATCCTTGTGAATAGTTTCCTAGAATGTAATTAAAAGAGAAGTGTTGAATAAGCAAAGATTATCAAGTCTAAATGGAGCTACAATACCACCAGTATATCTTAGCCCGATTTTCTACATATCTCTATGGATACCAACAGACTATGCTGGTCCCAAGAGGATTCAGTGGTTTTACTCAAAATATAAGTAACGGCCTTCTTTTTTTATACTACCAAATCAACACGATAATTCTGGAATTCATTAGTGAAGAACACTAACTAATCCAGCATAATAGCTTTACTTCCTCTGCAAAACACTTCAAAAAATATCTAAATGAATATGGAAATGCATCTTTCTGTGGTAAATTGTTCATTATTGAATCATTATCAACTCTTGTTAGACAAAATTTCTCTCTTTTGCAATGTACAAGATCATTAAAATGTTTGAGAGCTCCATCATGAAAGACAGTGGCACTTTATAATCCACTATCTCTTCAGGCAAATATGCTTACGGCTGAACATAATACACAAAACAACAACATCCCCTTGACACACAATTCTTTCTTTTAATGGTGCTCTTAAGTGTTGACAGCAATGGTGAAATATGTTGTTGCTCTCTCTTCTTCTTTTTTAATAGTTTTTAACTATTCCAGAAATGTATTTCAGTCATGATAAAATGTTGGGAAGGGATGTATTTCTTAGATCTTCATTGTGGAACCCCAGATGCTCAATCACTGCTATTAGCCCGGTGAGATATTTCCTATAAGCTCATCAAGTTTATGTTCTTAGCCTCCATCTCCTTTTAAACTCCAAAGATCACAAAATAATGAACCAACACCTTAAATATCATATGTCTACATTAGCTAATAAAATAAATGTGTTCATTCTGCTTGTGGGAACGTGTCCACAATTTGGTATTAAAAAACTTTCAGTATCTTTTTGTCTAAAATACCTTTAGAAGAATTATCATTTTCTTAGTAATAGATAAAGAAACTACAAACAGACAATAGTACTACACAGAAAACTACTACTCTATGTTTTCATGAAGCTTTTATCATTCCTCTCTCAAAACTTTCACCATCAATTAAAATACAATGCATAAGTGAAATATACAAAGCTGCATCCTACACAGTAACATAAGTAAAATGAACAAAATTTTTTGTTATGACAAGCCAAAAGCCACAAGTGGAATACTTTGAAAGGCATACTTTCAGAGTTTTGATGTGATCATATCTTAGCAATATATACTGAAAGCTTTCTGTAATTCTTGGCTGCATATAGAAGGAAATGAAGTATTTTTGCTCCAAGAAAATAAAATCCCTAAGAACTCTTAGCCATAAAGCTTTACAAAACTATTTCAGTCCTCAGCTGCTTTGGGTGACTGACACATACATATCTTGCAATTTGTTAATCCTCTCTACAAAATCATCTAAATGGAGGCTTTGTCTCAAATCTGTATTAATGATGTAATTCTATTATATCTAATAGAATCATCTCTTCAATAAAAATGAAAAACCAAGAACATATAGTTGCACCAATTATTTTTGTCATATATTTAAAGGCATATATTGTTTAGAAATTGGATGGCTTAAATTAAAAACACAAGCAATTAACTTGCCTTTGGTAACATGAATTTAAAAATAAAAAAAAAATCAAACTTTGCTATATATTTTTGTAAAATGAAATCAGTATCAGCTACAAAGCCTAGAGACATTCCATACATGCTACTGACCAAAATACTGGAGAAGCAATTGAAGTAACTTGTCTTTTTTTTAGCTTTTTGCATTAGCAAAAAGACAACATGTCTGAAAGAGTATTCGGGGAAAGTGTACTCTGCTTTAGCAAAATAACTACTGCATTTTAGCTTTGCTGTCTTCAGATAGAAGTGTCATTGACCAATTGACATGTACTCTCTCTAATCAAAGTCTACAGAGACGGGCATTTTAAAACTGCGTGTTTTCCACTTCATATATGAAGTTTAAACAAAATTCTGTTTTCAGCAATAACTGAGCTTTGTCTGCCTCTATTTCAGAGAAAATTAAAGTAGTAAACAAAGACTGAGCAAAGTAGAAAGATTTCCAAAAGAAATTGCAGACCACCAGGATTTGGATTTAAGTAATCCACTTAGATTACCATGGCTATGTCTTAAAAGGACAATACTGAGACCACAAAATAGGTCATGTCTACAGGATGGGGAATATAGAAGTGAAACAATGTGAAATGTACAAATTCAGAACAAATATTCAGAGTCATCCTGAAATCTAAGATACAAAACAAAAATGGTCCCAAGACCATGTACTGCCAAATTAAATATTTTTAAATCAACATTTTAATGTTCCAAACTGGAACACACAAAATGAGATTTTTCAACCAATGCCATCAACACATTAACATGTTTCAGGTAACACAAAGTGCAGGCAATGAAACAGAAGCTTTCAATACCTAAGGCTACAATATAATACACCATTTGCTTGCTTTTTTTTCCAGTTTCAAAAGCAGAAAATGTCAAACAGGTCTGGAAGCAGGAGTTTCCATCTATTTCTTAAAAGTGACAGAGTTTCTAATATAACAAATATCAAAGAAATTAGAAAATTAGAAATAAGAAGCAAGCCCTCAAATTATTAATTGAGGAAAGCCTACAGTGAATTGGTAGGTCGTTCAGGAATTGAATGTTAGAAAAATATTTTTTTTTTAAAGCACAGATTAAAAATTGCTATAAATGTCTTCTCAAACAAAATTAAGAAACATTAATCTTTAAAATAATTTAGAATTTACATCAAATCCAAATATATCAGCTTTCTAGATCAACTTGAGAAAATCTTGGTATTTCCTTCTTCTAAAAAGTCCTGGATAATTGCCTTTATGAGGAACTCACCCAACATAAAAAGATTTGAATGGGAAAGTCAGTGTTGCTATGAGAAACAGAGCAACTTCCAGATGCTTGACATGTCAGGGCTAGACAAGGGAATGAAAAATGTCTCTTTCTGACCAAAGAGGCTTTGAGGGGATACTCGTAAAGAATTACCTACTTACCCATCAGATTTGAGTTCATGAAAGGTGTCGGGGACAATCCTTCATGAGGCCCTAATCGACTGTCATTCAAGTGATCACTGTAATGAGGACTGTCTGCAAAACCCTAGAGAAAAAAAGACCAGAGTATTAAACAGATTATTTGGCAGCCCTGCTAATTGAGTGTAATGACACTTTCCTAATTAAATGTGCAGAGTCACAATTGGTCATTAATCACAAAAGTTGGCTTTCAGGTCTATCTCACAGAAATTACTCTCTGCCCACATATTACTTTCTCCCCATCAAAAAGAAACCACATAGTTTCTTAATAAGCTGTGTCCTCATGGACAAGATTTCTAAAAATTGAATAATACAGAGATATTTTGATATTTGAATCCTCTTAGTGTTAAGTCACTAACCACAGAGAATAAAATTAGTCTGAAGAACTTGCAACTGATTTTTTTTTTCCCTAAGCTTTCTGTTTGCATTAATAAAAGACAGTAAAAAGTTCAGGAAGAGTCACCGATGTTAAGAAAAAAATGTTGGTGTAGGTGAGAAGAACAAACTCCATTTCTTCTTGCAGCCTGCTATTAATGTTACAGATTAATAGGCATTTTGACACTATCACATTACTAAACAGCATAGCTCACTGACAAAAGGTTTACTTCCATACAGCGATTAAATAAACAACTTTGTCATCCGATTTGCAAACAGGCACTGAAAATGAAATACTATTTTGCATTTTTCTACCATTAGCACAGCCAGTTTACCAGACTGGGAGCAACCCTTACAGAGTCAGGAAACACTGGCTTATTGAAAGCTTACACCAAAGGCAGAGATGGAAAACAAAGAAGTCCTTGGATGTACGTATTATTTAATTAAACCAGTTACGTAAAGCTCTTCTCAATACATTTCGAAATGCCGTCAGTTTTTCCATATTAAGGTATGAATATGCCATTTGCCATTCAGACTTACGAAATGCACACTGAATCACTTACTCTGTACCAAAACATGAAAGACCTGACACTCAAAATTGTACTTCCTTTGTAGCCAAAGTTCTGACAAACATTTTGTAAACCTTATCTTACAATTCACACTTAGTCACTTCTTGTTCAGAAACCTAAAGCTCAGGCCTAATTAAGGGAGGAGAGAAAATTGTTCACAGCTACCAGAAACCATCCCAAGTGCCCTGGTACTATAAAATCATCAATCACTGAACATTTATCATTTCTCCAGACTGCAGGCTCACATTCAAGACAACATTAATGGGGCTGAAACAGGCCTCCCTATCTTTGCAGGCATGCTGTCAGTTCTACCAAAGGGCTGCTAACTGAGGGCTAAAGAACTGTCACAGCACTACCGCTGCTTATGGATGCGTGTCACAGCTCTTGCTGCTGTTCGGCTGCACAGCAATCTTCCGGGAGAGCCAACTCCCCACTGAATCTTTGGCTGACTTTATCTGCTTCAGAATCAGTGATACACTTGTGATAGGCATTCAGAAACAATCTTAGTGACATTTACAACTTGGTTATGACCACAAGGGTGTCCTCTGGAAACCATGACCTAGCCCCGTCTGTCAGACAAACAGTGTGTAGCAGCAGCTGCTGAGGAGATGGAGTGGCTCCTAGCTAAGGTCACCACATGTGCTTTATTTTTATGCTGAAATGAAACAAGAAAGAAATTAAACCTGCTGAATAAAGACACAAAAATTTACAAATACAGGATGAAAACCAAAGCTCCTAAGTAGGTAGCTTCCTATTTGTGTCTCTGCTTGTACTCCTTATCATGGTTGTTTTTTTAAAACCTTTTCCCCTAAGGAAATACTTCAGCTATACTTTATTTTTAAAAGAAGGAAACTATAAAGGACACTATCAGTGATAAAAGAGGATCCATATCTCTCAGACATTCAGTAAGAGGTGCCCAAATGAGGCCCAGAAACCAAAATCTTTAAGATATCTTTATTTACAAAGTAAATAGGAACTACTGAAAATATAACAGGAGTAAAACTCATTTCATATACAGTTGCACATCATGCAACACAATCTGCCTAATGCACAGGATTCTTAATGGTCCTCCCCATGTTAATATTGCATATCCCATTCACAAAATAGAGGAATTGGAGAACTGGGTGGGCAGTTTACATGAAAAGGAATATTCTTCCTTCTATCATCAAAATTCCTTCAAAGAATACTTGATATCATGCTCTTTTCATATACCCTCTCAGTTTCCCAAAATGCACTTGCAACCAACTACCACAGTATCCAAGTTGTATTTCTACACCACCAGATAAATGAACTACTTCATCTATGTGGAAATGCTCCAAGTTATCCTTCACAACACCAAAGCCATTGAAAACAAAACATTTGGTATACAGGATGAAAATGTACCAAGGGATATGCAAGCCTTTTAAACTGAATTGGTCTTTTCTGGACTTCAATGCAATTCCTAAAATTCATTGTATCAGGCATTTCATTATTTGCCACTACAGAATTTACACTTGTGCAAATTGTAACCTATGCCTTCATCTACAGTGGACCAATGTAAAGAGGTCTTATGTTGGCCACCATGTCTGACACCAGTTATTCAGAGTCTTAGTATTCAGGTATGGATTATCAACTCAGGCTGCAGAGTTTTGTTTGGGATTAAAAACCCTGGGCTGGTTCCCACATACAGCTCACCCACACTAAATGAACGCAAAATAACCACAAACAAGTGCAGTTTTGATTTAACAAACAATTTTTGTACTTCACAAAAGCAAATTAAGAAAAATCAGAAGAGCTCTAAGGACAGTGATTTAAATTACACAGTTTTTTCAGAGCATTCTTCACATTTAAGCTGTACTTCAAATAAAATTGCATTCCTGATACCATTCCTTGCTTTTGCATCTGTATTAACCTACAGAGCAAACAGCACAGCTCTACTCCTGCCAAGAGTTGTTAACCAAACACAGATAAATCTTTAGAACCTTCCAATATCTTCTGAAAAGCTACTGGAAGCTCCTAGTCACACAATCAAAGCTTTAAAAATGTATTTAACAACTACAATAGTGCAAATTGACAACATATGCTTACTGCTCAAAGAAGAACACAGTTGAGAGCTTTAAAAAGTCTGGAATACCAATGGAGGATAGTGTTTTTTTAAAAGACAAACCCCACTTTTTTGACTGAGTAATGAAGAGAAGACACAATCAGCTGGCAAAAGCAACAGAAGGCGGGAGGGGATTTATATGAAATTCTATCAGAGACCCTTTTCAAATCCATGTTTTAAGCAAGACTCAATAATATATGCTGCCAAATTTCATTCTGCCTTTCTGAGAAAGGCAGGAAATCTCAGTTCCTGGCAATTTTGAAGACTAATCTACTGAAGCTCGCTTTAATATAGCTGGATTGGGACAGACGCCACACAGAAAAAGGAACTAATCAGTCATGCCAAAAGTTACTGTCCCCTCTTGGGAAGAGCTATTTGATGGTACATATTCTGGCTGGTGATGTCATTCTTTGGACCACAGGTGGGCTTCCAAAGCCCTTCGGAGCATTTCTACCTCCTGTTACCTGCAGGGCACGTTTAACATAGAAAGGCTGGAAAGAGACACTCCATGCTGAGTACACATCCCCATTTCTGCCTCTGTGGCTCCTCAGCAAACCTACCAATGCATTAGTATACATCAGAGTGCACAGTTGGAGTGTTTAGCAAATAACTGGCAAAAAGTCTACAAAATAGGAGTTACTGGACAAATTCATTTCCTGTTCTAAGCACCCTGTTCTGAAGGGACTGCAGATAGCTCAGAGCATTTTTCTGCTTGCAGAAAGCAAACTGATTTTGAATATGATTAGATGACATAGCTGTAAACTCAAAACTATCTTGCTTGTTCCAACCTCTTACATAGCTATTACAAAAACAAGCTTTAACTTTCCCAAAGGAAGACAAAACTTCTCTTTCTGTGCTGTTATAGCCCAAGTAAAGTGCAATTGGGGTTAACTGTTCCCTTACAGCATTCTGTAATGTTGTCACTGTTCATTTTGCACAGGCCTCTCCCTGGATTTCAGACTGACTGAATGTTTGTGATCAGAAGACCAGGTCAGATACATCTACAAATAAAAGCAACAAATATTGTCTACTAATACCTGTTACGAAATGCAGTAGAAAGACTACTACTAATTCGTGCTGCAATTTAACTGAGTAGTGCAGGCACTATCAACATTGAATGCTCTAACTTTATTCGTTTTTCAGGGATTTCACTGGATTAGAGTGATGTTCTCTAATCATTCCAATAAATAAAGTCCACCAATTAAAAAAAATTCCACAGCTGTAACATTCATTCCTACCTCTTTGAGGTAAGATGCCCCAAGTGCCGAAGGGATTTAGGCTGTATCTGTATCAGGATTTTCCAAGCACAGGGATGCTAACACAGCCAAACCAATTAAAAATCTGACACTATTTACAAAATCATAAACATTTGTACACGGGACACCTGAAAATTATGTTATATAATGTATTATTCTAGAAGACTCAGAAGAAAAAATGGGAAAAAAAATCCCAGCCCATACACCCAGAGGAAACACATTCCTTACTAGGCATGTTTGTCCTACCAAACCATGAGAGAAGGCCTGACACAATGAGTCTATGCCCCATTTTACAAACAAAGTGGCAATTAACTTCCTAAAACTCAGTATCTTTCAATGACCATTAAAGTTCTGTCATTTTGGTTCAAGTTAATTACAGAACTCACCTAAGAACAAGTCGAAAACCTTTCCCAGTTCACTGTCCCTATCCTTTTTTCATTGCACTGGTTCCAGAGCCTCTGTGGGATTAATCCTCTCCCGTTTACTTCCCCTTCAAAAATATAAAACTATTGTCCCATAGCAATTGTTTTCTGAAGTCACACCAGGATTTGTCCATGCAGAAGCAAAACTGTACTCCTGACCCTAACTCAAGTTGTGGGGTTTTTGGTTTTGTTTCTAAATAAGCAAAACATCCTATTTCCATTTCAGGGTAAAATTTGAAAAAAGAAGGCACACCATTTTCCTATGCATTTATTGAGTTCATACTCAACTCATTGAGTTGTCCTCCCTGTATGATTTACTACTCCACAGAATTTCATTTGCTCAAGTCTGCTAGACTAGAGATAACAGGGGTTTTGTTTCTCCTCCCTTAGCCCCAAGCCCTCTCCTACACAAGTCCCTGGGAACAGACCAAAATCTAAGGCTCATAACCAAACTGCCAGACCACTAAGCACGTATTTGCATTTTAGCCATTTACAATATGGTTCAATCATTGCCTTTAAACTTAACACATTAAAATTCCACTAAAATGAATGGTTGAGTTCACAGTTTGATGTGGCTGCAGACCAAAAGATTAAACTTAGTGAATGCTGCTTTCAATTCCTTGAGTTTTATAGTTTGGCTGACTTTAAATAACAAATATTAATTGTTTAAAGCTCAGGAATACTGAGGTCCCTTGCAAGCTAAATTTGGCAATGAACTTATGAATCAGGCAACAGTCATCCAAATGACTAATGTGTAAACAAACAAGTGAATCTACTGCTAAAATCCACTTTCTTTCAGATGATCTGGCTCTTCAAACTAATCTGAAAGTTCTAAAGACAAACAAGAAGGGAAAAAACACAAGGGGGGGGGGAGGGGAAGCGAGGAAAGAAAGCAAGATGCAGAGGCAGTGAGAGACAGACCAGAGAGACTGACTACATCCAGGAACACTGTGCTGAGTCACTGACTGAAGGTTAGACAAGAGGCTCTGTACAATCAGCCACACCAAGGTGTCCTAGTGAATTTAAAAAGATTATGGATTATATGATCATGTATGGTTCCAGAAATACACAGGGGGAAAAAAAGAGGGGAAAAAGGGGGGGGGAAAAAAAATAAATAAAGAAAATAAAGAAAATAAAGAAAATAAAGAAAATAAAGAAAATAAAGAAAATAAAGAAAATAAAGAAAATAAAGAAAATAAAGAAAATAAAGAAAATAAAGAAAATAAAGAAAATAAAGAAAATAAAGAGTATTTTGTGCCATTGAATCCATGTATTTGTCAATGGCTCCTAGAGGAGAGACAAAAGAGCCAAAAACCTGGCTTGGTCTACTGAACACACAGATGAAGAAGAATGCTGCAAAAATTAAGGTAAGATAAAAATAAATCCACAGAAGAGTACTCTTCCTTTTTGCCTTGAGGATCACTTGCACTACATTCATTGATCTTAACTGAACATCAAGAAACATCACATTGTCACAGGTCATGGCCATAACTCCATTTAAATCATTAACAGTCTTGAAACAAACTATCAGTAGGAATAATGTTTCCAAGCAATGACCAAAATCATATTACAAAGTCTGGAGCAGATGGATGATGATGGGAGTCTCCCCATAGTCCTTACACTGTTTCATCCATATTGCTGTCATTTGCTGTGCCAGGAAACAAACACCTCTCCTTCTGCAAGCTCCATGTTTGCCACCTCCCAGCCCCCTGAGAACAGCCAGTACTTCAACCTCATCTCCCTTTATTGTACAAAAATCCTTAAACACAGGAATGAACGCAGTTTGCTGATGGAGATCACCCAATTGCACCCAAAACAAGGAGCTTTCTAGCTCCACTTTCTAGCTTTAATTATGATTCATTTTTCATCATCATCAGCAAGCGTTAACATACAACTACAATATCCTAAAGACAGAAATGCAGCTTTTTCCGTTATTTGGCCACCTGCTACATGGTGGGGGGAAAGCAGGTATCACTACCCCAGATTTCACATATTATTGGGAAAAGTCAAGAGAGCTTTCACAAGTATGCTTTAAGTGTCACTGTAAGTAACCTGCTTGGTAACAGAGTTCTAAAACTATTCATTAGCTTCTTTTCACATATCAAGTTGAAATACATGAAAACTGTGTGTACAGGAATGGAGAACAATTGAAAACATAGTTTATTTATTTTTCAAATTTATTTCAAATATTATTTATTTTTTAATAAACATCATTTTCTCCAGCTCTAAATCCACTTCCAAGAAGTTAAGTTACTGAAAGACAAATCTGATTTTAAACAACTAAACCCAATAGCCAATTACATCTCTCTAAACTCCTGTGAGACAAATATCAACATGACATTCAATGGAACAATTCCCTGGCCACACAGAAAACTAATCTGTGAACAGATTCCAATGCTAATTTCAATGCGGTAGGTAGTTGCAATAAAAACAAAACAAAAGCCACAACCAAAAGATCCACTTCTCCAACATAGCTGAAATGAAAAATTCATATGATGGAAACCAGATTTTTCTAGCTCTTATCTAAGCTATAAATCAGGAAATAAAATAATACAAATATAGCCAACAGACTATATGCCAACAAGTGCTTAAAGAAAATACTTGAAAACCTAACTAAAGCATTCAGAATTTAAGAAACAAAACTTGCTTTGAAAAGTGCTGCTCATTAATCAAATTATAAAGTATGGTGCATCTGCAAGTGTCCTGAGCACTGAATATGGAATATTTAATATGGGCTTTAATTCCACAGTGAATCATCTGCTACCTTGTAGAATACATCAGGAAAAGCAAATAACCAGCAGCAGAACCACCAAACAACCTCCCTCCCCAGAAAAAAACCAAAAAAAACAAAACAAAAAAAACAAAACAAAAAAGAGGACAAAAAGGACACAAATACAACAGACTTGATAACACTTACTGTATTTCTGTGTCCCTCTTGTCTTGTTTTGCTATTTAACAGCTTTCCTTCTTGTTATGTACCTGAGATTAAGAGGTATAAAATACTATTTCAAAACCTGCTATCTCATTACTATTTTTTGACTTCTTTGCAAATTAAAAGTACTGCTTGGAAGGGACTACAGTTTGGGCATAAAGTATTTCAGGTTCCAATTCATGTCTGAGTATTTTACATACAGTAGAGGGAAGAACCTGTTGCCTGATGCTACAAAACCATCTAATCTAGCAGTGCGATATTGATCGGCTCCATTCCGGCTTCAATTAAATACTTAGCAGAGTTATGCAAAGGAACAGGAGGATAAACTGCACCCTCAGTACTGAAGCTAGATTCATGTTAAATCAGGTCAAAATGCACACTCACAGCTTTTAGTGCAATGTACATGTTGCAAGTTATTTCAAACGCCCACAATTCAGATTTTGGAAGAAAAACGCCTCAGCTAATTTATGTTAAATTTTTAACAGTTACAATTATTATGTATGTATATATAAAAGGAAATCCATCAAGGAAATATCTTATGAAAAACATTTTAGATATTCTTGATTTGGAGACAGCAATCTAAACAGATCAAAAACTGACTTGCTCCTTTTATTGTAAAGACGTGTTACGACAAAACCAAAACAATGAAAGAAAACCTTGCAGAGCATTATTCTTCATGAAATAGCAATCATTAGCCACACCACAATAATGAATATAATAGAAAAAATGTTTAATTACAATACCACTCTTACTCCCCAAAAAAAGCGATTATACCAATTTGTTGCTATGTTATGAGTACAAATTATGACTCCCAAATACAGCAGGAAAGCTAAAAGGTTCAGTATCATCTCACAACAAGAAGACAAAACTTTCAAGTGCTGTAGGGCAATATATTATTGTGCAGAAGACAAGGTACTCAAGTCAAGTACCTCAGAATTTGCTTCTAAGAGCTCAGTAGAGCAAGACTTTCAAAAAGCAGCTTTACCATCCTCTGCAACACACACTAAGAGCTAGTGCAAGGCATTATGAACACATGCAAAAAATATGTGTAGCTCTGTATCACTCAGGTAAGGGAGAGACTTGCATACACCAACCAAAGATATTCACTGAAAACCCACTACTACTGCACGTAGAAAGGTAAAAACAAGACTGGAGACTAGAAAGAAAAACAAGCCCCACAAAAGACAAACTTGGTACACAGTATTGTATCTGGACTTCAGTACAACCATTCAAGAATAAGGCAGGCCATCAGCACTTCATAGAATTGCACTGACTTGCTAACTACCCTTCCTGAATTATTCCTACAAACAATAAGGCTTTCCTACTTTTTTCACCACTCCCCCCAACAGGTATCTTTTCAAATTATTCATTTTTCTAACAAAACAGTTGGCCTATGCAAAAGAGAATTTGCTCACGGAAGTCATTAATGTCTCGATTTGTACTTTTTCACAAATCTAAGATCATCACAGGAAAAACAAACAAATACCCGCTGCTCTTTCGGTGTTAGAACACTCTTTACCATTAGGTAATAAAAAGACAATGCTCCTATATAAGGTTTTTTCAAGCCTGCTGTGATTCCTTACCTTTAATGTTACCTCAAAACACTATTGAAGTAAGAAGGGTTTAGCTTTCAACAAGGTATTACCAGACACTCTTAAAATAAAATAAACTGCTCTTACATACGAGAGAAGGTTCTAGTCTGAATTAATTATTGATGAAAAGATTAAAATACCTGACAAACACCCTGCCCCAAGCACAGGAATATATGTCTAGTTTCCACAGTGAAAAGTTACCAATATGTCTTCCCCACTTCCCAAAAAACTGTACCCATACCAAGGTTCTTCAATAATTCCATAAATAAATCAAAAAGAGTAGGTAAACAAAGATAGTAAAGTTTGCTGATAACAAAACAAAATTTTAAATAATCCTAACTAAATGTTAGTGCAGAGTTGCAAAGCAAGTTCTCCATGAAATTGGTAATAAAAGAATAGATAAAATTTGGTGCAAATAAATACAAAATGAACATGTTCAAAAATAACTTAATGTCATAACAATGTGGTAACTGTGGTGCAACGTAAGAGAAAATACTATTTTTCTACACAGTTTTTAAAAGAGTATCACTTCACAGCTCAGTGACAATCAAAAAAATGACTTAGTAACAAGTAAGAAAGGAACAGAGAATAAATCTATCATTACGTGAGGCAGAAATTTACAGTATACCCTCCTCTAAATTTACAGTATACTCTCCTCTCGACTAGTGCACGTAGTCATAATCACCCTAACTCTGAAGGTATACAGAAGAAGCAGAAAGATTCAGGGAACGGCACCAAGAACTAACCGCAGGTTAGGAGCAGTTGCTATACAAGCAGATACGAATAAACTACAATACCCCAGCTTGGTTGAGGAGAACATAGAGGTGGCATGTAAAATAAAGGTGTTTGTGAGGAAAAGAATAAAAATTATGAAGTACATCAGTAACAAGCAATCATTACTATTTGGAACACAGAAACGTGGTGGAAATCAGTTACATCACTGGGCGCCACATATAAGACAAAAAAATCAATAAGTTTTAGGACAAAATCCTCAGAATTACTGTCAAAACTATAGCCAAAGCCAGAAAAAAAATCACAAATATCAGAGAGCAAGCCCACCAATAGCTGTAAGGACTATGTCCAAAATGTTGCCTCTGTCCAGGAAATCTAAGCCAAGAGCTGGGGTTTTCCTAAGAGAGAACACAGTAAAGGTGGCAAAATATTTGCCCTATACTTACACTCTTTCCTTATGCATCATTGCTGGCCACAATCAAACCATTTGTACTGACCTGAACAGACCTTCGGCAGGATTTGGAAAAGAAAAATGTCCTTTAGCCAGTATTCCACCATCTTTTTTCATTAGCCTTCAATAGGTATGCACTAAACTATCACTAAATTCCATTTCTATTCAATTGAAAACTGCTTAACTTTCTGTGTCTTTGGAAATTCCAGCCACTAGTGAGCCAACACTTTAAATTCTTAATATTTTGTCACTATATTGTAACCTTTAACAGAAAACTCCAGTAGTAGGCTGCACATTGATTAAAAAAAATTTTAAATCACACACAATATAAAAAGAATAAGTGGTACCTCTTGAGATTTCAACTTTTCTATGTCTGTGGAGAGGTCTGAGCTTTTTCCATGAAGACTGCCATTTTCCTGTAAACAGACAAGGAAGCAGTAAGAAAAATTAGGACAAGAATGACATTCTATATTGAAATAATGGGGAAAAGCACTGGATTAGAAAGTTGAACATGTAAGACAATTACAACTTATTTAAACTCTGTGTTAATCAACACATGGAACAACCCAGAAATGTAGAAGGCTGTGTATCATTTGCCCCGCCTTCTGAGAAACTGATCTATACTCTTACAATACAGACCCACACACTCATTTTAGCACTTTCTCGAGACATCTGGTCTAGCAGCACACGTAGGAGTAGACAGAAGTTATCGTTATTCAAAATCCTGAATCAGTAATTTGCCTCATTAGTTGAAAGAAAACCAAAAACTAAAGGCCATACATCATAGCCAAAATTTATGCATGTAAGCTTGATTCAAACTGGTAAACAAAGTCCAGTGCTTTTTCAGTGAATTCAGAAGATAAATTCCTGTGTTCTACTTTTTTTTTTTTTTTTTTTAACATAAGATTCCAGCCACAGGACAAATTAATATGTGACTCTTAATCCTTACCAATTCTATACACAGAGAATATATATTTCTAGTGTTCACTTTTCTGGGGAGAACACAGAAAACTCCATTCAGAGTTTTCCTGTGAAAAGGAATTGAGTTTTCTTTAAAAGAAAACTCTTGTAACCTAAATGACATTGCAGATTAACATTCTTTATTGCCTCATGAAAAAAAAACCAAGCTAACATACAAGAATCACTGACTTTATATTATTCAAATATTAGCTGGCTGATCCTCTAACATGAAAAAAAAAGTGATTAATACAGCCACACAGCCAATGAATCACAAGCTCAAACTCCAGTTAGGTCAGCTTAACTCATAATTGATTAAAATTGATCAGCAACATAATAAATTAGTGTAAAAACACCAAACACATGGTAAAAATATGAGTTACTTAAACCTGCATAATTAAGATTCCATTTTAAATGTAGACGAGGCATTTGAAGGTTCTACTCTATGCCCCAAGTTATGCAGGATGTTTTAAATGAATGCCTAATTTCCGCGTTGCACAGAAATATTTCTCCAATACATTAAATACTTCTACATTTATTATAATTTATTTACTAACGATCAATGGAAAAATTAGGACTTCGTAAGAAATCTTTCTACTGCTTTCTTCCAAAGTAAGGCAGAGGCTTTAACAGCATCCAGTGAGCTGAATAAGATCTTGCAGCCTACCCATTTCATTCCACAGCACAAGAAAGCTGCAAAGGTGCAAGTGCTAACACAACTCTCTGGCTCAAAGGCACTGAAATCAGAACATAAGGTATGCTGTGTATATCCAGTTAAGGTACTTAGCTCATTGTCCTTTTAGAGAGTAAATATTCATAAAAAGAAAATGGAGTAGATGAAAGGGAATTTGAGTTACTAGGAAGAAGATTGCTTTTGACCATTGAGTTCAGTTTCAAATGGTCATGTTATTTTAGGATATCAGATACTATCAAGAGCCTTCAGCTCAGTAAGTGGGATGGATGAAGCTGGAACGAGAACAGGAGGAAAGTATTTAAAAAGAAAAGCCTCTCTTCAGCATCATGACAGCACATACTATAGCTGGTTTAACAGGGAGGAAAGCCTTCCCCACACTTTGCCAATAAATCTGCTTCCAAGTAACATGACTTCTACTTTCATTTTCTGTAAATAAAATATATGCTCATCATTCAAGCATACAGTTACATATGGTTTATTTTCATTAATTCTTAGCCTATATATTTTTTAGTCTTAGAAATCTAAATTGCTACTGTAGCCCATCAAAGTCATTAAAGTCTCTAAAATATGCTAATCTGTGTACTTAAAGGAGTTTCCCTTCAAAAACTTTGCCAAATCATCTGCTGATTTATGCTGTACATTCCCATAAACTTTCATTATGAATTATTACATGGGTATCTTACCCTTGAAGATTCATATGAAGGACTTGGCTGACCGCTTGTTCCCCAGGATGTGGCACCTGTTCGCTCATCCATACCTAGAAATTAAAAAAAAACAAACCAGACTTATAAGAAATGATAGCAAAACCAGTATTCTCTGATAAAACCTGAAAATATATTCATCCACTTCCATACACTTAAAGTAAACTCATCTGCTTTTGTATACTTAAAGCAGTGTTTCTAAAAGCAAAACTTCGGATGAAGAGTTTCCTTATTAATTAAGCTGGCTACAGAGGAACCTGTTCATTTGGACACCTGCAGCTGCTGAAAACAGGAGCATAAAAAGGCAAGAAATTTGCCAACCTGCAGAGTCTGCCCTACCCAATCCATAAGAAATTAGCATGAGTAACAAACCAAGCACAACGATGTGAACATCATGGCTTTTTGAACAGCCCGATTTATCTGCATCTCAAGCAAGCACTGAATATTGCAGCACATAGTGTGAAACACATACTTGTTATCTACTCTTTGCTCATGTCTTGCTTAAGTATTGTAAAATGTGCAAAATTATTTCCCCCACTTGGCCTTTACATGACACACAAGATATTTTAGCATAATGGGGAAAATAGGCAAGACAGACTGGTTATATTTCAATGGCTTTAAAAACCTCAGAGGATCATGGTCTCTGCCCTACTAAAACAGTAATATTTTCTACACTCTGTAACGGTTCTTTTAGAATCAGTTCCCTTTATGCAAATCCAGGTTATAGCTCACAAGAGAAAGGGGAAGGAAAGGACGGGGAGATCTTTAAACACTGTATCAGAACATATATATATCCCATGTATTATCCAATTTCTATCCAAATTTAATTGGTCAAACCATCTTTAAACCACATGCCCAAACAGCTAATTGCAAAAGCACCTGAATTCCTATAGCAAATTCCTTCATTAAGGATAAAGCTAATATTCTAACAATTAGGTTCCTGATTATCTGCTTCACAAGATATTTTTTTGTAATATGTGGAACACATCCTAAACTGCAGGCTTCCAAGCACTTTGGCCTACAAAATGCAGCTCATTACTTCCCTATCACATGAACTTCTCCCTTAAAGAGTTTTGATATATAGCATAAATTTTTTATGTAATATATACTATGAACTATTTATGAAGTTTTATAATGTCATAATTTATAAATAAGAACTAAGTGTCCCAATTTATAAATAAGAGTAGAATGTAAGCTACTCCATACAGTCATCTCTAAACTCTAACTTTATATTGCAGCTATAAAATTTTCATGCATATTTCTCAGACTGGACATGCTGCAAAATAGAATGTAAGCTAATACTGTAAATAACTACCTATGGACCACTACTATTCTAATCATTATTTCCTTAAGAAATGTGCTTTATGAAACTATAAAATATTATTTAGACGAAGACAGCCTGCAAAAGGGAACGTTAAACTGAAAGTACAGTAAATCACTCAGATAAAAACTATAGACACTTTTGGCGTACTGCAGGAAAGATCCTCAAGGTTGACGAACACTCTTTGAAAATGCAAGACCACCACTATACTGAGCCAGCAGTTTGGGGAAGTTTACTGCATTTTGCAGCTGACAGTACTGTTGTTGTTTCATTGTAACTGGTCCAGGAGCTGAGTAAAGAGTCGTGGCTGGCACTGACAAAGGCAAAAGTAATCTTTTGGCACAATTGACTCTTTTCTGCCAGAAACAACAGTGCTAGTAATCCAGTCATTATCATAACATGTCTTCCATTGCCTTAGTTTCAAAAGATACATATGTGTGGGGAGAAAAGGAAAGTATCTTACTGCAAGACAAAGTCCTTGGGAAAGTTTAAGATACAGTAGGTTATATCAACCCATTTCAGGAAATATGTCAGTAGATAATGGTTATGCATAGAGCATTCAGATGCATGACCCCTAATCAGTAAAACATGCTACTCATTTAAAAATGTGAGTCAGTGCGACATAAGGACTTACGTTATGGTTCTGCTAAATCAGCACATGTACAGCTAAAAATTCTAGTATTTTAGTTCTACCATTTGAATTATGCAAATAAATTGTTTAAAGAAACTGCTCTAAGCCAAAAGGTAGCTGTTTCAGATGGGGAAGAAAACTAATTTCTGACTAGTTCCCAGAATTCTTTTTTCTAAAAAAGCCCAGTACAGTTAGCTAGAGTAGTAAACTTCCTTTTTGCTGCCAGGTGTCTTTTTCCTCCTTTTCATTTTTTCCTCCTTTTCAGTTTTTTTATTCTTACAAGCCCCAAACAGGCTTGCATGTAGACCTGTCCCTTACACAAAATTTTCACACAAGGAAGATGCTTTCACATTTTAGATGCTCTGTGAAGGCTACAAGAAAAAAGAAACCCTATACTGCACGCAGAATGATACCCCCTGCTGCCCTTGGTCTCCATCAACCTAAGACACCAAACAAGTGCTGACCCAGGTATTCAGCAACACTCAACCAGGAAATCAGATGTGCGCCTACAATGGTGTTCAAGGAATCTCTTCTGCTTTGTACACCAATGCGTTTTCCATGGATGACAGATGAAAACCACCCAAATGCTGGATGAGACAAAGACCCAGACAGTTTCTAGCAGGATGAGCACAAACAAAAAACAATGCATACTTTAACACAGCCGAAGGTAACTCTGTGTAACTGAGCCAGGACCATCAGATTCACCTTTTAGATGTGAAGATCCTGAAGTGGTGAACACTTGGTAAGAAATAACATGGAAGTGATCTATAGTAATAAATTCAATAAAGTCTCAAAGCATAAGTATCACAAAAAGAGTTCTAGTGTTTTCCTGGGAAATGCAAAAGAGAACAGAGGAACTAGGGGGATCATCACCTTTGTATAACCCCTTCCACAAGGAAAGGCAGTGAACAATTGCACTATCTATTAATTCATCATGGATGTCAAAGGGCACGGGAAAGCTGTGACAGTTAACAGAGCACTGAAAGACATGCAGGACAAGGCTGCAGTATCTCAGCCACTTTAGGTAAAGCAAAAAAGGTGGAAATTGAACAACTGTGTTGTTACAAAGGTCCAGTAATGCAGACTTGCATTCAGGCAGACAGGGGTACAACAAGGTTCTACCCCCACTTCCTATTTTTAGTAGGCATTGAGGACGGAAAGTAATTGAAATGACTCATGATTTCATAGTTCTCAATTAAAATTGACTAGTTCCATAGCACATATGCTGCAGTTTAATTAGGGAGTAATACCATAAGTCTAATACCACGTTTGTTCGAGCGGGTTCAGCCGGCAGTCTGGGGCTGGGCTGGCTCACAGGGTACCTCCACAGCACTCACTGCTGCTGTCCCAGCAAGGACACTCCTGACCTTGGTCAGCCGTGCACACAGAGCACAACCCAAATCCAGGAGCCTGGCCAGCCCACAGGAAAGGCTGAGTGTTCCTCACTCACCTCGGGGAGACCCAGCCAAGTCATGAGGATGCTTTCTGGCTTTATGCATTGGGTTCTAAACAGGCTTTGCTTAACATCACATTTATGAACCTGCTGTGAGCATTTCAAGCTCTTCTAGAAGAAAACCTGAAGAAACCTGTTGCCTCATTATTTCAACATATGTATTCATTCTCAAGAAACAGATTCAAACATTCATCTAATAAAAAAAAATTGGATCTTACAATCAAACTGAAATGAAGGTTGTTCTTGCTGGCATAAGACAAAGAAGACTATATTTAAAACTTATTTCAAGAGACACAGGCTCTAATGTTCGTGTAAACACGATAATATACTTTATAGGGTTACCATCTGCTACGATGTTGATCAAATAAATGATTTGACAAAAAAATCACATTGTAGGTTGTTATACTAGGTACTCAAGGTATGAGTTTCTATCTTTTATAGCTTCTTTATCCAATTTTGTTTCAGAGTAATGATATTCCTTCAGATAAGATTCAACATCTGAAATCAATTACAAAAAAACCTACAGCACAAACCATAACAGCGTTGATTGTGTTTTGCATTTCAGACACACAAACAAATCAATCTACCATTAGGCCATATATTGCAGAAGTCTGTTGTGAAGTATGATACCAATTATTGCCCAAAATTATATTTTAGGTCTAGACTTTCTGGTAAGGAGATGAAAAGAGTAATAAGAGTGGATGGAGAAACACTATACTCAAATATTTTAACTTTCAGTAGGTTAAGACTAGTTTCCAGCCTCTTCTTGGTATTTTCAATTAAAACTACTTCTCTTTTTACAGTAGATGTAATATTTTTAATAAGATAATAAAAATATTTATTTTCTAACAAAGAACTCAAAATTCACAAGTCAGATTAAAAAAAAAAAAATCAATAAATAAAGACAAGAAAGTTCCACACATTTATTACTCAGGAAGTGGGAGGAAACATGGACGACAAGGGGACTAGCAGGACACTCAAAACCAAAAGCAGCTTTGACAATAGATACAATGTGGTAGGCTTAAAATATCCAAAGCTGAGGGCATTAACCAAATTGAGAAGAAACATGAAATGCAGGCCACCTACCAACAGTCTAACCACTTAATTGCCAGTGGGATAAATTCAGATGCAACATTATAATTAGGCAAAAGACAAACCACTTTCATTTCAAACTATATAAATAGAGAACTTTCTCTCCATCCACCTTCCACGATAAAGGTGGAGCAAGAGGTAGTGCGAAAAAAAAAATTTTCAAATCTCAATGCATACTGTTTCTTGGAGAATGTACTAATTGTCTTCCAGCATATGAATACCAAGCTCCCCCCCATCCCTCCAGATCAAAAAACAAAGTTCCTCCCCAGTAACAGAGTTGCTTATTAGAGGCACCAGTGGGAGTAGCAGAACAGTATCCTTTTTTGTACCTTTGCTCCAGAGAAAATGAATGGAAGAGCTATGGATATGTCACAGAAACACCATCTTGAGTCTGTCATCTAGTACCAACTTTGGACTTTACAATTACTTCACGGAACTTCCCAAGATAATTTTATTAAATTGCACAATGCTGCTCACTCTCCTCCCTGTATTGAGTCGTAGTGTCACAGATTGAACACTTAATTCATTGCGCAGTGTAAAAGTGAGATCTCTCCTGGGCTTACCTATCAGTTTTCACATCTTTCCCCACCTGCCCAGCCAGGTTCATAACCATGGGAGTTGAGATTTTTAACTACCAGCTTCTAATGGCAGGGGTTTAAAACTACAAGGAAGCCCTGCAGGGACTGAAGGCCTGCTGAGGGGACACTGGTTACCTCAATTAGTACCCATAAAACACTGGCTTCCATTTGAATATTAATCTTTGCAAAGATCATTTCAAACAGGTGTACAAACTATCAACAGTGATTATTAATAGTAGCAAAAAAATTTATATTCATTTTTGAAACATTCTTTATCCCAGAGAATTCCAGAGCATGATTATCTGACATGGCAAAGACTAAATATCTACTATGCCAGTCATTGTGGAAATTATTTGAAGAAAAGTCAGAAGATATGCTATACAAAGTTAATTTCTATCTATAGAACAGGTAACCACAATTAAAACTTCAGAAGAACAAAATTATTCAAATGGGAGGAATGTACAGCAAGTACAAAACTTACCTAGGCAATAACCAAAACTTAGACCAACATTGGCAGGTATTAAAAATTAGTTGTAATCTAATATATCAGCAAATTGAATTCTCCCTGTATGTAAAACTGTTTAAAACCTATACTTTCATACAGAAAATTATTTGCAAGAACAGTATTTTCTCCAGACAGAATTAAACTTCTGGGTGTATGCTTCTTCTACTTTTTCTAAAGCAACAAAAGACATTGTATAAATCCAGAAAACAATTGAAAAAATCCATGCTGGTTCAGAACAACTGACGAAAATCTTGAATATATTTTTAAAGTGTCTATTAGCATCAAAACTCAGTACTGGTTCCTGTATAACTATCACGTATGTTTTAGATTTGTTTCAACTCATTACCTAAATACAATTTGCTATAAAAAAAAAAAAAAAGGCAATTACTACTTTTAACTTGATTTCACAAACAGTCCTATTCATTTCTTGCAATAAGACCTATGTATTCCCTAAGAACAACACTGGATTATTAATTCCTGTAAGAGCAGTGCCCTTACAGAAATGTCAGAAATTACCTGCTTCTCTTTCCTCATATTCTCTGCTTCCTAGACTCTAAATCATGTCACTGAACACACCAAGTGACCTGGAATGGCCTGGACACTTTAAATAAAATACAACACAACACACTCAAAATAAAATTGGAACTGGCATTTCCCACACAAACTGTGCTAAACCAGAAAACTGCACATTGCTACACCCATCTTGCCAGAAAAAGTACATCAGGTACTGTTCAAAGAGGAGAGCATATTTACAATATTGTATGCAACATGCATTTGTTAGTTGTGTGTAGTTATTCAGAGTTCAAGCAAAAGCTAATGACAAAAACTATAAAAATTGGCATTTAAACTATTAAAAAAAGGAATTTTCTTATAAATCCACAGAGGTGCTCAGAGGACTATACAGTAAAGCTACAATTCACCCCTCCCAAAAAAAATTCCCTATATTAATACAAGTTTTAATATTATTCTTTGATCAAATTTGAGGTTAAAATTCTAAAAAAAAAAAACCCTGAAATCCTAATCTTCATAAATTATCCTGTATACTAATAATATTTACATGTGCGCACACAGAGTATATTTTGAAGCCTCACTGGTTACAAATGTGAATAAAGTACACCAGCTTAGAGATCGAGCCTTTAAGAGGGGTACAACCCAGAGCTTTTATTCACACTCAAACACACAGCTAAACTGCTATTAAATTGCATCGTGCTGCTTATTCCCTCTCTGTGTTCAGCCATGAAGTATCAGGCTGAACAGCTCTAACATGCAAGTCTCAGCCCTACAGTACCAGCTATCAAAATAATCCATTCTACTGGCAAATTTTCCTGTGGTTAGTTCAGTTATGACTCAACTGCTTTATATAACCACACACTTTAAAATATAGATATACACATATATATTTATATATACACACCAAATCAAGGCCAGTGTCACAAGACTGCATACACCAGGCCAAAAATATTCTAATACGGCCTCATAGGCAACAGCTACTGTTACCAACTGTATTACAACATGATTGTACAGAAAACTGCCAATTCAGGCACACAATTAATCTGAGTTACACAGTGTGTAACTGAGGTGCTAACTCTCATGAGCAAAGAAAACATGGCAAGTGCGACAGCTTTTCTAACAACGTGTCTAAAAATTTTAAGAAAAAGTATTTTTAATCATTTATGATATCACAAGGGTCCAGCAAATTTTGACCCGCTTGAAAACAAATTCTAAGATCAACCTGAGGTCAGTATTTTTTCATGGTGTTAGCGATTGCCATGCATCTTTATACACACACAATTAAGATAACCAATTGCAGCAAATTAAAATTACTTTGTTGCTATTTAGAAGATCATTAATACTTTAACACTAAAATATTTCAAGGAAAAAGAGACCCTCTGACATATCAAGCAGAGAGTCGGGGTGGGGGGGGCGAGGAAAAACCTGATAAAGTTTTTGAGAAACAGCATATATTTTGACTTTCCAAGTTCATGAAGGTGAATCAGTGGAGAAATCAAGCATCAGACAAAAACCTTGTAATTTAGTGAGGCAGAATTTTGAGCCTTAAGTATAATGGCAAGCATACTATACAGTATAGCCAAGGAAATGCCAATGTAACTCCACATTTACAATAATGTGATTGGAAACAAAGATATTTACAGATACACAGTCAAGATCACAGAAGCCTGAGTTGGAACTTGAGAAGATCTAGACCAAGCCATTTCATAAAAGAATGTGGAAGAAAAGCTATACTTTGCTAAAGTATACAGTATCTCTCTATCTGATTTTTGGCATTCCTACAATACTGAAATCAAAAGTCTATTACCAGCAGCATGGCATCTCAGTGTCTCACATTAAAACAACTATACACTAACATCTTACATTTTTCATAAAACAAAGCATGTAGAATACAAAGAAATCTGAAAGGTTTTCAAGTTTGCCTCTAGACAGGCATGTCTTCAGTGAGATTATTTCTTACACTTCCTTGCTCTAAAGAGCACATCTAAGTCAGCTGCAGGAATTAACTCTCATTACTAAGCAAAACAGAACTTACACATCAGGGTTGTGTGAACTTCAGTTTGTCATGAGAGATTTCGGGTTCTTTCAATACAGCTGGGGGAAAGTGTATACTGTATGAAAATTTCAGCATTAAACACCCTCTTTTAACTCTGAAAACAAAGTTTATCTGCTCAGTATTTAAACAGGGAAGAATGCTTAATAGATAAATGGAAGCACTGCACATCTGCTCCTAAACACAGCACCTAAGCCAGAGCTGTGGTAGGCTAACTCTAAGTTAGATGTGGAAAAAACAATAAAATAAATATAGCCAATGTTGACTTAGGTAACTATTACAACCTGGCTCACTTATTTCTCTCCTCTTTTGCATAAAATCAAGAAGAAATCCTCCATACTGCATCTTCAATCAAGAAAGAAGCTTTTGCGATGTTAGGGCTCCGCTATTTGTCCTGCAGCACAATGAAATGCCTACCGGTTTGTCCAAGGGAAAGGTAGCACCTTCTTGCCTCAGAAAAAAAGCTGCCTAGGGCAAAATGTGTTTTTTTCTATTATTTTAGGCATGAAGGGAAAAAAAAAAAAAGGCTTAAAGTAAACTTAAAAGTTTCTAGAAGCATCTCTACTTGCATGCATATGACTGATAATTTGAAGTGATGGAAGTTAGTAACAGCCTGCCGTGTCAAGGTCTACTTTTTCCAGTATGCATTTTACACCAACAAGTGCTTCCCCCTCCATAAGCAAGTTGGAATGTAGTAAGGCTCTTGCCAGATGTTCTCCTTCTGCAGAGGTCCAAAACCAACAGTTCTCAATAATTCCATTACTTCCAAAAGTCAAAGCCAGAATCCAGTCTGAACAAATGGAGATCTGGCACAGCCTGTGCTGCCAGCAGGGCCCTGAGACACCTTAAAAAAAACTCAAACTAAAAAAAAAAGCACTCCAAGAAACCTTTCTTTCCTTAACACTGAGACATTTCTTCCAACAGCTTATTAGACAGAGATTTTACAGGTATTGTTAAATTTCATTCTCAAATTAAGAAAAAATTATGTTCTCCGACAAAGGAGAGTAATGTGTCTTTAAATGTGCCAGGTACCATTACAACAGTTCAGATATTTTCTGAATCAAGCTCCTTGCTGCCTGGGCTGTTAGCTGCCTCCTGAGGCAGGCAGGCAGGCTTTGTGTTGACAGCTCCCTTAGTGTGAGTGGCAGTAAATGATGGTGTGCCCACAATGCTGGAAAGCTGATATGATACAGTTCAGTCTCCTACATCAACAAACGAGGTGGAAGGACGACTGGTGCCTGATGTTAATGGGCCTTGCACTAATACACAGCAGCACTGCAGCAACTGAGATGTCTGAGGGAGCCTGGTTCACCTTCTATCCCCCAAAACATTTGTTTTTCTTCATTAGGTGTTTCTACACTTTCCCATTTTTTAAAAGAAAGGCTGTTCCTCCCCTTGAACTAAGATGTGTCACCACAGTTCATGGCAGTACTAAGTCGCATGACACCTGTGTTCACTGGTTTCTCCCCTCATAACCAAAAGGTATCAGCTGATCTACTGATTTCTGCTGCACTTCAGGACAATCCACATTTTAATGCTCTTCTGGTAGTATATCCACGTTGTTAGAGCTTGTAATTCTGGAAAGACTACCCTTAAACAACAAAATCACACCTTTAGAGGATCAGCAGCACAGAAGTAACAACTTCCTAGAGTAATCAAGACTGTGTTCAGCATTGTGGTCTTTAAATGCTAAAAAATAATTAAAATAGTTTAACTTTGCTAGTTTAGCAGAAACATGCAACTATTATGAAAGTAACTTATAGTACTATCACACTAACTAAAAAAACCAACTTACTTTTCTATTCTAGAAAATAACTACTAAATCTGACAGGGTCTGGCTCTGGTGGAAGTGAATCCAGAAATATCTCCATCTGCTAGTGAAGATGTTGAGATTTCTCCAACTTTACTTCTTAACCAAAGACTTTTTTTCCCTATTTGAAGACTTTACTGATCTTCCTTTTATTTCTTCCGCTAGCTTTTCATTTAATACTCCATAGTCTGGTTCAACTGCATAGCATTTCTCCTTGGCTTAAATCCTAAATATCACACTTTTTATAGAAATCTGAGTTTCAATGCTTTTCTTGTAACAAGTGTTACATGAGTTAAAACACTCTTAATAAAATGCACCTAGAAACCATGCATGCTTCAGAAGCAGAACTTTGACAAAGAAGTTAGAATTGGAATTTATAGTCAAGTAACCCATTTAAATTGCCTTCATACTCTAACAGCTGGAACAGACATACCTGTTGCTGTTCAAGTGCACTCATGCCTTTGTTTTTTTTAAATGAGGGCAAGTTGCACTTTGAATACAAAATAAATTTGCTGTTGCTGCCTCTTCAAGTATGCTGTTACAGCAGTTCTGTAGGTTATAGTGAGAAAATACTGAAAGCCAATAAAACATGGTAGACAGCTCTTCCATGGCAAAAAGCAGCCTTACCTAGTAATTATCCTTCTTACAATAATAATACGGTATTAAAGACTTTAAAACATTTACTTAAGTAGTCAGAAAGCAAGTAGCAATCAATAACTAAGTATTTTTCTTTAATTCCTCCTCCCAGGATGTTTTAAGTGTCTCTCCTTTTTCAAAAGCACCAAATAGTCTCATAACTTCATTCCTGTAAAAATTACACCTTAGTTTTAGGAACCAATTTCCAGGGATATTTAATCAGAACACAGAAGTGAATGATTTTACATTAAAATTAGGAAAAATACTCCAAGTTTAATGTAACAGATGAACAAGAATAAGAAGTGGAAGGATTCTAAAACCCTTCAGTGGGTTTTAGAATCTGCCAGCACAATGTCCAACAGAGCCATCAGCCAACCTGCAAGTACAGCCCCACAAAACCTCCTCTGCAAAGTGAGCCTTCACACAGGCTAGAAGCACTTCCCAACTCCAACAAGGGATTCTGATGCAGGAACCACTGCCAAACAACAGCTTATGCGTAAAGGCTTATGTATGCAAATACAGCCTATCTTCCCAACAACTAAGGGCTGGCTGCCACCCAAAAGGAGGCCATCCTGCTTCCCTTAACACTTCACCGTCCCCACTGCCCACAGCCTGGCTCTCATGTCTTCTTCTCTCACACTAGCACCGGGGTTTTGTAGGGACCTGCAGTAAACCTGTTCAGGAAGAAACTAGTAGAAAACAGACCCCTAAAAATAACAAACCCTCACTGGTTTCTGGCCAGACTTGCTCACAGAAGTATTTCACTACCGGGCCAGAACAGCACCAGTGCTGGCAGAAAGGAAAGGAAGAGCATGAGAATCAAACAAAGCTAAAGTCAGGGTTGTCAGGTCTTTGGCCCTTCCCCAAAGAAGGGCCAGGGAAGCCAGCCCATCACTTCTGAAGCATTTACTACCTCTGAGACTGGCTGCATTTAAAAGGAAAAAAAACAGTGATTTTTTTTTTTTAGGGGAAAAAAATAATAAGAAAAAACCCCAGCTATCACCATGTGGTGATGCATAAAATCCTGCAGTCTACTTTGAGATTACTGACTTTATTGAACCATTGGTACTATGCCAGTGTGTGAGAAAAATAACTGAAGAAATGCATGTTTCAATTACATTAAACACTAATAATCTCATAAAAATCTTTAAAAGATCAAATCTGCTCCATGTTAGGGTAGAGACAGGTTACCAGGAAGTTCAATGTTGCCAGAAAACTCCCACACATACTTTATTGTTCACTTACTGGAATTTTAGCCAAAAGTCAGAAGAAGACTAAATTACTTCAAAGTAAATGGCAACAAAACCCAAGCATTTTGCTTCCCTCTGTTTCTTCTGTAATTCCAAAGAAAAAAAGAATTTTTATTTTAAAATTTCAAAGTATGTTTTGAAATTTAGCCAAAATGAGTCTTGAGTTCTATGTGCCCAATAAGCTTCTTCTATGAATTACAATATCCCATTTTCTCTTTTGCATTTTAGAATGCTAAGCATTGCCAAAACAAGTCAATTTAACTACATTGCCTCTTTGGGTGGTGACTTTGTTTGTCTTATATCCTGTATGCAGCTCTCTGTATAGATGCTTTTAGCTCTGGCAACAGCTTTCAGACTTTGCTTCACTTTGTACTTTACTTGTTCATACTGCAGCACTCCAATACAATGAAATTTGTATAAGCACCCAGATTTGCTCAACCACTAAAAATAAAAATGTTACCATTTATAAGGGTTATCAAGTAATTTTAACACAAGACAGACTCTTCCCATTCTGTTAAATATATAAAACAACAAAAATGAGAACAGAGTTTCTGCCGTTTTGAAAAAGACAACCATGACTTGGTATTTGGGAATGAATTTCTTATATTACAGTCACAAGGAATATTATTACTCTTCAACATAATATAATTTACTTAACTTGCAGACCACACTTTGTGAAAGGGTAATAAGGCATCAAATGTCTTCACATCCCAGTTTATAAGGGAAGGATTACTGAAGAAGGTTCAGAAGAAAAATATCAACTCTCCCTCCCAGATGCACAAGAGCATTCTGAAGAATCGCACATGTAATAGGGCAATTCAGAATAAATATCACATACAGCTCCACAACATATGTTCACATGAACTAAAAATGCAAAGCTTATTCCTTGGGACAAGGCTGGCTCACATACCTTTAAGAAAATTAAGAAATTCTTGTAAACCAAAGTGAATTCATAACTTAACACTCTTCACCTGAACTCAAACAAATGTGATAGGCTTACATAACTGAAAGGCTAAACAATATGACATTTGTGTCCTTTTGTGCCCATTCCACAGACACACACAGGATTTCCCTGGCAGCCAAACCAACACAAGCTCTTGACCAAATTTCAACAAGTGATATGAAAGCCCCATGAATTAAACACATATTAAGGCACCTGGCAGGAATCATGTGAAACAAATGTAAAATTCAAGTACAAGAGCTCCAGCAGTAATTTTGTTCTGCTTCATTTTTTTAACAGAAAAAGCTTATATTTAAAAGGTCACAAAAAGGAAATAAACATGTGCTTCACTCAGATGTATATATGCAATTTGGTCTTTTAAAAAACTCTGTGTATATTACCAACTACAACACCAAATTTACTTCCAGGAATATGAATTTTTGTTTGGATTTCACTTCTTGTCTTTTTTAAAGAAAAGCCAAACAAAGAATACATCTGAAGCCCCTTCCCTTCTACATCTTCAAGTTTACTGTTGAATTTTTAAACATCAGAGCAGAACTTGCCCTAAGATATTCTTAACTAATTATCAAGGAACTAGAACACCATATACATTTTATCCCCTAAGATCTCTTTAGTTTTCATTTTCCTAAAGGACTCAGAGCAATCATTATTTTAATGCTGAGTCTATTATGTGACAAGAGAAAAACACTTTTTTAAAAATCCTATGAAATATTACACTAAAAAGAGGACAAATAACAGAGTAAGAAGAGCACAGAAAAACAATCAATATCTGCTTTTGTAAAAAAGGTTCAAAGTGAACAAGAACTTCACACATGGTGGAACCTCTTAAGACCTGTGAAGCCTCCAAGTCATCTGAGGACTAATTAGGTTTTCAAGAAGTCTTAACATCTAATACACCCTATTCCTACAGAATTTCAATTGAATATAGATTCTTAACTCTTTCATTGTAAAATCAGAGTCTAGCAGTTTATAAGAGATTGTAAAAACACAGATGAAGCTAAGCCACTTCATTGTATTTTCCATTAAGAATGAAATGAAGTACAGTTGAAATCAAAATTCTGTACTGGCTGTACTTGATTTAATCCACAGTAACGCCATCTATATGCTACTTACAGAGAAGTAATAGAAGAAACTGCTGTGGTGCCTATATTGATCTAGTGTTGTACTGAACACTTTCTTTTGAGAGTCAATTACATCTCCTTCACACCCACATCTGTCATTCTAGCACAAAGTTTACAAGACTTTTTTTACATCACAAGAAATTTTCTGCTAAACAGAAAAATATAAAAACTATAAAAGGGAACATCTGTATTTTAAAAAGATCTATTGGTCTTGATATTAGGCCTAAGAAAAATACTGACTAGAATAACAAGAGTGTCATTATTATGTGTATGCCATCTTTTACACAAGAAAATCCACTCAAAGCCATTTTTAAAACAGATCCAAAATTAGAAGTCTGTAACTGCAGCAATCTTAAGGCTGTTAAACTTCCAGATCGCAGCCAGTTCATAGCAGGGCTGATTAGCTCAATCACAGAGTCTTGCTAATGGCAGTTGAGAGCCCCAAACTGAATCTAAATCACATGAAGCAACTAAAAACACAGGCAAAAGTACTTTATCCTCAAAGCCTCAAGTATACCAACATAAAAGGATGGATAACCCACCGGAGTTCATGAGTTAACTAAAACCCTATGATACATGTTACCACAAATAGCATATATTTCAACCAAAAAAAAAAAAAAAGTATAGATAGTCCCAAAATCTACTTCAGGAGCACTCTTAATGATGGAATACTGTCTGTAGTGATTGCAAATATAGTTATAGCACCAGAATGTTACTGGGGGGGGGAAGACAATATGCTATTGAAGAGAGATAAGGGGAAATAAGAGTTAACTGCTCTAGCTAGGTTTTTACCAGCTTTTTCTTTGTCTCTTGATGTTGCCAACCTCACTGGAAAGGAAAAATATCTCTGTAGGATTTATTTTGTTTCTCTTTCAAATGCAACTGAAATTCAAGGCCACCAACAGCCTGAAGAAGAATGAACCACCTGTAGAGGTCAGCATTCTAAAAGTGTATCAGTAAAAATGTAACAAAATGTCAAATTCCTTGTTTTGGAGAAATTTGATGCTATGTGTATTGAATAATGATAATCCAATGCATCTATACACATCATGTATCCTCTGTCCTTTAGCATGGAAATAATTTTGCTGTGATTAATACAATGTGGAAGAAGATGAAAACAAAATTCCTGAACTGGCTCATCACAGGAGTAACACTTGAATAAAAACCAGTTTCCTAAGGCAGAAAAGAGCCACCACTGTGTTAAATATTTCATTAATTTAATATCAAGAATTTCTATAGAGAATTAAACAGGAAAATTAATACATAGACGGCACAGGCAACTTTCAAATTTACATTAAAAGATTTCCATAGTATATCAAATGATAAAATTCCTTCCCAGAGCAAAGAGTTTTGCTCAGCTCATATCATAAAATGAATATGGTATAGTAAAGGTCTTTCTGGAAGACTGAGAAATACATGCTCAAACATTTCAAATATTTAACATACTGTATAACAAATCAAATATCTTTTACTAGATCATGAAAATGCATTAGAAAGAAAAGAGTACCTATTATATTATTATGCCATAAGGTGAAAAAGGTTATAAGAACTCTGATCATTGCATTTTTTCCCTGAGTGTGTGGCAAGATACCAGGTTCCATCTAAATTTCCTGTTGATTTCAGCAGGAAAGTAGCAAAAAAACACCTGCTACAGAAAATCTCTGATTTGTTTCTTTTAGTTACACGTAATTCTTCTGTGTTGTCCCAGGCATTTCAGGTGAGGTTGCTCCTTGCATGAAGAAAGAAGCAACTTGACTTTGATTTATAAAGCTAAAAAGGAAAGGCTCACGAAAAAAAGTAGTTAGTCTTTTTCACAGGGAAAAACCAAAATTTAAAAAGGAAATACATATATATTATGAGCCTCTAGCAATAAAACCAAAGCAATTCAAAGGGGTTTTTAAAAGAGACATCAACACTATGAAGCGGGAGCCAGTTATCCAGCTTGAAATGGATCTATATGAACAGAGTGGATTTAAACAAAATTGTGTTTCACTGTGGAGCACTAACTTACTGGTTTTTAAATAGTTTAACCTCATTCTCTTATGCTTGCTTACCGTTGCATTTGGTCTTTAGGACATGCTATAGATGATTATTTATTTTCTGACTGCCAAACCTTCCGTCTGGGAAATACTTTTGCTCAAGGTTCTCCAAGTTTCCATCCTCCTCAATACACTTCTAGTTACAGTATTTGGCTCTGGCTGTGAATTGAACAAACAATCCCATCTCCAGACAATCACTGATGAGGCAGAGCCTGGCAGCAATGGTCAATGGCTGGATCTGACAAGGCATTTATTTAAGAGCCTCCTTCTGACAAGTCATGGTCTTGGCTGTTCCCAACTTTTGCATTAAAAACAAGGAATCCATCTACTAACCCAGAACATTCATGTTATCCAAGTATGCAGACAAAGCAAGAAAAACTGTCTTTGAGTAACACAACCTTTGAGAAATCCTACCAGTAGAACTCCCCGCATCAAGGAGCTCTGCACTCTTCAAACTATTTAAGCAGCCTGAGTGTGAAGGAATTACTTGAGTGCATTACTAGAAAATTAAATATCTCACACTGTCCAGATTCACAGCAAGCCTATCAAATAACAGAACAACTACTTCAGAGCAAAACTTTTTTGCTGACTACACACCATCAACAAATAGTACCAACAACAGCAGCATCCTCCCAGTTTCATGTCCAGTTACACAGAACTCTAAGTTGTCTACCACGGTTTGGAGAAAACACTGCCATAGCTGGCAAATATGATCTTCCCCTACCACTGCCAGAGCCACTGGATGCAGTGACAGACACTGTCCCCTTAGAACTTCACCTAATTTTAGGAAGCACTCGAGTACTCAGCCATTTCTGAAAGCCTTACGTGGATTAGCATTTATTCAAAAACTCACTTGAAATCCTGTCTCATAAAGGATGTCTTCTCTAAGTCTGCAAACAAAAAATGCTTGCAGTCACTGTGCTAGAAAGATTGCAAATCTCAAACAGAAGGTGCAACTTCCTTGTCAATAGATTTCCACTGCATACCCACATCTGCAATATGTGATAGCAAAAGCAGACAGGAAAAAAATAATGAAATGATTCCACAACAAAGAAAACAAATATATACATATATATATACATACACACACACAAACATGTATAAAAATACATATTTACAGAAGTTTCCTTTAGGCATTCCAGATCAAGACTCCAGGTTAAAAACAAAAAGCAATAAAATTTAAAAAAACCAACCCAACTTTGAAATACGCATGTCATCTTTAAAATGCAGAGGAAGGTATTTTTCTATTGCTATTACACAGCAAAAAATACACAAAAATAAGACCCAGAGAGTTTCAGCAAATTTCATCTCCCTGGTGGCAAACTTGTAGTTAACCATGGAGCCTCACTTTCAAAGTCACTTAGTTTAAAATCACTAATTTCTCTGAAAATACTGTGGATTCCAGCAAAGTGCCAACAGGGAGAGAAATGGGCTGGGACAGAGAGTAACAAATAAAGGACAAGGAAAAAGAAGAGACATATATAAACAAAGTGAAAACATTTGAAAAGCACCAAAGAAAGTATTTCCTAATAATCAACACATGTGCACACACAGCTCCCTGTCCTTTCCCCCCTCCCAGCAGGCCGGGGCTCCCTGGGCTGTTCTCCCTGGGCTCCTGCAGCTGTGCCATCAGGTGGGAGCAGCTGCACCAGTGCAGGGCTTCTTCCTAGCTGCAGCGTGGCAAAGGCAGACTCCTTGTACTCACCTAAGTAAGGCTACTTTTTTGGATGACAAAAAGGTAAGGCAATCTACATTACTACCTCATATAGGTCTGGTTTTAAAAATAAATAAAATAACATGAAAAAAACTCAGATACAAAAGCCCACACACAACCCACTGCCTACATTTTAATCAAGAACAGGAAGAAAAGAAAATGAGAGCAGATATTACTTGGCTAGATTTAAAGGAAAAAGCCAATCCTTTTCAATAGCAGGCTCCATTTCTCAACATGACCATGTTCCAGAAGATTAGATAACAGTATCAGGCAATATCAGACTATTAATGACACAACCTCACAGAACGGAGAAAAGTATTTAAGCACGATATTGACTTTGTAAGATTTAAGATACCAGCACACAAACAGCCCATCCTTTTCTAAGAATTAACATATTGGTATTAAATGCTTGGATTAATGGATTATAAAGGAGTAATACCATAAATTAATTCTGATACATCTCAGCAAAGTTGCTGAAAGAGAAAAGAGAGAGGAAAAAAAAAAGGAAAAAGAAGAGATCAGCATTCTAGAAGTATCCCCAGGGGAAAGCAGCAGCCAATCATGGCACACATTACCTCTGCCCCTGGTTCATCCATCTGCTGCACCTCAAGGAATGCCACAGGGGAAGCAAACATGTGGAGCACAGCTAATAACAGCAATTCTGTCCATATTAGAAACTAATTATCACCCTTTCTATCAGGATCAGTGCTTCCAGAATTATAAGCAATTTACCCTACTAAATGCAGTCTAGAATTTAACACTCAATAACTCAATAGCTTATTTAAAAAAAAAAAAAAAAAAAAGTTGGTTTGGACTTAGATGTAATACAAATTATATCTCTTTTCCTCTCAACACCACCCATTTTCTTGCATCTGAAGATTTAAATTTTTGGTGTTTGGGGTTTTTTTTGTGAAGGAATGAAGGGAAAAAACTCTGCTTAAACAGAATTCTGTGTGTTTAACTCTCAGCTCAAAACTGCACAATTACTGTGGTTAAGTTTATGTTAATCTAACAAAAAAGACAAACAGAGTTTGTCTTGTATAAGCTATCTTCTGGAAATAACTGCATGAAATCTCATTGCTCCCTACCAAATATATTACTTTTCATTAAATACACAGACCATAAAACTACAAAATGAGATTAAAAAGCTGTGAATAGCATTTTATGTACTGACTTTGCAAATAGGAAACAGTTTCTCCTTGGTCCATTGTCGTTCTACCAAACTAAAAATTAAGAACTTGGAGGATTGTTGATATCCCTCAGCATTAAGCTGGTCTATAAGAATCTAATTATTTATTTTGAAATCAAGTAAATATTGTTTTGTTTTAATTAACACCACCTATTTGAGGCACTACTTCTGCACACAAGCAGTTCAAACATTTTGTAGCACAATCCAAATAACTGAGAAACAGGGAACACCAAGGAAAATCATATTATGAGTGAGTACAAAGACCTGAATAAAGAGCATTAGATATGGATAAAAACAGTGCTTCTCTCACAAGAATCTTAATTTCTCTTTGTTTTCTATCCATCCTTTTCTCAAGCCAAGTACTTCTTTAGCCTTGATCCAAGTTTTGTCTCTCAGCCTACCAAGACCAAAGCATACTCTTCCAAATTCCCTGGTTAGCTTGCAGGTGCCACTTTTTTGAGAAAGAGAAGGTCAACATTCCCCTAAGGATTTGAGCAAAATGCCTCCTCGAGCAAGCAGTCTGGGATTCGAACTTGGGTCTGCTCCCTTGAGATTGCACATGCTGGCTTTGCGCCTTGAGGTAGCAATGTCAAGAACTGTTAAGGATTTACAGAGAAGTCTCACAGATTTAAGTGAAAAGCATTCTAATGGGAATCACTAAGCTACTTTGTTTGCACCTCTGAAGAACACACATTAATATTATGCTTAAAACATTTTTAGATGAAAACTAAACATTCCCCAAAATATTTGGCTCAAAAGTAAATAGAATTTAGTGCCAAACGCTAAAGAACTGTAATTACAAAGCAGAGCTACTACTTTTTTTAATACACAGACAAATGTAATACCAGTATACATTCAAAGTACTTATAAAGCTATCTTTTTTTCTAAATTGGGAATAGTCAAGGCTGTATTTATGATCAACTGCATCCTTCAGCATGAAGGGATACAAAGCACAAACCTAACGCAAAACATCAGCAACTTGGCTTAATAAGATTACAGTACATTAAAAGGTGCTCATAAGCATTTTCTATAAATGAAATGTAAAGCCTGATGACTACATATGAGCCAGAAGACCAACCTAAGCTCATAATGAAGGTATTGTGACAAAGCTTAGTACCTGAAACATCAACAGAAAAATGTAGTTTTGATGTAGTTGAAAATTTCACACTGATGATAAAGCAGCCATGTTCTGGTGGCTAGTTTTAGGGTAGTAGTGTTCTAGTTTCTATGATCCATGTAACAGCTATAAGGCAGATAATACTGAGTTTACCTAATATATTATTCCTTTTTGCAAATCTCACTTCTCAAAATAACAGTGTATTTACAGTGTAATGGCACATAGTTGGAAAATTTAAACCACATGTCCAACACCCTTAAAGAAATCAGTAAAAATATATGTACATTAACTCAGTACACAACAGTTTCTTTTTCAAATGCAGAGAAAAAGGGATATTATGATCTTCTGTGGGAAAAGCAAGCTGGCAGACTAAATAAGCATCAAGAACTGTAACCATTAATTCATTAAGTAAAAATAGGTAGGAAATCAAAACCCCACACCCCTGCACTCCAATCACACCTGCCCTCTATCAGTACACAGAAATAAGTACTATAGTGAATCAAACAGCACCAGACAAACTTGGTTTTGTTTCCTCACCTACTTTTGCAGTTTTGAGCATGCTTAACCCCATGTCCACCACACACAGACACAGCTATTCTTATATCATCTGTATGCCTTCAGAAAACACTCCTACAGTCCTAGACTAGTAATGACATAAATTTGCCAAAACAGATTGGTCAACAGCAATGATAAACAGCATATAAACTGTTTTACCAACATCCTACTTACCTTATCACCCTTACTAGATCCAGTAACTAAATTTACATTAAAATAATTGTACAATGGTACTTCAGCATTCAATAATCCACGTTACTTAGTATGTCAGCATGAGCCAGTCCCAGGATTAGGGGGAAAAAAATTTGAAATATAGAACGTAGAAGTCAACATCCTTTGACTTCATACCTGGTTCTCTGTCCAATCAAAACCTCTGTTAAGTAAATACTAGTCAAGGTCCTTATTTCTGTATAAGTGACATCTCAAACCACAGACACACAGATAAATTCCATTTTATTTCTAAGAGTTACCAGGAGCTCATTGTGCATGCACAATGCATAGAGTGTGCTGAGGAGGAAGAACTAAAATAAGGATACTCTTACACAAGCCAGTCACCCATTCTTGCCATCATTTACTAAAAATAATATTTTTTTAAATTCCCTTCTGTTAACTGAAGTACCTCGATTTCTTTTTCTGTTTGTTACAAGGAAAACTCAATTCTGAAAAAAAAATATATTAATTCTTTTAATTTGAATCAAAATACATGCAAGCCTTTGAGTAGAATATAAACCTGCAGCCAGGTGTCTATTTCTAATAATCCTCATAATAAAAGGAGAGTTTTAAGTAGAGCTCCTTTCTGAGAGAGGATATTTTTTCCTTAAAAACTAACTTGGTTACAAGCCACAATATAAAAATAAAGGACAAACTTCTTAATCAATTTGCCACTCCTATAGAGTACAGATTTAATAACAGACATCCAAATATATCCAGCTGAATCAGAAGACGTGTAAGAAAAAAGAAGGGGTTGTTGCTGTTGCTTTTTAGTAATGTGAAGCAACTGACCACCTGTAAGTGCCTCCACTGTCAGCACTGTCAACAGGAAAGGGAATTCACGTTCACAGAGATGGAGGCACATTCAGCAAGCTTCTACTTCTCAATATCTATGCTTACCAAGGCACTTCTTTCACTGCAGTTCACCCTGTGCTACCATGACATTTACTTCAAAAGTTTTCCATTCCCAGCTCCAGACATATATATTACAGGAAATATTTTTTAACAACATGCAATATTATCAAATTTTATTTGAAACAAATGAGCATATAATCCTTCTTAGGACTACTTTCTCTAACTCTAATACTAAGGAGAACAAGAGGAAAGTGCTAAGACAAGTCATCAACATCCTCAAAGAGAAAGTCAAATTAGAAAAGCCAAATACAAAAAGGCCAAAATGTGTCATATCCAGCACAGAAATACTTGAACAGTCATATTAAAACAGAGCTCCAGCCTGAAGCAGTAAGTTAGAGGCATATTGAGAAGAGTGTACTTTGATCCCAGAGGCAGCTCTCTCCTCTGCAAGGCACTTCCAGTATCAGGCCACATTCACATCCAAAAACCAACGGAGATTTACAGGCTATGAAAGCACACCTGTTTTGGACTTCCCTACAAATAATCCTGTAAAAGAGTGAATGACTACTTAAACACAAAAGGTCAGAGACAACTTCCAAATGGCTGGCATTGCCCCAAGCTGTTACAACAGTTATGGACAGGCAGATAACAGGTTCTGAACCTAACTTTCCACACCCCAGAAAACCTTAGCATCCTGGCTGAGCTCTTTCGCTCCAGACAGACAAACCCTAACAGCCTCTTTCTGCTCTCCAGAACAGGCTGGCAGTAAGCACAGAATGAATTTCACTGCAGAACATAAACCACAACCAAACCCCACCACATGTGCAGTGCTGGCTGTACTCACAAATGGCTCCCAGCCAGCTTGACTCCTATCACTCACAGGCAGGAAGAAAACCAGACAGGCCACTTAAGCAAAGGCTTGTTCACTGTGGGACAGCAACAGAAGATTTATTTGCACAATTGGAGCCATTATGCCAATAACTTCTGTTCACTGACACCCTTTACAGAAATCCTGAAAAGAAAATGTTACAGCATAGAGATAACTAGAATTCAAAACAATAGTCCCAAATTGTCTGAGACCATGTGAATTTATATACAAAGTGAAGAGTAAAAACTACAAGCATGCAAGCGACTTCAATAGTATACGATTATTAAGCCAGCATCCAAACTACACTTCCACAGCAAAATACTGTCTGAATAAAGGTCATGACACTACTTTATTATATAACATATAAACTACTTAGTCTTGCAGGAACTTTACAATATCACTATTACCTCTGCAGTCTATACAGGATTCCAGTGAACTCCCCCAACTAAACCAGGTATGTAAGTGCTTGACTTACAACACAGGTAATATCACTGACATGCTCACTGATCAAAAGCTACATCTTTAACTGAACTGAAAGAAAGGCAAATTATCTAAAATCTGGGAAAACTAACAAAGAAAGTACTAACTGGATGTACTCCATCAATTCCTTAAGGTCAGAGGAAAAAGTAATCAAGAATAAAGAATTCAAAAAGATGGCCAGATATTCCAGTGCTGACAGCAGCAGGACACCAGATAGTTGTGTTTTTTCACAGAATTACAGAATATTCTGAGTTGGAAGGGACCCAAAAGGATCATCAAGCTCAACCTTTAAGTTAATGAACTGTATGGGGATCAAACTTGCATTATTGGCATTGTTAGCACCATGTTCCACTTTCAATTTGTTCATTACTACTGCTGCTACAGAACACAACATGGAATTTCACACATGTAAGCATGCTTTACATTAAGTTGGTTGTTAGTTTTGTTTTTTTTAAAGGAAAACAGAAAATGCATAAAGGAAACCAACAAAGGCATAGTCTTCACACAAGAAGTACAGATACCAAATTTCTATTTTATCATAATGGTGGCCCGTATTTCCAAAGAAGTTACCAGACTGCTGAGAAATTAAGTTCTTCCCTGCAGTCCTAGATTTTGTCTGAATAAGTTCAACAAACTTCCTATGAAGAAATATTAATATAATTCTCAATAGTATCATTCCAGATGCATGCAAATTAGATCTATATATTGTACATTTCAAAGATCATTTCCAAAAGGACTGGAAACTAGTTGTATTTTTAATCTGTCTGCATTCAAATTTAATCCATCATGAAGTTTCAGAGGAAAAAGCAGGGTAAAAAACATGCAAAAGCCTATCTACAGCCCCATGGGAATGCAAAGTCTCAAAACACTAAATCTGTCACTGGTTCAGGGGTGATTGCAGACGCTGCCGTGCCTCCCACTTACATTTTCAGTTGTACATTTCCAGAAATACGTGTGTGTGAGAAGAAACTTTAATACAAGTTATTTTTAAAAGGAAAAATATTTAAAACTGCTCAAAGGTGATTATGACCATCTTGAGGCATTCTCAAAGAATATCTTTACAGTAAAAGTGAATCAAACTGTACTCCAGAACACAGTCACTATTCTTAGTATTTATGTCCACACACTTTTTTTTTCTCTGCCTACTTTCTTTTCTTGTTAAAGACATCCCCATAAAAAACATTAAATCACACCACAAGGAGCAGTAATGAAAGAGAAAGTTACTGAATTGTCCCTGCACATTTTGTCCATCAACAGATGTTAGAAAGCCTAACTGGAAAACACAACACAGAATGCAGTGTTCAGGACTGGCATTCCTTTGGTTAATACTGTACAAATGCCTGGAGGAATCACACACACCTAGGAACGGTTAACTGTATTATCCACATGGATGAAACTAAGCACAGGATAATGCAAATGACCAAATAAAATTTAAAAATTAATAAACTTCAGCCAAACATCCCAATTCAAATCTACCCCAAGTAAAACAAGTTTACTGTTCTCCTTGCTACCCAATGGCAATTACATTAGCAAAGTTTTATTGATGCCATTAACACTTACTAGTAGAAGCAGCACCACTAACAAACTGCTATAAAACTCAGTAATTCTTTAACACCCTCTCTTTTTTTTTTTGCCTTTGAATTGAAAACTAAGTTTTTAGTCAAAAATAATTATTTCAGAAATTAAGAAGTACTCACATCAAGCCCAGAAGAAAGACATCCTCAACTACCTTAACCAGTAACAAAATCTGGTAGTGGACAATAGTAATCACATGGGAGTGGATGTGGTCATCTGCATGAAGAACCCGAGAGCACAGTAGTTCTTTATTTCCTGGCTTCAAAGGTAATCACTCCTTTTTACAAATGCTGATGCTCTTAAGATTTGTTTTAAGTTTTTGGATAACACAATCATACCAAAATAAACATGAAAGTTGCTTTCATATTCTGTTTCATTACCACTTAAAACCATACATTCTTCAAAAACAAGTTGGAGAAGACACCAACCTACAAAAATAAAACAGGCAAGGATCAAATGCATATTTTGCGCATCAACAAGAAATGAAAAGCTAAGAATCTCCAAAGTTGCTTGTACATCAGTCACAAAGCAAACAGCCTTTCCACACTAACAGTTTCAACCAGATAATCTTATGGGCTTCCCTGGAAAATACCTCTGCTTCCTGATTTCCCCATCTTTCTGCGTCTAAAATACTAGTACTTGCTAAATACTTGCTTCAGTGTAAACATCTTATTTCTCCTTAAAGCTGCTGTGAATTAAAAATAAGTACCTCAAATCTCTCAAATTACAAAGAGATGGTAAACTAGACATGAATTACAAATAAACCCCAAAAACCAACAAACAAAACCACCCCAAAACAAAAAAAAAAAAAACCCTCAAAATAAGTATCACATTCAGAAGCTGATGAAATGTAATCTATGAATTGGGGTCAATAGTTAGCCCACCTTCCTAAAGAAATGTTTAATTCCTTAAATTCATTTGCACTCTCTCCCTTTCAGTGTTTTCTAAAATACTGTTCCCACTAGCTATATCAGAAATTCCATTTAAAATCAACGAAGTTGGGATAAAAACAAGTGATCCAAACTTTGTAGCTTTATCCTTTCTTTCATTTTCATGAGGTTTACAGCAGCTTTTTTTTTTCCCCCAAAAGCTAGAACCAAACATAAAACAGGAGTCATAACAGGCTAGTTTCGCAAAACAAGGTAGTTGAATTTTGAGTTTCAAAGAATTGTTTGAGGGCCAAGACACTGTTTTTCTCTTAAATAATATTTACTAACAGAATAGGTTTCATTAATCAAATGGAACTGAGACCAAAGTGCTCTGTTAATATGTGAAGTATTTGTTTTCAAAACATCTGTAGTGCTTGAAGTCTTCCCCTTTGACACATACTTACTCATCAGTACTTCCTGAACTTCCCCTCACATACCAGAATTACGATATAAAAATCATCTATTTCACAAAAAGCTCCATTTAATGATATACAACTATTTTTATGACAGAAGAAACAAACAAGTTAGAAAGCACTTCAGGGGAAGTAAAAATTATTGGTTTGAAACTAAGTTTTTCATGATCCTTAGGTTAAATCAAATTTGTTTCCTAACTTTTAAGACGCACTCCATTGCAGCACAATTAGCTTTTCCAGTGCTGTTAGAGAGTAGGTTCTGTCTACAACAACCCAAAGGATATTTTTTAAGTATTCAGAATACAGATACAGTAGCAAATACAGCCACATTTAACACAGCTTCATCTCTTGTTTCAGTCAGAGTAGGTTTTGTCAAAAGACCCACTTGATTACTGAATCTTTTTAGACGACTTGTTACCATATCCATGATTATTAGATCATGGCCATAGGCTAGACACTGGTACATATATCCAGCTGTCAAAGTGAATTTAATCCATTAAATACAAAGGATAGCTATGGACAGGGTTGTTTTCTGTTTATGTATCCGGAAACCTTTTTAGACTAGATTTTTTTTTCCTTGAAGAAAATTGGGCAAATGTGTTTATCTGTGTTTTCTTATTTGGATAAGATTCAAATAAAATTTACAGAAATGAGACCCATATGTAATCTGTGAAGGTGTGCTGAAACAGTTTCTACAATGCTGATACAAGTCCCAGACTGAAATTTGCATTTCCACATTTTTAAGTAACAGAGCATACATTTAAGAAGCTGTATAGCGAATACAGCAAGAACTGAACTGAAGAAAAAGCCCAAAACTTGATCAAGATAACTAAAATATTGAATTAAACAAGCAGAGATATCAAACTAAATACAAAAGGAGGGAGTGAATATTGACACTGAAAACAGTGCACGCTAATTTAACTCTGCTTAGGTCATATGAGGTTATTGATATTAACCCATTCCAAGACTACCTTTACATGAACTAAGCAAGTTCAAAAACACTTCTTGTCTGTTCTGCAGTGTAAACACTAGCCCCCATTTTACAGCTGAGGAAACCAGAAAATAGAAAACGAAAAAAGAAAGGCAGTTCCTCAACAATGGAGCAAAACAGGAACAGAAATTTTAGCCTCTTTGCTATGTCCTTTAAAACTCAAGAATATCTTTTCTTCATTATGCAATGATACAATCTTGACAAAAGCTTTTAAGGGAAATAAAAAGTCTGCTTTAACTTTCTACAAAATTTTATAATTTTACAAAAATACAGCACTAAGCGAGTAATAATATTTCCTAGGATTTTGCTATTCCTAGTGAATTTTTATATATGAATTAAAAGAGTCATTCAGACAAAAAAAAAATCACATTTCTTGCATATTGTATTTTGCTCATTACTTAGTATTCCACGTTCTTATAATTTAACAGATCCAATGAAACAATAGTATAGATTATAAAACCAGAGAATATTGAAATGCATTTAATATCTCAATATGGAAGCTTGTTACATGAATTAAATGATCTGTGCCTTTCATTTAAGGATTAGTCATACAAGTAGAAAATTATTTCAGAATTAGAATTTAGAAAGATAAATACCTAACTTCTCATACTAAATCCATTTTAAATGCTATCTTTGTTAACGCTGACAAAATCAGGCCAGTATTTATACACACATATTCAGAACACAATGAGCTTATCTCAATGTATGTAAGTGACCCTACTGCCACAATCCCAAAAACAGTGCCTACTCAATCCGTACTGACTCAAAGGCTAAAAGGACACATAAATAGAACATTTGTTGGAGCTGTGAAAGACCTTTTATTCTCAAACGTGACTTGAGACCAACTGGCACAACAGTCAGAGGATACTTGGGGTTATTAATGCTGTGTTCGTTCCCAAGGATAGCTGGAGAGCTTTAGGACACACGTCCGCTGAGGCAGCATTAAATTTGCTTAAAAGGGGAAAACAACGACAAGCAGAGACCTTGAAGAGTCCAATTCCCTTGGTTCATACTCTCCTTGTAATCAATGCTGACCTCTGCTTAGTACAGGATCTGGTCCTCGTGCCAAGGCCACTTACACCACAACTTGTCTATGCAGGTTAGGCCAACACATGTAGAAACTGTAAGTAACAAGTCCTGTCTGAACTGCTTAGAGCAGCAGCTCAGCAGTGCTTCCCAAGGCCAAGCCAACCTGGAGCTATGCTGCTTTCCTGCACTGAGAAAGGGGCAAGGGCAGACAGAGACTGAACAACAAAACCCAAGCTAAAGATCACTAGTACGGCACATGCACACATCTGCTGCAGCAGACAGAAAGTTCTTTTCAAGTAAAATAAAGTATTCATTTCATTCTTCCTTAATTTCACTTGGAAGGAGAAAAACGAAGAATCAAGTGTTTGCTTAATTCTCACTTTTATCTATTTCAGGGAAAGTGATAGAGCTAAAGACTATGTTACATAAACAGATGTAAAGGATGGAGCAAGCTATATGGATAACTTCAGAACTCATCTCATCTAGAGGCTCCTTCAATACAAAAGAAATACTTACACATGGACGTTCCAGTCCACATAAAAGAATATGCTGTACAGTGTTAATCACATTGTCTCCAAACTTTAAAAAATTCCACTTTTTCTTTGAATTCTTCAGATTTAAGGTTTTTTTAATCTTCTTAAATAAGCAAAAAATTAACCAACTCCATCCTCACAGCACATGTAGAAATGAATATTACAGCTGTCTAGAGCATCTGTGCTCTAGAAATTGTCTCTGATTTCCCACAATTCATCTTGAGGAAAAACTTCACATATGAAAAAGCCCCAAAACTATATTATCTGATGTGAGACAATAAACTTATAGCCTTTTCTTAATTTGAAAACAATTAACATTTGGTAACTACAGTCTGAGGAGGAAGCATTTATACATAAAGATCTAGCCAAGTTTGCTGAGAAAGGGATCCTATGTAAGATATATTTGCCAAATACAGAACGTTTTATCTCTGTAAGTGATTCTCCCCCATTAGTGTCACATTTATAAATAATATGGTAGCAAGACAACCATTTTATCTATAAAAAACAAAAACAGGAATGAGAAAAGGATGATGAATGAAGCAGCATATTTTCCCAACTGTTTTGCACTAACCAAAATTATGGATGAAATCCTCAAAAAATATTTCTTCGAGGCACTAAAAGGGACAAATACTGTGAGAAACTCAGACAGCGATACTTTTGCAATAAACCCTGGTTAGCTGTTAGAACCACTCAACCTCTAAGTGCATTCAAGTTAAGTATGTTAAATACACAAAAAAATCACAAAGAAAGATTTTAAAAAGCTGTAGCTTTATGAATATTGGGTTCAAGCAACCAAAGAAGGAAATAACATATTTCAAGGAAATCTCTGCTTCCCGCTCTTTTTACTCCAGCTATGTGCTAATACTGACAAGGTACTTTCAGATCAATGCACCAAGCACTTCAGGAGATGCAAGAGCTCTGCCAGGAATCCTGCCTTCAGAAGGACTTTCATTGCTATGGCAACAGCATGTTCTCCAGGATCCAATTCAGAGACAACCTGTGACACACTCAGAAGAGATGGCCAAACTCCGACTGAGTGCTCGCTGCAGCACAAGCCACTCTGTCATACACATGCCAGTTAGCACTTGCAGAAATGCAAGGTACAAAGCAGGGGGCTTTTATGATAGTCCACGGGGCACTTAGGATCCCTGCCTATAAACTGCTGCATCTAGGAGAAAAAAATACCATTCACCTTATTAAACAAATTTAGATTATTCAAAGGCCAAAAAGAATATTATCATTAGCACAGAATATAAATTGCATTACACACCATCTCCTATATGCAGGAATTTACTGCTTTTCTGGTCCCAATTTCCCCTAATGGGATGAGGATAAAGGAAAAGGGAAGGGTTAGTACATAGTAAAGAAGCAAATTATTGAAACCATTATTCAGTACTCAACAAGTATCTTAAAATAAAGTGGATTTAATGAGTATAACAGACACATGTGGCTACAAACTCTAGTTCTACTACTCTACAAAGAAACCCAAACAATCTTTTACAATGCTTCACCTTCTAGCCAGAAATGTATTCACAAACACACACCCTTGACATCTTGAGATTTAATCACCAAGCATGCTGAGTTTTAAGCATCCCATATACTACTTGTAAGTAGTATACGCTTCTAAGATTTTTTATAATACTACATAGGGACCAGCCATTAAAAAGTGCCACAAGGAAATTTAAGTTATTTATCCATTTCTGCACTTTTATTACATTAGTTTACAAAAACAGACAACATCCTGCCTGTTGTTGCTCACCTAAGTTCATTCACCCCAGACAATCAGATATATCTTTCCTGTACACAATGAAGACTATAACATGGTTGCATGTGTTTCTGACAATGCCTAGAATAGTTTAGCCCCTTTTAAGATTACTTCTGGTTGTACTGTACAGCCCTTACATACTGAAGGCCTGGTAAGACTGTTGGGTGTATGTGCTGGAAAAGATATGGTCTTGCATTCTTTAAAGCCTCTCTCTTCTTCCTTTTGAAGTATCAGGCATTATCTAACTTGCTTTGCAAGAAGTAATATTACAGATTGTTAAAAAAATATTTCAAATAAACTAATAAAATTAACAACTGAGAAGGGAAGAAATATGGGGAATTTAGTTTGTTTGTGTTTTATTTGAGTTAGCATTTTTGAGAGGTTTTTTAGGCTTTTGTATTGGGTTTTTTGGTTTGTATTTTTTTGTGTTGTTTTGGTTTTGGTTGGGTATTTTGGTTTTATTTTTTTTTAGTTGAGGAGCTTTTAAATTCAACATCTTACAAATACTTGCAAGCATCTAATTCAGATGTTCCTGTCATAAGTAGTATTGACAAAGTTTATGCTTGATTTTTTTGTGTGCTTATTGCTGTCCTCTGGCAAGGGAATATGATATCAGAGATATTTCCAAGGTTACCAAAATAAAAGTATTACACAGACCAGAGAACACATGCCAGACATTACATGCATTTATACACGAATTGGCAGAAATGTGCATTTGTTTTATAAAATCCAGCTAAGAGAAAATTTTTGCATTACCATTCCATTCAATCCTCTTGCATCCAAGCATCACAAGCACTAATCTTGCAAAGACAAACTACAAAATACAGCCATTTGAGCTCTACGGTAGTAAGCACCAGACATCAGTTTTAGAAATACACAAAAGCTTTTCATTACTGCAAAACTCGGTCATCTTCATTAAATCACCATCTCTTCATAAAAGCCTTGGCTTCATTTAGCATTCAGGAAGATGAAAGAGCAGCTACCCTCCTTATGGATTACTTCTCTATTACAAGAGAATATTTTGCACGTCAAAAGCAAACAGTAAAGGATTAAATGATATTGTAGTTTCTGCTCTTATTTATTTGCAATGGGCAGTGAATAGAATTGCAAAGAAACAATCAGTGATTATTTTAAGCTGTGTTCTTTTGCAAGGATTATGACTCATGAAGTTGCCGCATAAAGAACTGGAACGGGATAGGTGTCGCATTGAAAATGGTCGAAAAACCACAGTACAAAAAATGTTTGTCCCACAAGTGAAGCCATCTGATTTAATCATTTCATAGGGTAGCCACAATAGCTCTTGGGATAACACCAAGACAATAGTATCTTGCATTCAAGTAAACAAAAAATAAAAAATATATGCAGTGAATTCCATTCTCCTACAGAAGACTAAAAATACCTCCTGATTTTTTGTTTATACTGAATTAAGGGTAAAAAGTGTTTAAAACTCAATTTAAAACACAGAACATGCACACTTGTGGTCTGACACTCATTTGCATTTTACCTGCAAAATGTAAAACTTGAAATAGCCAAATTTGGATTTTGATTAACTAGGTATGTTTTTCTAACAATTAGTTCAGCCTATTCATCTTAATACTTTTTTTAAATATAGAGGAAAAAAAATACACCATCTAAAATACGATTTTCACAAAATATGGCTCAGAGCACATTTCAACATAGAACTCCAGCCCAGTCTAAGTTTTGCTGTGTTACCACTGCTTCAGCAACAGCGAAGATCTTACAGAGACAAGGCAAACACAAAATGTGTCCACAGTTTTGTTCATGAAAAGTAAAGTAGAAAGCAAGTGGTTCAACTTCTTACTAGAAGTCCACACAACTAACAACCTGATCAAGACAGAGACATCACCATCTCTGTAACTACAACTGGCACAGACAAAAACCCAACAAAATCTGCTACCAAAAAAAAAAGAAAACTTGAAAAGTGTAACAAATATCTCACATGCTTACAAAAAACCATATAGGCAACCTCTGTAGAAGATCAGGAGCAAGATATCAGGTTGACTGCAATAAACAAAATTTACTTCAGGAAAGAAAAAAATTGCCAGCTCTATGTAAAAAAAGAATCTACCTATTTCCCACTTAACAATAAATTGCTACCATAACAAAAATGTACACATTTTAACCATCTTTTAAATGCAATTCCATAGCCCTAATATCAAATTGTACATCTTGCCTGCCCAAGACAAACTTTACTTAGTTCTATGGTAAGTTTTTACTACCATTCAAAGAGAGCATTACCCTACTGACAGGGCTGCAAAGTAAACATTTTCAGTCAAGACTTTACCCCCCCACCATTCCAAATACTACTTTAAAACACCAGCAACAATTATTCTGGTGTGATCAAGCAAGACTTTTCTGCATTACACTAGTAAGAACACGAAGTTTGTGCATTTTAAAGCAATTTCAGCCCTTTCTTAAAAAAAGTAATAAATCACATCTCTAGCATACAAGATTCTAACAAAGTCCTGAAGATTGATTGGGTACTTTTTAGCCTCATTATCCTCTGAAAACAGAGAGATATTATAAATATAACAAAAGCTACTCTTTCTGATCATTCTTGGTATTCAGTTAACATCTTCACCGAAGAAGTACGTCCTTTATGTTTTCGAATGTTGTATTTACAAACACGGTTTTGTTTTACAGATGAAAAAACAAGGCATTCATTCAAGACATTAAAAAAAATTATCATTATCTCATCTTAGACTCGTAATAGAAAAAAATAAAAAACAAACAACTTTACCCCTACAACCACTAGTAAATAATGCATTGTAGTATTTTAAAAGTCCATCAAGTAACACAAAGTACCTCCAAATCATCAGGTTGAGGTATACAATACAACTGGGGACTTCTACATTTTCAAATTAATTAAAAAATAAACAAAAGGCAAACAAAACTCACAAAATGAGGGAGTGGCCATTATATTACAATTTAACACAGGAAAAAACCCTCTGATATTAAAAATAAAATTCCTATCCTTAGAATGATAATATTTAACTGAACGAATATACTTCCCCCCTTTTCCTAAAATGTTTAATAACTAAAAGTGATTGAGGTGAATACACTATTTAAAACTAGTTATGCATATTCAATAACAACCTCCAAATAATTCACATGCAAAAGAAAATACTGCCTTTGTTTATTTCTTTATTTACTTAAAATCTAGTGACCTCACAGGAGAACATAGAGAACCAATCAAGTTTTGCTATGTATTTCTGAAGAAGTGCTAACACATTAAACTAGACAATGGCTCTAAAAAAAGGTTTAGAGAACATACTTAAAAATAAATACTAATTTTCATACTTGAAAATTCAGTTTCAATAAACGACATCACGAAATAAAGTAAATTTAAGATAGAAGACTTATATGTCATTATTATATGTCAAAGATCACATCTGGTTCTGTGGGTACTTAAATAAATTTTATAAAGTTCTGAAAACACTCAGTGCTATTTTCCCAAAAACAATCCTTCAACACCAGAGTAACGAAATGAACCGCATCTCCATGGGCAAGAGAGGTCATTTCAAGAAGTCTACCAAACTATTTCTCTTTATGTGCAGCTTCCCATTTTAAAAACAGTCTCCATAAACTTCAGTCATACTAAGTGGGATGGTAGTATATTACTGCCTTCAACATCCTTCTCTTCATAAATACACCCTATGTTGAACCATAAAAAAGTTACGCTATTCCTTTAGCAATTTCAGGAAAATATAGTTTACCAAGTTCATAATAGAGTATAAGGTAAATTAACAGAAACTCATATAATGGTATCTGCAGGCTCAGCTATGGATAAAGTAGAATTACCTGAGACAAACAGCTGTCAAAGCAACTTGATAGCAAAACAACTAAGGGGTTAAATCCTCTTTATGTGACAGCTGGAAAGAAGTGGGGGGAAGGGGAGCTTTGGCAAGCACGTATGAATGACAAGCTTTTAACATGAAATTCCTTTGCTAAAGATCAAAAAGAGACCATAAACAAATAAACCCCCCCAAAAAAGCTAAAACTTAGCAAAAGCTTCAGACATAAAAGTTTTACAGGGAAAGATTACAAGTCCCGCTGATATTAAAGGATGCACAAATACATGAGAATCTCATTCATCCTTCTCTTCCTTCTCTTTATCCAAACCTTTAGTCCTCGCATTTACATTTCTATCAATACTACTTTCTGGATAAATACAAAATTTCAAATCATATTCCTTCCCACATGCCATTAAGACCACTCTCCAAAGCATCTGAATACTCTTCATCACCTACAGTAGATCAGAAACATTTGGCAGAACACAGTTACTGGCTGGGGGAGGCTGATGGTGGAAGGTACCCCATCCAAGGTAGTTCCACATCAGGAAAGGACAAGGCACTACTGCAATCCCAGATCTTCTGAAGCCATCCAGAAATAACATAGCAAAGATCTTCCTTGCATCCCGAAGTAGAACATTTATATGGGCATTGGAGGTTGGATGCTGTGCCTGTAACACAGTGACCACACTGCTGCTCTCACCCAAGGAAAAAGTTGATGAAAATACAGGATTAACTTTTCGAAAGAATGCTTTCTACACACTAACACAGCAAAAGTCAGTTTCCCTTATTAACGGTGTGAAATCTACCTCTAAACAGAAGACAGGCCAGCACTACTAAAAATTCTCAAATCATCTATTTGGAAAACAGCAAAGAATTTCTGACCAATTGTCACGAGCTTCATACCGTCATCTTTCAAAATCAAAGTCAACAGCAATGAACTATGGACTAACACCTATTTCTCTGCTCACCAAACTAGATTCAGAATATTGAGCTGTTTCAGTAACTCTCCCTTTTTCCTCAGTCCCCAAGACCCCAATATCCGTATGACCACAAACACCTTGCAAAACACTGCTTTAAAGCTGGGTTGTCAGTTCTCTCTACTTTCCAACATTTTTTCCCCTTCTCTGTCTTAAACAGGAGTATGGAAGCTGTATTACACAGGAATATATGCTACACTTTTCAAGACTTTTCATGGAGTGCCTAGTAATTTATCTTTCCAAAGGCCAGGAATGGAAGGAGGAAAGGAGACAGCAACAGTGAGACAGGAGCTGCCAACAGGCAAGCTGCAGAGCCATGTATTTACTGGCTCTGCCTCACCCTTCAGGTTTCTAAATGCAACAGGTGAGAGATCCAGACTGAAATCTTGATCTCACTTGCATTGGGCCAATTTGAAGAGTAATCCATGCGTCTCCCCTACAAAAAAATAGAAGGTAAAGAAGCCACGGATACCCTTCTGCTTTCAAGGCTTCTTCTGCTTTCAAGGCTTCTTCTGCTCTCCCAAGGCTCTTCAGAAGAGGGCAGAATTCAGCATCCCTCAGACCAAAGATGAAATACCAGGTTACAAGGTCTGCTGGTTCACCTTTAATGAAGCTAGAGGACAAACTAGACACCAAAAAATTAAAAATAATGACAAAGCTACACTGCTGCATGACCTAATGTTTAACAGACCACTCCAGATTTCTAGCATTTAATACACAATAAGAGTGCCTTTTCTCTTCAGCACTTGCATAGATCAATGAACAGAATATCTAAACCATTGCTCATCCAGGTAACTCTCCCAATTTCTTTTAATTTGGGGGTTTTTTTTGTTTCTTTTACAAGGAATTGCTGATGGAAAATTAAAAAGGAAGTAAGAGTTTACAGGACTGACAAAGTCAGGTTTTGTTAATTTTGAAAACACTGCATTAATAGACCTGCTCAAGAATTGCCGTTGTGTCCATTCTCAAGACACATGGCCCTAATTTAGGGACACTCAGGTTAATGGCAGGCTATCAACTTAAATGGTCTTTGCATCAAGCCACTAATTAGTGGCCTATCTCAATCCAATGCACCCCTTACAAACTCAGTACATTAGTAGAGAGAAGTGGAAAGGGCAGCCAGTCTCTTGAACTTGTATCAAAGGGGACCAAAGCAATACAGATATCTAAACAGACACATTCAGAAGTTTTTGCATGCATGAGGAATGTCTGGGTACACACAAGATTTGTGGCCAAAGCTGTTCACACTCAAAAGTGCATATTTATTTTTCATGAACTTCAGAAAAATCCTGTAGGCAAGAGAGGTGTCATATTTTGACAACTTAGCTCTTAAACTGTACCTCTTACTTTAAACTTTTATCCCTCTTTTCTGCTACAACCACATTTTCTTACTTCATCTCTTTGACTGATACTGCATAGATGCACGTGCACAGCCACATGTAAAAATAATAAATAAGGCTATTAGTACGCTGAAGAAGCTAGTAAATTGAAAATGGTAGGCCAGAGAAAAATATTGCCTTGGATTTACTCTTCTTTGCAAAAGACAAAAAAAAAAAAAAAAAAAAAAAAAAAAAGGGATTTATTTTAGGGTACCAAACCTGAGATTAAAAAAAAAAAATCAGTTACGGAAAAGACTGAGATTGAGATCAAATCTACAAAAAACCATAGGAAAACTGCATTACCATTGCTCATGGCAGGCACCCGCATACTGTGATATTGGTTATTAATGGAATTACTGTAATAAATAAAGGGTGTTGGGTAAAATTAGTAACCATCCAAGTTTGTATTGGCATATGTGTAGTAGCTTAGACAAAAGCAAAACAAGGCAAAACGTCACTGTAAATCACGAACACTACTGTTAGCCATAATAGCAACAGAAATTTTTGATTTTAAATAAAATCTGAAAAAAAGCCTGATTAAAAAGCCGAATAGAACAAATCTCTGACCTTTGCCACCGTCTACTACAGTTTCTAAGACAGAAATGGCTTTATCTTCATAAGTTGGTTTTGGAGAAGAAAATAATTACAAGTTCTGTTTTAAACAATAATTAATTACAACAGGTATGACAAGGAATATTTTGTGGGTTAACTCACTGGCTTACATATCAGGTTACTTTTCCAATATGTTTATTTTCAAAAGTAGTCTGACCAAGTTATTTGACTTTATCAGCAGCTTGCACAACTTACTGTCATAATATACTATGATATAGCAGATTAGTTCACTTATTTTATCTGCAGCTTTCATTCATAACGATTGACCTGTAGAAAGCAAGCCTGCCCCAGTTATCTTTTAATCAAAACACAATGTTCTTCTGTTAATCCATTATAACAATTTCTTACAAGATATAGACCAGTTGTATTAGCTGTTTTATTCATGCAACCCAACTACACATATATTTTTAAAATATAATAAACAGAAATATTGCAGAACTACAGCAAATCAAGCTTGTTGCATCAGAATTAGTAACATACACCCCAGTATTTCCAACACTTCACAAAGCCACACCTGAAAAACAAACAATACTTAACCATCCTTTAACAGTAACTAATCTGTCCTTTTAAACTAGGAACGAGGGGGTGGTAAGGAAAAAGCATCATGAGCATTCCTTCCTCCTAAATAAGATTTCCCAGAAATATACAGTCTTAAGAGCCATGCAGACATACAATTGATCTTCACCTATTTAATGGGGGCCATTAAGCTGAATCTCAAATCACTGACAGGTTGGAGGGGGAGGGGAGGTGTTTTCAGATGCTTACTTTAAGTTTAAATGAGAAAGAAGAGGCTCCATAATAAAAAAAACCAATGAACACAGTCTTACTCCAACTAAGAAAAAGAAAGCACTTTCCTTTAGAATGCTTGTAAAAATATCACAAAAATAAAACTCAGCTTAATGGGAAAGATATAAAGCAAGCTTCACTTCTCTAATTGCCAATAAAACCACTGAAAGTCTCTGTAAGAGGCAGCAACATCCGAAGAAAAAAAAGAAGTACTTTTTAGGAATCTCCACATAGTGTGATTTTCAGTCCTAGACAGCTCAAAGGACAAAATACCTCATCTTTTCATGTTTCTCTTTAAAAAGTGACCTCTAGTCAGTTAAAAAAAAGCGCTTTCAAGTATTGCTTGTCCTAAAAGTTACAAAACACTTAAAATTATAGCAAGAGCACAATTAAATCAAAGTACTTAGAAATTAAATGCTGTATTTCATCACTGATCTTGACACAGTTTTTCTACAATACTTAACACTGTCTCAGAACACAACTAATGAACAAGTTTCTCACCTCTCACTCCTGCAGAGTAATCCCCCTAGGTCAAGGCTTAGGTCATAACATTACCAGAATTAGGGCATATAATCCCACTAACCAGTAAATCTCTACAACTAGAAATGTTTTTAATAAAAATCCACAAATATATACTACTGTCATGCCAAGGGGAACTCAGCTGAGGTTGTAGCTTGTTTGGAAGTTGTGGTGTATTACTCAGGATTGGTATTTATGGGAGGATACACCATATTGGTAAAGAAATTCAAGGAGTCACACTGTTTCTCTTAAAGAAATAACTATTCTGGCATTCTCTATTTTACTAAGACATCCAAGGAAAGAAAGGGAAGCATTACCAACAAATATGGCATGCCACAGTATTTAGCAGTGCTCTAAGACCTAAAGTAAAAATGAAAGTTTCATTATTCAACAGAAAATTATTTTACTCATTCAGGAAAAGCAAAGACAAAGTGGGATGAGATGCTCAGGTTGTGCTCCCCACAATTAGGTTTTAGGTGCCTGAATGTCTTTTAAAACAAGCTTCAGAGAAACAACTCTCTTAAACATTCGCATTTTAAAAATTTTAAATATTAACCACATTGTAAAACAGATTTGCTGTGTTACTATTGCCATTAATTTAAACTTGACGTTCTTTCAAAAAGGAAGAGAAAGCCAGTCATATATTTTAAGAGAAAACCTAACAGACTTCTTCAAGTACGCAACAATTACATTTGCTACATATTTTCATTAAATTAAATGTGAGAGACAGTCTCTAGAAAGCTTGAAAAATTACTCAATTGAGAAGTTTTAGGATGCTTTTAAAAACAAAAATTCTCAAGTGTCAGTAAAATGCGGTGTCATTTGGACTCTCAAAGTAACAGTTCTGACAACCTAAGAGGCAAATGGGGGATGTTACTGCAAAACTTCAAGCCACTACTTCACTTCTCTACTGGCATTCTAAACATTTATTTTCATTAACTGAAACAGAAACATCACTTTGTTGTATCCACAAGACCAAAAATATCACTTCACTGTATTCAAACAAGACGAATCTACACAAAAAGTTACTTTATCAGAAACTTACTTTGGTTTCTCTTTTCTAATAAGTATTCCCTTCAGGGAATGATATAAAGCATCTGTTTTAAAATTGCACTATTCCCTATTACAGTCTTAGCTTAAAGGTCTCTGACACAGCTATTAGGTGGAGCCCATGATAATACACTGAAGCCACAAAACACATGGAACACGTAAATACAGTTACTTATGTTCCAGATGCACACAAAGTTGCAACATGAGAAAATTCTACTTGTCAAGTCTTTGGGAGCTACACAGTACTAGAAAATTGTATTAAACTCACAATTTCCTTAAGTATTGCATTTAAAAATAACATGTCCTTGAGTCAAGAGTATTTAGCTATTTGGCATTTTACAGAAGCTTTCTCCTTTCATACAGGGGCTAGGAAATTCTTCAGTTGAACAGGTAGGTTTGATTTTCTCAAACAAAAACAACACAGTCATTCATTTTTAATATAACAAATATACAACTTCCATGTCAGTACGGCTAGAGATGCTCAACACTTCACTGTACTGTGACTAATAGTCTAAGACATATAGAGGAAAACCACAGTTAAAGTTAGCAAAATGTTCTATAAAGATCAAAACAGCACATCTTTAACTGATCTGAATATCTTATGAGAATATGTACAAATGAAAGATTACAATACTTTGAGAACATGAAGACTATGCTCAAACACCAAGACCTAGTTAGATGAACATTATGTATCTCAGATGCATCCTACCTGATCCACTGAACTGGCTGCTTCCTAGCGTAGTTGGTCTGGTTTTTCCACTATTAACAGGTGGGGAAAACATCTGCAAAACAAGACGAAAAAGACATGTTTTAGTTGGCTTTGAAAGTCTGTGTTGAATTATTAATGCAAACAGAAAAAAGGTTAATAGGAAACAATTTTTTTTCTATTTTCTGCCTGAAAACAAACAGAATGCAAGATGCATGTTTAGACACACAAAACCAATAAGCTGAAGCACTCCTTGCAATTTATTAATAGGACTAAAACCTCATTTCTACACAAACAACTTAAAAGGACACCTATTACCACTATGACAATTTCAAATAGTTACAAGTCTTAAATTGTTTTACTCAAATTATATTTCTTGCTGATCTGCAAATATAAAGTCACTGCACAAAGACAACATTTAAGAGGCAGTAGTTTTCTACTATATTTATAAATCAAGAGTCTTTTTGGTATGTTAAAAGTATCACACAGAAAATACCTATAATTTTCTAAGCCAAGAGCATCAATTAATAACTTCTGTTATTTGTGGGCAATAATTTTTCTTTTGTTTAAATAAGAAAAAAAAAATAAAAACCGAAGAGCCAAAGTGCCAGTGCCACACGCCAGATTAACTACCGTTAATTATTAGATTATGCCATCACTGGGTCAGCCTGATTTTAACCAGTTAAACCAATTGACCCAGCTGGTATTACAGTATTAAATCTGGAAGTCTAGACATTACATCAAAGTTCAGGTGTCCAACTTGGCTGAGGCAGACCCAGCCAAGCCCTGCACGCTGCTGCCCCTGCTCCTTAGTTCGCATGAGCACGGAGAAGTCATGAGAAGACCTCGGAGAATATCCTACCGCACTGAAGTCCAGCAAGTCGCTCAATTCCTTGTCAGTTCCTATAGCGGCCATCCTCTGCTGCTGGGAATTCATCTTCCTCCTCTCCTCCGATCACCTTTCTAGGGCACAGGGAGAGAGGCACAGGCAGCACTTCACGGCGCGAACCCGGCCCCCAGCGAAGAGGAGCCTCTGGTACCTGCACCCCTGGGGCGGGGGAGAGACTCCCAGGGGAGCCCCGCTTGGCCGGGCGGGCTGAGGGAGTCGGCAGCAGGAGCTTCCCCGAACTAACCAACTCTCTTCAAGTTTCCTCAGGCTCCCTCTTCTCCCTCATTCCACCTCTCCCCCAAGCTCGAGCAAGGCACGATCACGCCGCAGAAAGGCCGCCGAGAGGAATTAAGTCCCCCTCAGGCAAGCGAAAGCAAATAAACAGCCACGGCCCGGCGAGGTCCGGAGAATTAGCGAGAGATTAAGTGACTCACTGTCCCCGCAACAATGGGGCTGACGAGCGGGGCCGGACGAGCCTCAGCAGAGCCATCTCTGCCCCAGCATTATCGCCCACCGCCGCTGCCGGCTCCCCCTCCCCCTCTCTCCCGACCCACCCACCGGGGGCCGCGGCCGCCGCTCCGCGCTCGGGACCGCGGCGGGCCGGGAGCCGCCCCCGCGCGCCGCACGCGCACACGCGGGACCGGGCGCGCGCGCCACCAGCGGGCGGGCGGGCGGGGGGGCTGGAATGCCCGTGCGGCGGCGGGGACGGGAGGGGCCCGCGCCTTCCCTTGTGCCGGCGGGCGCCGCGGGGGACCGGGCGGCCCCGCGCCCCGGCAAGTTTCAGAGCCGCCCGGTCCTTTATGACCGCGGGCAGCCGCCGAGCGCCGCCCGTGGCGACTCGCTCCTGCCCGCGGTCCGCGGCCCGGAGACCCCCGCACGCCGCACGCCCGCCCCGCCACCCGTGCGGCCGGCCCCGGCTGCCGCCCCTCGGGTTCCCCAGCGGAGCCTCCGCCTCCCCCGCGGCCTCCCCGCCGCCACCCCGGGCAGCCTCACTCCCGCCCGCGTGCCCGCGGCCCCGTCCCCTCGCCGCCGCCTCTGCCCCTGCGAGCGCCCGGCCACCGCTTCCCTCCCCCCGCCGCTCTCTCCCAACTTCTCGCGGCCGCCCGCACTTACCCGCTGCCCCCGTACGCTCCGGTGACCAGGGCCGGGCCGGCGGCGGCGGGCGGGCCGCGGGCTGGGTGGGAGGCGACGAGCCGAGCGCTCCCCCCCCGCTGGAAGGAACTTGTGGGTTCCCTCAGGCGGACATTTTTTTGCTTACAGAGCCTCAGCACCACGTTCACGGCTCCGGCTCCGTATCCCTCCGCGCCGAGCACCGCCGCCTTAACCCTTGTCGCGCCGCGCCGCTCTCGGCCGGGGCGGGCGGGGATCCCCGGGAGCCGCCCCGGCACCCGCCTCGCCCCCGGACGCAGCGCCGGGACGCCCCAGCAGCTGGGGAGAAGCGAGTCCCCTCGGGCCGCTCAGGGAAACACGCACCCCACGGGAACAGACCCCTCCCCACCGCTCCCCAGCTCAGCCAAACCGACAGCAAACCTCGACATGCAGCACTGCCGGCAACGCACGTGCCCCAAGATACATTATCGCACTCACCCCGAATTCACATACGCTAAAATACGCCTGAATACTTTTAATATATCAATACACAATCTTACTGCTCAAAATAAAATGGCGTTTAAATTACATAAATCTTTAAGCATTCATTAACAGCTTCCTCTTAAAACCATTAAAACCGTAACGTGTTAAAGCACAAGAACATGGCTGTTACTACAAGAACACACATTCAGATAAACTCTGCAGCTCTCTGAAACAGGTGATGCTAAAGGTGAACCAGCCCAAGGGCTTCCGTGAAGGAATGGGAAGCAGCGTGCGAAGAACCTGCACCCTCATTTGGGTCCTGCCACTGCTACAGACAAATCACTCTTTTGTGTTCCGTCTCCTCACAAAACCGCACTGCCAGCCTGTCCTGTTGGGAAGTTTATTTCGTGTTTGTAAAGCCAGCTCACACACCAGCGTACCGGCCTAAGGCAAGCGCACGCCTCTCCCCGACACCGAGCGGAGCGGAGCCGGTGCGATGCCGGTGCTCCGTCGCACACCCGTCTATCGAGCCTGCAGAGCCCCCAGGTGGCACCTACTTGCCACCACCTGGGGCTGGGCCTGCTCTTTTCTGACCCCAGCTGCCGAGGGCCACCTACCATTCTCTCCGAAAGTGAGATTTATAAAGCTATAATCTATGCAGCTACTGGCATATTTTTCTTTTGAAGCAAGGGTATTTACAAAACACAAGGACAATGGAAAAGGATACTTGAAATCCCAGAGAACCTGAAAGGCTCGGGGGAGCCGGTAAGAGCAGTGAGGAAGGGCACGCTGTGTGGAGGAGCCCGCATCCCTCACAGGCTGCTGCTTGGCAGTCCCCCAGCTCTGGAAAGCAGCAGGCTGTACTGAGGGCTCTCCAGCCACACACCCTTCCCTTCCAAATCAACTGTCCCCATCCCAGGCCCTGACTGTGACATCTTCTGAAGGAAGGGGAATGTGGTAACAAACTTACCATCCCCAGGCAAAGACAAACTGGAGATTCTGGAGATTCTCCTCCATTTTTCTCCCTTACATGCCTTGTGCTGGATGATCATTTGTCCTCGTGATTCTATGAATATTCATATATTTGCCACTTAGAAATGCAGGAAGCAATTTGTATTAAAATACCAACACAATGACTTCCATTCTGTGCCCCTGAGGCAAATAAGTATGTACTTTTTCTCTTTGATGTATAAATAATACTACACTTAAGAGGAAAGTACCCATTGAAGGAGATCATTATACTTTTCATGAGCAACATTCTCTAACATATTTTTGTTACAAGAACCCCTATATACCTACTGAGAAGATACTGTTTCTCTGGAAGTGCTACTTTTTAACCAGTAGTGGCACTCAGTACCAGTTAGTACAGCTGCAATGCTGATAAGCATTGATTAGAAAACTAGCTAAATGTAAAGAAAGTGGAAGCAATAATGCTAACAATTATTTGTAGTGACATGTAATTCGATTAAAATTATAACTTATTTTTGTTAAGACATAGATAATTATAGATTCTTTGTTAATACAAATACTTTGTATTAGCCCTCTAACATCAGATTTTAAGGTTCACATTTATAGGCTTTTATTTGCAGCTAGAAACTTTGAGTGGAAGATGATATATCCACATGGCACAGGGTTTAAAGTTACACAAAATACCATACTATGTTTTCTTTGCTCCAGAATGACGTCACTTTCTCGTGGAGATCCTGAGTAAACATGCTCATTGCTGAAAGTCACATTGTAGCAGCCATTCTTCTGCGTTACATCTCCACACCTTGGCGGTCCTCTCAGAAAAACTTCAAGAAACTCAGAGAAAAATTATCAAAACATAAATGAACTTTCCAGAAATTATGCCAGACAATTTAGCAAGTACACAAGGCCTCAGGGAAGGTATGCTTTGACCCAAAATACACCATGAGTCTGACCTACAGAAGATTGCTTGGGGACATAAAATTGTAGTGAGTTGGCCAAGTCAGAAATTTCAGAATATACTCCTGCAGGTAGCTTGACTAAAACTGTTCTGGAAGATTAGTAACTATCACATCCTTCGTTACAGTAAAATTCAAAAGATAATTAACCTAATGTTTCCTGTGTATAGAACATACTCTTCCACATTCGTGAGATTCAGAACCTTTAACATATTCCATTTTTAACCCCTTATCATGTAACACTGGTCAGAACTACCATGTACACTCAAAACATTAAGGCATGATATTCTATGTCTATGCAATATTGTCTTTCACCTATCCAACCCCATGCTCAAGGTGTTACTTAGAATCCTTTCAGTTCTGCCACGCCCTATAAATTATTCCTGTTCACTGTAAAGATAAAAGTTTTTTTAAAATGCATTTCGTATTCTTATCCTGTCATACCCCCACACAGAAAATGAAACAAAAATCGATGTTGACAACATTCAAAAGAAAAAAAAATCCAAACCCAAAGCATTATATAGTATAAACATTTTAAAAGATCTGAAGAAATCAGTGTCTGAAACTTGGTTCAAACAGGTTCCCATTTGCAACAAGAAAATACTTTCAGTCTCATTCCTGCTGCAACTCCTAGATGTGGTTCTTTCCTTGCATGTGTGCAAATGCAGCAAGCATAGTCTATAAATCACACAAAAATCAAAACCTTCCAACCCTTCTGTGACACAACTGTACCTTTCCTGCACATTATGTAGCAGGCTAAAATGCTACCCCCTTCTGTGACTGTTACACCCTCTTTTCATTCACTTTATTAAAAATAAAAGCTCTTCACTATGTAGTGAGCAACGATTCAGATGGGTAGAAGGAAAATACAGGATCAATCACAAGCACTAATAATTTTGCTGGTGATTTCACAAGCCAGGACTCTGGCAATCAGAACTGAATTCCTGTAGCTGCTTTCCCAAAAATATTTTCATCAATGAATTTTCTACCAAGATAAATATCAGTGTTGTAGATAAATAACCTTCCCTTAGAGAAGTCTTCGGTCTTTCATGGAGTAGTGCAAGTAATAGGCAGGTAAACCTCTGCATACAAAGTCATCAGTGAACTCCAGATGCTAACAGAACACACAATACAACTATAAATCTTTATGGTAACTGCCCTGACAGCTGAGCTACCAACATCAATATGGTCAGCGACCAACCAGAGCAATCAGGGAATTGCTGCTTGCCAGATGGCGATGGCAGCATTCTTCCACATGCTTCAACATGACCATGAAAATGAAGAATTACATACAGAACATAAAAAAATTAAGAGGAATATAAAACCAAATCACTCGAGCACAACTCCCTGAAAATAATCACGCTCATACATGGTTTTCACAGCCTTCATGAATTGCTTTCCACCCACTCCTTAAAGGAAAAATATTTGATACAGCAGACAGCTGTTGTGCATTCAGGGATGTGAGAAAATGTATTCTGTATTACTATTTAATGTATCATGCCTGTGTGAATAGAATCATTAAGCTTGCATGTCTCCTTTTGGCTTATTTATTGTTAAATTTACAGGTGCTGAATTAATTCACCATCACCACCCAAACTGTGCAAACTCCTAGGGTGATCCCCGACAGAGCACTTGACCAAGGATGGAGTTTTCACTGGAATGGCTCCTTTAAATCAACATGTATGTGTTCAGCTTGCATCCACAGCCAACAATTTATTCATGATAAATGCTATTGCTCAGCAAATCCATAGCCCTGGAGAAAAGTCAGCAAACCTTCTTTCCTGCTCCAGTTTGTTGTTGTTCTTGTTTGGTTTCTTACAACAAATTCCCACCCTCACCTAAACCACTGAATTCTTTCTACTGCTTCTAGTAAACTTCCCTGTACAGAGAGCAATGCTCATTTGGAGTCAGCAATAAGGAGAAAACAACATTGTTTCCTGCACTAGGATGGACAAAGCAATTCCATTTTCTCACTGATGTGTTCCTTCACCTGGAACCTGCCTTGAGCCAACAAAAACTTAAAATATTTTTGTTGCAATGAATGAAGCTTTTGGATGAAGCTCTTGGGGAGGCATTCTGTTCTTCGTACAGCCTTCCCTTACAAAACAGACTAGAAAAGTATCCTACAAAAGAGCATAGAGCTGTGTTCCTATGCCCAAGCCTCATGATTGCACAGTGCTTGCTGTTATCAGTACAGCCCATCTTACAGATAACCGAATTTGCTGCCTGCTATATTTACCTCGCGGTAATTAAAATTATATAACATATATATTATGTAACAATTGGAAAGATTTAGAGCATTTGCAGGAGGCTACAATGGTGAAACCTGTCACCAAAGAGTACTGCTTAGGAGGTGACCAGAGAAAACATATGCAGAGTGACTATTGTTAAGTCAAAACCTGTTTCTGTGGGGCACTGACAGCTACACTTCACTTGTTTTCTGCCGTTGACAAAATGCTTGCCAAGTGCTTGTGGTTGAGCAGGGAGTGAGTAAAAGCTTTAGCTCGCTGTAAGGGACCTCTTCTCAAGAGGAATTCCTACAAAAAAGTTGTCTGGGGAGAGCAGGTTAAAAAAAAAAAGGCGACTGAAAGGAGAAATCGCAGCGGGAGGGCCCCATCAGAGATGGCTCCTCCTGGTCCCGCTCCCCCCGGGAGAACCGGGCCGGGCATAGAGGGGCCACCCGCCAGCCGTGACCACGATCACAGAGCCCGGGGGCGGGCGGCGGCACCGAGGCCGGCGGGAGCTGCCCCGCCAGCGGCCCCTCGGGCTGCGCGAACCCCGCGGCGGAGCCCCCAGGGCGCGCCGAGCGCAGCTCGCCCCCAGCGCCGCCCCGAGTCCCGCTGCCCCGGGAAGCCCGCCGCGGGAGACCGGAGCGGCCGTGAGTGCCCCGACGCCCCTCCGCGGAGCCGCCCCTCCACCCGCCGGCCGAGAGCGGCCCAAAGTTGTGCGGAGCCGAAAAATGCGGCAAGGACTATTTGTCCTTCCGCCGGCCGGGGGAGGGGAGCGGCGGCAGCGGGGGAGGGTCGAGGGCCGCTCCTCGTCGCAGGTCCCGGGGCGGAGCGGGTCGGCTGAGCCCTCCCCGGGGCCGGTTACGAAATCCCGGGGAGCCCAGCCCCGTCCCGTCCCGCCCAGGCCGGGGGCAGGCCGGGTGCGACTGTGGAACGCTGCGCTGGCCGCGGGCCCTTGCGGGAGCCGCGTTAGGAGCAGCGCCGCGTTCTGCCCCGTCCCGTCCCCGCCGCCCTGCGCCTGCCGGTTTGGCTACTGCTGCGGGGCTGGCGGGGCAGCAGCACTGGGAACGGCTCGTCTGGGGGGGAAAGGTCTGATTTCCCGTATTCCCTGCTGGTGCTCCAAGCCCTGCACTCCCCGCTCCCTGCGGGACGAGGGCTCCGTACGAGCGCGGCGCAGCTCGTGGCCATGTGCGCCTGGAACACTTCTCATCTTCCCCTAGCTCAAGAAATGAGCCTGAATACCACCAGTGAAGAAGTAAGCAGTTTAAATAAATAAATGACGTTAAGCTGGCTTGGGTAGTCATTTTGTTTAAGCCAATATTTCTTAAATTACCTAAAAACAATCAACAAGTTTATGCTAAAAGCAACATAAGGTTTTCTTCCTTTTGCAGTACTTTGCTACTTACAGGGAAGCAAGTAGTCACGAGAGATTTACACAAGCTTAATAAAATTAATCTAAATTATATTGTCTTTAAAGGTGGCTTTAAAAATCAGTGTCATCTAAAGCTTAATAGAAACGTGTTTAGATGTTTAATTAAAGCATTCATTAAATTGAAAGCAGATTGATATCCCTGGAGAAAGTGGGGTTTTTTCAAGTATCTCAACCTTTCTGTTCAGGAGGTCTCAGCATGGCCATGCCGACTGCTCCTAGGAGGTGAGCACCGGCTCCACGGCGTGGTGTCGCAGCCAGCCAGTCCCACCGAGCGGCCGGTGCGGGGTGTGGGAGGCAGCACGGCCCCGCTACCTGAGGGACAGACTGCTGGCAAAAACAGTCCAGGGGCTGTGCAGCTGCAGCACTCTGAACTACTTCATTTTAAGAAAACCCATTTATAAGCTCAGAAGACAGAGATTACAACAAAGAATCATGTAACTGAGGTTATAAAAGGGACTTATTTTCAGTGAGGAAATAATACAATGTTTTAAGTTTCTTACGTGAACTATATGCCTGTCACTACACATTTTTTTATGATGATCACATCACATCACACAGTTCAACGTGAGCAGTTTTGAAGTATCCCTAGGATGATTACTACTGGTGCAAGCCATTGGGACAAAGCATCTTCCACCAATAAGTTCTCACTTAAATTCTCATGCTGGCTAGGTAGTCAGAATAGAGCTAATTTGCAGAAAGGATAAAACATGAGTATCACCACTTTTAGCCTGGTTTCCTAAGGAAATCACTTGCAGACAACCACACTGTGTTCATGGGGATGGATGAGTTTTCTTAATAAATCACAAATTTACTTGCTAATTTCAGCCAAGGAAAATTAGATCACATTCATGCATGTAATGGAAGCAAGGATTAAAGGAGAGAAAAAAAGGAGACTCTTAGGGCATCTACTGAAGAAAGGAGTAGTTAAGGTCAATCCTTGTTAGTGACCAAAGAACCCAGCGATGCAAAGCCGGGGCAAGGTAACTTTATGCAGTTCCCTTCTGGCAGAAAAAATTCTGGTATTCTGTCTGCCACCGGAAGTGGAGTCAACCATCTGTTTTACACTGAACTTTTTGAATGTTTCCTCATCTCCCAAGTTTCACAAGAGCCAGGAAATAATTGCTTCAAAGTAATCAAAAGCCATATAACACATAGATAATGTTTTACATTCTAAAATTGCTTGAAAGAGTTTAACTGAAGTCTGACTACAGCCATGCATCAGCCAGTCCCAGATGGGTCCCTCATGCATGGGATTCCTACCCAGCACTAATTCCCTGCTTGGCACTGACGGGAACAGTTTCTTGTCTGTCACACAGCTAATGGACCGTCAGATGATGCACTTTGGGGAACTAATGGATGACAGAGAGGACCAAATTTACAGAGGAAAATCACAACTTTGAAGAATAGTAGGAAATCTTTACACCAAGCACATATAAAACTACACTTCAAACTACTCGGAAAGAAGCTTAATTTCTTAAATCAGTAGAATGATAATATGGAGTTGTTTAAGCCTTTTGGAAGAAAAACAGAGCTCAGAGTTTAAATCCAATTTTGAGTACCATTGCAGCTACATCATAGGTGGACTCTTGTATGAAGACAATGGTTAATACTAAAGCATTTCCTTCCTCATATATTATCAATATTATTTTTTCGAACAGTATCTGCAGTATACATCAGATTAATTTTCATTTGGGAATGCCATTGTAGACAGTCTCCTTGTCATACATCATACATACATATTTATAATTTCATTGAAATTAACATAAATATTTCTGTTAGAAATAAGAAACAGTATTGTAGGTGCTCTGCCCATAACACTATTGATTGACTACATTTAACGTTCTTTTTACATGAATCATTTAAGATTAAGCTTCATAAAATATATCTTGTCCCCTATAATTTGCCTTTATGTGGCTCTTAACATAGGAAAATCCGGGGGAGTTTTCTCAATTACTGAAGTTACTTGATTATCTTGATTATTCTTTTTCAGAGAAAAAAAAAACCCGAACAACCAAAACCCGTGTCAGAAACAATAATGTGATAGGATTACTGTACACAGCATATTGCTATTTTGATCATAAAATGTTTCCATGACAGACATGCAAATATACAAGGCCAGATGACTTCAAGAATGGTACCTGTCCTTTTGATGAACTAGTTTGTATTATCTCATCTGAACCTCTCTTTTATCATATGCAGCTGTCTTATGCATTCACATGATTTTGACAGTCACATTCAGATACTTATTGCAACTACATAGTTTCCAGATGCTACAGAACAGTATAGCATCCCATGCAAAATTATCTCCATCAGAAATTTTGAGTCTGCTCTCAAACTAGAAGCTAACATAGGAAAATGTGAATGTTATACCATGCAGAGAGTCGTTTTATACAGGTCTCAAGTCTAGAGCTAAAGGACACTTCAAAGAAAGTGAATTTTTGAGATGTAAGTTTTAACTTTCTTTTCTGAAGAGCAGTTTACATTCTAAACAGCATATTTATGCTTTCAGTTGCTCTGTACTTATATAGTAGTAGTTATGACCTCCAGGGCCATAATTCCACCATAGCTGCAGGTTCTGGGGAGCTGGCTTGTGGCAAACAGGCTTCTGAATGAAATACAACCTTAAAGTTTCAACAGCTTATAAGAACAGGGAACATAAGAAAGCCATGCTGCTCAGACCAAAGGTCCACCTATACCAGTAGCCTATTTCCAAAATAACAGCCCAGTATAGTGTTTATTCTTTTCAGTTTAGTCTCTCATATGTTCTCAATGTAGTGACTATTCAGTGGGATTCTGGAGAGCAGAAATGGGTTTGGCTCTGTGCCCGTTCCTGGTATTGCATCATTTCCAGATTAATGAGAAAGATCAATCATTAGCCAGTGCAGGACACTCAGGGAAGTATGTAAGAACCAGGCATGAGCGGAGTAATCCTGTACCTGACATATTCCCCATTCTGCCAATAAGAAAATGAATAATTTCTCAAGCAAGAAGTTGCATTTGATTATTGTTTTTAGTGGCTATTGAGAGCTCATCCTTCATTTATTTCTTTGGTTCATATTGAATTATTTTAACTACTCAGCAGCCATATTTGCAGAAATCATGACAAACCAGTCATCAACTAGTGGAACTTTTTAATACTGTCAACGGGGTAAATATACTCCAAGAGGGCAACTCTTTGAAAGTCAGTAAAGGAGATCCTAGTATTGATGGGGAAGAGCTGCGGTTGATCTTCATCAAATACAGGATAAATATATTGCCATTGAAAGCTGTAAGGGCCAAGTGAAAATATGAACTTTTGGTCAGTCACTTTACATTCCCTGTATCACCTTATCTTTAGTTGTAAAGTTGAGGTTTTATAACATGGAACAGGCTGTGATTAGCCCAGGGTATCATGGTTAGTTTGCTGCTATATGCAAGCTGTTGCCTCTCGGTTGTTGGGCAGACCAAGGTGAACGGTTAAAGGTCAGTGTCTCTCTGCATTTGACTTAGTAGGGCTCAGGGTCTTCTACCCAGATTCTTATGTTCATGAAAGTGGTAGAAATTTACTATCTGGGAGACAAGTACCCTCCATTAAATTGAATTAAAATTGGAAAATATATTTAAAAGTTATTGGAAAGACAAACAGATAAACTGGTAGTGCAGAAACTGCAGAAACTTATCTTCTATAATCTAAAACCAGAATAAAGCAGTTATAAAAGGTACTTGCCATAATACTGTTCTGATTAAAGTCGATGGATATGAAGCTACTGGCTTCAAAGGAGGACCAAAGTACAGCCCATCCAGTGTCCCTTCAGAACTACTTCCAGCAGAAATGTCACAGCCTGTCAAAATAATTCACATTACATGCAGAAATTTTTCATTATGTTCTTTAAGAAAAATGGTTATTTCAAAGTCAAGAGATTTTTCTTCTAACATTGTTTTGTATTAATCCCCTCTTTTTCAAACTGCACAAAAATTTTATATTAATCATATAGCTCAAGGCAATTCCAAAGTTTACATTCATTGCTGATGGTGATTGAAGTGATGGTTATTAGAGACCTGAGCAGCTGCATTGCCATCAGGGTCCTGGCTCAGAACTGAAAATTGAGGGTTTGCTGAGCCCAAGCTGAAGTTAAGAACATACTTTTATTTCTGGGAGGCAAGAATTATTGTACAGTTTGAAATTTTTTTTCAATGTCAGACTCAGTTTAAAGTTTCTAAAAGTCTACTGTTGTGTAGATGATTTTGAATACTGCCTTCCAGTTCATAGTTTGAAATATTACCATCTTTGTTCTTATTTTTAATGGTAAAGAAAACATTTTAGCAGCACAAGTAGAAGACTTGCAGCAGAATCTTGCCCTCCAGAACTATCTCAAAGTTTTAGGTTTCTCTTCAGGGGACCTATGATTTTCTTTCTGGGCTTTCAACTCAGCCAATAATCAAGTAACTTCGTATAGGTCAGTTTCATTTTCTTTATCTCAGTTGCCTCACATGTAAAATAGGAGTAGACAATAACCTCCCTTAAAGGCTTGCCAAGAAGAAAGAAACTATAAGATCTTCAAATGAAACACATAATAAAAAAGACTTTAAGTAATTTGACATTTAAAACTAGAACTGGGAAACATTCTACATACCTAAAAGACTGTACTTTAATTTTGGATTATAGGGTAGATGTATATCAAGAAAAAACTTAGATAATTTATACAGTTTACCACTAGGGATATACTACCTTCATTTTAAAAAGCTAATAATGTTAATCTAAACCCCCCTCATTATTGCTATTTGATACACAAATACTTGAAGACATTCTGTCCTACAACTGATTTAAATATATTTTCAAACTTTATGAGAAATATATTCAAAAATTGCTGCCGGTAGATGTATTATTAGAATTCATACATACGACCTGCATTTCCTAACACCTGTAAAATACCTAAAGAATACCTTAAGTTTCTATTACCTGTGAAAGCAATTATTTTCTAATTTTTTAAATGCAAAGATCATGAATTTAACTTTAGTTTTCTATGTGAAATTCCACTCACCCAATTTCACTCATCGCATTTTAAAATATGTATTCATTTCAATAGGAAACAGTTTCTATGTTTCTACCTTCTACCTGATATTATAAAAACCCTGTAAAACATTTTGCAACTCTATGTCAATATAGCCTTTAAACTCTCCTTAAATTGAATAACAAAAGAGAAACTATTGGAATATCATTTGAGTGAGACCTGCTTGCTGGGACGAGGTATTTTTGTGTTCATGCTGCAGCTATATAAGTTTATATTGCATTTATGGTCATTAAACTGCAATTATAAAAGAGCATGAGGTATATATATCTAAAAATAGAAATGTTTTACTCCTTAGTCTGTGAGACAAGGCTGTTCCTTCAGCAACTCCAAACAAGCAGGAAATTTTTTTCATAGTAAATTTTACAGCTATTTGGTCATCTGTAGCTTATAAATAAAATAAAACTTAGCTCTTTACTATGAATTATTACTTATTTGCATTTCACATTTTCAGAGCATATTTTTCACCTCCCCACTACAGAATACATAATACCAGACAGCTTCTATTTGTTAAAAAGAGGCGCCCATGGGAGAGACTTAATTTTGATTGATAAGAAAACAGTTTTAAGAAGCCTAAAGAGATTTCTCGAGACAAGACCCATTTCCTGTGGCATTGCTTTTCAGACTACCAGGGAATGATAACCAGCGATACTTTGGTATATAAGGAACTACAACTGCAACGATACAAGGTAATACCAGAGCTGTTACATTTACCTCACAGTGCTCATGATACTGGTCTAGTGACTGGCTCAGTGCCACCTTTTTTGGTCTGATTTAGCTCTGCTGTATCTGGATAGCTGGTCATCCTGACATACCATTTGATTCATTGACCTTCTGAGGTCCCTTCCAATGTGAATTGCCCTATGATCTTGTGGTCCTGTGACTCTTCATATTAGTTGGTTTAACATTTCTAATAAGACCTCACACCAGCAGAGAAACTGCACATGGAAAACTTCTATAGGTATACAGACCTTCATCACAGAGGATGGACTGATGTCTCTGACCTACTCAACCTTTAGAAAGGTTAGCAATGAAATATCAGACAATTTGTTTCAAGGTTTTTTTCTACATTTGAGAGACTGTTTAGCATGATGTAAAGCCAAATTAAAAGTAGGACACAAAGCTTTTGGGGGAATAGACACATGCTAAATAAAAGTGGCTGCAGCCACTGCCACCCTGCAGGGCCTTACAAGATATCATGGAATGTGTCAATGTGATTTATTTTTATGAATTACTGCTATGGGCATGATGTATGTATTCTGTGAAGATTAAAAGGAGTTGTATCTTTAGAGATACTACATTAAGAATCACCATAATGTTATAGTTTAATTCTGCAGAACAGAAGGCCCCACTCACTGGAATTTTATCAGTATAACAGAAGAAATATTGTATACAAATTTCATCACGGAACAATTCACAAGGCTGAATACATTTCACAAAGTCAATGAAGTTTGACATGAAACAGATGAGGCACTGAGCAAAAATATTTTCCTATTTTGAAGCAATGCATTCAGAGACATATTTCCTGTATTGTATGATTTAATTTTCTTGATGATATCTGTTAGCTCTTCAAGAACTGACAAAGTGGCTCCCACTGTTGCCCACTTTATTTAAGGTTACCCATCTGTCAATTGCTTCTAGAGGCACCAGTTTCAGAAGATTTTGTAATTTCAACCCACATTGAGCAAGACTAGGATTATCTCACAAACATTATTTCCAGTGGGTTTTTGCATCTTTCTAATAATCTGTACAGAAATTCACACTGGACTTGATACGGGACTACTAACTACGTAAGTTTCTATAATAATCACAACAGAGTATTTTTCTGTGCAGTGAGAAGCTTCAAAAAGCACAAGGCCTAACTGCCTCAGCACCAGAAAGCATTTCATGAATGGTCTCTAGAGCTGCACTGACTGCCCTCTTGGCTCTGACTGCAGTTACCAAGTTTGCACTGGAGTACATTTAGTATTAGTACACAGTTAGTATTTCCAACAGGTGATCATTTGATGTAGACAGGGCTCCCTCTGCTTTCAGCCACTGCTGGACACAACAGCTATCCCTGTGTGCAGGAAGGCTGTCAGAATTCACAACTTGAATATGTTTAAAGCTTTAGGCACTATAGGAGGTTTTTCTTGTGTGCATGAGAGGATGTGAATATAATCCATATATTGTGTATATAGAGGTAACTATTGTCATCTTCTCGTACTTCTACACTAGGCTTTTTTTTCCTTCTTCTTTCATAATGTGTTGTGATTAGGATAGACTTTTAGCTCTTAGAATTGTCTATTCCTCATCATTAAATGAAAATTTTTGTGGCAGACCACTTACACATGAGAATGTAGCTGCAGTTGTCAATCATTTAAATACGTATTTATCTGCATATACATATGTTAACTATAGCAAAAGGTATTTGAAAAGGCATACTATAAAATAATTGTTAAAAATATTATTCGTTAAACCAATATTTGTTTTCAACAGATGTCTCAAGTAGTTGTTTGAGTATAGTCTCTTTACTATAGATTTAGATATAGCTGTAGTTTAATGAGCTTCCTAAAGGCATCCACAGACACCAAAGCAAGAGAAATCAAGGAAATTGAGTCTGTCACATTCTGGAGGCAGCTATAAGACAATTTATCACTTATGAAGGGTCTTCAAAAGCTTATGAGCATTTGGGACACCATATATCAGAAAGTTCATAAATGACTCACCAAATGTTACAAAAGGAGGAGAATGATTCTGGATATCTTAAAGTACAGTGGAATAAATCCAAAGACTGTTTTGGAGTAACAGTGGAACTGAGGAATGGAAATTGCATGTAAATATTCTCCTGTCTTCTCTACACATACCTTCTCTTTATATCATATAATGGTAAAATAAAGCTATGGCTTAAAAATCACATCTCACCGCATACAGGGAACAAGTTCAAAGGGACAGATTTTCTGTGTTTCTGAATTTTGTGCTTCTCAGTCAGTAAGGAAAGGGAAGATGCAGGCCTGACAGCAAGGATAGAATGAGGGAAACATGATGCAACAGCTCCCCAACCATAGCTGCTGGTCTTAATGGGGGAAGTGACCACAGCACCCTTGGGAATGGTGATGAGGGGGACCCCAGTCCCAGTGGAAAGTAGGAAGTATTAGAGCATTTCCCAAGCTGCTGACATCTGTTATAGCCAAAACATAACTACAACAGCAAATAATTTGTACTACTCTTCCAATTCCTCTAGCCTCCCCATTGAGCAGCAATTTGCTACAGGAAAGAATTATGTACCTATTGAACAAGATTTCTTGCAGTTCTTGCACTAAGGAGTGCCTCTATCCTGGCCATGAGAAGGTTCGTCTCAGGGCTCACACTGTCTTTCATACTACCCTTTCTGAATTGTTTATATACTATAGACACTACTAAACGTGCTCAGGATGATGAGCATGAAGATATTCCCTGTAATCATGACTGAAGGCTTACCACATCACTTCATACCTATGTTTATATAATTTTGGAGGTAGATTGGATTTCCAGGTGCTACTAAACAATTACACTTCAAAAGGATCAGGAATATATTTTTTTTCTTTTTTTCAAGCAGAGCATGACCAGACTCTCCTCAGTGGTGCTCATGACAGGACAAGAGGAAATAGGCATAAACTGAAACATGTTAAATTCCATCTAAACATAAGAAAACACCTTGAGGGTGACTGAATGCTGGAATAGATTGTTGAGAGTAGTTGCGGAGACTCCAGTCTTGGAGACATGGCCCTGAACAACCTGCTCTAGCTGCTCCCCCTTGAGCAGGGCTGTTTGAATCTACAAGTTAAGTGTAACTCACTCCACTATTTAGGTGTAACCTCAACTATTCTGTGATTCTGTAATTAGACTACCTTCCTTAATGCAGTCATCATGATTTATGCCTTTTACTTTGAAACTGGAATACTGTAATTGATTCAATAGGGCAAGGCCTCATGACCACTGAGAGAATGAACCTGTTTGAGATGTTAAAACCTAACGGTGAAAATGAGAAACCAAAAATCAAACAAATCACATCAGTGTTTCATCCTGACTTGGTTGTGTTGGAGGAGGAGTCTTGCAAGAACTGGGCTAACTATGTGTTACCATCCTGGATTTGCCCTAAATGAGAGACTACATCTCTTCCTCTCTGTTCCACGGTGAGCAGCAGAGGTGACAGAGGGAGCTGCCTTGCACTGGCAGGATTGTCTGCCAGCATCTCTCCCCACTGGCACATCCTCCCTTTGGTCTTTAACTGGCAGGTGTTGCTAACTTGAGCAAGTCTAGAAAGCTGCAGGAATTTCACAGGAGAGAGATGTTGCTGAGAAGATTCTCTTTGGAATTAGAAGTGGGTTTACTCTTTCAAATGTTCTGAAGAGAAGCACTATCTGCTGTTTGCTGCACAGAGTTTGTAGGCATTACTGGTTTATGAAAGGGTAATTTCAAAGAATGAGAAAGATTGTGAGTATTTTGGTTGAAAACATCCTTTTTTTTTCTATGTTCCAAACAAACAGTTTAAAATTCAGCTTCTTTAGACTCTGTTTTCTCCCCCTAATTGTTAGAGATTAAGGGCCATTCAAATGTGATGGAATATTTTCCCCCTTTTCAAAAGCTACCCATAGAGAAATGTTTGGCTTCCCTTCAAATGGAACAGTTCAAAAAGAAAGAACTGGTGGGCACAGGGGTTAACAACAGTTGCACTTGAAAATGATTGATACTTTAAAATGACTAGGGGACTGGGTTTATACTTGTGAAAATGGAACAACAGGTACAGCAGAAAGGCTGGACTCATAAAATGCGATTAGATTATTAGCAATAAAACTTGCACACATGGAGTTAAACATATTAGTAGAGAGGCCTCAGCTGTACTGGCTTGGAGGAGTGCACCTGTTTAATAAAAAATTTGCCAACAAAATGGCTCACTTAAAAAGTTGATGAATAAAACTAGAGATTTTGATGTTATACTTCCCAAGGTGAGCAGACTTTTTTTGGGTTTATTTTAATTATGCTTTTCAAACTCCTTTCAAATGATAGTAATTTAAAAAAACCCAAACAAACCTGCACAAAAACCTCAACACCCAAACAGACAGAAAAATCATTAGTAATTTTAAATATTGTTTCTATATCATTGGAACTAATGGTAAGTATTGTCTATTTCAAATGTTAAAGCCTTAATAAAAACTGAGTATGTATTTAGCCAGCCCTTTCAGTATAACATTACTGAGGCATTAGTATACCAAGACACAGCTTCCCTGCGCCACCAGAAAAACGATCCCATTTGTTATCTTTCCAGTATAGCAAGCTTTTTCATCCATTTCTTTTACAAGCTGCTGTTGCCACTATTCTCCTTGAGGAGTCTTGACACTTACTCAAGCTGATGGGCACGCTTCTACAAACTGCTGTAGAGGAACTGCCAAACCTGTTTTCTACCGTAAGTCTGGTGCTTTCTCTAACTCCTCATGAATTTGCTCTTAATATATATATATCATTTTATTATGTTTATGTTATTGTGGAAATTATGTGTCAAGTGTGGAGCAAAAAAAAAAAAGCTGTTTTCTTTTTTGCTCTCTTGCTGAAGTAGACAAATATTGGATTTAATGCACAATAGAATTCCGTTGCACAATATGGCTAGAACAGGTGAAAAAGCCTGTGTTTTAAATGTAAACTTTTCTAATGAAAAAATAAAAGAAGAAAAATTAGTTGAGGATGCTAATAAAATATAGAAAAAGCCCTTAAGGAAGTATGATGGTGTTGAATGTGTGATACAGGCCAGTTTTTAACTGAGGGAAGAATGGTGGTATTAATTAAAACACACAAGATATGGGCCCAGAAGCAGAGATTATTTGCCATAGTTCTTGTGTTTTGCAGACAATAGGAAGTAGGGGTGTGACTGGCCATCTGGTCTGCATGCTCCAGCTCCAGCTGTGCTAGCAAGCTTAAAGGAGGAGCTGCAGCTGTGTAATGAATATTTACAGCAGAGGAGGGTGTGATTTATGGCAAAGATAAGAATTGATGAAAAAGTAGGACTGGACGTGCTTGAGATTTAAGATGTCATTTCAAATCCTGTTGTCTGTGATTCAATACTGGGCATTTCCTTAAAATATTCAGAGACCTGAAAGAAGATAATTTGATTCATAAACTTGCTTTAGTGTGTGTAAATACAATGCTGGGAATTAGGCAATTACAGTTGCCCAGGTCCAATTGTTATAAACACAGTTGCACAAGCACAAGAGTTTCCCTGTTAAGTAGAATGATCAGAAGGCTTTGATAACTTAGTATCTAAGAATTAGAAATCTATTTTAGATAGTTTAAACCGTGAACACCTTGAGTACAATTAATTTGATACTATTCATGCCAACGAATCAGACTCAGAATCAGATCATCAGATGGCCTGGGTGGAATAACAAATTATCATCACAAGACATCTTCACTGATGCACTTGTTGGTATTTAAAGTTTTGTAGAAAAAAATAGGATTTTTATAAATGAGATTTATTTGTATTTACATACATACATGTATGTGTATAGCAGATGCTAAACAGTTCTACCTACTGTCCCTTCTAAAGAGATGTGGTCAGCCTTCAGTCATGATTACAGGTGAATAAATAATTATAACTGGCTTAAGATATACCTTGTCCTTGTTATTTAGCTGCCACAGGTAAAGCTGTTTGTGATGGTCCATATACTGGTAGAGAAGTACTAACCTGCCCAGCAGTTCCAAGCAGGCAGCAGCTAACGTGCAGTTGTCACAGCACACAGTACCAGCAAAAAGTTAACTTGTAACTGTGTGGAAAAAGAATTGCCAGCAAGATTTCCTCATTTTTGCCTTGCTGAAGAAATATATTTTGGATGGTAGGTACTGCCTTGAAAAAAATATTTAGCTAGAAGCCTTTGAGTGGGAAATAGTCACATTCTTGGTTGCTTTTCCTGTGCCCCAGAGAGTTTGTGACAAGCACAGAGAAGTGTGAAAAGCTTTGATATTAAATCTAGAGATAACATTCATCTGAAGAGTTGGTGTCCCTGGAGATTGGAAGGAAAGTGTTATTCTCTAATATTCCTTAAAACACTCAGAGCAAGTGGTTTTATTCTGTCCATGAAAACATTCTCAGAAATCTAATTCTATTAAGTGCTACTGCCTTAAGAAGCATTCATTCTGTAAAAAAAACATGCCATAGGAAATCCTTAGATATAAGGGTGGAGGTAAGTAGCTGGCATTTGTTTCTAATTCATGTTTATTTTATTTCATTGCGAATTCTAGTTTGTCTCTTCCAAATGAATATGGAACATTTCATTTGCTGATCTTCTGCATTAATGTGGTCAATATAATTGGAGCTGAAGTGAGTGTTTGCCAGACTTTCTAACTGCTGCCAAGAAAAACTTGGGTGTCATTTTAGAAAAATCCATGGGTGGAGGAGGACGAGATCATGACCATCTGTCTGTGCATCAAAGGATATATCATTATAGGGGAAAAATAACTTCTCTGTTGTGTTTGCCAGCCTTGTTCCCCTTCAAAGTAAGTTCAGTTAGTAAGTTTGGAAGACAAACATCTTCAAAATTGTCCTGTGGGCTCAAACGTTTTTTGGAAGGAAGTTGGGGAAAAATTTAAAGGTCAAAACTGCACAATTTAGAAGGGAATGAGATAGTATGAGAATAACATTTGAGGAACATTATACGGTCTCCTTCAAAACTTCCCAAATGCTTTCTGTTGCATCCTTTTCAGTTCCAGAATCTACCAGGTAGCCCCTAGGAAGCACATAATCTCTTTCTTGTCCTGAAGACGATTTGAACACATTCTGTGCCTCACAGCATTTACAGACTTCTTGACTTAACATTTAACAAAGGGACAATAGACTAACAGCTTTTGAGAGATGTGACAGTAAATATGCACCTGGACCTACCTAAGCCTTAGAATTTCTGGTTTTGGTCATGATAATAGCCTGAAAAGTAAACATTCTGCCAAAAAAATTGCACAGACAAGTGGGGCCTTATCTGTACTATAGCTAATACTTTGCTCTTTTTATTTGGTTGGGTTTTTATTTAATACACTGCAAAATTAAAGTCTTGGCATCATGCCAAAATCCATCATAAGCAACTAAACTAGGAATGTCTCTGCAAAGCCATCAGTCCTTCAAACCTGGAGTCACTATTGCAGTCGTGCTGCAGACTCCTTTATCAGTAGTCACTGTGACATGAATGTCTCCCTGATGAGAGTGAAATGACAACAAATGGAAAATGCTGGTAACCATGGGAGCTCTGTTTAGACTGCCACTTCCAGGATGCTACTGCTCTAGTTCAGTCTGCTACTGTACCCATTGCAGTTCCTGGAAGTTCCAAATTCTAGCATGCTCTCTCATCAAAATGTTTGCATTTTGCAGTGTGTGACATCTAAGTCCAGAAATTATTACTTAAAGATATCACTTGGGTTTCTCTGAACAGGAATCCTTCATAGTGTCAGTCTTCAAAGGAAACAGTTACAGTTCTTATCAGGAGTGTGGAGATTTTCTTTCTATTAAGATTCTGAATTCTCTCCTTCTTTGAAGATAAGAAATGCCAGGCTATCACAGCTTTATCTGAATATGAATGGGTCCCTGGATTTGATAAACTGTTTAGGGCTACCAGGATCGAATCCTAAATATGTGTACATTGGGAGTTCAAAAGGTGAATTAATTTCACCTTTGTATGCTTGCTATTCTTGATTTCTATCTTTCCTAATAATAAATAGTAAAATTAAAAACATGATGTGAAAACAATTACAGCTTTTTGGAGTTATACTTCCTGTTCCAACATTTTTAAATTAAAAAAGAAAGTATCTTACAGGCAGATCAGGGTGTGACTTTTGGGAAAATAATCCGTGTTTCATTTTTAATAAATGCAAAACTAAGCACAAGTGAACTTTCTAAATGAAGTCAAATGTCAATAGCGTTTTTCACACATTGCAATGTAACAAACACAGTGTTAATTTGCAGTGCATTCTGAACAGAGTCACAGCATTCCACCACATCTGGAATCTTTGCAGATAGAAATATTACAAGATTTTCCTAATAGTAACTACAAAGTATTACCTCAGCCTCATGTAATAAAATGCTGTCTTGAAGATAAACATAAAAAATCTAACCATTGAATAAAGATTTTTAAGCAGTATTGACAATTCAGAAAAATTATATTTTTACATTATTGAAGTTGAATGATACCTTGAAAAAGATCTCAGATTCTGCAGGTTTTCTTCAAAATCAAAATGTTTACTGCAATGACATGGCTGAGTTTGCTAAAATATTTGTTTGCATGAGGCTTCTTGAATTACCATCTTTCTCAGCCCTTAGTCTTGAATTTTAACAGGATTTGTGTATTCAAAAAAAAAGTTTAAAAGAGTAAAACCTAGTAATCAAGCACTCCTGTGACACTTGCAGAAATCTTGTGGTAAAGAATGAATTTGGTTCATTACAGTGAAAAGTGTACATATACATACTGTTTCAGAACACTCTTCTAGGACTTTTATGAAAAACAAGAGTATAAGCCTTTCTGCCCTGCCACTCCCTCACAGTCTATGTGGTCAACAAATAGCTGACCACGATTAGTAAAATTTACTGTCTGAGATAAGTAATAGCAAATCCGGTAAAGCAGGAGTGTTAGAAATCTGCGTGGAGGATTGAATTAGAAAATTGCCAGAAGTTCAAGGGCCACATCCATTTTGCATAAAATGAAGCAGATGGTAGCTGACTTAATCTTTGATACCATGGTACAGTCCACAGAGATTATAAATCCCAGCATGAAACACTCAATTTCTTTCTTGCATTGAGCAGGTGATAAAGATATAACATCTTGCAGATATTTTGAAATACCTACTTCAAAAAAAAGCTCTATGATGCATTCTTGTTTCTTGTCTACATTTTTCTAGCAAAGGTTCTGGTTTTAGCACCAGCACCTAACAACAGCTGATTAGCAACCACAACTAATTGGCAGTTTCTTAGCCATGTTATTGGAGCTTTGCCTATGCTGGCCCAGAGGTTCCCTGTTTCTCAGGAAGCCTTTTTTCTATGTTACACAAGCATTTATAAATCTTCTGTTATTATATTTGATCTATCTGATGCCATTCACAGGCATAACCAGGTCAACCAATAGAACAAATGCCCAGAGTCCCTATTTGAAATTCTTACACTACTCAAGAGCTGGTGGGATGTTAACATATTGCTTAGGAGAGGGTGTCTTGGGTTGTCCCTGAGGATAATCATCTAAGAGGTATTTTACATGACATGAGTGACTATCAGCATTTTTGGTTGAGAGTGTAAGAGATTTAGAGCCTAATTCAGCAATTCTTAAATTTCAAAATGTTTCTTTTCACATTAAGCAAAGCAAGTAAACATTTTGAAAATTACTCTAAATCAAACTCTTAATGTGTACGTCAAAATTTCAGGAAATCCACATCATCTACACTTGCAGACCAAGGAAGCTTATGATAAAACCATGTGTTATGAATAGTACGGAGTAAGTCACTCCCTGTAGACCGCTCTGTGCTGCACCATATCAACTTAATGTTGGATATGATTTGTGATTTAATTTAAAGGATCTTAACTGGTTTTAGTTCTATTTCTAATGTTCAGATACAAAATACTAATCTTAAAATACTGGTATTCCAGCCGGAAGAAGGCTGAAGTCTGAAGTCAAAGAATAGAATAATCTTGTTAATTGTTCACAACTTGTTAATGCAGTGTGAAATCCATTGGATATCTGGTAATAAAAATTGTGTTGTCCTTTGGAAATACACATTTTCTGTAATAAGATTTAAAATATAAGTGCTAGAATATTCCTAAACCTTTAGAATGTCCAACTATGATATTTGGAGATGTTTTACTTTCATTTAATTTGTAGACCCCTATAAAGGCATAGATGGACTATGACAGATTTTGTCAGGAAGTAGCTCAAACACGATTATCGAAGACTGATCTTTAAAAGTAAAGATGACTAGAAAGCATCTATAATGTGAAATTGTGGGTGCTTCTCGATCTATGTTTTCCTAAAAGAAAAACGGACAATGTTTTGTCATCCAAAGCTATAACCAGTGTTACTCAGTACTTGTGGAGCCCGGCCCATCTGCTTTGCTCTGATCTGACTGCACAGAGCAAACTCAAATCTGGGCGGGTTACAGGAAGCAGAAATCCCTGGCATTGCTGCATGTGTTTGAGGCCCTGCTGCCCTTCTCCCACGCAGGTGCTGCCAAAGACTGGATGTAGCTTTGTAGCTCTGTACTGCTTGTCAGGGTCTCTGGCTGAACCTTTAAAAACTGCCTGAGAGCTGAGAAGCTCAAATACTTTCTTCGTTGGAACCCGACGAGGCTGCAGCTCTTCCTGTTTGTACTTTCCAATTTTTCATTAATAGTTCCAATCTCATGATGTGGTAACAGCTACAGAGCCAACTACTTGTACCCATTGCTTCAACTGGAACAGCATTAGAGCTGCTATGATTTGTGTCAGGGTCTGACTCAGTGCAAAACTTCAGGGGCATCACTGCAAACTAAGGTTTTCCATTTCTCATGAGAACGGCCCCGAGCCTATATAAGCTGTAATATTTCAATTTTATAGATGAGAGAGATCAAATTATTTCTTTTGGTATTACAGACATGTCCAGAATATCCAGAAATTTCTGTTCTTGCCCTAGTACTGCAACAGGAAAACAAAAAATCAAGGGGAAGAAACATTTAGAAATTACTGTAACTGCATCTTTTTTCTCCCTTTGAGGATTTTGTTTTTAAGCAATGGCTTCCTCGCACAGCTTTTAATACTTAACTAGTCATTTTCATCAGCATGGAGTTGTTCTACTTTGTTACTTCTATTTGCCAATTATGAAATATGACAGAATTCTAAATATTTAATAGGAACGGGATTATTAGCAATGTGCCCTTGTTGCATGCTGCATTGTTATCCTCTTCAGTATTGTAAAATATATGATATACCTGTAGAAAAGAGACCTTCGTAGAACATACAGATGGAATTGAATTCCTAAAGCAGTCATAGGTTTGCAAGAGTTATTCTCAAGGTCTCAATACAGGTTTTTCAGATTATTATACACGAACATTGGTGAAAAAAGGCTTTGCCCATCTTTTTTAATACAATAAGTCTGCATATTATTTAAAGAGACACTGGTACAAAATGATCAGTTTGATTACACCCTAAAATTGATGTTTTGGTTGGTATTCAACATATAGTAAGTTTATAATTTAATATTTTACTGTGTGGGATATATTTCTTGCAGATTATAATGACTCTCAGGTTATTTAGGTTCTTGCTCACATTTAAAATGAATTCTTCTAATATTCTTTGAGAAAGGTCAGATTCAGACAAAGGTGTATAGAGCAATACTGTCACTTAAAATGGAATAGTATAAAACATTACGGTTTAACACTGAGAATCGTGTAGTGAGACCTTTGGTTAACATGTTAACCCGCTGAATGAAGATTATTATAGTATCTGGTAGTCAGTGCAAGAACTTGGGAGTGGAAAGCCTCCTAGATTACTCACTTGGTATTGGTGCTTTTTGTAAGAGAAATCCATGGTGTGAGAAGAACAATACCTTGTTTACAAGGTGATATATGGAAAAAGAAGGACAAGTGCTTTATGGCTCCTAAGGTAAGCTTTTCCCACCAAAACAGCTAATTCTAGGTTGGCAGTATATTTGCAAAGGATGAAATTAAAGTTCCATTGGCCATTTAAAAAAATGTAGCAAATCAGTGTTGGATTTTGATATAAGCAAGACATAAAAATAGAACAGCAGCCCAAAAATTCATTGCTCGTAGGAAGACATACAGAGACAAGCTTGCAAAGTACTTTGTGTTGTGTTACAGGTCAAGCTCTGCCAATCTTAAATCAGTTGTGGGAAGAGGAAAATCATTACAAAGTCAGATTTCCTGTACAGAACATCTGGTGAGACCAATAGAGTTACTCATGCAACAAAGAAATTGCAGCAACCATAGACATAGGCTGCATTAAGAACAATTAAATTTATTATATAGTGGCCAAGAAGAACACGAAATGACATTATTTCTGAGTTGCTGGGGTGAAGTCAAATATGTGGTTCATCTCATGTAGTAAAAGCAAGACTTCTGCCCAAACAGCAATGAACTACCCACCTTTTTTTCTGCTGCTGAATGTTCTCAGGGCCACCAGTGACAAAGATCAGGGCAGTGGCAGTCACTGGTTCCTACTGCCTTCGTGGCACTGTAAGTCACAGCAGTCCACCTAGGTCTGCTGAAGCAAAAGCTGATTTTCATCTCTCATGGGTCTTCTCTCACTTCTGTGAGGCTCTGCCACAGACCAGACTATCTCCTGTGCCCAAGTTTCCATTTATTCAGCCATCTCGCCATCTGGGTCTTGACTACTGCAGATATAAAGTAAATCAAAGGCATTTTTTAAAGCTTTTTTCCTCATTGAATGAAGCCCTTCCTCCTCACTTCAGCCTCATGTTGAGATTGTGTCCAGGTGACAGACAGGATAGCAATTTTTTCCACTAGTCAAAAAGAAGACTTACTTCAGACTATTCCTTAAAATTCTCATAATGTCCACTTTCTCACTATACCTTATTAAAAAGTCCAACAAGAGTAATCAGAAATCAAGCACAATATGTGCATTGGAGAGGTGGTTTCCTTGAAAATGGTGAATGACTTAATGTATTTTTTCAAAGGGTGAGCATGAAGTCTAATTAAGATCTGGCTTTTCATAAAAACATGGAAATCATGTGCAGGGTGTTCTTAGCACTGATTTCAACTACCGGGAATTAGAAAATGGAATTAGGTTGCAATATGCTGCATTTGGATGATTGACTTCTTAATGACTGATGAAAAGAGAAAAAGTAGTTAGGCAGAAAGAGTACCAAATAAATTTGGGTTGGTTTTTTGCTATGAAAAAATTCTGAAGATGCTGTGTCCTATATCTGTATGGGATAGACCATAGAAGAAAAGCATAACTTAAAACTGATGTCATCACAATTATTGCTACTCTGCACCTGCCTAATTTCTAGTTGCTTAATTTAGTTGTTTAACTCCTCTTCAGACAGGATTTTAATTTATGGTATCTGTTGCCCTTTCCTTGGTATTTTCTAAAATTCATAAGAAATGGAACCAAAACAATAAATACCTGGGTAAAGACACTGCAGAAACCTTTCTAACTTAGAAACATTTTATTTTAATAAGCTACAGTAGAAATTAGTAAAATTAAATAATTTTTATGCAAATCAGCACAATATTGGATTTTTATATGGTGAGGAAGCTATGTTGTGTTAATGGACACAAGAATATCTTGGGGTGGATGTTTAAAATGATAAGTTTATCATGTGGATACATTTCATTCCTCTCCAAAATAATATCAAGTTGAAAGTACCTTAGAAGAATTAGATGACTGTATGATTCCACGGAAACAGTATCTCTTCCCCTATTATAGATCATTAGGTGGTTAACAACGTGAATGAATGTGGTTGCTCCTGCAAATCGTTTTCAATTAGCTGTTGAAATAGAAAACTCATCTGAAAAACTGCTCTAAAATAATAACACAAGTTCCCCAAGTGAGCACTTTGTTACTGAACAACAAGAGCAGTCCTGTAGTTTAAGCCACTAGAGACAGTTATAATTAATGCCCAATTTTTCACAGGCACATTTTTTAATATATTTTGTCAGGGTATTGGCATTTTGTCTGAAAGTTGCAGCTTTAGTCCACACAGTATATATAGATAGAAGCAAGGTGTGATGTTAAATCTGTAAGTGAATTCCACTTGGTTAAATTCCAAAAAGATTATTTTATTTAAAAATTAACTTTCTGTCAATGCCAATGAGTCTTCTCTAGAATAACAGCTCTGAACAGAAGGTTAAGTACCATTGCTTCATATATACCACTTCTTGATATTCTTCTTGAGATCTCATACTTCTCTTTCCTGAAAAGTAAAATATTACCCTATCTTGAACCACCAAAATGATGAGCTGTTTTTCACTGACTTGTACATTGGCCTTTTAAAACACTGATTCTGGGGACTGGCAGATCTGGTGGGTAATTCTGGCTTATAGTAAAGGATATGCACAGTGTTTACAGTAGTTTAGAAAACACGCCAAAATGCAGTTTTTTAAAATTGTCAGATTCACATAGGTATCTTGTTTATTGTAGAAGGTTAATACCTGTACTCTACCTGTCTAAACAGAGCAGTTGACTGATTCATTGTTAATGCTTCCCAAGGAACCCATACCCTAGAAGTGGGACACTAGAGAAAACTATTAGTCTGACATCTTTTTGTTTGTGACAACGAAATTGTCTGCAAACCACAAATTGTTTAGGGCTTCACTGTGTTGCTAGGTATTTAAGGTCTACAAAAAAAACCTTCTAATTCACACAGATTTGTACTAATATAGTAGCATAATTAAGGAAATCACCCTGCAAATGTCTGCTGCAGGCACATAAAAAACATTTGCTAGAAATCTGTGTGATGCAGACTGTTATGATCAAGATCCCTTAAAGAATTCTGTGCTGCTTCTGTTCATCTGTATTTTTTTGTCAGAATGGATTTTATTGCCATTGCATTGTTGTGATTTAATGCTGCTTGTTCATATAATGTAAAGTTAATCTTTAGCTGTTTTAACACCAGAATGGCATTTCTGTTGTCCTCAGACCCAAGAATTTTCAGCTAGTGCCTATGTAATACTATCAATTGCAATGTCTTATCAAATTCCAGTTTCTCTCCATGAATCCTCACTCAGAGATCAAACAAACATCTGTCAAACTTTGTTGTCCTATAACTCTACTGTTTAAGATTTAGCTCTACAGTCTTTTATTGCTCTGATGACATGTTGGCCTCTATTGCTACCAGCCCATTATGGGAGTCTACAACACACAGCTATTACCTTTACTGTAGCTGGGCTGAAAAGTTATATTGGCCAGCCAGACGCAGAAGTTGAAGTGAGAAATTAAAGGATATTTTTACTCATTTTATGCATTTATGCAACCCTGGAAACAGGGATAATAATAGGGTATATTGAGCGGAAATAGAGCAGCATGGAGTGTTGAGATACAGGAAACAGAGCAAAGATACTGAACTAGAAGTAAGGTTAGCACAGAAATGGTCTTCTTTCCCTCTTACATATGCTGCATAAAAAGAGCTGTAAGTTCTAGTTTAAGACTTAAGACTATCATTGTTTTAAGAATACTTGTAGGACTAATAAAAGTAATACACAGATATTCAGCAAAATAGTTCTGTTTGTGAAAAACAGCTAAGAAATGTTAGAGGTGATAGAATGACACATAGAGTGTCATTTGGACTTTAGCTCTTCTTTGGAAGCCAACTCAGACTCTGATTGCTCATGTGCCATCCGCGGCCTCAGAGCTCAGGAGTTACTGGGATATAACGGTGCTTTCCCTTTCTGAACTCAGGTCTGTGAGAATCACAATGAATTGTGATTCTTGCTTGCAAGCTGATGGAAGCCACAGCTGTAGCATTTCTCAGACCTCTCCTGGAGAGAATGAGCATCTCTTCATTCTAAGTCTCACCCTGGGTATTTTCTTTTACAAAAATTTGAAGTTCTGTATTACTTTAAAGGAGTATCTACTCTTCTATCAAAATTGTCTCAAATCAGTCTATGTGCTCAAAACCTATTAACAGGGCATGTGTGCTATGGTTGCAAAAATCTGCTTTCCTTAGTAAACTGGGCCAAATACCTCTAAGAAGCCAAATAAAAGTTTAATCTTTTAGAAATGACATTTTAAAAAAATAATTCTTTGTAGACAAGCCTACCAAATTTAATATCATGTTACTTCTAGTGTTCAAAGGTACAGGAATAAATAAGAAATTATATTCTTTACATGAATTTTTGACTCTTTCTCCATGCTTCTACATGACAAGTATGATTTTCCATCAAGCTGTTTAGAACACCTGAGATATTCCCCAGCAAATGACTGCCTTGTCTTCTTCAGAGCTGAGTCAATACTGACACCAACCAGGCATGCATCACCATGACATTCAGATGCATTTCACATTTTGATTGAAGTACAAACCACTCCAGGCTGTCAGACACATGTAGTCCAGGTAGGATGCATGTATTCTGCTTTGTAATTTGGCAAGAGAACTATAAACTGGCTAAATTTTAGTCAAGCACCAAATATTCAAGAATCTGGAGATGACGGAGAGTCCTGATAATATCAACTCTGTTTTAGAGTTGCTGCTCACAACTTTGTTTTGTAGCTTTTCTTGAAGAGTACAAAAAACTTCTCCTAAGAACACTATATGCCCAACAGAAGGGACCATGAAGTAAAGATAAACAAGTTGACTTCTGAATACTGAAGCAAAAAGGAAATAGCTGTGTAGATATGAGGCCTGTTGGACAGCTTTATAAATAGCAGTCAGTGGATGACAAAACTTACGACAAAAAAAACCCCAAACAAAACAGCACAGTCTTTTTTTTTTTTTTTTAAATAAGGTTTTTAAAAATATATACTTCTACTATTTTAAAGTTATCATTCATGTGCTATGGGGAAACTTTCTAAAACTGAAAAAATGTTTATCTTCTAGAGACTGTTCTCAGTAGAACCTGGCAAAAAAAGCTGTTCAAAGAAAGGCAATGATACAGTAGTCACATGAAATAAGCAGAATATTTAAGAGGGCAATACTTTCTTTTGCTGGTTCCTAAACTTCATAAAGCAGTGTGAATGCAAAACCCCAGGACACAACTGGCTAGATTCATAAGCAAGAAAAGGAAACTGGAAGTGATGCTGCCTTTCATCCAAAAGTCCAGTCACTAATGCATTCATCTGGGAGAAGGCACTAGACAGAGAAGACCTGTGCCTGTTTGAGGAGATTTTTAGTAGGGATTTTGGAATAAACCTCCTTGTTTTGTTTCATGTAAGTGTTCACTGAGTCAGAATGACTCAAATCTGATACGTAAACCAGGAGCTGGGGAGGTGGGGCATGCTAGACTTTTAATCCCTGTTCAGACAGACATTTAACATTCTTAAAGTGGAACAGCTAAATCAGAGAAGAGCACCCCAAATATCCTGCAAAACTCTGGTTATATCAGACCTGTGGGAAGTGCTGAGCCTACGAAAAGTAAGATGTCTCCCCTTACGGACTGTAACTGATTGGCTACTGGACAAAACAGCAATCTCCGTTGTTTTCTGCTTTGTTATCTTATATTTTCTTTCCTTTCAGTTTGGCAGCCAATCTGATAAATAAAAATCAGTTGTTGGCACAGATTTTCTCAGAATTCATGGATAAGTTTTAAGACATGATGATAATGCCAAGAAATTAGTTTCAATTCTAATTTTCTGAACAGAAACTGCGAAGCAAACACATGATTAAAGAATATAAAGAAATTTAACAATGTAACAGTGTGTCACTTTAAGGAGAAAGTGATTGGTCCAGAGTTGCTGATACCTCAGCAGAAATTTTGAACAATATTGTGCTAAAGGAATATTACATTTAACAGATTTTCTTTCTTTATTGCCTATTCTAAGTTTTGGGGTTTTGGATGATGAGAAAATTCTGCTTAGAAGCTTAGTAATGTGTTTCTATGTTCATTCTTCAGGTATTTTTAATATCTTCCCAATAGCAACTCATTGAGAGGTAATGTGAGTTATTTTATTATTTCAAAGTAGAAATATCATTTATCACTTCCAGTACTATCTGCAATAGTTTAAAAGGTGCATTGGAACATTGTACTTCTACAATGTTTTAACTCACTCTTTTGGAGTTCTCTTCTCTTCTCTTCTCTTCTCTTCTCTTCTCTTCTCTTCTCTTCTCTTCTCTTCTCTTCTCTTCTCTTCTCTTCTCTCTTCTTTTCCGGAATTATCCTCTTTTGTCTGCTCAAATGAATGTGGTTTGCTTGTGGGATCCTATATGAGCAATGGTTAATATTTTGCATGAGGTAATTAATTTTTACAAATCACAACAAAAGGAAGCATCACAGAATAAATTTTCACTTCCTGTTAACAAGGGCACATGCTGTTGGATATCTGTTCACCATATTTTAATGAACTACAATATCTATCTTGGTAAAATAACATATCTTTCTTTCTCTGACAAGGCTTGTGAGAGAGGCAAACCAATCTAGCAGTAGGCTTCTTGCAGTATAGCTGTTGTCAGTATGACAACTGCTGTCAATAAGACAACTGCTCCAATAGATATATATTACTCACTTTTTTTTAAAAGCAGTAAATGTGACTGTAAATTTTACCCAGTAGTGTAATTTTTCAACAGGGGTCTCCAGGTCATTTGTTGAGTTGGTGTTATGTCACCTTTCATGCTATTTAAGGCTTCTGCCAATATAACAAATCTGGCATCAACTCAGTGGAACAATGTTCTTTACTACTGAATTACTTAATTGAGTGAAGTGGATGCAGAGGCTAAACCAAATAGCTGTTTGCTTGGATTTTCTTTACTACGTGGATTACACACAGCAGTAGATATTTTGGATTGAATTTCTTCAAACGGGAATGATAAAAATCCAATAGACACAGTGTATGCCCTGTGTCTCTGCTCTGAGAACTGGGTGAGCAGTTGCAATAAATGGATGTACATAGTATCATTTTTCCAAGACCAATTTCTTAAATAAAAACTAAATTATCTCAAGTCTTATTTCTTGATGTTAATCTACTGAACTTCTTTCAACCTGAAGTTACCATGAAAAACTGTCGGGAAAAAAAATTTTAAGAAAGATTTTTCTTTTGCTTCCAAATGAACAAACTGGATTCGTAGCTCTGTAGCCATTTTCACTCTGATACAGCTCATCCAATTCAAACACTTCTTGTAACTTCAAGCAGTTTAGACTGTGTTTTCATCTGGTGAGTTAGGGTAATGTTGACAGGAGAAATACATACACGCTGATGAGACACTGCCTCTCCTAGATGCTAATTTTTTATTATTATTCTGCATAATGATATGTTGGAAGTGTTTAAAAAGGTAATTTATGGTTTGGGTTGGTGTTTTTCTCCTCATTTACAGAAGCATACTTTTAAAGACTGGAAGCTTACGCTTTCTTCAGGGTTGCATACTTTCATATTGTCTCAAAAAGGACACTATAAACATGTTACATGTGCCTAACAAGCATTACAAAATAATGTTATAAACAGATTAGATCACTCCTTAGTGTTTATACTTGTGCCAAATTCCTGAAGCTATGATACTGTAAGAACAAGCCACAGCAGACTAAATGCAATCAATTTTACAAGTGTACCTTATGGAATATATGAGTAAACCATACATGTGTTGAATAGTGTTTGTGTTGCAGATGTTCATTTAGTATCTGTTTGTGCATTCATAGTTACAGTCTTCCCATCTGAACATATCTATTCTAATGAAGCTTTGGCAGCAGCTACAGTTGCAATGTCATGCGGGTTGGTACTTGCTGTCTGTGTCTAGAGCCTCAAAGAATAACAAACAACATTAAACAAACCCAAACTTCAGTGCTAATGAGCAAGACCTCCCCACTCTGCTACTGACATAAAAAACCAGTTTTTTTACTGACATACAAAATCAGGACGAGACAATTGCCCTCTGATTCCCAGATCACATTCAAATAGTGACCAGACACAACATGGAGTTTAGCAGAGTTTAAAATAAAAATACTAATAAAAGAATCATCATTAGGTGTATTTGTCACTATAGTTTAGTAGTGCTTTCCCCAGTTCTTTTAACCTGCAACAAGCAATAGAAGCAGTTTGGACCATTGAGGGATACAGCAATCAGTTGATTTCTCTGGCACAGATTGTGCTTTTTAAGACAAAACCCAGGAACTGATGAGAGATTGCTGTCAATACCTCTAGAGGCGAAGGAATGTCTCTTTAGCAAGTGAGTCCCAGGCCAATAGACAGTAATAACAGATGAAGTAATTCAGACTAGTTAACTTTCAAGCTTTGCTGTACTGCTATAGTCAACAGTGCATGCATGCTGCCTAACTGCATGAAATACAATTGTTCTATCAGCTTCTGTTAAGTTTTTCTTTAGAGTGTATCATATGTTTGCAGTTTTCCCTGTTTTTTTGGGGGTTTTTTTTGTAATTATGGGGACTACTTACTATGCTTTACTAATTTGTGTTTTAGAGTTATGAATGCATATTAATTCTCACTTCATAAACTCTGGTTTGCTTCCATACCTCTGTGGGATGGTGTGAAAACATGACACTCAAACCAATTTGTCCAAGGACTTAGGGCTTTGCAGAACAGACAGTATGCAATTGTGCACCACTGGAATGCACAAATTTAATTACAAAAATGTGCAGAGTTGATATTGGTTTTGTTATTTCAGAATTTTTCAATGTTTTACCTTGTAATCTTAATATTCTTTTTATGTTTATCTTGCTTTAGAAGGAACATAAACACCTGCAATGATTTCTCAGTAGGTAGATTAGTAGTTGAAAATACATATTTCATGTAAACGGACTACTGCTTAGAATAAGTTCCACTCTCTGGTTCCCACCTTTTGCTCCATTTTCTGCCAAATACTAAGAATATTTATTTCTCACTTTTTTCTTCCTTCTTTGGCAGAAGGGCACAATTTAGTAATTGTTTAACTACTAAACTGCAATAACAGAATTATTTAATGGCATAATCACTAAGCAGCAATTATTTAATTACTAACAGGTTTTTTTCTTCACTTCTCTAAGGTTCCAAACTACTCTGGAAGCATCTCAAGGCTAAAGATATTATTTAAAATGAATAGAATATTTTCCAGGCTAAACACAGTACTCAAATTTTAGAGCTTAAGTTCACACAGGGGTGGACACTTCACTTATTCATCTGAAAAAATACTTATATTTGAGAGAGAATTTACACTAACTAAACTGCGTATTTCTGAAGGCAGTTATGGTAGATAATACAACAATCAGTTGTGAGAAGTATGGGCTGGAGAAGTTGAGATATAGATTACATATGTTTAAGTTCTTTTCTATTATTTATCTTTAAAAATGACCAGAAATATTTTCATATTTTACTAAAGGATCATACTTTGGTGGTGGGTTTTGTTGTTTGGTTGGTTTTGGGTTTTTTGGTTTTGGGGTTTTTTGATGTTTGGGTTTTGTGGTTTTGGGGGTTTTTTTGGTGTATGGGTTTTGTGGGTTTTGTTGTTTTTGTTGTTGTTGTTGTTGTTGTTGTTGTGGGAGTTTGTTTTTTGTTTGGGTTTTTTTTGTTAGTTGGTTCGTTGGTTGCTTGGTTGGTTTGGGGTTTTTTGTTTGGTTGGGTTTTGGTTTTGTTTCTTCTTTGTTTTGTTGGGTTTTGTTTTTTAATTAGTGTAGAATGGACAGCAAAACTGGAAAAAAAACCAAATTCAAACTCAGGAGCATTCTTAGTTGGTGGCCAGGGGGACACCGAACTATAGACAAAAAGGCTTGAGAAAAACTGCATTTCTTAGTCACCTTTCGATTCAGAGATTTTCATATGCAAATTCCGAGGCGAGTGAAACCGCAGCTCTTGGAGGTGCTGTGCTCCAGGGCTGTTTTCTCCAGCGACTGTGGCTCCATTGCCGAGGTAAGGCTGTGTCCAGCAGTTCTGTGACATCCCACTGAAAATAATGGGAATGTTTTACTCAATAAAGCTTTAGAACAGTTGATCATGTATTTGATTGATATTTAACCCAGAGGGTATATGAGAACACAGGTGCACAACGAACCTTCAGTCTGAACAGCGTTTAGTATCTACGCTGCTCCGCTGACTGTAGCAGCACGCTGTGTGCTGTATTTTCCGCTGTCTGTATCGGATGTTAACTCTGGGCACAGCTGTCCCTGGCTTTGTTCGGCCACAGGGCTGTGGGAAGTTCCTGGTGCTGCCGCTCGGGGGAAAGGCCTGACCGGCCCCCGGGCTGCCCCGCGGCGGCACCGCCAGCTCGGCGGGCGGGGTCTGCGCCGGGGGCCCCGCTGAGGGGAACCGTGCTGGGCCCTGGGGCCCGTCCGGGACCGGGCCGCGTTTTTGAGGAACCCGTTCAGGGCTGGCAGCTCCGGGGGCAGCTGCAGTTGGAGCTGCAGGCTCAGCTCTGGGCGGGCAGGAGAGCTCCGGCAAGAAGTCATGAACTGCCGAGCCTTTGCCCAACAAATGGCCCGGGGACCTGCGGCCTGGCCAGGTGAGGTACACACAAAGACGTGGCAGGAACCAACGACCCCCCGACTTTTGTGCCCTTAGACTGTGAGGGTATAAAAACCCAGAGGGCCCTCCTGAGAGGCACCCAGCTCGAGTTGCTATTTTATTATTTAGTTTCTACACCATGATTAAATTATTTTAAGGATCAGGAAAGGATCAGGATGTCTGAGAGATTGCTATGTGAGACCTGTGGCCGAGCTGGTAAGGAAATGTGGTCTGTGTGAGTGTGGGAGGTGCAGCTACCAAGGGGCTTTGGTCCCAGCTCAAGTGGTGCGAATGTGACAGCCAGAGTGGTTCCTGGGTGGTGGAGCCTACGATCTCAGAATGGTTTGGGTTGGAAGGGACCTTAAAGATCATCTAGTTCCAGCTCCCCTGCTGTGAGAAGGGACATGTTCAATAACACCAAGTTGCTCAGAGCCCCATCCAACCTGGCCTTGAACATGTCCAGGGATGGGACAGCCAGAACTTCCCCGAGCAACCCATTCCAGGGCCTCACCACCCTCAGAGTAAACAATTTTTTCCTAATATCTAATCCAAACCTACTCTCTTTCATTTTGAACCCATTCCCCCTTGCCCTGCCACTACATGCTTGTGGTAAATAGTTTTGCTCCACCTTTCCCATAAATTCCCTTCAGGTACTGAAAGGTTGCAATTAGGTTACTCTGAAACCTTGTTTTTCCAGGCTGAACAATCCCAATTCTCTCAAGCCTTTCCTCATAGAAGAGGTCTCTGTACCTCTGATCAACTTGGTGGCCTTCTCTGGACTTGCTCCAACAGGTCTATGTCCTTCCTGTGCTTGGGACTCTAGAAATAGATGCAGTACTTGAGGTGGGGCCTCACCACAGTGGAGGGGCAGAATCTCCTCCCTCCCATGCTGCCCACACTGCTTTGGATGCAGCCCAGGCCATGTTTGGCTTTCTGACATTGTTTGACATTGACAGCCTTGAATCCACTTGCACTCCCAAGTCCTTCCTGGCAGGGCTGCTCTCAATCCGTTCGGTCTTCAGCCTCTCTTGATACTGGCTGGTTTCCCTAATAGCATGGCAGTGGCCCTGTGTGCCCTCACCAAAGCGGTGAGCAGCCAGCTCAAGACTGGGCTGGGACTGCTGGGCATGAGGCCTGGCCCGTGGCAGCAGTACAGTACTGGGGCCTGAGGCCCAAAACCAGCAGCAGTTCCTTGTACTGGGGATATGAGAACCTGCGCATGGTGGCGGTGCTAGAGCACGGTGTGAGGCCCGGCATATGACGGGTACCGGGGTGTAAAGCCCGACACACGACGGCGGTGCCGTCCCGGGGTGTGAGGCCCAGCACATGGCGCCGGCCCCGCCCCGTCCCGGCCCCGCCCCGATCGCGGGCGCCGCGATGTCTCCGACCCGCGGTTCCCGTCAGGCAGCGCGCGGGGCCGCGGCCGCCCCCGCCTCCTGCCCGCGCTCCCCCGGCGGCGGCGGCGGCGCTGCTGCTGAGGTGGCGCCGCGCCCCGGCGAGGTGAGTGAGGCGCCTCAGCCGGCGCTGCCCCATCCCCCGCCGACCCGGGCGGCAGGGAGCGGTGGCCACGCCGCGGCCCCTACGGACGCGCAGCACGGTAAGGTCAGCCCGCTCCGTGCCCCCGGCCCGCCCTGCCGCGCTCCCTGGGCGGCGGGAGCCGCGCTCGGCGGGGACGGGCGCGGGGGGATTGTCGCCGGCGAGACCGGCGCCATCTTAGGTCGGAGCGCGGCCTGGCGTCCCCGAGTGGGGCCCCCGCTCTGTGAGGGCTCCCGCGAGCCGCCCGCGGGCCCCGCTGGCCCCGGCCGGTTCTGCCCTCGAGGGCGGCCTGGGCAGGGCTCGCTCCTCCCGCCGCTGGCCGCGCGGGGCTCTCTATGGGCCCCGGGCGTTAACAGCAAGAACGGTGCTGGCGGCGCGGCTTGGCTCGGCCTCCTCCCCGCTTGCTGCGGTTCTGCCGTGCGGGCCTCGCCCAAACACGAGCCCGCAACCCGATCCCAGTGCCGGCGGTCACCCGGCGCGGGGGGCGGGACGCAGGGCGGTCAGGCTGAAGCGGCAGCTGCTCGGCTGCCCTCGGGACTCCGCTGCTCCCACGGCCTGGCACCACCGCGGCTCGGCGGCGTGAGCTGCTGGCGGGCTGGTACCGCCGATATTGCCCTTCCCTAGGCGGAGCTTGTGCCTTCTCATGGCACAGAGGGCAGCGTTGGCTGGTGAGGTTTGTGTTTGAGGAAAGTTGGTTTATGTTTTGGTTTTTTACAATTTTCAGGTGCAGTTTCAGCTTGGTCATTGTTTCTTCGTTACTAAACAAATGCAGCCCTCGATTAAAAGCCAATTGTTCCCAGTCTCGGTGGAGCTGTGGATTGCACACCCTCATCAAATAATGTGGTGCAAATTTATGTGCCTGTACGGGCCGTTATCTGAGAAATACAACGTGTAGTCCATTGTATCATCTGTGTTGTAAATAAGATAACTTCTCTGGGCATTTGAAATGCAGGTATTAAAGTGGGGGGGAAAATTACTTGAGTAACAGATGATAGTCTTACGAGGCGTGGCTGAGGTCACTTGGTCTGTTCAGCCTCAAAAGAGGAGACTGAGGGGAGACCTCATGGCAGTCCTCATGAGGGGAAGAGGAGGGGCAGACGCTGATCTCTTCTCTGTGGTGACCAGTGACAGAACCCAAGGGAATGGTTTGAAGTTGTGTCAGGGGAGATTTAGGTTAGATATTGGAAAAAGATTCTTCACCCAGAGAGTGGTTGGGCACTGGAATAGCCTCCTTAGGAAAGTGATTACAGCACCAAACCTGCCACAGTTCAGAAGAGTTTGGTCAATGCTCTCAGACATATGGTGGGATTGTTGGAGATGCCGTGTGCAGGACTAAGAGTTGGACACTGTGATCTTTGTGGGTCCCTTCCAACTCAGAATATTCTATGATTCTATTATGGAAGAGTGACAAGGCTAGTCTGAAAAATTTGTGGTTAGTGTAAATGTCCTCACTCTTTAAGCTCGCTATCAGTTTCATATTAGTTATTTGATTTTAAGCCAATCCAAGGAAGTTTTGAGTATTGCAAGCCTCACTTGAGCTTAACAGTGGAACAGATAAATTTCCATCTGAAGTAATAACTGTTTTTTCCAATAGTTCTTAAGTCCCATTGGGGCTGCATCTACCGTGATTTTCTGTAGTGCCAGCTTCGTCCATCCTTAGGGTGCTCTTCTACAGATCATTCTGCTGTTTTCACTACAGCTGTTACTCTTGATACATTTACTAACATTATATCTTTTTTTGTTGTTTCTGTGTGAGACCTTTTAAGTCCTAACTTTAAAAAAAGAGGTTATAAATACAACTAGCTTTTAATAAAGTTAGGTATTTTTGAACCTAACTACCACCATAAAGATGGCTAAACTAGTGCTTCTAAAACAATTGCTTCATCAGAAGCTTGTTGCTGTTTTGTGCAACGAGCTCTCATTTTTTGTCTTTTATCAGGTTTTTAGTTCACCACTTTTCTAGTAACTATAATAGTGTTCCAGGGACTTGCAGTTTTGCAGATTGTTGGTTATTAGTGCCTGCCTGATGAACTTCCATGGCTATGCTTATTTTTAGATGAGCAGTTGCTTTTAAAGCAGTATCTTGACATAACCTAATGATATTTTAAAAATGTTTTAAAGGACTTGTTCATGATTTTGATGCTTTACCTTACAATACTGGTTTCAACACTTTCTTTGAATCTATGCATACAGCATTGCATTGGAGTTTTGGATCTCTCAGATGCATGGACTACCTTTAAGGAAATGTGTGTATAAACATATATATGTGCTTATACATATTAAAAAATGAGGAAGATAAAGTCTATTGTCAGTCGGTTTGCTTTTCTTATGCCGGTGTCTGCACCTCCGCTGGGAATATTTGAGCAGGATGGGGGAAGGATTCACGGTTGGTTTTGTCTTTGAGAGCAGCTGCTAGCAGGATTCCTAGAACACATTTTGTGGGTTAATGTAGTTAAAGAAGCTAAAAATTTGGAAGCTGTTTGTACTCTAAAAATGGATGTAGATGTTTCATTTGGCAATGGAGACCACTTGCAGGAGCTGTTCCTGCACACCTCCTCTAATCAAATCCATTACCCCCTACTGCAATTTTGATTGTTCAGGCTACAGATTTTTGACCTCTCAATTGTGCCAATAAAACTTTTACTGGGCCAGGTTATTTTTAACCTGCTCTGCTTCACACCATAGTTTTGTGCAAAGTCGTGCTGGCACAACTGAGGAAGCAGTGCAGGAGCAGGGCAGGAACTCATTAGGCCAGCTTTCTTCCCAGGAAAGAAGTAGTCAGGGAAAGCTTGGCTTCAGATTATAGCATTGAAATTTAAAAAATTAGGTTAAAAGATGTGAAATTAATCTTGATACTTGCCTTTTAAAAGCTGCTCTGCATTTTGAGTCACCTTCCTGATTCATAAAATGAAGTATCTATAAGAGGTGTCACCAGTTACTTTGTGTCACTTTCTAAAAGCACATGGCTATGTTATCAAATTACTTTTAACTGTATTTAAGAAAAAAATCGGCTGTGTTACAGTGTAGGTGAGGTTATCACATGTGTCTTTTTAGAATTCGGCTAACATATAGATTGCTCGTGCCTATTTTGTGTTTTTAATATAAATTGCATTGCATCCTCCAAGCACATTTTATAATTTATTACTTTTTTCCCCTGAGGTCAAGTAAAATTAAATTCCAAAAATAAAAACTGCTCATTTATGTTGTCTGTTCTATAAAAGAAGTCTCTGAAATAGTAATTTATTTTGCCTTAAAATAAATTTTTTTACTTTTTTTTACTTTACTAAATTTTGCCTTATCTGTTAAACTTCGTGTTATTAAAAAAAATGTTCTAAAGAGTGTCCTACAGAAAAGAAATTATAGAGTTAAGCTTGATTCTCTTTCCAAGACCTGGCATGTAGCCCATGTCATCTCTGTCAAGTGGAAATTCACTTCAGAATCTTCCTTTTTTCCCCATGTAAGAATTTAGTTTAGTATCTTGTTCTCTTCTTTCCTAGCACCATGTCTAGCTTCAGCACCCTAAACTGATGGAGGAAGCAAAGAAGGAGTTTAGCTTTGCTACTTAATTTTATCTCAAGACTTAACATGTGCTAACACCAGCATTCCCATTCTCATACCAGTAGAGGATGATTCTGTCTGCTTCCCTGTGATGTTACAGATTAATTATTTCTGCAGTCTTATTAGATTATTGGTACTCTGCAAAGAAATAGCAAAGTTTCTTATTTATTGTTCTGTTCAGAAATACTTTCAAGATTATGTTAAAGAATGTTAAAAGAAAGAAGAAAACTTTATTTGCCTCTCTGTTCATTTAAAAAACAAATAAAACCAGTTGTGATAGGAGATGCTGGTATTAATTTGGTTAGTTCCAAAAGGTGCATATTTTTCTTTACTGTATTTGTACATGAGTTATTTTTACTGCAACAGAAAGTCTACAGGCATGAGGGACTCTAATGAGATATATGATAAATTTTTATCAAGTCTTAATTGATAATGAAAGCAGTATGCAATGCATTGTACATATGGCTTGGGGATTTTGCTGTTGTGTAGTTTTTTTGTTTGAAATGTTTTTTGTGGGTAGTTTGCTTGTTGTTGTTGATATTGTTTTGTGGGTTTTTTGGAATTTTGTGTAGGTTTTGTTGGGTTTTAAAGAAAATGTGACCGTATGGGAAGCCCAGGCAAAATCTTGGAGAATTCCAGAGGCTGTGGTAGGTTTTGGATTAGGGTGGGGTTTTGTTTTGTTTGTGTTGGGTTTTTTAAGATGCAAAGAGAATAAAGGTGTGATCAGTGTTTCACTAAGTCAGTTGTGCCAGGTAAATTATGTGCTTTGTAGAAGGCCCTTCACATTTCTTGTGAATTACTTACCTGGAATAGGAGTATTTTTTAGAAGATACCTTTCACTGTGGCTTCCACTGAGGCTTTCTCTGATAGTTACTGGTGTTTTATACAAAAATAGGTTAAATTCTGTGGAAGATGTCTTTGGTCTTTTCAATAGGAAAGATGAGCATTCAAGTAATTGTCAGAATGGTGATGTGGCATCAATCTTTGAAGATCTCTTGTATCAGATCATGTTTGATCTATAAAGAACAGGAAGGGAGGGAGACCATTCTATGGGAATTACTGAGAACTGCAGTATTCCTTACTGAACAGTGAAGCATTTCATGAAAGTACTGATTGTTTGCCTGTGTGTATTTTTTGGTTTTTTTTACTGTCTAGTCTCAAGATGGCAGAATTATTTATGGAATGTGAAGAAGAAGAGCTAGAACCCTGGCAAAAGAGAGTGAGAGAAGTGGAAGAGGATGATGAGGATGATGATGATGAGCCAATCTTTGTTGGGGAAATCTCAAGCTCAAAGCCAGCTACTACATGTAAGACAACACTTTTCCATAATTCAAAACAGAAATTTCAAGGTATAGAAAGTTAAACTTCGTTTGAAAGTATAGAATTTTTAACAGTATGACTTAAGAAATTCCACATCTTAAAGCTGTATGTCTCTGTCTCACTGAAAATTAGAATTCTTAAGAAATTCTGTCTGAACCCCAGGTTCTGGTTACCTCTAACCTTAAATCTCTGAGGTCAAAATAAGGACATTTGAAGGTTTTAGCATTAGTGACAGAGTTTAGAAGCCAGTATATACAAGGCTGAAACCATGCATGCAATTGCTCTCGGTATAGTTAATATTTAGTTATATATTTGGGAGTCTCTGCCTGCTAAAAGAATATGCATGAATTTAAGTCTTCCTGTTACAGTCTTTTTTTTTTTTTTTTCCTCCACCCCTCATTTCATATGTTGGTGAACATCATTCTGGCAAAACCAAGGTAACTGTGTTAAGTGTCTGTAGTAAAAGCAGAATCTGGAAAGTGATTAATATGAAAATTCTGAAAATTTCACTTCATCTGTGAAGTAGGAGATTTTTTTATTGATAAATTTACCCATCCTTTGTGAAATAGAGAGGTTTTTTTCATCAAGTTCTGGAATTCTCTCCTAAATTCAGGCAGTGCAGGGAGTGAGGTTAGGTGGTTGTGATGACAGGAGATGTGTCTGGATTCTACGTTTGTCCTATGCTTGGGCTTTGGCAGGTAAGTAAAGAGGAACATTTCTTTTTGTTGTTACTTTAATTAACTTTAGTAATGAAACTTTTTGATTTCTGTGTATCCATCTTGTATCAATTTTCAAGAGCTTTGACCTAAGGTTTCCTTAGCAGTCACATACCCAAGACTTTGCCTGGTAAGGTTTACTGCTCGCAGTTTCTGCCTCATCTCTGCTCTGCTTGTATCCAAGATTTCCTAGTAGTTTTCTGAAGGTCTGTAATTTGCAGTGAAGGATCTCAAGACACAATGTTACACTAGACTGTCACACTGTTGCATGGATTTCAGAGCTGTTATTAGCTTCAGTCCTTTTATTTCACAGTACTTTCATCTTGTATCTATTACTTTGTTGCTCACTAGGATAGTAAGTTTAAGGCTTCTTACACTAGGTTAAAAAAGTGGAAGCATGATTTTAAATATTAAAAGAATACTGAATCTGATACTTAAGTTCTCTCACCTGAAAATGTTTTTTAAGAGTATTTTAAAAATACTCTGGATACCCTAAAAAATGTGAAGAATATTTAAAAATTATTCTACATTTTCTGCAGTTACAAACTTTTAGAATGTCTGAAATACATTCTAACTGTTTTCTGGAAGGTCCAGAGACCTCTGATTGCTGTTGGTCATTGGCAGTAGGTCGTGGCATAGGACAGCTATTAAGGCACTAGCATGTGTTGTAACAATAAATATGCCAAGTTTGATTGCAATTGTTGCCTCAAGATTTTTTTGTAGTCAAAGGATAGAAATAATTCAGGTGAAAACTATAATTTTGGTATGATTCTGTGAACTTCAAGAACTTTGGTAAAAGATAGAGACTTAAAATATTTGCTTCTTATTCTAGTGCTGTCGGTCCTGACACAAGTAAAATCACTTACGGTATGACTTTTTACTTTATCTTCTTTCCTTCCCTTTCCTCAACTTTTCTCTTTTTAATCTTCTACTTCACTATCAAAAACAGCTATGGAAGAATGGCCTCAGTTCTTCTCTGGCTTGTAAGTAGTACTACCTGGCACTAGTCAGGCTTCAGTTTGTTATTGGTGATAGGCAAGATACCGGGAACTCAGCTTCGCTTATCACTGTTTAGTTTGCACCTGATCAGATGAAATATTGATGACAAATAGAAACTCACGTGTAGGTCTTAATTTTTCTGAAAGGTGTAGTTTCTACAATGCTTGCATTTTCTTAACCTTTTCCTGCAAGTACAATTACTAGTTTTTGTACAGACTGTGTGGAAAACTTGAAGGAAATAGTTAAAACCCCAACTTTGACCTGCTGGCAGAGAGTGGTGTAGAATCAAGTGTCCCTCCTGATGTACTGGGGGATTATTTTGGCTGAGATGAAAAGTAGTTCACACTTTGTTCCCTTTACCTTTTTCTGCAACTGCTCATTATTCCTATGGTTACCACTTGTTGTTCTTGCTTCCTTTTTCATAATGATACAAACCTGTAATTTGTTACTGCTTTAAAATGTAATTCTGCATGTCAGCATGCTTATGCTTCCGTGGTGTTTTACCTGAACAGGACAAATAACTCTTTGATGGAAGAGGGGAAAGTGCACATCAAGCCTATGATGAATTAGTTGAGTTGTGTAAATGTAGTTTATAATTTCAAATAACTGGTTTCCTGAAATGTTCTTTTTAAAAGCAGTAAAACTTTCCTTAGTAAATTAGCATATGTCCACATCAGACTGTCTTGACTATGCTTTGTGAGACCTAACTTTCAGGATAGCTTTTCTTTTGTAGGTAATGATACTTAAATTTAATTTCACTCTGGAATTCATATATGAGGTATAGATTTGTTAACAATCACAAAATGTATGAGTTCAGCTGAATACCAAAATAATTTAATCATCGTTTGTAGTTACTGTTATGTTGAAGTAAATATAGTATTACTGTTACAGGACCAAATTTCATCATATCTTAAAAAATGCAAGCCTGTTTAAATATGTTGGTTGTAGTTGCTTTTTTGTTAGTGTGATCTAAATGCAGGTGGCAGGTTGAAAGCTGTGATCTTCGGAATTCTACTGCTATTAGATTTATTTATCAACTTGAGAAATGTATACTAATGAGCCATTGCTGGTGGAAATAGCCTTAAGGTTATTAAACACAATGTGTAGATACTCTAATGTGTGTTGTTTGAGAACCTGATGTAATTTGACCCTGGTTTGAGAAGTTACTTCAAGCCTTGCTGGTTAGATATTGGAGAATCAATCTAATTTCATATGCATATTTTCACAGGTCAGAGCAAGCAACTTGTCAGCAACACTAGTGGAATTAAGAATCTGGGAGTAGAAAAGTATTTTGATTTGATGAGTATTTTTGTAATGTTTTGAAATTGTCAGAAACCTCAGACTAAGTCATAAAATGTCAGGGACTATCAGTGGCGTTAGTTAGGGAGTAAATGTAATTTAAGGAATTGCATGTGCTTCTGCTGAGCTAGAACTCTGGACACAAATTACCATGTAGGATATGTAAGAAAATCAGTGCTCTTGTAATGCAATTCCAGTATGACTCCTTTGGCTGCTGATCTGTTGATTTTCCTTTCACATTGGAAAATGGCTATCATGAAGTCTAAAATCCAGTTTGTAAGTGCTGTATTTTGCTAATACAGAGGCAAATTGTGTTACTACTGGTTTAGAGAAAATGCATCCTTTAATGTAGAGCAGTTCTAGTATTTGGGAAACGTTACATACATGTGAGAAAGATGTAAATAAATGCACTATAATCAGCAAATTAAAATGTTAATGAAATGTCCTTTTTGTTGTTGTTGTTTGTACTCTTATGTGTGTGTTGATCTGTCTCCAAGAAAATGAACACTGAGATTCTTAAGCGAACTAGCTTAACCAAAGAGGAGTGGAAGATCGTATCCTAATTTGTACAAATTACACTTGGTTTTACCAGGTTTTTGTTGTAGAAATAGTATTTTAATTTATAAGTCAAATCCTAATTGGCTCAATTAATGTATATGAATACAGCTTTTAAATTTGAAAAGCAATGAAGCTATTAATTTATTTGCAATTAAGATAAATGTAACTTTTGACAGATATATTGAACAGAGTCAACCTCAGCTCACCACGAAGGGGGATACAGAATGGTGCACCCAGTAGAGGTACTTTATTGTCCTAATATGGTAATTAAAACCAAAAAAATCCACAACACTTATGAAACATTGGATTGCAGAATTATTTAAAGATAACTTTGGAATCCTTTGCAGCAGGTCCAGTCACTACATTCAAGTCTGAGAGTCAGCATTACACGACGCCTGCCTCCAGCCCCGGTGCCGTGCCTGCTCTGTCAGTCTTTCCAACTGTCCCCAGACCTGCGACTGGCTTGGTGGGAGTTCAGCAGTTGGCTGTAGCAGTGAATGTTTCAGGAACTTCACAAATACTGCAGAGACCAGTTGCTGGATGTTTGTCAACACAGCAGATGCCTGGGTCAAGTTCTGGCATAACACAGCCTGTTAGCAGACCTGTAACCATTCCAGTAACAACACAGCCAGCATCAAGAAATATCACAGTTCCTGTAGTGGCTCAACCTGTATCCAGGCCAGAGACTACTGCAACAGCGCAGCCTGTGATACTCAATCAGGTAAATCTTTATTCATTTAAAATGTAAGAGGTATGATTACTTTTGGAATAAATTAATGAAGAACATACTGACTCAGCCTAGTGTTTTAAAGATCTGGACTAGATTATAGACTGACTAGCATTACGTAAACTGCAAAGATGCTAGGACCATAACCTTGCACTGGTAAATTAAAATATATATTGGGAAATACTGATTTGGAAGACTCAAAGATGATAGCTTTAGTAAGGGTAAAATGGCATTAAATGAAAATCCTAGATGCTAGAGAAATTACTACTGTTTAGATTCTTTGTGTTCTGTGGAGAAATGATGCAAATTCATTCTCTGAATTTTGCAGATTTCTTTGCTCAGAGATGAATCCTCTGTATTGATGAAATAATTTCATTTTTAAATAGCTTGCATTTAGTGTGTAAAGCAACTTTGTGGGTTTTCCACCTGTTTTTTACAGTGCCTTGCTTGGGATTTTTGGTAATAAAGAGCATGCTGTAGTGGTAGCTCCTTAGAGAGTTTTGCTTTTCATTCATGTGGCACAGGAATGAAAACATTGTGAAACAATAGTATGGTAAAAATGTTTAAGCAACCAAAAGTTGCACGATCAGCAGTTGAGACAATTTGGCAACATACTTGTTTTGCTTGAAAAGCCTAAGGGAATTGTGCACTTAGGTCATGTATCATAGACCTTCCTGGTTTGCCACAGAGCCCCAGAATGTTGCCATGAAGGAGTTGAGTTAGATGCTGGTTTTGTTGCATTATCTATTGGACATGTGTGAGAGAATGAGCATTAAAATTCCATATTTGTATGAGGTAAACTGTGATGCAATACCTTTATTGAAAATAATTTACGCTGAAACTGTTCAATGTGCCTATAATACTAGCTACTATGTCAGGTTAAAATGAAGCCTTACAGTACACACCATCTCAGTTGTCCATGCAAATAGACATACCTGAGGTTGTTTCAGTTGTTAGTCTTTTGGTGTAAATAAAAATCATGCAGCCTAATGGATTCTGCATTTGCTGAGCAGGGCGATCAGTCTGAATGAACAGAGTTAATTAGGCCATTAAAACATACAGACTGGAATTGGGTGTTCTTAAGACTTGTGGCTGAAAAATTGCTGATGAGAGGCTGTATTTTAAGAAAAACAGAAGTAAAACAATGCAATGTAATCATTGCCTATCAACTGGCTGGCTACATCTTTGGCAAATTCAGTAGGAAAAAACTCATCCTTGCCGATTTGGAGTCTTCAGCAGTTGATTGATAGTTTGCAGAGAGAAATTGTGGATGTGTCTGGTGAAGTGGGTTAGCTAAATTAGTCTGTCACTGTTAAGAAGGCCTAAGAAATGATACAATTAAAAGTCCAGATATCAGTAAGATATCTAGGTTGCTTCTTTAGTCCTCTTAAATCTGTCTTTTTAAAGCAGGACAGATTAATACAGGAAGGATTGCTACTTTACATGATGTATACACATATTTCAAATCTGTGAATTTTTTTACAAGTTTACTGATGACATAGTATGCTTTATTTAAATCCTTTAAAAATGTGCTAGTATGTCCTGCAGAGTATTTACTGCAAAAGAAAGCCCTCTCCTTTACTTCCCTCACACATACATGCTCATGTTTTTGTTCTAACAGACAAAACTGGTTAGGGGCTTCTGCATTGTTTTTATGCCAAAACCTCAGAGTAAACAGAGGTAGGAAAGCCGAACTTTTCCACGGGGTATATGTAAGCTGCATGTAGCTCATCAAGACCGTGATTTCCTTTAAAGAAAGCATGCAGAGTGCACTTCTTTTTGTGAGACTTCTTTCTCATTCATTGAGTTTATTTATGTCACAGATGAGGCTTTAGTTAAGTATTTATAGTGTTACTTTGTCAAAATCTGCAGGTTGTTTTTCCATGGCAGAGTAGAGAAACAGCTATTTGAAGAAGTTGCAGCCTGAAATAGGACATGGAAAAGGTTCTTTAACTGTGTATTAATCAGTTCTGTCTATTCCAGGTTAGACTGACATGCTTTAGAAAATAATGCATCCTTTTCTGGGATAACCAGTGCATACAGATTCTGTGGTCTCTTAAAACTTCTGCTGTTAGTTGAAATTATCGTCTTTTACAGTTTCTTTACAGTGCTGACATTTTGATCATGGTTTTCATGAGCTCTTAATTTTTTTAAAGCATCTTAAATGTAACATACTGTGTTTTGGATGTTAAGAAATTCTTGAGTACCTTTAGGAAGTTCTGTTTGTGTTTTTTTTCCCTTGCTTAAGATGTGGTAAATCTTTCATCTCTTCAGCTTAACTTTTCTAGATTCAGAACTGTATTTTCACTTTCAGCATTATCTAGAATTTGTTTTCTTGTTTATATTGTTATTACTACTTGAGGATGTTACACCTTTTATTGAGGAAGAAGCTTGGTTGATGTGCCTTTTTCTTGAGAGGTACTATAGTTTAGTTTCTTGGGCAAGTTCTGTGATTTTTAATCACTCCTGCCGTATTGTCATTTGCTTTCTTAGTGTTATGTGTATACTACCTGTATTTTGGCTCATATCCTTGGTTTGAATTTTCTTCATTCAAGAGCTCTTTAGGGTTTTTTGGATTCCTCAGCCCCATCCCATCTAGTGTTTGTTTCACCGGGGGCTGCTGTTTTATAGTGATGACTTTCTACCTTGGGCTTTCTGTGACATTTTTGTTCACACATGTTCTGTTTCTTCCCAACTTCGTTCTTCCCAAGTGACAAAAGTTTCAAATAAGTTTTTCTGGGGAGTGTTTGTCATTTGGATCTTCAGCTTCCAGGTGTTGAAACTTACCTTTGAAGATACCATGTTGTGAAGATCACTGTGAGGTATGACTGACTAGACACTGGCAGGACCCCTTTTTAGCTGAGCATCCTTCAGAGTGCCTTTGCATTCTAAATACACTGCAATATTTTTTAATCTTAGGATGTCAAAAGATTTTTTTCTCTGGGAACTGGTTGCCTTTGATTGCCTACTGGGTTGAAACACCTCCTCAATTTCTCAACAGATCTATAATTTGGCTCTTGTCAATGTTTGGTATTCCAGTTTTATCATTGAAATACCCCTTTCCAATCACAAACTTGATTTGCTGAATTCCTAAGTAAGTCAGTCTATTTTTTTGTGTTGTTACTGTACCACATGCTATGTACTAACTGCTGTGCAGTTCCAGAAATTCAGAGATGATTTTTATTTCAGTCATACAGTTTACAGCAGTTTTAATTCAGTCAGAGCTACTGTTGCATTTCATAGCATAGGACTATCCTCTTCTTTAAGAAAAATTTGTCCTTAGCAGTGAAGATGTTCCATAATTCAGTGTTCAGAATGCTCTCCACTAAGCTACAGCCAATTCTCTTTCCCTTAACAGGCACTTTCTTCAGTTAGTGTGATTCAGGTTCTGGTTGTTCCACGTAATTTTGAGAGAACAAAGGTCCAGTACTATGCACTGTGATTTTTCAGGGTGGGTTTGGTTATCAGTTACCGCCGTATGGGCTTCCACAGTCAGAAAATCTAGGATGCAGACTATGAACCCAATATTTTCACTAGTCCTTTAGAAAGTTAGATGTAGTGGTACATTACTTCACTTTGCTTGAGCCCTAGGAAATTGACTTATGAAGATGTAGGGTTTTGCCTTTCTGCATGTGAGAGCACCTATACATGTTAGATTGATTTATTTTTTGTTTCATCAAAGTGGTAAGGCTGTTTTGTTTTGGGTTTTTTAAAATATTTTTGTTTCCTAAAGCATTGGACAGTATTGGGGGGTTTGTATGTAAAATGACAGAGCCAAATTACATTAAAATAATACTTGTGAACAGAAAAGGACTTTCTGAAAATTAGGAGATGGAGTTTTCAGTGTGTCTGTTTTTACCTTTTTTTGCTTGCTGGATATGTTTAATATATACTGGGGAGATGTTCCCATGCCATCAAAACACCCAAACTATGATCTTGATGAAAATTAAAATGTTGGCAAATAAAACCAGACAAACTACAAACTAGTAAGAGATGCAGAGTTTGTATGTAGCTGTTGTATTGGTCACATTTCAAATATAAATGGTGTGCACAGGACGTTACACTCAGAGCCTGCCACAGGTTTATCCCCTGAGCATTAGTTGTGCTTGAGGTGTGGTCTGCAGGCTGAGCAGGCCTTTCATTGGCTTGTCCTTTCATTGGCTCTTCTGAAACTGCTGTAACTACAGTAACACCTCTATTGTGACTGCAACTCATGTAGTTGTTACTCATAGCAAATACAACGCAGGCATTTAGTAACTTTCCACAGCTACTCCTGAACATCTATCTTTAATTTGGTTAGAGTGGATTAGGTGTCTCACCAGAAGAAAGAATAGCCCTTTATTAAGGTCCTGAAGGGTCTTCAGTTAAGGAGATGTGCAAGAAAAAGGCAGGTTGGGGAGCAGCATCTTTCTTTTTGTTCTGGTATTTAGGAGTCCTAAACCAGATTATCGTACCTGATTGTGTACTTGTGCTCCTTCAGCTTTATTTCCATTCAGTTTGGTTAACATGGTGGTAGTTAAAAACCACTGATGACATGGTCTCTGTATGTGTATTGGGTGTTTTTCCTCATTTGTTTATTTTTTTTTATTTTAGGAAAATAGCACTATTGTCAATTTTTTTTGTTTCACAGTACAGCTTGATGAAGTGTAACCATTTGAATTATTTCAGAGTTGAAATTGCCAATACTTTTCCATTTCTACCTTAGTATTAAATTAAACCTAACTATTGTGTTTTCCTTAACTGCTTATTGCTATTCCTGAAAATATTTCATATTTCAGATTGTGCTAGGATGAATGGCCTATTAAAATGTCACTAGTATTGATGAATCTTGAAAAATGTTTCTCCTACCTCACCCTCTTAAGTTTGAATATTTGTAAAGAGAGCTAAATTTCATGTTTCTTTTTCCTCGAAGTGTTACCTATTGGGTGATCAGTGGAATTGTTTAGTTTTAACAGTTTCCAGTGCTGGAGACAAGAAATGTGGACTATTTAGTTTTTTAGGTTATATGTACTGAAGGGCAAACCTTTTAAACTGAAGGATAAAAGAATACCTGTACTTGGAGATGCACAAAACTTAATTTAACAAGGTGCTGGGAAACATGAACCAGCTTTTAGGTTAGCTGGGCTTTGAAAAGAGGGTTTGATTATATTCTTTTCATAAATCCTTACAAAATTACTCTACATAAAAGAAAAAAACCCTTGATGATATCAGGAATGAGTGCCCTTCCCAGTCAAGATGCTATAGACACCCCTTACTTTCATTAAAGCTTGAGCACTTAGTAGAATTTGATCTTAATATCATCTTGCTTTGAGAAGCTTCTGCTTGCTACAAGTTTGTGCTACTTTTTGAGTTCTGGTTTTCAATCTTTTAAAATGCAGCTAGGTGTTACGTAGGAGTAACAGGCAAATGCCTGAGTTTAGGTTGAAGGAATAAAGTATTTTGTCTCTTTGAAAGATAATCAAGTATAATTTGAAACATCATCAGACTTTTTGAACAAAAGCATTTACAATTAGCAATTCAAACAGATTAGTGATATTTCATTAAATGGTCTTTCCCAGGACTTAGGATTGTTCTTACTGTTCTGAATACACAGCTATGAAAAATTAACAAGCACTGGTGAGAATTGCAACCTTAGTGAAGTGTCAAAAGAAACTATTTTGGGGAGATTGTAATGAACTTGATTTTCAGTTGAGTACTTCTGAGTACTTTTAAGCAATCATATGTTTTTAAAATAAACCCTTTGAAGCTTGCAAGTAAAAAAATATTAAACCTCAAATTTCTTTTCCCTCTTGAAAATATCTTATTAGGATTATATTATGGATTCTCCACCAGATGCACCAGATAATACATCTGGTATACTGTTTGGTGTGAGACAGAACTCGGGAGTTCCACAGTACCAGACTGGGCCAGCAGTGAATGTAACAGGTGGGTATAACTGTAGTAGTTGATAAGAGAAAGAAACAACCTGCTGTCGTTTAACTCTAGTGCAGATCTTTGGGTTACAACTTTAAATAGGATTTCTGGAATATAGTATAGCTACTTTTTTCTTCCCCCTGTACATAACACTGTATAATGTTTAATGAAATAAACTTTGGAGTCTTGTGTTGTCAGACTTTGCTTTTCAGTGCATTAGACTGACTATAAAATCAACTGATATCATCTTATAATGCTCATTTAGGTGGGAAAAAGCATTGCCAGATCCACTGTATCTTTATTGACAGGTAAGGGTTTGTTTTCAATGTATTCATTGCTCTCTGGCCAGTGGGAATAGGAAAGACTGTTAGCAAAAGAGGGGCTGTACAGTACCTGAAGAACTGAGTCTGCTGGATGGATTCCCTGTGATGTTGATCTTGGTTTTCTGACTACTATATGCAGGAGTTGGAGTAGATGGGATCAAAAGAATCATTCCTGAAAAGGAAGGGAAGGGAGAGAGCATGTAATTTGACAAAAAACCCTCTTTTTTCAACTAGCTAAACTGTATTTCAGCAGTAAATATTTAACCTACTTAAAAACCTACTTTTGTGTGTGTGTGTGTGTCACAGCAGATGAAATAGATGTGAAGCATGCAGTGTATTCAGTCTCAAGAAGGCTATAACTTGGGACTTCCCTCCTCCTTTTTGAAGGATTGTACTTTTGTGATAACTGGCCAGAATCCCATTATTCTGTCTGTAAGTTATGGGTGACAATGACTTCTGATTCTTCCCTGAGGTGACTGGCTAAGTGCAGTGAATGGCCTTACTGGTCATGCTAAGAAGTTACGTAGGACAGAGGGATAGCTAGTTTGCTCAGCTTCATGTGATGATTTTGCATTTTTAGTTTAGTTCTTCACTCCACATATGTGTTGATGAAGGTTTAGTAGTGTATTTTCTTGCTCGTGTCCAGCCATTCTGTTGGTGTCATTCTTGTCTTGGGTTAAATAGCTTTTCGTCAAGTAAGGAAATGGTTTGTATTTTGCAAATGGTTCAGTATTCCAGCCCTTGTTCTCCAAATAATAGTTATTAAAGTTTAATTGTTTGTGGGTTTAAGTTTTTTAACTTTGGAGACTTGCTTGCTTACTTAAAAATTACTCGTATTAGTCTCTCACAGAGAAAAAAATAAAATGCTTAAAAGCATTGAGGATTGCAATTCAAAGCATTTTAAATGTGCCATACTTATTCTATGTTTATTTCTGTAAGATGGAAATAGGATTTGAAAGTTAAAATAAAAGTTTTATTACTGTGGATTGAAATATGAATATTGTTATGACACAGAAGGCAAATTGAAGATAAATTTTACTTTGCGAGAAGGAAGTGTCTGTGTATTTTGTGGTTTGGCTTGCTTGGTGAGGCCATGTAATGAGATTACATTCAAGTTCGTGTATGCCGAAGCCTACTTGCCTGTGTTGGTGCTATGCTTCCCTAATTCATATGCAGCACTGTGGGCACGAGACATTCTGGAATATGGTATTTAAAAACAAAATCCTTTTGGGAACTGGCCTTTGATACTCTGCAGGACAATTTAACTTACGCATATGGATCACTAAAGACATTTCTTAGCTCAGTGTAGAATAAATATTTATTTCTGAGGTCTAAGCGGGGAAATGACAGGTTGCTAACCAAGCATCTTGTTAGGCTGCTAAATAGGTGGTGGTGTTTGGGTAAACAGCATTGGTAGCTCTTACCTGCAGGTCAGATGGCACTGGGGATGTATGTAAAATGTAGCTGGCTTTCTGAGAATATTGTGAGAATGTTCTTCCACAAACTTCACCCACTTGGAGTAATGAGAAATTGCTGTAACTGAAAGATCTGTTGTGTGGAGTTGACTGGACTGCATCCATGAGTTCATGGCTCCTGATTAACAGGAGGTGTTGGTGCAGGACAATGCACTAGAGGCCTGAAGCAATTTGGCTTTCCTGTGCCTATTCTGTTATCATGGTACATTTGGTGCTTTTATTCCAGGTTACTATTTCTAATGTCCTTTTTCAGCATTTATAAAATCAGGCCCAGCCAGCACAGATGCACAGAGCAACATTAAGGTTTTTACAGTGGTGTTGTGTGTTCAGAAACCTGTCTGTGAGGTGGTGCTGCAGCAGTGTACTTTGCTGCTTCTTTGTCATTGTGGATGTGGTACACAGGAATATTGTGTGTATAAGGATAGCCGACTGCTGGGTAGTAGCTACAGAAGTGTTCACTAATAGCACAAAGTGACCAAACAAGAATTGTTTGGCTGCTGCTTTTCCCTGCTGTCCTGAGTACTTGGAGTCCCCGTTGTCTGCTGTGTAGAGGACTGGACAAACTAGTCTGGAACGTGGGTGATACAAGGAATTCTTGTGTCCACACTCCAGCTGAGAGGGGCATTTTCATGATAAGAGGGGTCAATCTGATTTATACCAGCAAGATATTAAATAATATTTGGAGTTGGTGTGATTAGTTTTCAAAATAGGCCTAATTTTTTTTTACATGAACCAACAACAGAATTAAAACGTAAACCTGTGTATTCTTCTAGTATTACAGTTCTTCTGAGAGAATTTACTAATCAGAGTTGTATAGACCAAGACTACTTGCCTTTATCAATATATAAAAGAGTCTTCAAAATTTTTATCACAGATGTGTTAAGCTTTTAAAATTTGAATTATGAACAATTTTGTTAACATATGAAAATAGTCCTTGTTTCCAAATCGGGTTTTCTACAGTCAAATAAAATACTTCACTGAAGATTCCTGTAAAAACTGTGTGCACAGCTACACATAGTTTAATATACAGCAGCAGTTCCTGCTGTAGGTTGATGGCCGGATGCTCAAATAGCCTCAGTGGTATAAAGAATGCTAAGGGTTATACAGCTCCCTGGAAGCCTTTGCTGAGCAAGACATATATGTCAATGTAAGCCGCTCATATACCTATGAGGGTGAGTATAAGTGAATTAAAACCCCCTAGGAAGCAGTAGCATCTAATTAATAACCTGATGATTTTGTGAATGTGTGAATGAATGAACCTTAGGCAAATAATGCATAGAGTGAGACATTTGAGCTTAACATGTTCATTTATGTCAAAAAGAAGGAAAGGTGTGCTACAAAGGAGAATGTTTGGATGTTTAAGTATCTATATATCAAGTGAATTGTGTTTTCCCGTGTGTGAGGCACAGTGTTGCAAATTCTCCAAGATGTTCATCAGCATTCCCTGCTGGGAGTCTGCCTGTGTGCATTGAATGGGGAGATTCTCCATATTCTTGGCTAAGTGTAGATGGTTCCCACTGAGTACGCACGACTGTGGGTGCCAGGGGGCTGTTTAGTTTCTTCTCAGAAGTTTGAATAATTTTATGTGACACAAGGTATCTCTATGTAATGAGCTTCGTGTTAACTCTGAGAAATCATTGAAGCAGCTATACCATTGGGTGGGGGATATACCAGAATGTCCTTAGCTTAGATCATTGTGTCCAGAACTGAAGCCCTTGACATAGTTTATTATAGTCTTAAGACTATTTGCAGTCTGTGATTGTGAGAGGTTTACAAGACTAGTGCTGGCACTTCAGACTACTTGGTTCGTAGCTGTGTCTTTCGAGTCTACTTGAGGACTGATGTCTGTGTTGAGTTTATATTGTCAAGTGACAGAGACATGGGTTTCTGACAAGATGGAGTCAAGTGTTTATGGGCATGTTAATCAGCCACTGAACCTCCCAATTTCAAAGTTGTTGGGGGATTTTTTTCTTATGGGGTGTTTTGGGGTTTGTGGGGGTTTTTTAGGTGTGTTGTTTTTTGTTTTGCTTTGGTGGTTTTTTTTTGTTTGTTTGTTTTGTTTTTATTGATTTTCTTCAAAAGAAATACTGCACATGATAAGGACGTGTGATCTTCTTTCAGAAGAGAGCAGATAGATGTGTTGTGCTTGGTCATTAGAAGTTACAACACTGTTTTCGTTTTGCATGCAAACTGAAGTTTACAGAGTTAAGTAACAAACTAAAACAGCATTAACACAGAACCAAAAAAGAAGGTGTTTTTCATCACAAGTGCAGATCTTGTTCCAAATAGTGGGTGCTGCAGAAACCAGCTGCTTAGCTTAACTTTATTACTCTGAACTCACCTTGTCTCAGATTAGAGTGGGTCAAGATGTGAAAAGTAGGCCAAATAAATTCAGGTGGCCGTAGTATGATTTACTGGGGTTTCAGATGTGGGTCTGTATCTCTTTGCATTTACTCTTTCCTGCTTCACTGGCCTTGGCCTTCAGTCTGAGTTGGATATTGTTTTCTTAACTTCGGTATGGCATATTAGTTTAGGAAAATCTTAAAACTGCTTTGTGTGGAGTCTAAATTGCAGGTATCACTAATGTGTTTTGATTACTATGGGAAAAAAACGAGGTTCTTTATTTTTAAAGTGCCGTAGGTCTACATGAGAGTGGTTTTGTATTTAAAGCTCGTGCTACTTCTGAAGGTGACAGTGTAACTCCAAAACAGGCCAAGCTTAATGAGGTCGGTGCTAGAAGCAACTCGGCTGTTTCACCTACAGATACCTGTCCAACAGTTACACAGACACAAAATGTATCTTCAAGCCGTAGGAAGATGGAATGGTCTGGCTGGCAGTCCATGCTTCTGTGTCATGGAAAAAGCTAACACATCTGTAGTGTTTCAGTTGGTCAGTGTTTTTAATGCTCTTAAGGCAGTGTAAGTAGGTAACTGTTCTTATGCCATAAAATAAAAATAGCTATTCTATGCAAGGATTTATACAGCTTTACAAATTATTTCATCTGAGGTTATTACCTATTCAAATTTTAGACCTTTGTTTAGTAGGTAGGTTTGAATTCTGTAGAGCAATAATTAGTCACTTGAAGACAGATGATAAAAATAAATGCCCCTGACCTCATTCTCTTAGTTCAGATTTTCTATGTCAAAGAAGCGAGTAGGGGGTTGAAACTTCAAAACACAACCAACCAGAAAATCAAGATAGAAAGAATTCTTGAGTTGATTCTGTGACTGCTGAATTTATGAACTAATTCTGATTAGATGAAGGAAAAAAAGTCATTCTAGCAATGCCAGGCAAGGCAGTAATGACTTAGATTGTAGAATCCCCATCCTTGGACATATTCAGAAATTGACAGGGCATGGCTCTGAGCATAAGAGAGGACTTGCTTTGAATGGGAGGTTGCACAAAACCACCTCCGAAGGTCCAGTCTAAATTATTTTGTGATTCTGTACTTTGAGTAACTATTGCAAAGTGTGTTTTGCAGTTTTCCCCCTTTTCTTGCAGCAGCAGCAGTTTTTGATGCAGTTTGAAGTAGCAGTGCGAGGGGGGAAGGTCTATTTCAAAGAGGGAATATTCTTGGAAAGATCTTTCCTTCCCTGCAAGAAGAGAGCTAGTCTAGCTGTTTCAGAGTATTAACAATTAGGGGCATTTTTTTCTCCTGAGCCAAAAGGTGCTTTCTGGTGATTGCAGTAGGCAAGGACTTATTCTTGACTTTGAGACATTTCCAAGACATCCTTTCTCCTATAATGTTAAAATGATTGTTTGGAATAATTTCAGATTTGAGTTTTTCTGCATGTCTTATTTAGAGCTTGTTTGGTCTTTCCAGCAACCAGAAGGAAGTGGCTATAACATGAACATCGCAGGAAAAAAATTTCCTCCACCCTGTTTTGGGTAAATTAGATATTGTGCTGCAGCCTGTAATAAAAGATAACTGAAGGATCTTGCTAAATTCAGTAAAAAAAGAAGTAGATCGTATTCACTGAAAACCGTCTTTTGCTGAGTTTGTCTCTAAGCCATCCCATGCTGGCATAGCAATTTCTAATCTGTCGCAGAATCCAGCACTGAAGCACTGCAGAACATGACATTTTGCTGCAGAACTGGTTTTCTTCAACTCAGTTTGCATGTAGCTGTGATGTGTCAAAATGTTTTACCAACTGTAATAGTGAAGACTTGCAGCACTGTTTTGTGGTGCATCTTTTACATGGCCATCCGCTCATGTGAAGGACTTTCTGCTTAATAATGATTCTTAGCAAGACTATTATCTTAAGGAAAACTACTGTCTACCTATGGTCTAGACAGGACTATTTTTGTGTAAAAATGTATAGCACTCTTGCATGGTCATCTCTTAATTCATACATTTACTCATTCCCTTGTATTTTGTGGAACAGTTGACTCTACTGTTGAGATGTTTTTTCTGCGTTTAACTTCTAAACTACTTACTTAGTATGGAGTCCTCCAGATCTGTGAATGACTTGAGAATGCAAGAAAATTTCATCTGGAAATGTAGCTTTTGCCCTGATGTTTTTTGGCAGTTTGGAGAAAACTTGAAGCTTGGTTTTATTCATTAAAGTTTAAACTAATGCAAAGCTTTAATACTTCTCTTTTGTTCAAAAGGCATTAATCATTTATGTTGATAAGGGAATGTTATTTCCTTTAATTACTGGGAGTAATTATTAATTTAGAGGATTTATTCTCTGGATTCTCCAAAGACACCTTTGCTTAACAGAAAGTATGCATTTGAATAGGCCTGGATTCCAACAAATATCCAGAGAGAGATAGCCTCATCATTAAGAACCAAATGGCGAAATTCCTTTCCAAAACCACTTATCTGAACCCTATTGTGATGATAATCGGGTCATGGCAGTAAACAGGCTTTATGTGTTCATTTGAAAATTAAAGTTTGTAAAACAAAAGCATCAAAAATCCATCCTGTCCAGGATGGGGTGAGTTGATAGTGCACAGAAAGAGTGCTTTCTCCCTACCATGCTACCTTTATCTCATGTGTTTTCTCCTTGTTTGTGGATAAGATTTTGTAAAATCTGTTTATCAGTCTATATCAAATAGAACAAACTCCAAGTCAGTTTGGGGAAAAAGGAAGAGTAATTAAAAGATGCTTGTAAAGCCTTGCTTACGGTTACTACAGCTTCATTGATGGTAATAGTTTTCATTTGAAATAGCATATTTTGCTAGAATTCTACTACTGCTACTAAATTGAGTATTCTGCTTGTGAATTCTGAGTTTTTATATGTTTTAAATTTTACAGGGACAAATGCTGCATCCAGCACCATTAAAAATGGAGGACCTTTTCCACGGGCCTGTCCAAAGTGTAATATACATTTCAATCTTATGGATCCTCTAAAAAATCATATGAAGGTAAAATATTTTGGGGCTGGTAAGCATTAGGACAAACTTTATGGGCTTCTCTTTGGTTATGGAAGAGTGCTTTGGTTTGATAGGAAGCTGGTTTCACTTCTGTCTGGTACCAACCAGAGCCAAATGCTCAAAGTCTTGCAGTCATGAAAAGCAAAACAGGAGTAGGGGAGCTCTAAATCTTTTTGCTTTTTGCCTCATTTTTCCAATGTGCTGAAGGTAAGTGTCTATGGTAATAGGCAGCCAGGTGACCCACATCTGTGTAAGATTGCAGCTGACACAAAGATGACAGTGTAAATGTACCTTTTTGTCTTGATGTATCACTTGGTACATCAAGATAAAAATACTTCATACCTAATAGATAAAAAAGTTGTTAAGCTGGGGGGAAGAATTTCATTTGTAGTTCATACTTAAACACTGTGGTAAACAAAACTTTTGAAAACTGAGCATCACTTCATCTGATTATTAAACTACTTATTACTGTTTCTGAAAACATTGTTCTCAATAAACTTATGCTTGTCAGCAAAATACTTGCATGAAAACTGCTTTTTGTTCTTGTTATTAAATGTAAATAGAAATTTTTCTCAAGAGTAAGGCAACACTAGTATTGTTTTCTTGATTAAATCTATCTTACTTGATCCTCTAAGAATCTTTCTTTTCAGTTTTATAATATATAGTGTTTTATTGCTTAAACACTAGTTAAAGATGAGTCACTGTTTAAAATTGAATATGACTAAGGTCAGTGTGTCAGAGAATTAAACTTTGCATCTGACTCTCATTAGTGCCTTCAGTTTTTAAAATGCTTTTCTCATTGATGCAGTTTGGTGAGACTGATACCTTTGTTTCTCTCTGTCTCATCCAGTATTGTTGTCCAGATATGGTAAATAACTTTTTCCCAGGAGTGATCAAAACAGAGTGTTTGAACACAACAAGTAAGACTGCTGAATCTGAGAAAGGAAAATTGATTATGTTAGTTAATGACTTTTATTATGGAAAGGATGAAGGTGACCTCCAGCAGGTACAACAAGAGCAGAAGACTCATACGACATTTAAATGCATCAGTTGTCTCAAAGTTCTGAAAAATAACATAAGGTATTTGAACTCGCTTCCATAATTATTTGTTAATCATTTAGAACCCATAGTAGTCTCATGTATTAAAATTTTGTCTCTCTGGAGTAGAGTTCCTTTCATACTGAAAACTGATAATATAGGGTAACTGAAAAGAAATTTTTGCTTTGCATGTATGGCCGTAACTTGAAACCTTTTACAGATTAGAGTTTAAATTTTAGTGGTGTCTAACATAAACACAGAATTTTGATAAGAGCAGTTGTAGGACTTTGGGGTTAGAAAGGGCAACACAGTATTTTACAACTTGCCATCTGTATTGATGGCTATATTGGTAGATGCGAGTGTTAATTCTCTTTAGGGACACCCAAGGACTAATAGTCAGTCGTTCACTTATGTAACATCTGTTATTTTGTTGGAGTAATTTTACTTCCAAATGCTGATAAAACCCCTGTAAGCTGTTTTAGTAGGTAGACAAGTTTGTGTCATCGTTCCTTTGGAAGTTAAGGTCACTGAACTTTTTTACATGCACTATTGAAGGGAAGCTGAAGTAGCAGAATGTAAAATTGAAAAATGGACTATTGTTTCAAAGGGCACAGTCTGCAAGTTAAAGTGAACAGGTTTATGCTAACATTAGACAACGTATTATTGAAAAAAAACCCAAGTTTTCTGTAATTAAAGCAGTGACATTTGCTATTAATCATTAAATAGGCATTATTTTTTACTCAGCATTATACTGTAAGCAATCACTGCTTTGGTGCCTATGTGTTCCACAGCAAATCATTAAAAATGTATGAGCCCTTTTTTTTTTTTTTTTTTTTTTTCTCCCCAATTTCTGTAGGGTTGACTTAAACCATATTAATTTTGGCTGTAACTTTGTAGCTTTATTCCATAGTTCTGTAACTTAAGAATTTTTATTTCAAGGTGTATTTTGCGCCTTTATATATAGCGAACAAAATAAGTACATATTACCTTCATCGTTCAAGTATAAGCTTTTTGACCGAAATCAAAAGCAGAAAGCGATTCATCATGGTAATCCCCTGCTTTCTTTAAACGATCTGTGATTGAACATACCATTACAATAATTTTCTGTTAAGGCATTATGCAGTAATAGTGTCAGTTCCTTTTGTCTTCTTAGGAACCTGGATAGACTCGGTTGGCTTTTTCTGGTTTTCAAGCAACTGTATGATATTAGGAGCTTGAGCTCAAGAGATTTTTCTCCTTGCTCATTTGGTTTTTCCAGTTCCAAGGTCTGCATTCCTTTTTTGAGTGTGGCCTACATTTAGTAGTTCTTCTGGCTGTATTGAAATGAAGTGCATTCAAAACAGGAATTTTGGAAATTGAACAGTAATGGATTTGCAGCTAACCTGTCCTTGTGCTGCTTTGCCAGTAACAGTGACCTGCTGATGCTGTCGTGGGTGCCTGGACTTCTCAGCCAGAATAGGTTCCTACTTCAGACAGGTGGACAGATTAATGAGGAAAAGCTGGTAACTTAAAGCAGCAACATATCAGTTTCTCCATCGACTCTTTTGACATCAGCTACACAGTGACATTTTGTAAACTGTCCTTCATAATTCAATGTCAGGCCTAAATGCTTTAGACAAAGAAGGCTCCTGGAGCCCTGCCAGTTTTGAATGGACGTGGTTTCACATAAAGCTATCATGTCCAAATTGCAGATATGTTCTTGCTACTTAATAGTTTTCAGCAGAGCTAAAGTTACACTTGTTTCAGAATGTGGCTTTGAGATTGCTGATGGCGAATGAAGTGTGAACAGTTGATGCATTCTTGTTGTCTTTGCTTACTTCCATTTATTCCAATGCAAGAATTTTGTCTAAGCAGACATGAGAAATGTGATAGATTATTTAGTCTTAGAACATGTTTTAGACTTGCTGTGTGTTCCTTAAAGTCAATGATTTCTAGTCAGCTTTAAGTTTGTTGCCTTTTTTTTAGCAAGCACTTATTACTTAGTTGGTTTTTCTTTTTGAAATTGGGAAGTCCATACAGAGTAAAGTTTCTAAAGAGTCCTGTACATTTTGCATGTGATATGTATAGAGAATGTTAAAATGTAGTTTTTGCACCTGTTCACTGTAATTTAAAGGTTTATGAACCACATGAAACATCACTTGGAGCTTGAGAAGCAAAGCAATGAAAGTTGGGAAAGCCACACCACCTGCCAGCACTGTTACCGACAGTTCCCTACCCCATTCCAGCTGCAGTGCCACATTGAGAGTACACACACGCCTTATGAGTCGTCCAGTGAGTTGGATCCTATCATAATGAATTTTTTCCTAAGCCAAAATTTTTAGAAATTTTCCAACTTTTATTTCCTGGTTTGTAATTTCAGAATAAAGCTATTGTATTTAAAGAACAATAATCTTGAGATTTAATATAGGAACAGAGCGTTTTTAAGAGCAATGTATGTGCAAAAAAGTATTTTAAAAAGCTTTTTGATTTTTTCCTTGTGTTTTTTTGTTTGCTTGTTTGTTTATTTTTAATTGAAAGCTTTACTTTAAGAACTCCTGTTTAAGGCCCTTGCCTTCCTGGCCTTCTGAAATTCTGCAGGGAATTTCTTCTAAAGCATAGAATAATCTTTAGATTGCTTTATGTTTAGTGATATATATAGTTCACATTATATATGTATTATAATTTATCTGTATATGACCCCTATCAAATTTTTACCTTTTTCTTGTTTTTTGCTTTTTCTAGCAATTTGTAAAATCTGTGAATTATCATTTGAAACAGAGCAAGTTCTTTTGCAACATATGAAGGACAATCATAAGCCAGGTGAAATGCCGTATGTTTGCCAGGTATTTCAGAGTGACTTTTGTATTTAGATGACACCACTCCCCTGTCTTCACTGTCAATAAACTTGTAACAAAAAAGTCAAACTTTCTATTTTAGGTGTGCAACTACAGATCCTCAGCTTTTTCAGATGTAGAAACGCATTTTAGAACAGTTCATGAAAACACAAAACATTTGCTATGCCCGTTTTGCCTCAAAGTAATTAAAATTGGAGCACCATATATGCATCATTACATGAGGCATCAGGTAAGCAGGTATTTTCAATCATTAATGCTAGAAAAATGCTAAACACATTTAAGGAATCTCCCTCTGAAAAAAGAAACACAGCTGGTTTGTATGGTTGTTACTGGATAAGAATAGTTAATAAGAATACTTCAGAAGAATTGTAGAAGTCTTTAAACTAATTATTAGACTTGGTCTTGTTTTTGTGTGATAGCAGCTCCCTGTTTAAAATAATCTCTGAATGTCCTTGAAAGAATCTTATTGCTATTTGGTTTCTTTGTTACATTGCAGTGATATGATTCTGCTTTTCTTGAGGTTACTATAGCAAACCTGCCACTAGTTCAAATAAAGAAAAAAGATAATGAAGTACTGTGTCTTGTAACTGGTAATCTGATTCCTCCTCCTTTTAGTAATTGTACTGCCTTGCATTTTCAAGTATCTCATTCCTACAGAGTATCCTGTCTTTGTACAGTATTAGGAGTTTGTTTATTTAGTTGATGTTTTAGGAACTGCATAAGCATTGCTTGAGACAAGCTAGGGCTAGGGTTTTGTTTCTCATGCCACCCATGCTTACTATAGATTGTCATTTATCTTTAAAAGAAAAAGGGAATATACCGTTGCACTAAATGCAGACTGCAATTTTTAACATGCAAAGAAAAAATGGATCACAAGACTCAGCATCACCGAACATTTAGGAAACCCAAGCAGTTAGAAGGCTTGCCTCCTGGAACAAAGGTGAGAGTTCATGCAGGAAAACTAGAGGGGACAAAGGGAAAAAAAGCCTTGGTAAGGAGTAGAATGAAAGAAGTGCTTTTCTCCTTTCTTTTCCCGAACAAAGTGTTTGGGATTGTATTGTTTTGTGTGTGTTGTGTTTTGGTTTTTTCCCCTCACCTCTAAAACTAAAACTCTCAAAAAATGCTCCTGTTTCAAGAATTACCAGGCACAATTTATGGTTTCTTCCTGGTGATGGGTGGTTTTGCTTTCTGTCCCATTGTTCCATACACCTACATGCATGCTAGTAGTCCAGCCAGAGCTGCTGCTTTCTTGAGTTGATGGTTTATTTGTCCCCTCCCATTCATGCTTTCTTGTGCTGGGAGCTTCTTGTGAATCATTTCTTGTGAAAAATTTTCAACTTACGGAAGGTGGTGGCAAAAAACCATTTAAAATCGCAAGACCTCCTTCTGCATAGAATATGTATGCTTAAAACTGAGTTCACCAGGTCTTCTTTAGGTTCAGCATTTGAAGGTGTCTGAGGGAAACTTAGATCCTCTCAGAACACTTACGCTGTCTTTAAGTCATTCTCCCATTTCTCAAGAAGGAGCTACTTAGACTAGGATTTTCTTGTAGATTTTGGGACTTTTTCCAACAGTTTTTTAGTAGACTGTTAAAATATATGTCCTTTTAGTTGCAAGGAAGAAGAAAAGTTAACATTTTGATCAGCTCTTCACAGTTCATTTGCTGTAGAGTCAGGAAGGGAAAGTGACTGCAGTTGCTGTTCATTGTCCTTCTTGGCAGAAGGAATGTAAAGCACTGATTCTTTACACTATGACAATACCTCAATTTTTTCAAGATTTCAGGGTCTTCATGACCTAATAAAAGCTTAGATTATGTTGAAATTCTCATGTTAGTAGACCTTGACAGGATGCAAATGATAATACTGAAGAACCTGGAATCAGGTTTAGAAGACAAGGTGCTTCTAAACTAGGAGTATGGGTAAGAAATATAATTAGGAGTCATATTGTGAGTCAAAACCACATTTGAGAGCATGACAAGGGAGTTGGAGAATACCAGATGAGAGGTCAGTAACCAGAATTAGTCCTTGGAGTTCTAGGATGAGGAGCAAAATTACCTGAAGGGAGTAGACTGGCTCATCATGAGGCAACAAGACACGGGACTTTTTTGTTAAATCCGGGCACTGATGGAGTGGTTTGATATTCATCTTAGTAGGGCTGATTAGCCTGAGACTTCTGCTACATTTTTTTTTTCATTTAAGAAAGCAGGATATAGCCAGTTGCAGCTCTGAAAAGAAAACTGTGTTTTCCCACTTCAACCAAAATGAGCTTTTTAAGCATCTAGTAGGCTATTTGAGATTAACTCTAGGCCAACAGTATTTTCAGTATTTTGTATTCTTCAAAGTAGTCTTTTATCAGGAGAGTTTTTTTATGCTATGATTTGTGCTGTAAAGTGGCTTAAACTTTGAGACAAATAGAAGTGGGAACTTGGAGAGCTTAAATCTAAACGAAATTTTTTTTATTTCATACTTGTAGGTGACTATTCGAGCATCTTTGGGATCTCATCAGTCAGGATCATCAGCTACATCTTCTGTTAGTACAAGCAGTTCCACATTTCAATTATCACCTAAAGCTAAAAATGAAACCACTAAAAATCATAACAAATCTAATACAAGTAAGTCAAGAGGAAAATCAAAACAATCTACATCAAAGAAACAAAATGCATGGACGAACAGCAGAAAAAAAAAAGAACCTACAAATATAGCATTTCATAATCTAAGGTAAAATACTAGCATTAAAATTGTCTTTAAGTACACTTCGAATATAAATCATCTGATGGTCTTTCAGTAACTTTAATACTGTAATACAGAAGATCTGACACCTCAGGTTTGCTGAGAAAGCAGATGCATAAACTTTCCACATACTGCTACTGTGGTTATAATTCTGAATCTTCATTCACTGATTTTGGTGGTGGCAGACTATGATGGAAGAACAAGTGTTCTGGAAACTTCTCTGTGTCACATTTAGAACTTTTCTCTGCTTGGAGTCACAGACTCTTGAAATACTGACTCATTATTCAGATTTATGTTTAGACCTTACCTGTGGAGAGGAATACATCTGCCTGGGTGTTCTCCGGAAGTTTTCTTATGGAGAGAAACTATTTTCTGTTGTTGTTGTTGTTTTAGTTTTATTTGAACCTGTTAGTTAAAAGATTAAATCCTGTCTATCCTAGGAGATACCCCATTTTGGGGACCTAATAAAAAAGAAATCAGGAAAGTAAAAACAAGCTATTAGGGGAATACTGTCCTGATCTTTACAATTTTTTGGGGTTTGCTGTCCTTATGTTACTATTTTCATGGGTGTTTTATGGACTAGAATGTAATTTCATTGGTTATGATGACTTAGCATTTTTCTTTGTCAAAGATGGTAGATGTCACCCCTCCAGTTTCTAACTTTCTCAGTGTGTAGCTCTGGGATACATCCAAAAACAGTCAGCAAAACTGGGGAAGAGCAGGATTACATTCTTGCTTTGTAGATGTTTCAAAGCTTGTGGGTAATATTGGGGTGACAGAAAAGCCAAAGACGTTTTTTGTGCATTGTGATGGATGGAAACAATTATTGGAAATACTTCTCGAGTGTATAGAGACAACAGCAGCAGCTGAAGTTGGAGGTTCTTATCCACTGCATTATCTCTTGTTTCCAGGAGTGGCCAATAATGGATGCTTACATTACGTTGCACACTTTTATTAGGATCATAATGAAATCATAGTTCAAGTAAAGCAAAGTTTTGTTCATGTATGCTAGTGTAACTTAAAAGTATTTAGCTGATGCATTTTTAAGTTTCTCAATTTTCCCTAGTGTAGGCAAGTTTGCTACTTACCTAAAGCAAGAAGTTTGAAGTAGTTATCTCTTCTGGAAGTGTTGCTATTAACTGATAACTTTTTCATGTTACTGTTAGGCATCGTATGGGAACGCACAAATGCATTGAGTGTTTCTCAGAAATAAAAGATTTTGCGAGTCACTTTCCTGCTTACGTCCACTGTAGCTTATGCAGATACAACACCAGCTGTAGCAAAGCCTATGTGAATCACATGATGAGGTAAGAACTCTTCGAAGTTTTTAGTGGCTTAGCATATACTTCCTAAGTTCATGTAAGGTGTGAAGTGTTTGTTAGGTGAATTTTGAAGTGGGTCCTCAGACTGGCAGGGAAATGTGTAAGGTTGGATTTTTTACTTTGTAATGAAGGCTTAAACTCCATGTTCCTGTTTTGCTTTAAAAATCAGTGGTTCAAGCAATATTACACGTTTGCTTCAGAGTTTCTGTGGGATATTCCTTGATCACTTCAGCCTGACTTGTCAAATAATGACTAATGATTGCATGTTCTCTGGGTTTCAGATTGAATGCCTCATCTGATTTTAAAAGTGCTGAATGCACATGGGCCACAGCTATTGCTAGTGAAATCTGTGCTCAGATTTAAAGGATGTCTCAAACAGCAAACTCAAGTGGATACTTTTTCTTACACTACTTCTGGTCATCCATAGACATAACATCTCATTTTGTCACCAGTTGTGGGGCAGCGTAGGGCATTAGTGATGACAGCTGTAAAAAAGCCTGTTAAGAAAACAAATGCGTTAGTTTTCAGAGCCATAGAATTATACTGTCCAATAATTAGATACAGGTCACTTAGCAGTGACAGTAAAACAAAATTTTAAAAACCTACTTGTTAATCCTGTGCCCTGAACAAGCCAACTGTATTGTGGAAAATACTGAATGTGGTTTTCTTTCTGAATTCATGTACATAGAAAATGCCTTGACATTTGTGAATGCTAGAATTCTTGAATCTGTGACCTAAGTTTTAGATATATTTTATATATACTGACCCTATGCATACTAATTTCAATGTTTATGGAAGTCCTAGGCTGAAATAGTTTACATGCTTTTATGTGTATAATCTATTGTTTGCATGCTTAAAACCCCCCAAAATTAATGTGCTTAATTCCAATTGTACAAGAAAAAATTTACTCTGGAAGGGGAAAGGAATCTAAGGTAAACTGTTCCTGTTGTTGCCAGTGGTCTGGATGGCAGGTCAAATTCATCCATGCAGTAAATTGGCCAATCTTTTGTCCTTTGTCCCCTCGATTTTCTAATGTATCTCCTATCTGATCCTTTGCAGCACCTATCATCACCTCTTTTTTGGTGAGTGTAAGGAAAAAGTAATGGTGAGGAAGAGGACTGTTAGAGGGAGGGTGTTTGTGGAGGAGCAGCCCCTGTACTGAGCTGCCTGCACGTTGTTCCATGGGAGAGAACTGTGTTGGCACATACTTAACCTGCGTAAGAGACAATTTACAGGTTATCTGAAAATTTTATTTCTCGTTGAAAGCCATGTCTTTAGGAAGTTTTAGCTCTTTTGTGGTGCACTCCATAACTACAGCCATGGTTCTTCAAAAGCTGAACTGCTCATGGAAGCAATAGAAGTATGTTCTCGCAAGACTGTGCCAATAAAGTTAATCTTTTCACCTCCCAAGCTCATTTACAAGGGAGACAATGTTTTAAGCTAGAGCTGAGATTCACAAGTCCATAAGCTTTAAGCAATTTAATGTTTAAGAATAATGCAGTTCAGTAACTTAGGCTTCTGTTTTCATGTCTTGTCATAAGCAAATTGCAGTACCATGAATAGTGAGGTGAAGAAAGTCACTGTACCAACACAGCCTTTCAGAGGGGATATGTGGAGTAATGTATTCAAGAAAACCGGTCTAAGTGGTAATGTTTTCATATATTTAGTTTTCACAGTGCTCGTCCAAGTAAAAGATTTTGGATCTTTAAGAAGCATTCAGAAGAGCTACGGTAATTCAGCTTTTTTCAGTTACAGATCATGATGTTTTTACTTTCTGATGTTGAATTAATAACTTAGTTGAGATTATAACATCTTGAATTTCCACAATTTAGAGCAAAGAAATAAAACCATTAACTTTTCCAATAGCAGTGTTCTGGTCAGTGACATATACTTATTTGTCCACATTTATGAACTTAATTCTGAGCAGTCTTTAAATTTTTTTTTTTTTTTTTTTGGTTATTCATAAGGTGCCAAATGGGGAGGGGGTCAGGGAAAGAATAAAACAACCATCCGAACAGAGAAACTCATGCTCTACAGATAAATTTCTGTCTAAAGTCATGTTCTTTGTACTATATCCAGCATGGAGATGCCCTGCTCATTGATGGGAATTTCCTGATACTAGTTGCAGTAGAAAAAGTAAGATTATGTTTTTGTGAATCATCTCATCTGAAGTTGAATGATTTTTTTTTTTTTTTTTTATAGTCTGTCCAGTTGCTGTAAGTTAAGAAAAGTGTTTCCATGACCATGTTGTGTTTACAGTTCCTTTTTACTTTGTATTTCCTAGAGGTGTGACTGTAGTGTGTCTTAACTGTGATTTCCTGGCTGATGCTTCTGGCTTGGATAGCATGGCCACACATCTGAGTGAGAACCACACTCATACGTGTCAAGTTATTATAGAGAAAGGTGAGTACATGTAGTATCTCTTTTATACAGTATATAAATACTTACCTGTGGATAGCTCTTGTGTTATTGCAGTCCTATTTTGAGCTGCATTATTTCTGTACTTGCATTTGACAGTGAGTGCTTCTGTATTTCCACACTTTAAAATATTCTTAATTAAATCCTTTGTTTTTATTTTCAGTTTCCACAGATAACCCAACTGCTGCACAAGTGTCTCAGTAAGTTTTATTTTACTGTTAATGTTTTTTTTTCTATTAATTTAGTGATAGCCAAAATTTGCATTTCGAACTTGGTTTTTTTTTTTAATTCCATAGAATTTGAAATGTATGGATGAACACAGGCCTTTACTGTACTAGTGCTTTTTCATCTTACCATGTCCACAATTACAAGAATGAAGAGATAAAATTATTACCTATTGCAGCTAAAACAAAATCAGGCTTTTGTTCAGTTTGGAGAGACATAAATAATTGTTGCTATGTTGGAACTCCTGAATTCTGACCTGTCTATACACAATGAGACTGTTACTTCTACTTAATACTAGCTTTATCAAATTACTGGTTTATGTTCTTTATGTAATTTGAATATGAATGCAAAAAGGAATGTCCTTTACTGAAATAGGACAAATTCAGTCTTAATATTTAAAAATATTTAGGAATTATTTTCAAAATTATGTTCTTTATATGACAGAGGCATACTGTTTTGTATTAGCTTTTTTTATTCTGACTTTCAAAGAAGAATTAGTATGTATTAATCAGGGTTTTTTAAGGATTTGAAAGAGAACTTGCAGTATTGTGGAGATTGTTTCAGATTGTGTTAGTTTGGGTTTTTTTAAACCTTAGAGGCATCAGACATGCTAAGCCCTTCCTGATTGTCCTGGAACAGTTTCTGAGGCTTTGCAGTGTAGTTTATGAGCCTGTTTATGCCTTAATTCAAGGTTTAGAGGTCAGTTAAATCAAACATTTGTGTTTTCTTCAAACCATTTCAGAACACAGAATCAAAAATGTCAATTAGACTGCAAAGAACTGTTTTAAAAGATAGAAGAAAATAGTGTAACCCTGGTAGAGTCCATCTAGCCTTTAGCAGGATTCTAAAAGGAATTTAGATTGTCTCATGTATGGTGAGAACTCTGCCAACAGAGGGATAAGTTCTTAGGCCTCTAAAGATAAATCAGCTTTCACTGAGCTTTGAGAATATCCCAAATAGATTATTTAATATTTATAAGGTATTTTCTTAGTTTCCATAAAGTGGCTAGTAAGAGGGGGTCCTCTAGTAGTTCATCTTTCAGTGCAATTCAAACAATGAGAAAATAAAGTGTTGAGCTATGATACTAGTGGAAATCCTAGTTTTTGTATTTGGAACTGGCATTAGGTGTTGGGAATTTAGTATTTGCTGAATTGCATGGAAGGAAAGGTTATAAATGTGTTGAATGGTGGTTGAAGATGCACAGCTGTGGCAGGCTGTTGTCAGTACTGCAAAAGGATCTTGCTGTCTTGAATACATTAGAGATATATGGAAATATGTAAAAATGTTGGATATACGGATATATATGTATTACTCAGAAGCAGATGGGGAAGCACTGCAAAGATTTGAAGTAAAGTCAAGAATATATGCAGGTTTGTTTCTGCAGGATGTTAGGTTAGGACAGATGCAGATAGCCATTATTTTTGGGAGTTCTGATGTCAACATAAAATTAGTTACTGGCACCACATGAAGTAATATAAAATCCTTGATGGTGTTTTTTGGAACTGTCAGGCTCATAGACTTCATTAACTTCAGTAAATCTTGTCCATTTCCATGTACTAGTTCTCTGATACTTTGGGCAAGAATGTATCATTGCTAAACTGAAGAGTATGAGTATGCGTGTGTAGCAGATTTTTAATTCATAATTTGCTGTACAGAGTACAAACAAAAATGTTCATCTTTTTGCGGGCTGGTTCTTAGTGGTACTCTTTGGTTGCTTTGGAAGAAGAGGAACTTGCAGACAATATTCATAACTTTTGCTGTATAGTTTCTCAATGATCTCTGAATGTTCCTTCCAATTCTTTGACCTATAACTCAATGACTTGTTTATGGGACTCTTCAGAATCACTTCATCACTGGAAACAATGACTCACAATTACAATCTTGAACACTTTTGGATCTTCTCTTGCATCTCTGATGGTGTCTTTTATTATATATTGGATTGTCTGTATGTGTTTTAAAACTCATCTTTATTGCTAATGATCAGACATGTTCCATGAACTCTGTAATGTTACAGAGCCTGTCTTTGGACCAGAATCCTGCCATTAGTAATACAGATAACCTAGCTGGGGATGTTCCAGAAGAGTTTGTTTTTTAAATTTTTAATCTACAGAGAGTCTCCTTGTTTATTTGGTGATCCACCTTGTGCTGAAGGAGTAAGATGTAATAACTATGCGAGTACTCTTCTAATGCTCAACTCTCTGCTTTGCACAACCATTAACATATTTTTAAATGAACTGACAGCAGACATTTTTGTTGCAGGGCAGTTGAAAGTGAGCAGGTATCCTATACTGCCTTGGCTCACTGATACATCATTGTGGACCAGAAAATTGAACCCAGTCCAGCTTGGGATTATTTTGGTATGTAAGCAAACAAGGATCTGACCAGACCTTTTCCTTTTTCTTCATGCATTGAAGCTGTGGTATTCTCTTCTTGCATCTTTTAGACAGCAGGTCTGGTCTTTTCTCCCAATATTGTAGTCAAAGGCCCTTTTTGATAATGTTCTCTGCTTTGCAGCATTGATTTGCAGCTTTTTGGGGGCTGTATCCAGTTGAAGAGAGGCTTACCAGGAGTTTCACTTACGTGATGCAGCGTTTCTTTGCTGCTCATGTGCAGTGTTTCTTCCCTGTTCCAGTCTATCAGTATCATCCCAAGCTAGAGTAGTGTGTAAATGGGATGTATATGAGCTGATATCAAAGCCCATTTTGTTCTGAACTTGATCCCACCTTCTGAAATTAAAAGGCTTTGTCATTCTTTTTGGGTGTACACTAAAGCATACAAGTCCTGATCTATTTAATATTCAAGTAAGTTGCATTTTTTTTCTGCCAGTGACTTTATGGTATATAGTGGCAAAATATGCTTTGAATGACTTCTGTTGCATTTAACTGCATAAACTGAGTCTTGGCCAAAGGAATTTATTAGCTGCTTTGCTCTCTGGTAGGTAAGCTTCTTTTTGCTCCAAAATACTGTGAGAGGAGGAAAGCACTTAATGGAAGTACATATATTTATTGAGCCTTGATTCTGAGAGTGGAGCAGCTACAGTTCCAGTTCATTGACACCTTGTTCTTTTGGTATCATGTCTCATCTTCAAGGATGCTCTACTCAAGCTGCTGAGACATCTGCTGCTTTTGATTTTACTGCTTCTGACTTAATCTGCAGTTCTAGATTATCTATGGCAAGTTTATCCATCAGGATATGTGATGAGCTTTCCTTTTGCCATGATGAACATCTAATGTTCCTCCAAACTCAGCCTCCTGTTTACAGTGGATATATCTTGATTGAATCTCTCATTTTCTAGCCTGCAAGCAACATAACAGATACAGCTTACCTCACTCAAGGATAAGTCACTGATATAACTTCCTAGTTGCAAGAGTTTGGTTTTGGTGAATGTAAGCTGTTCTTGATTTGCAGCACTTTCTTTTTCTGAATAATCAAATTCTCTGAGATTAATTCATTTTGACCAGTTTTTTTGTCCTCTTGACTTTTAGTACTCAAACAGTCACAGGTCTGGTGATAGTGAGCTTCTGCAGCCATCGTAGTGTTGCTAATAATGGCAAGGATCCTGTCATCCGTTGTCTCTTTGTTTTGTGACTGAGCGTCTGCACACTTAGTACTCTAAAGTCTTGCTCTTTTTGCTACTTTTTTTCCTTCTGACAGAAGCTGTGTTCCTTCTTGATTGCTGCTGTTCAGCTTCAAGCATCACTTACCTACTACAGGTTTTTCTTGCAGGACTTAATTCTGTTTTGACACAGCAGCATTCAAAAAAGCATAGTGGATTTGTGTTTTCATTGTGAACATGCTGTTCATTTCAGAGGAAGTTGAATCCGTATTTCACTTTCATTCAGGTTTCCGACAACAAGAAGAATGGAATGTGATTGCAGGTTTTTGTGGCTTTCAGAAACATTTTCTAAGAATTTCTCAGAAATTACACTAGATAGACACTTGGATTTTAAGTTATATGAATTATACATCTTTTGAATGCTTATTTGGAGTATTATCCTTCTGTTCTTTTGCAGCTTTGATACAGAAATTAATATTCTAAACTTGTATTTTGAAAAATTATAGACTACTTCTACTTACAGATATGAGAGATTTGTGGAAATGGTTCATGTAGACTCAATTGGCCTTGTGACATCCTGTTTCCATTTGTGTGAGGATCTCGGGAAAGTTACTCATGTGGAAAACTCATAAAACCACTTCTAAATCATGCAAATAAACCTGCCTGCCTTAGTGTTAAATCTGTCTTATGGTCCCAACAATTTATGTGAGTAATGCAACATATTAGACCATCTCTGCAAGGGCAGAGCATGAATATGCATGATATAACCAGTTTAGCTTACGGTCAAAAATTTAAGATTTCATTTGTACGTACCTTAACCTCTCTTTTTGTTATTTCTAGGACATTGAGTGTCATTGCTTGACTAGCCAGTTATGTCTAATATTTGCTTTGACAGTCTTACAAACAAAATAAATGTTTCTGTAATTCTGTTATGTGTAATTGTGCAGCATTTAAAGTTACATCTGTCAAAATAGAGAAGTTCTGCTAGACGGTGGGATTCGTTAAAAAAAAAGCCAACACCCAAGAATCCCAAACCCAATGACCTTTTCATTCTTTTGGGTGTGAATAGATTTAAATTTATTAATGCTGGGTATGATTCAACTGAGTGTCTGGAAGATACCTTGAGTCACTCAAAGTTGCTTTCTATAAATTCTTGAAGCTACAGTCGTCCCAGAAAAGGTTACTTTTGATTAGGTGTGGACAAAAGAAATATTTGGCAAGATTCCAGCTGAGTTTGTTCTGCTTACCCAGTGAGCCTTTGGTAGTAAGAAAACATGAGAGATTGCTGGGAAGACAGTGCCTCCTGATTTGAGCTCTGTGTGTGGGCAAATATATAGAATTTTGTTATGTGAGAGCAGGGCAAGCAATGAGACTGAGTTTCCGTAGAGTACTCCTATTTGTCCTTAACTGCATTGTAGAGTCTAGTTTTTGTTACTGACTCCAGGTCTCTTCCATTAGTCCTAGGTGGCTCTTCTCTCGACTGAAGTTTCAGGTCAAACTGAATTTAGACTTCAAGGTGTCTAAATTATTTTTCTTATTTGACTTTTGCTCTGAATCTCTTTGGTTTTATGGCTGATCCATTCTATTGACTATCTCAGGGTGAAATTTTGTGCTCAGGTGCTCCTTTTTTATGGGCAATTTTTTTAAAGGCTTGACAATTAAAGGGCATGTTTTCATTGTTCTTAACTAGAACTTTTTGTAGAGTGAAGAATCTTTGGAGGGTTCTAGAAAGGTTTCAGAATTGCTCAAAATTGTTGGACCAACAGGCTGTACTTACTGGAGGTGGTCAAAATCTTTATTTTCATAATATTCTTTCCAGAAGCACTGTAACTTCACAGATGTAAGAAGGTATTGCCTTTGTCAATGTTGAGACCTATGGGATTTAAGACTTCTTGTAGCATAAAAGTGTTGGGAACATCACAAGGTGATAATTTTCTATGGTTTAGTGTCTATTCATGCAACTTCTGCCAATTACAAATTAGAAGGAACTGCTTTCTAAAACTATTCCTAAACAAAATTAAGGTTGCGAGTATACATCATGTATCCAAGGTAAACCATAATAACAAAGATATGGTTACTACAAAATGTTACAAACTCTGCTCGTTTCCAAACCAGCATAAACAATTAGCCAGTTTGAATCCATTCTATCAGCTATAAAACATGAACACAGAAATCTCTCAAATTTGATCATGTGAAGTAGCATTTATAATGGATTTAAAATAAAATAGATACTGGATTCAATTCACATCTATTTAATTTAGTGGCAAAACTAATTTATTGAGACAAGAAGAACAGTTTTGTCCTTGGATGCACAATACCTGATATATTTGTGTCTAAGTTGTTCTGGTCTTTCAGGAGTGACTGTTACATGACAAATGGCTATTTCCAACATACTTGTTTTAAGTTCTTGCATAGAAATCATTAAAGCAGTAAAGCTAAGCTAAGTATTTGATGTTGCATCGTCTTCCACTGCTGGGACTACTCATGATTAAATACCTCAGAGTATTTAAGTCCTGACCCCAAAAAATGTGTTCTCATTTGATTTATCCTGATTATTTCTCTGTTAATTAGAAGAGTATTTTTACAGTGCTACTGAAACCAACCCTTTTTTATAGATATTATTGCCATCTATTGTTGCAGAGTAAGATATAATAATAATGTGTAGTTGTTTATGCTGCAGTTTAAGGTGCTGGTTAGGTCCTAGAGCATTAATGTTAGTTTCACCACATTATGAATACCTTCTATGTGCTTAAATTCTTTAAAAGGTGTGGATTTAGGCTGCTCTTTTGGATTTAGGAAAGTACATGTGGTTGATCAATCTAATATTTGTATACAGTTTTCAGAAAATTTAAGTGGTAAAGCTGTTTTTTGTGTCAAGTATTTTGCACCCTGTAGACAACCATTAAGACTTGCTGAGGTTGTGAATAATTTAATTTATGATTAATAATGTTATCTAAATATAATAGAGGCGACACCGTACTTCAGCAGATTAAATTTGCTTTAATGCAGCATCGACAAAGAAGATACAGGCATAAGCAATTTTGAGGGCTTTGTTTGGTTCTGCTTTTCTTCTATAAGAAACCTTTGAAAGGTTAGATTTTGTTAGAACTGATGACTTAAGAAGTTTTGTAGGAGATGCTTCTTGCTATCTGTGCGATAACATTTTCTTATAGAAACACAGAAAATCAATTTTGGTGATGTTGTGATAAGCTGTTTAATTAATGTGGTTTTAAAAGTCAATGAATTTAAATAATTTATAGCTCGTCTAATGTATGGACTGTGCCTGTAAAGATATTTTGCAGGAAGCATCCCCTCTAGATAGTAGTTGGAGGTCAGCTGCAATGTTTTGCAATTATCCTAAAGTAAACTACAGCTCTGTTCTGGGTTATGGTAGACAAGTAAAAGATAACTGAGCTTATACTGTGGAATTTTTTTGTCAGATAGCTTTATGCACTAAATTTAACATTTCAGATCTTTAAAATACTTCAGTTATGGTTTAAAAGGCCTTTCTGGTGAGGAGATCATTCCTCAGGTATAATTAGAATAAAAGTAATGCTCACTGTCTTAAGAATGTTGCTTGCTGGTTTTCCTGAGGCAAGATAACTGGAAGAGGTTACATAAAACAAGTTTATCTTCTAATTTCTGTACACCCAATAAAACACTTTGAAATTCTGAAGTATGTTTAAGCTCAGCATAAGTATCAACTTTAAAAATCAGATTCAGATTACCAAATTGCTTTCTAACTGTAAGTATTTTCATCCTTATCTGTATTTCAACCATACTGTGTTTTCAGACATTGAATCTTAATTTGTTATCCACACCGAAATCTCCAGTAGAGAGATAGAAGATTACTTGGGGGTAATGTCTTGTCCTTTCTACACACAGTCTAAGAGTATGTCTGAACTTTGTATCTAGTGTGAAGATCCAAGACAATTCTTTAACTATATATATATATATATATATATATTACTGATCATGGTGTTCAGACGATGTGCATGGTGTAAGAATCCAGCTCTGTGTTTTACTGCAGAAAGCTGGGCAGTGTCAGAGGCATATCTTTGGTGGGGCTGCCACCCCAGAGATGTGCAGTTTGTAGTCAGTCCCTTTGGTTGAGTTGAATGTCAGACTCCAATGAAAGAATGGTTTCCTTCCCTTGTGTATCTTCATATTCAGGGAACCTGGAAATTGGTAACTGTGAGATCTGAAATAATATTGACTCTGAACTGTAATTTTTTGAGGCCTATCAGAAATCTAAATGATCTCACAGTCCATATTAACATTTTTTGAAAATATCATCTTTGGATTCTGATCTTACAGATTTTTTTTTTAAGAAGTTGCCCTTCAGAAAGGGCAGTCTTGTTACAGAAATCCCAGATGGTCAGAGAGTGGGAGAAGTCCTCAGACCTGGGAAAGATTTGTCTTGTAACACTGCTTGCCAGCTTTCCAAAATGCAAAGATTTTGGTGAGTTTCTTTAACAGAAACAATGGTTTTGTAGAAATGAGAAGACCATTCATTTTCATTCCAAAGTGTTAAGAAAGATTGTCTTACACAGTCACACCTTTTCCATAAATTCCATTACCACTTCTGGTATGTTTTCTCTTAGTTTTTCTTTTTTATCCCATGTAGTTTTTCAGCATTATAGATGTCAAATTTGCACTTCTTTTTCTCAACAAAATTGTGTTCCATAATACTGGCTTTCATTTAAAACGTAAAAAATGCAACCTCTTCTGTCTAAACCCAAATAAAAACATAACTAAACTCAAATCCCACACTGTAGCTCTTGCAGTTGGAAAAGATGGAGAACACAGAACAGAAAAAGCTACTTTGATGTTAACTGAGTTTACAGAGCATCTGACAGACCTTTCAGAACAGTGAGTTGCTGCTCTGTCAGTGTGGTCTGGGCCATGTGGAGCCTCTGGTTGTTTTTTCCAAGGTGTCATGGAATGCCTGTTACTTTGCTGCAGCCAGATGCTTGACATTTTGGATGTTTGTTGAAATACATGGCAGGAGGTCAAAGGACAGACCCTTAGGGTGCTGAAGAACCAAAAATACAAATGGAAGAATCAGGTAGTTTAAAAATATAACATTTAAAATTTGAAGAGATGAGTCAAGAAATCTTTCTTTCCTCATAGTTCTCAGGGGCAAATAGGTCAGCCAGGGCAGAGGAGAGTGGTGGGTAGAGAAGGAGGTTCTGTAGGAGAAGATAGAGTGCAATAATTTTGAGTGGGAAATAGTTTCTTAGCATGGCTCATTTGTGTTTGAGTTTTGTATGGCAGAAATAGAACAAAGTACAAGAACCATATTCCAAAGGGCATTTTATAATATAGAAGAAGCTTAACTTTGCCATACAATTTTCAAATACTTGCTGTGTAATTTGCCCTCATTGAAACAAAATATACCAGTTCTGTGGGGGAAAAGTTACTATGCTAAAAGTATGTAGCATTGTTTATGTAGTTTTAAATAAGAGGTGATACAAATAATAATTGTATGTTCATCTTTATATACAGTGACCTCTCCTATTTTTGAACCAAATTTAACTCGCAGTTGAATTGAGACAGAAAAAAAAATGTGAGTAATTAGTTTTGTCACTTAGGCACTTTGTATTTCCTAAATAAGAATAATATATGAGTAAGATGCCCTGTAGTGTAGAAGAAGATGCTTTTAAGACTGGTTGGCTGTTTCTAAATGGCAGTTTTCATTCAAGTGCTTTTCTACTGTTCTAAAAATGGAAGGAAAATTGAATTTGTTCATGTTGTTTAGAGTTAAAAAGTTTATTTCATTGGGTAAGTTTTAATAGAGAATCAAAAGTTTCTTCTGTGACAAGCGTTCTCTTGACTCTTCAACATGTTTACACTTAATGTAGTAGCATTTGGAGGGCTCAAACACTGTATAATGTTTAAAAATGTATTAACTTCAACTTGCTGTTCTTTGACTTTTTTTGCCCTTTTTGTGCTAGCAGAACACAAGTTTAGTTCAGAAACTTTTTCTGTCCAAATATTAAACTGTCCAGACTTAGTTTTCATCCTATTCACTAAGGCATAATTTAAATTGCGTGTTTATGGAAAAAGCTACAATAGTTGCTTTCTAGTTTTGCTTTGTTTCTGTGGGTTTTGGTGATTTTTTTTTTTTTTTTAAATTTGGAAGACTATTTGGAGACATCTTTACTGAGATCCATGCTTAATCTCTGTTATATAACAGATTTGTGGGAATATCAGTGTGAAAATACTTCTACAACTTTATATTGTCATCAGCTGCTCATGAATGTAAAATAAAAGAAATATCATTAATATTACAGAAAATTTCAAGACCTAGTTTATCTGAAGGAAAAACAGAAACACCAGCTTTTGAAAGGTAAATACAATGATCAGCTGCATCTTGAAATCAGGTGCATAAAATAACACATGCTGTGTTATATATCAGGTAATTGGGCAAAAAATGTTTTATTAGTATTTTCATAACATTAGCTATGATAGAAATTTTTCAGTGGCAGTTGTAAGGTACTTCCTCAACAAGACATGGAGAATTTAGATTCCAAGTGTCAAAACACATTTTAAGAAATGCTTAAACGGCAAATTAGTCAAGATTCATAGGATAGTAAATAAATTGACCAAATGGTTAAAAGAAACTTTTTATCTTTTTCTCTGTGAGTTGACAGTATTACTGGGGCTATTGGGAAACAATTTTAAAATATAATATAACATGTTAATTCTTGTCTATTTCTTTAGGTCTTTAAAGACCTGTGTCATTTATGGAAAGTGTACTCAACCAAATTCTTAGCAGAGCAAATATGTGAAATTCTTGGCTAACTAATAATTACAGCTCTACACTTAAATAATGCCAGTCTGGGAAAAGAATTGAAATTTTACACCTTTTAGTGGCACATATTGTGGATAGACTTAGTTATTCCAGATTCAACAGCCTGAAATATATTATCCCACTTAGTGATCTTTCACAATTGTTGGTGCAAATTTAACCTTTAAAAATGTAGTCAAAACTTAATTGTGGTTATTTGCTATACAGTCATTAATAGTGTCTTATAAAAAAACCCACTAACTGCTTTCAGAGTATCTCTGTCTGCTTCATCACTTTTTATTCTGTCATATGCAGTGTGGGTCAAACTATTTGAAATTCTGCCTTTCCATAAAATGCTGGCTTAATAATTGAGACTAAGTGGTTCAGGTGTTAGATGTTATCTCTGTCTTTAGGCTACGGATTAGTAAATGGTCACTGTAATTCTAATTGAATATGATGTGCTACTTCTTATCATTGTGTCTAAGTAGACAAAAATAATTTTAATATATAAATCTGATCTGTGCTTTCTGACGAAAACTTTGATGCTATTTCATAGGCTTTAAGACAGACATTTGGAGTATTGTAGCTCTAGCACTAGAGATTCTCAGTCCTCACACTTTTCTCTGTTATTAACCCATGGTAGTTATGTTGATAGTAGCAAGGAATTAGTGCTCCAGGAGCAGATCAGTAAATGAAAGCACTTGACACTGAAAATGCTGCATCTTTTCACTGCATTGAGGTTCAGAGGCATTATTTTGGACCAGACTCATGATCCCTGGACAGAGTGCTCATGCTGTGCACGCATGCAGAGCTGTGTGGAACATCCTGTGTCGGTTTGGACTCTTGAGGACTCAGCTCCATTAGGGGTTGGAGCACTTGTGGATCAGAGCTTCCAGTTCATTTTCCTCAAAAAAGAAATGTAGTTTGCATGTCCCAGTACTGCCTTGTAAACCAAACCAGTTATGTGGGAACAATTAGGAATGGATCACACCAAACTGTTAATGTAAATGCAGCTGTAGTACAAGTTTTGTTACCTGGAGGAATACTTTTCTGCAGACTGAAGGGAGTGTTTGCACACACTTTGCAACTACTCTGTATGTAGATATGTAAATGTCATTCATTTTATAGGGTTGGGGTTTTTTTTCTTGCTTGCTGTAGAATTTTTCCCTGAATTATTTTTAAAATCCTAATATGATATACCAATATAAAATAATAAAATACTCTAAATAAAGTACAGTAAAAAAACTTGAGCTAGTAGGATTTTGAAACAAGTGATAAGAGCCTAACTTTCTTCAGCCTCACTTGGCACCAAAATCTTGCATTTTCTGTACAATGAGAAAAAAGAAAACTAAGTTGCTTTCATTTTTAAGCTTCTGTATCCTGATGTAGATGTATGTTTCTACTTAGTAGACTCCTCTCTTGGATTCAGAGCTACAGCTTGTGCTGCTGCCTTGGAGTAGTCTTACTGTAAGCCCCGATTTCAGATGGACTCTATCACAGCCAGCTCATTAACATATCCCATACTTGGTGGTCAGGTCATGAACCTGGACTCATTGGCTTCATTAAACAGAAGTCAGATTTTGCATTCTAACTGTTCACTGACATCCTCTTTTCTGTATAATACAGCTGTTAATATTCTTGCATTCTCCTGTATTTTTGATGCCTGAATTTTTAATTCTTTTACACTGTAACCAGTCCTATCTGCACATAGAGTACTAAAGTACTTTCAGTTGCTAGTACTGGATAAAAGGCTTTTCTTTTTCAGCTACTGACATACTAACCGAATTAATTCTTGAAATATTGTATGATTTTTCTTTTTATTGTGGTATTTTAGTGCATCACAATCACTAGGGTCTGCTGATTCATCTGCAGTTCTCAGCAGAGGCAAATTATTTCATTGGAGAGCTGTTCCGTCTAAAGGAACTTACTGTTGTGCTTGGCAGTCTGAAAGATCGCTGTTGTTTGTGGATAATTGTTCTTGCGATGTGATTGTTGCACAACTACATATATATATATGGGTATATATTTCTTTTCTTCCCCCACCACTTACTACTTCTTCCCTTTCTGTGTTTTTCCAAAAATGACTGAGAATAAGGGGCTGGGTTTGGATGAAGGTTACTTTTGGTTACTAGAAGATGAGGAAGATTGCAATGAATTTGTTTTATATGTTAAGGGTATATTTGTCCTTTGAGGAGTTTCTTGATGTGAATCTTGTCTCTGTGTGTGTATACACATGTGTAATCCATCTGGGTTTTTCAGTGTGGAAGCACTGCTCTTTGTGGGATAAGTAGGCATTACTCATCCCTTTATTTAAAACCTATTTTTTAGGGTTTTGTATATCTGTGTTCAAAACTTCCCACATAAAGCACAATACTGTGCCTGTTAGCTCTGCAACTAGATCTTGCCCTCAAGCTGCTTGTTGAAAAATAGCAGCTAGGGGTCATATGTGTATACACTGTTTGATGAAGAGTTGACTAGATTTTCATATGTAAACAATTCTAAATATTGAACTAGTATTTATATGACTCTGTATAACTGAAGTCTTTCTCTGGAATAGATAAAGAAATTAGGAACAATTATGGCAAACCAGTTATGTCAGCCACAGCTGATGGGTGCTCCTGAGCATTGGCTTTTATGCTGGAACTTGGTCTTGAGTTTTCCCTCCAATGTTACCTTTTTTGCCTTTTTCTTTCTAGATGTCTGAGAGAAAAGAACTTGGATAGATAAACTGTGTATTCGAGAATGTCATCTACACTTTAGGTAGTCCACTAAATGAGGAAAAAAAACCCCAAGCCCTGACATTTCTGTTTGAGAAAAGTAGCAAATATAGGTTGTAATTTGTTAAAGAGGTTGGCCTATCTCTTGAGTTCATTCCTTACTATGAATGAAAAATCGGTGTAACAGGATGAAAAGATTCTTATGACTACCCCAGTGACCAGTAAGATTTCACCACTGAAGGATATCCCAACAGTCTTTTACTCCTGCTCAAATTGTTCCTCTGACCTAGAGTAGAAGTAGGAAGTAGAATATTCTTGGATTAATTTATATAAATGAAAGTAAAACTTGGAAAGAGATTTCTGAATGTTTGTAGCTCCTTTTCCAGAATAACCATTTTCTGTGGAACTCAATATCATTTATCATATAAATGAATCACTTGAATTGTATTAAATTCCTGGATGAGTAGAACACAGGTAGGTTTTCAGCTTGAAAATATATCAAAAAACCTAGTAGCAAAGAATTGGTTCTTCCTTTTAAGAGTTCTGAACTGTGTGTTGTTTACATAATTTAAATGGCTTTAGCCAAAAATGGTTTCAAACCACTCTTTAAAACCACTTGAAGAAATAAAATAAAAATGCATTTTGATTAATGAGATATTTGGTGATAACTGTGTTCCTCACAGCTTTTTTTCTGCGTGTTACTGTTCAGAGACTACTTTCAATTTAAATTTTAATAGTTCATTTGGGAGACTTTGCTCTTAATTTCACTTTCTAGATACAATTTATATCTGAAATCAGACAAATTACTGTTCTTCCAGCTTCCCCTTTCCTGTCCCCCACACCTTCTTTTGTCTGTCATCATCATCATCATTTTAGGTAATTCAATCTGCTTATCATTCTGAAAAACTTTGGATTGATTGAAAATTATATTAAACTTTTACCAGATTTCATCTTTACAGGAAAATTTGAACTTCTCTATTTCTGTATTTCCTCTTTATAAACACATGGCTTTACTCTGAAGGGTGAATTAAAATACTACTTCACAGATTCACTTTTTCAGTGAATCCAGATTGTGATTGCTCTAAATAAATTTTAGTTTTGTTAATTTAGTTTTCCAGCTGTTAGCTTTATTCTCATGAGTATTGCAGAGTCAGTTGGTGGTATAAAGCACTTTCATCTGCATCTGTGTCAGAGGCAGTGCAGGTAGAGGAACTATAGGTATTGTTTTGGGAAATTCTGTGTGTCACACGAAGGCAACCTTCCTTTCTGGAGCTGAAATGCAAGAACTAGAGTACTAATTGACTGCTAAATACAAAGCTGAGTTTGTAAATGGATAAGAAAAATGCAGCTGTTAATTAAATTCTGCCTTTCTTGCTATGAAGCCTCATGACAAATCCCAAAGAGGAAATCTTCAATACCCCTCTGAGTGTCACTTTGCAGAGTATAACCATGCATTGCTTTATTTCATTTATAATATGAAAATATAAAAATCATATCTAAAAATAACCTGTTTTGGTTTTTTTCAGCAAACAAGAGCATGACTCTTCAGATGAAACAAAAGAATGCGGTAGAAATCAAACTAAAAAAGTTGCATCCATTGAAAAGAGTGAAGACGACTCCTCACTGTCAAATACAGAAAATGTTCCTAGTTTGGAACTCCCTGGCAACAGCTCAAAGAATTCTTTGCATCAGAAAAGAGCATACTGTGATTCAGCCAATAACAAACAGTTAGTAGATGAGAGACAAAAATGTATTCCTGATGAAAGTGAGATGAAAACGTGCCAAAGTTCAGATGACGTTGTCCTGAATGAGCAGACTAAAGCGAGTACCTTGGATGAAACTACGCTTTCAGCAATGAACGTGAGGGACTTAAAGCTGACTTTGGGTGAAGATGTCAGTTTTGAGCAGTTCTTGAGAAAGAGGGATGAACTTGAATCTGTTAGTTCAGACATAAGTGAACAAGGCAGTATTCATTTGGAACCTCTAACTCCATCAGAAGTACTAGAGCATGAAGCTACTGAAATTCTCCAAAAAGGTAATGTCACACCTTCATCAAAGAAAGCAGGACAGCTTGCTGAACAAACAGATGAGACTTCTCGAGAAAGCAATCCCAGCAGAATGGAAACAACTGTAAACAAGACAGATGAAAATGAAGCAAGCTGAAATTGTGTTAATTTTATTGTTTGTTTTAAACTATGGTGAGAACACCATGGACCATTCCTGATAAGTGTGCTCGTGGATGCTATATATTAAAAAGTTTAAAAGGGAGAAGAGAAAGAGACACCAAAGGGAAGTTTGCATATGGAGATGGCATGTATGTGTATGTATGACTGAATTCATTAGGCTTCAAAAAGGTAACACGTTCAAATATATCTTTCTGTCTCTTGGATGTGATATATTATTAGATTGATACTTGAAAAGAGGGATAAATTCTAATTTTTTTATAGTTAACTAGCCCAGGATACGGTGATTTGTTCGCCCAAAAAGTATTTTTCTAAATTCTTCAGTGTGAATATCATTGAACTGGGGATTGAGTAGGAATTAACTTCTGATGCTGATATGGAGCACACTTGTAATGAAGGTTATTGGTCTGCTGATAGCTTAGGTAAACATAAACCTTGGGACTTGGTGTCACATTCCTGTCTGTAAAAGCAAGTAAACAGAAGTATATTAGTTTGTGCACCTCTGTACAGGTGTAATTCTGCCAGGCTGTAAACTTACCTTAATAAACTTTCAGTGAAAGTGAAATTATTACAATAAAAATATATATTTGTGGGGTTTTCACTGTGCAGGCTGTGCAGAAATACCGAACATAACTGTATAAAGTAGGACATAATGCTAAAAGTACTGTAGCTGTTAGGCTTTTACTATTGGTTTAATTATTCTTAGCCGTAGACCCATAGGAATGGTCTGTAAGTCACACCAAAGTATGGTTTAATGCAAAAATGGTTTTAAGCAGAAATAAGGAAAACTCCAAACTGGAAACACCACCTGGCATGAGTTCTGCCATTTTGCAGCTGCTACTGGCTAACTTAAAAATAGAACACAAGGGCATATAAAGCAGAATTGTACAGTTTAATTTCAGGACTTTTTGTAGTCTAAGTTATGTACAGAAAGATGGCTGCTGGTTTTGGTTTGGTTTTTTTGTTTTGGGGTTTTTTTTTGTTTTCTAGTTAGCTAGATTTAGGAATGCATATGATTAACAGTAGCTTGCTCTTTTGATTTCATTGCTCCATTTGAAACATTCAGAATGTGCTTTTGACTTACAGTTTTGTTTTTAATGAATGTTAAATGTTTTGAACAGCTGTTGAAACACTGCTGTAAATTATTACTTTTTGAGTAAATATTTGCAACAAAAGTTTGTCTTTGTGTATAATTTTATGCTCAGCTGGAAACTTTGGGCTTAGGTTTCTCCCATTTTTTAAAAAGATTTAGTGGCAGTTCCCAAAAAATAAGTAACTTCAATATTGTGAATTTGAGATGTATGTTTCATTGGGGATTTTTGTTAGTTTTTGGTTGGTTGGTTTGTTTGTTTTATTTTAGACTTAAATGAGCAAGTGCCTATGCATAAACATTTTTTGTACCTGTGTATTGTGGTATGATGTGCTAACCTTTCCAGACTATACAGATATTTTTCTGGCCCATCAGCCTGCAACTGAAGTTTCCTCTGTCCTCTTAAGTTCACCGAGCTCAGCTGCTAATGAGTCTAACAGTATTAAAATCCAGAGACTATCCAGCTTACTATTGGAGCCTCTAAATAAACCAGATCTCAACAGCCTCAAAAGTTCCTTCAAGATCTAAAGGGATGTATGATTTACATTTTGGACTGCATCTTCATTGTCATCCATGCATGTGTAGAAGACTTTTAAAAAAGAAAAGTGGAACAGTTTACATACTCACAGCTCTTTGAGATCTGCCACTTTAAGAACTTCAAATACCATGACAGATGAAAAAGCTGAGAAGAATAAGTTGCATTATTCTTTTGTTTTTTAAAGATTTTAGTGAAATCATTAAATAGTGCTTTGGTTAACCGGTCTGATGTCTTCATGCTTTTACACATGGAAGATTACTCATTGCAATGCTTTATTTTATGCAGTTTAACGCACTTTTTCAGCTACAAAACTGGATGTGTATGTTACCAAGGGAGTTCCTGAATGCATCTGTGTTGAAAGCCAGGGAAATCTGTAGTAGTTTTAATCCAGTTGATGATCTTCCATGCAAATTATATATTTTGAATAATGCTCTGATATGTGGTGTTAGAAAAGATTAAGTTCAACTGGAACCAGTTGCAATACTTGCAATTTCCTCACATTTATCTTTTATTATGCAATTAAATTTTTCAAACATTTACCACTTTATTAAGAATTTGGAAGGATTTGGCCACATGGTGTTGAGAAAAGGTGGAAAATAGAACTCAAAGTTAAAAATCTGCATATTTGGCAGAATTATATCTTGATCATCTCAGATGCTTATTATATCAAGCATTTTTTGTTTCAAACCATGTTGACAATACTTATGTAAAGGGTAGTGTTAGGGATAAACTACTCAAATATATTCTGGTCCTTCTGAAGGAAGAGGTGAAAGAACTCGATTGTTCTAGCAAGAGCATCAGATAGCTTTTCATAGGCAAGGAAGGTATATAATGAAAACACTGGCATAGTATTTTTGTGAAGAGAAAAACTAAAATTCATTACTCTTTTTCCTATATGAAGTAATTTATTTGCTCCCTAAATGCTGTAGGAAACTGCACAAGTACGAGGATTAATTTCCATCATGTTATTTGGGAGGTTTCCCTGAGAGAAGTTAAATTCACACTTTTGGTAGAAGCTGCTCTGGAGGATCAAGTTTCATTAATGCATTTTCAGTTAATTCAACATAACTTCACATGATTCATTTTGGTGTTTCTGAGTTGTTTAAAAGTTGTTTTTCCAACCAGCCATCAGTAGTTCTTACACTCTGTCACCTCTGTTTTGTACTGGGGAAGACATTTCACTTCCAGTTTTCATTGCCTTACCAAAAAACAGTCACTTAATTTTTGGTGTCCATAGTAGAATCACCCTTTCCCCTCATCTCAAGAGCTTTATCATACTTGCTTGAATAATCATTGCGGATTGTTTATATAGTGCTTATTTTTGGGGAAGTCGTGTGCCATGTGCATGCTGTCTACATTATTGACATTTAATGGAGAACAGCAGTCATGATCAGTGAATGCTCAGTCACTTGGATCTTCCTCAAGTGCAACCACTGTCTGTTTACCTTGTGCAGCTTGGGAGAGAAGCTTTGGTTGACCTGTGGTTCAGATTTTGCTAAATGGAATGGCTGAGTAAACACAGGGGGGAAAAAAAAAATCCAGTTGTAGCACATACTGAATTCTAAGTATTGAATGATGTATTTTAAACAAGAAAGTTTATAACAATATATGTCTATTTTTCTTTTCCTGGGGCAGAGTGAGACAGAGAAGAACCCTGCACAATACATGTTAAATCTCATTTCTGTGGTGCTTTACTTCTAGAAGGAATCAGAAACTAAAGGTCAGGGTAAAGAATCTTGAGTAATGCTTGTATTCTGCAAAACCTTAAATAAAAGATCTTAAAGCTTTTCTGCAGGCATTAAGCATTGTTATTTATATGCTGGCATGCCGAAAGCAGTATACAAATATTCAACTGAAGACTGTGACCATAGACTGTCACAGCAGAATTTTGTTACAGACCACTTAGAAATTTTTGTGTAGGGCAAATTTATACATAATTGTTCTCTTTTTGTTTTCATTAGTGTTGATTTTTGCAGCTTATGAACTTACTTTGTCTAGTTGCATTCTGTATATTTTGATGTATGCTTCTTATGCCCTTAATAAAAAAAGGTAAGTATGTTACAAGATTACATTGAATGATTTTTGCTTTTAATAAAATGTTAATTCCAGTTTCAATGTAGTTCAAAAGGACAGTTCTCAGTTCCTTAATGAAGGCTGGCATGTTATCTCCTTTGAACATTACGTTTTTATGCAGGATTTTGACTCTAATCTTCCTTATTAATTCCATGCTGAAAGGGAAAGTATGTTGACTGGTATTTCATACTAGTTTACAGATACTATGCAGAGAGTTCCTTTGAATTTTGGATCACTGTTGTAGCTCTAAGACAACTAATTAAAACTTTTTATTCAGTCATTTCATTGACCCAAATTAACCTTGTGAAGCTGATATTTCCTTTTTGCACCAGATTAAAGAAAACAAAAAAGTGGAAAATGTTTATCTGTGAAACACTTACTTTGAGGGAGGTGAATGTAGTTGTGCCTTCAAGGTGTTATAAAGCTAATGTGTTTATTGACATAAAAATATGCTGGGTTTGTTGAGGGGCTTTTTACTGTTGAAACCATTATATCAGAGAGGCTGAGTTTTTTCTGACAACCAGAAAGATAACTGTGATGTGACACCTATATCTGCATTTATGTTTGGACAAATTTATCTTCATATTAAGAAAACTGAATGCTCAAATTACATGTGTGGGCTGTAATCTGGCCAAAATAAGATCAAGTCCATGATCAAAGCCAGTAACTTTTCAGGAAGCAATTCTCCATTTTTAAGCAGCATTACTAAGTTGCTTATGTTATGAATCTAATGTAAAGAAACTGCATTTCATACATTAGTTCACTACAGTCTTAGTGTTAGGCATTTAAGTCAAAAGAGCTGTTTTCCACAAAACCTTTTGTGAATATACTGGTTTCTTTATGAAGGAAGTTGTCTCATACTGACAGTGTGGTAGCCTTGAAAATATAACCTTCATATGTTCTGCTCATAAATAGTGTAATTAAGAATTAATCCTTTTGACTAAAGGAAAAACACATGTGGGTCTATTCTTACAGCCTCTTTTGAGTTTTTCATATGGATCCATCATGATATTCTAGCAACAAATTGAAGCCCTTGTTTTCCTCTCTTTTAGTGCTGTAGAATTGGAACATGAATGCTTAATAGTTTTTAAATTGGATGTATTTAAATTACCTGTGTGTTTACTGCCTGAAATGAGGATTGAATTTTGTGTACCAGTTTCTCAGGTTTTCAGATGAGACTTGTCTTTCTGCCTAATCTTCTTGGAAAGACTTCACTACTTCTTGGGGCTAGCAAGTCGATGGCACATAATATAATTTCCCAGGTTGTTTAATGAAATCTAGTGTATTTGTTAGATATCATTTAAGTGGGACAGACTAGAGGGCGTCAAAATTAATCCCCAGTCCTGTGAGTAATTAGGAAGAATTCAGCCTTAAAGGAAAACTTCAGAAACACTGAACTTGATAGAGAAATGGTGGCAGTATAGGAAGTCAGGTGAAGTCTTAGCTACATTGGTCTGTTCCTGCATTGCCGTTACTTTTCTTTGTGTACACACACACAGAGTTGTTTATGTGCAACTATAATGAAAACATAACTTGGTTTTATTTTCCCTGATGTACCTGAACAGAGTAATAAAACACAAAAGCGATCTTGCTTTTTATCACGTTAAAAATGAGGAGAATTCAGCAGCAATCCTGAGGCTGTTTTGAGTATAAAGCTGTCTAAACAGATTGTTCTAAAATTGCCATTATACTTGAATTAGAGCATCTTGCTAATCCAAGCACGCTTCTGACTAGGTGACATACTCAGTGAAGGGAAATGGGATTTCATCTCCACTCTCCACAAAAGCAGGTGAGATGTGCAGTAAGGAAGCAGGGCTCCCTGAGGGCTCTGGGAAGCACTGTTCCTGTCCAGGACCACTGTGCCTCCCAGACTGTTGCTAGGTTTGTGCACTTCCACCAGGATAAAGCTGGCCCTTCGTAGTACAGTTGATTCATGAGTACTGGTATATATGTGAAGGTTTATTCATTGTTGAAATGAAATAAAATTAAAAATAATTCTGCATAGAAGTGGACGCCTTCCTGACTCTCAGCTATCACTGAGTGATTTAAGTGCACTGGGGAACTGGTGTTCAGCAGTGCTATTTTGGAAGCTTTTAACATATTACTGCCTCTTTATTGCCATTTGTATTTTGCTAGTAATAAAAATATATCTGTTGTCCTCTCACATAATTAGTGGATTATATTAATGTATTCTTTATTTAATGTGTTCACACAGTCCTTACAAATGTGTTGGTTCTTTCCATCAAAAAAAGTATTGTTTGAGAGAGCTTACAATCTGCTTGCACTGTTACAAGAATTTCTTGGTCACATCTGTTTTATATGTATGTTACCCTGCAAAACATACGTGGAACAAGGAAAGGAAACTATGAAAAAAATGTTTAGAAGGTCAGTCTTTTGCTTATCCGTAATTAGAGTGGGTAAAATATATCCACTCTGAACTGACTCCATGCAATAACAGCCATATTCTCTTCCTTATAGGCGATGGTAAAGCTGATAGGAATTCTGAACAGAATCTCCAGCGAAAATGCAAAGCACCTAACAAAGAGTGTCATTGGATTATCAAGATGTCTCATTGCAATAAAAGATCAATAAGAAGCAGCAGCAAATGGGAACTTTACTGTGTGTGGAATACAGAACATGTACAAGCAAAATGCTTCTACTTTTAGTCTTTTATTTAGTGAGAGTTTGGTTAATGAGAGTAGACATATCTATCAAGAAGCATGAGATTCTGTGCATCTGACAAAACTGTTACCAGCCACTTCACAGCACAAAGATTTGACCTGACTGTAAACTGATAGTCTTGAGTATAATGTACACCAATTAGTTAAAGATCAGTAATTGACAAAGGTCACTTGGTCCAAACATAGTTCCTGCCCATCAAATGAAGTATATATCATTGCAGTGTCTGGCTCAGGGGAGGTGAAAAGCACTTTCTGCACCTCACCTGTGTTATCCACTAGTGTCTCTTATGTTTCATTTACCCTGCTGAACATGCAGAGCAGGAAATGTTCATGCTTGCTGGAAATCCAGAGAAAACCCAACAAATACTTGGGTATAAATGTAAAAAAATTGACTTCCCTACTGTGCCAGCAGACAGAATGCTGTGATTGTAGAGGTCATGTCACAGAACCATTGATCAGGCTCTTCCACACAGTGTCCAGTGGAGCTCTAGAGGAAGTTACTGAAGCTGAAAACAGCTACAAAAAAAAGCAGATTCATCTGTTTAGGTTTCACAAGAGTGCCCTTTAAAATTCCAGTGGGTTCTGCATCAGATGCTTATGTTTTTGTTATTCCCATCCATCAGCAAGTTCTGTGTTGCAAATTGTGCATGACTAGAAAAGTCAAAAGGTAAAAGTTGATTTAAAAAAAGTTCACAGTAGAATTCTTTGTTCCACACGTAGTTGTGTGAGTAAACTGAATTGACTGGGAACATGCATGCGAAAAGGTTCTCCATACAGGTGCTGAGCTGGAGCAAAGGTATGAGCAGCCCTTCTACTGCCTGGGAAAGGCTCTGCCTGCAGCTGCGGTGAAGGTGAAGCAGACAAGCTTCTGTGTGTAGAGAGATGGCTGCAGTAGGTGCCTATGAAGCCACAGCTCACTGGTATTTTCACCCTTTTATGGACTGTTGCAGTATGTGGTGGGGTAAATGAATTGCAGGGTTAACCAGTGACAGTTGTGAAATGGAGACATGCTTGACTAGAGGTGATATGAGAGATCAGAACTGGAGTCCCTACAGGCAATCCAGACAACAACTTCTATTACTACAGAAGCAAGAGGGTTGTTTAGGGGTTTTTTTTATTGTTTATTTTTTGTTTGTTTTAACAATACAATATAATTTGCAAATTATTAGTGAAAATTTGGGTGAAACTCTCTGAGCTTCAACAAACTCAGTAATGGGCTAAGATAGCTTGAGCTTGGTTTGCAGTAGCTGTAATGGTGATGGAGTCTGTAACCATTACAAGAGGATATTAGTGAAACTGAAAATAGGAGTAATTGGACCATCATCAGATGTTAAAAAGCTCTTTGCAAAAGGGCAAAGAAAACAACTGTAAAATATTCTGGTCTTCCTAAAATGGAATTTGAGAGTCTTCTTGTCAATGAAACATGATAGGTTTATTAAATATGCTGTAGAATGTATGAGAAAGTTGGTTTTATCTGCTGCAGTTTTTCTCCTTAATTTCAGCTGTATGTATGCTACTGCAGCTTCAAAACATCTGGGTACAGTGATTTTTTTCTTTTCTGCACCTGCAAGTGTAAGTACACACATAAACAAAAAAGAAATTAAATCTTTCACAAAGCCAAAGAGAAAGAAAAAACCCAACCAGGCATGAAGCTCAGGGGAGCAGTATGACAAGTGCTGAGCTGTAAACAAGCTTGAGAGGGATTTAATTCTTCTGACAAGCGCCAGTGGTAGCATCTCACATGGGCTCAGCATATGCACACATTTCAGACGGGGAATCACAGAGGACTTAATGCAAATATAAAAAAGCTCAGAGCACATCAGCCTATACCGTTCTAAAAATAGCCTCAAAAATCAGGATGAGCAAGGGTTGTAATTATCTTGATTTTTCGGAATTTTGCCACTTGTAGGAGGGTTTGTGGTTTATGCTCACACTATAATTAGGCTTTGTAACATATAAACTACAAACTCTTTAGGGCAGGGATTGGTTCATATATTTGTAGGGCAGGTACAGTAAGACTTCATTGGGTGGTATTTTCAGGGTGATAGTACAATACAGCCACTGAGTAATAGCTGCTGTTCTAGGTTTTAAAGAAGCTTATTTTAGGTCATAAGATTTTTGTTGCTGTTTGTTAAGGAAAGAGAAATAAGATGTAATTTGGTATCCAAATTAAATTTTAAAAGCCTCTAGTGCACACTTCTTCCCTAATTACAGTCAGGTCCTTTCTTTTTCAAATAAGCTTGTAATTCCCTCATTTCTCTAGCAACATTCTGAAAAGGACACACTACAAACCATCCCCAGCAGTCTACTTAAGCAGATTTCCCCCTGGCAGTTGATGAGTTAGTGCTGCAAGATGTAGCCTGTTTTCACTTAACCTTCAGAAAGCTTTGGGATGAGTAGCACATACTTCCTGTGCTCCAGCCACCGGATAGGTTTGGCTCATTTAAGAAATTAGACCAGTGCTCTATTCACCTTAGATCTTCAATCCGATGTTTTCTTTTCTGCTTTCCTCAGTCTGCAAAAAATTAATTTAAAGGTTACATTTACTAGCAAAGGGTTAATAATCCCTGGAGATCTGTAGGCTTAGCCAAATACTACTGTGTTGTATTGTAGTTAGCTAAAAACCTGGTTTTAACCATAGTTTAGATTTCATCGCAGAAGGTAGACTCTAGGAAGAGAGTCTCTCTTGGACCCAATCTTTCATGCTCACTTAGACGGCTGACAATTAGAAAAACATGTTCTTTTATGAAAGTTCTATTATGATTCAAAATGCTGAACTTTAAATTCCAGATATTTCTGGATTCAAATGTGAGATTTTGTGTGTGTGCAAATTACCTTTCATTTGTATGATGTTTCTTAACCCATTTCTGGATATGTGTTTTGGACATCCCTTTTATTGCAAGTGATTGAAAATGGCCCCACATTTGCAATAGTTGTGAATAACCTTCAAAATAACAATTAACAGGCTTGACTTTACCAGTGGAGTAGTTTATCACCTTTGGCATGGAAAGTGAAAGCTTCTCTTTCCTTCTCTCACAAACACATTAACATCAACTGCTTTAAAATATTTTTTATTATTATTTTTATATCTATAATTTTTCTTTTAAGGACAAGTGAGCATAGGAGGGTCTCATTTTGTTCTGCAGTGAGTATTCTAATGGATTGCAAAACTGTAAATAAGAATTATGTCTTCTTGGACCTGTAATTATTTACTAATTGAAAATTACCTGGGTAGATTAATGAAGAGAAGAAGAACACAATATCAGAATCTTTTTTAGCAAGTGACTAGAAAGAAAATTTTGTTACTAGAGCAGACAGAAACTCTCCGTCTGAACCATCCATTATTTACAGAAGTTTTGAGAATCGTGTATAGTTTCAAATACTGAATTAAAATCCAAGAATCTCTGAATCTTGAAAGCCAAATCCTGCTGTAGTTTGGATCCTGTAGCGTTTATTTTCTGTTTGAATATTGAGTATAGTGCTTCATATTGCAGAAAGCCACACAGTAGTTCTTGGCACAAAATGCTGGAACTTTGGAGAGCACTTGTGTGAAGGTAAGAAACGATGTTTCATAGCAGTGGGGATAAACATAAGGCAAATATTTCTGTAACCAAGACAAATATCTCTTCTTAAGGAGAGTCTCTGGTTGTTTGGGGTTTTTTTGTAATTAACAGAAATTGAGTTCATTGAACATTATTGTATGCTCTATTATTGAAGCTTGCTCACACTTCTAGGGGGGTAACTAAAGCAAGTGAATAGGAAGCTACCAGTAGCTTACAACTTAAATCTTGCTACACTTAAGAGCAAGACAGTACTTTTAGTCCTCTGGTTGCATATATTGGTCTGAGCATTCAGAAGGTTGAAAATGCTAGATTTAGTGGATTTCTCTTGGTAAAAGACAGACATTCATTCTGGGTGGTGAAGATGAGTTTTACCAGAATACAAAATTATCCTAAACCACCGACTGTGTTTAAACCTTGCTCCATTAATTTCAACCCTCTGTGGATGCATAGGCCAAACATCAGTAACCTGGAAGATTTGTTAAAGGCTTTACTCTTCTAATTCCCACTGGGGTATTTTAATGTTGACAGCTGTTAAAATTCTCAAACTGGAGCTTCACATCAGTATTCTCTTCCTCACAGACACCTGTAATGGGATTCATCTCTTTTCTTTGTTATTCCCTTTGCTCATTTAAATGTAATGTGCATTTCTCATCACACCACCGGATTAGTTCTATATAAATTACTAAAATACACACATACATGAACACACATACGTTTGTCCCAGAAGAACAGAGGATGGTATTTTGGTTTTGATTAAAAAGATGGACAAAGATAAATACAGCACTATAATTCTTGTGCATTTCTTTAAAACAAAAGACTTTTTTTATTATGTGGCCAGTAAGGTGTGGCCTCTTGAGGTTCTTCCTGAGATTTTCATCTTCCCTATCCCTTCATCACTGAGCTATGTTCTAGGAGTGGAGAAATTAATTCCATTTATAGTTCTGGTGCTTTACTACCACTCACAGGCTCCTCCCCTGCCCCTCCAGTTTATATTCATTGGAATTGCAGCTTTGCTAGTTTTACTTTCCTGGAGGGTTTAGACAGATATTGGGCAAGTATGGTATTGCTTTAGGGATTACTAATTCCAGGGCCTTTATTCTGCAAATTACGTGTAAATGGATGTGCTGATGGGTGTTTTCACCTGATGTCTGATTGAGATTCCTATTGAACCAGTCTTGTCTGCCTTTGTTCATCCACAGAGCAGGCAGCTCAGGATGCCAGCCTTGTATCTGCACATGAGTGAACTCAAAATAACTCGGGTCCAGTGGCTGGTAAAGCTGAGGGAGGGGTGGCTGAACAGTCCGAGACACAGCTGTGAAGCCATGCAGCATTGTCTGTTGCCACAGGCTGGGTTGGCTGGGGCTTTGGGCAGCCTGGGCTAATGGAAGGTGTTCCTGCCCATGTAGGGGGGTTGGAGTGAGATGATCCCTAAGGTTCCTTCCTACCCAAACCATTCTATGATTCCATGATAATATTGGATTTTACAGCCTATATGAGGTTGGCTGCCTTCTCATCAGTCAAGGCTCACTTTTTGTGATAAAGTGGTACTTAATCACTTAGATGTTGACAAAGATGGGGATAGATTTTGGTAGTTTAGTAATTGATTTATGGTCTTGTGAGAAAGTAATGCAAGGAAAAGATGTAAAATACTTCATCTGTACAAAATCACTTCTAGTCTGTCCTGGCTTTTTATTTTAGCTACTGGTAATTACACACTGCCATTTTAACTGTGCAACTTCAGCCTTTTAATCCCAACCCTTACTGTCATTTTTCACTTCACAGCTGCATGCAGAAGCCCAACCCAGTATACGTGGTATAAATATGGTATACTTTTCTTACCTAGTTAACAAAAAATCCTGTAAAAAGTTGACAGTGAGAGGTTGGAGAAAAGAAAGGATTTTAATGGATCCAAGTCTGCAATATGGAGAATAAGCAACTTTCTAAAATTAGCCCTCAATGAAAATCAGATTAAGCAGAGAATGTATAGTACTTTTTGTAGAAACAAAGTATTTCCTTAATTTCCATTCTAGTGTTTTCATTTACAAGGATGTTCCTGAGCAAATGACCAAGGTGTAATTCTCCAAATACAGGGAGAAGCATCAGTCATATAGAACAGAAGATTTACTTTGGAACAGTACAGACAACTTCAGAGGTATAAAAAAAAAATCCCACCAGCATATTTTGCATGAATAAAGAAGGTGGGTTTTGAATCTTGTTATTATTTTCGATGGTGTAAAACTCATTTACATATTTGAATAGCAAGATTTTGACATCTCATCTAAAACCTTTTGCTGACATAAAAGCAGAGAGAGTACACAGTTTCTAATAATAAAATTCTTTACTCTCTTAACATAGGCACATAGTAGTATAAAGATACTACCTGTGCATTAAGCATAAAGAGTATGTTGTCTTGTTATAATGTGTCAAAATATTCTTTAATGAAGGAAGGTATATAAAATGTACAAAGCAGGATAAACCAGCTACTAATACCTTCGTTACTGTCTATTAACAAATGACAGTCCTATCAGTAAATGAATGAGCTAGAAGGGATAAATGGACAGGTTATAGAAATTGCTTTCATGGTGATCTCTGAACACAGAAGATGCAGTTTTAAGCTTTCAAATTTCATTTTGGCAATAGGAACATACGAACGTATCAGGTGTCAAAAAATGTCTTACTCTTTATATTCCATAATTAAGCTTTGTAGTATTTTTTAAATTTTAAATACCCATTGTGAAATATCAGTGAGTTCTACCCTTTCAAATTGTATGGCCGCTAGCATTATTATGGACTGTAGAATTCAACCTGCTAATTAGACTTCTAACAAGTATAGTTGATGGGAAGGGGTTGGCCTTCCAGAATTAATGGACCTCTTTGTCTTGCTTGAGGCATATCAGAGCTTAATACCATGAACAAAATGCTGATCTGACCTTTGGTTCCAGGATGTGATGCTGGGTCATAATATTTTTGAGATTCATTCCAATAATAAATTACAGCTTTAATGATGGCTCTGCAAACATATGGCAAAACAGAAGACACTTTTCATAGATTAAAACAACATAGCTTCCATTAAACCTCTGGAATAACTAAACCCAGTAACTTGTTAAACACTGAAGTGTTTATTTGTTGTACTTTGTTTAGTTATTTAACACCTGCCTCCTTCCTGCTTTTAGGTATAATCAGCATTAGAAATACTACTGCTAATCAGGTTGTCCAATCTTAAAGCTTATATACAGTTCCTGCTACTTTGAAACTGTGCTGCTGCTGCTTCTTTAAAGCTGCATGTGATGTTTACCTGCGAAGCAGTGAGACTGTATTTCTCATAAATTAATTTATGAATATTTATATACCAGATGGTTTTTCAAGTGCTAGCCAAAACTGATGGTGTTTAAACCAGAGTAATTGAGAAAGATTGAAGAAACTCATGGAAATATCCATGATGGGGTAGTATATTTGTGACTTCTAACAGCCAAATTATTTATGCATTTGGAAGTACAATCCTTGAGCTTCTCATTCTTGATTGTACATTTGATCCTGTAGTTAGCCTGTGCTTTTAAGAGCATTCTTATTGCTGTATATAGCATAAGATTAGCAAAGGCTGAAGGTATGATGACGCCATTGATATGAGTATCTGTCCACAGTGTCCCTCAGAAGTCAGACCCTGACTGTGCACACTTTGAAAGACTAAGTCCTTGAGATGTGGGCAAAGAGGGAGCAGGGGAAAAGTGATGGTTTACTGTAAAAGGTGCATTCCATCCTCCCTTAAGTTGTGTCTATTTTATGCAGTTTAAATTAGCTACATGTCAGTACATATATTTTGATGTATTTGCCCAAACATTTTGTCAATTCCAAAGTAGCATTTGCTAACAGACTGAATTTTGGTGCCATCATCTGTTGGCCATGTACAATTGCAGCATGGGCAGATGGGGATCCTGAAATACTTTTTCTATTGCTTGTTTCACAGCCAGTTTCATTTCTTGTGCTCACACCTTATGTATTGTGCTTTGAAAAAACAAACACACATACAGAAGTCTATACAGTGGAGCAGCCATTGTCTGTTGGGCTGGATGTCATATGTGAATATTGGCACAGACAAAACAGGCTTTTTACAGGGAAATAAACTAGACAGTGTGGACTCTAGAACTGCATCTATAAAGCTGATTTACATAGCCACTTTATGTCAAAAACTTTAGGTGGTCCTGATATTTGGCAGCAACAGTATGTATTGTAGTTTTCTGTTTGGAAACTTTTGCTTTATTTCAGTAAAGAGTTTGACCTGCATGAGCAAAACTGTTTGAAAGTAGTTAATAGGGACTTAATTCTGCTCTAGAAACTAGAGCTAAAACTCCATTTTTTGGGGGGAGTAAAGTATCTTGCCAGTATTGTGTGCTCTCTTCAAGACTAGCTTCTGCAGAAAGATGATTAGTTTCTTTGCTTTATCAAAGTGGTGTCTTTACATCCAGCAGCTCATCCAGAGACAAGATTTAACATGATTCTTACTTGCTGGTAGTAGATATGTACACTGTAATCGGGCTTTTCTAGCTGTGAGGTGGTGTAGTAGTAATAATCCCTGTCACATTTGAAGCTTGTTATCACTAGGTGAAAAACTCTCTATTTGTAGCTTCAGCCTCCATTTATGAATTTCTATCCAAGTCCAACAAAAGAAAGAAGTTTGAAGATGCTGGAGAGATGTCTGGCATAAGAGTCACAGTTGTCACAATGAAGAATGAGCCTTGGCTACACCTCAGGGCTAAGAGCCTGATGTTTGTGAATGCAAGTCATTGTCCAAAGGTGTCTGTGTCTGAGTTGATCTTTTTCCATTAACAGCCAGTACAGAGAGCTGACATGACCTCACCCTGAGGCAGATGTTTCTAACTGGCAGGCACACCTGCCTTCTATCCATCGTCAGTAGCAGGATTTCGGGAGATGCTATGGTCTGAACTTTGCTAAGATGGATCCCATACAATACAGCCATGCTGTCACTACATTTCTGTCACAGAGAAAGAAACTCCATCATGAGTATTTACAAAGGATTGTCAACTGAAAATTAATTACTTGGAAAATCCCCCAGCAACGTACTGTAAACTGGCCCAGCTCTGAGCAGAGGGTCAGACCAGAATACTGCCAGTGTCCAGTCCACCCTCAGCTTGTGTTTCTGGGTTTAAAGCAGGTACCCTTTCTCAAGGGTGAGACTCGAGGGGAAAGTTTTCTGTTGTAATGTGTGTGGGATTGCTGTGTTTGATCCTTAGCAACCAAACAGATATATAACATTTATAACTCAGTGACAGATCTGTGCTGCACAGTAAGCTGCCCAGGTGGACTCAAAACTTGTCACTGATTTTTGCACTCTCTTAATCTTCCTGTTTATTCTGTGCTTCATTAAAGTCAATCTCTGCTGGACAGACTGTCACTCAGGCTAGGCCAGTCCTGCTGTCTGCACTCTCTGGGGATCACCCTTCATCCTGATAAATGGTCTATTAGGAGAGCACGTGTCAGAGAGAAACCCTTCGTGAAGCTAAATAGATTAGAGCCTCTTCCCTCTGAAAGGTCTCAGTGGAATGGGGTAGGCGTGATCGTTAAAGCGGATTTAGAATGAGAAGACACTATTCCTCAGGATAGAAATTACTTTGAGTTTACAAAGGTATGGAGTAGTTCTAGTAAATATATAGAATGAAAACCCTCAACGTTAGCACTTGCCACCAGAACAGATGCAGTGTGACGATCTGAAAGTTGCTGAACTTTCTCATGGTACCCCACTGGGAATTTAATAGATCCAGCCTTTCTCTGTGCTTTTGCAATACCTTTCTATACCTAGTGCAATTGCCAGCATGAAGCAGCTATACAAATTTAATATTCTTGCAATGCAGTTTAGCAGCTGCAGGTACATTAGGACTGGTATAATAACCAGCAAAGGGAGGGGATTTCTGGTTCTTACAGACATCCTATCCCCCAGCTATGCCATTGTGTGAGTCATTGCTGCTCTGTCCTTGACCCTCTAAACACATCATGGTAACAGCGAAGCCAAAAAATCCCTTGCAAAAGCAAAACCTGCCTTTGAAATCATCTGTTTACGAGCGTGACTTATGTGGCATCACACACCCAAATGCCTCTGGTCCATCTTCTGGTGCTGCCTTTACCTGGTACAGGTTTCCTCAGGGTGGGACATGGGGAGAGGAGAAAGGGGCTCAGGTTGCTCCTGTTTGTTTCTCTGTGGAAGCTCAGTTAATGCTCTGAGATTAGTAGATGTTTAGCAGAGGTCGCATCTGTTTTGCAGACCCTCAGAAGCAGCTTCAAGCTCTCAAAGCTGCTCTTGTTTTAAATTGCTTTTTAAATAATTTTTTTCTCCCTCACTTTCATCTTCCCTTTTTCTGCATTACTGAGTGAGGGTGAAGGGAAAATGGATTCAGAGCTGTTCCACACAGCTTTCTGTGTCCTGAGCAGCCATTTCCATTGGCAGCACAAGTCTCCATATCTCTGGTCTTGAGCTTATTCACTGCTCTGTGGATGTTTGGTGTTGAAGGGATGCCTGTGGGAAAGGAAAAGCTTGCGCAAAGAGTAGGCAGGCGAGATCTTGGTGCTTCTTTTTTGTTGCTTGAAGGAACATGCAGAAGCTCTGATTTTCACCCTTGTTGGAGCCAGTCCAACAGAAACCTCTCAGTTCTCCTGGCACCAAAGAGAGTGGCAGGTCCTCACCGGTGGCATTTGCACCAAAAATGGGGAGGGAGTGCTGCCAGAAGACTCTCTTGTGTGAAGAGTGGCTATCACTCAGGAAGAGGATAGAAAAATATTATGCTGAGGAAGTTAATTTTAAATGAATTAAAGGAAGATAAGTTCACATTTTCCAGATGAGCATCTTCCAGGAAAAAGAAATCAAATAAAATAACAAAAAAGTTATAAACGGCAAATTCAACATTAGTTTCAATGAAAGATTAAGCAAATATTGTAGACATTTTAATAATAGCAATAAAAACCTAACCTAAGTATCATAACAAGATGCATGTTGTAAACTCATGTAATCACATGCAGTTATTGTTCCTAAATTGCATCTTGCTTTTTGCAACAGTAATATATTCTCTGTCTGCCTGGGAAGATTTGGTAGACAATGGCTGCAATGATGGTACAAAAGTTGAAGGAGGTAATGTGGGGGAGTTCTGGAAGGCTCTTTTCAGCTCTCTCTTTTGTTGTCATTTATTTAAATGCAAATCTTTCAGGAAAAAAAAGTCCAAAATCTGATAAATATTCAATAGCCTTGGTGCATTCATGAATGTGAGGCCGAATTTATGGAAATGGTGAGTCATACAGAAACTTGTCCAGGGAAACGAGGCATTTCTGTTAAAGGAAGAGCAGGGTACAGCAAAACTCTTAAATTAAGCCAAGGCCTAGAGTGTATTTTCATGTCTTCTAATTGGGAATTTTAAAGATATACTATGTAGGAAAACTGTCACTTTGGTCATCTTCAGGCAGACATAGGCAACACTGCATTCAGACAGCTGTAATCAGTGCAGCTTCTGCTCTCAGGTTCAAGAAGGACAAGTGCCTGTGATAGCCCATGATGTTACTGTGAGAAAAGCAGGTGGTTACAAAGCCTGGGACCAGGTCATCACACACAACTGGAGTCACAATTGAGGGTGTAGAGGGTGGTGTCCAGGAATGTGGTTCTGCTGTGCTGTTTCAGGTTCTGGTTTGTGCCAATAGAAGAGCCCTCCCCTGTGGAGATGCAGCTAGAAAGCAGAAGTGAGAGCACTGCTAAACTCATGTCAGAAGTGGACGCGCTAACGCTGCTGGGCCGCAAACCATGGCAGGCAGTACGGCCTACCAGGAAATAGCTAGTGTAAGGGAATGGCATGCTTGGTATGTACCTGTGCCGGTTAGTGCTAGCTTGTCGTTTTGCAATGTTATTAACAAACATAGATATGGTTGTTATAGTGATTGCTGCATATAGAAGAATCTATTTTTAGTTACTGCTGAAAAGGTATAAATACTTAGCTCTGTATCAATAAAATCGGCTTCTTGCATCCAAGCAATCTGCCCCGTCCCTTCCATTGCCGACTGTCACACGACACTCCCCAGGCCAGGATCCTCTCCCAGGGCTGGACACAGTCTGATGCAAATAGGTGCCAAAGCTCATTTTCCCTTTCTTTTCCTTGCTAAATCAGTGTTTGTACTGTGACTTTCACTCCCTGGGCAATATGCACCAAAAATGTGGCCTGAGGAGACCTTCTTTTTCTCTGTCAGTCCTGAAGAGGAATATGAGAGACAGCTCCTCCACCTGAAGAACGTTATGGAATGCTATAAATATGTTAATTCTCTAATTTATTAAGGTTAAAACTTACTTGACCCATTTAAAAAATGTCACTGTTTCCAGGGTATCAACAAATAAAAGGATACCTGAAAGAGACCTACAGAAAAGCTTGGGTGTATGTCATGAATGTCATGTTATTTCATGGCTTTACATTTAAGCATCTCAGTTACTGCATCTCCTTACTCTTAGAAGATTACCAACTAGAACAGGTTCAAAACTTTGTGTAAGTGAAATCTGCAGAGCGTAAAAAGAATTCACAGTAAACATCTTTTCCTTGTAGGTAGACATGACCCAAAAATGTGGGGTTTGGTATTTGTTCTGTACTGATATTGTTATTCTTGTCTATTTGTTATGTTTCTGCCATAGTTCATTTTGAGTTCATTACAGAGCTTTGCCTTACAGTATGACATGACTAAGCTTATGCTTAGCATTATTATTATATCATTTGCTTGTAAGCTCTGCCTGGCTGTTTTATTGCTGAATTATACATTTTTAGCAATATTATTTAGAAACTAACTGTCCGCAAATGTCTAGGATTTTTTTCAGGTTTTACTCAGATCAGTTTAAACGGTTCAAATCTTAGATAAAATAAAATACAGCTTAGTAGAGCCTATAGATACAACCTTAACATTTGTTTATCACTGACTAGGACTGGCCAGAAAATTACTATTTAGGGAGAGTTTCCATACATTTTGGGATGAAAATCATCTCAATTTTTTTTTCACAGCTTCTTGAGGAAAATGGGACAAATTCTCTACCTGATGCAGTTGAGGGCATGGAAGATGGATCTTCTACATCCAAAACTACTAGCTATTTAGTATTATCTATTATTTAAGATACATCTCACTTTATAGTCTACATTTCCACATACCACTTTGAAGGCACAATTTGATTATTATTGGTTGGTTGTTTTCTTGCTTTCAGTTGAGGACAAGCTGCTATAAGGACTCAGGCTTCTGTCCTCAAGCTCAAGATGTCCAGAGAAGGATTTGTGCAGGGGGACTTCCTTCTACACCTTAGGTCTAGTCTGGCTGGACACCTTTCCCATCCTAGGTTGTGTGCAGAGTAACAGGATGCTTTGCCATGACTTGCTAAGCCACCTTGGGAGCCAGGCAAGGTGGGTATTTGCTGCCTGGAAGGCAAAGAGAGTAAGTTTTTCAAATACTGAATAGCAAAATATTGAACTTCAGAAGAAGAAAGCCCCCCCCCCCCCCCCAAAGTAAAATAAAAACATATAGTCCTTCAGGAAACTAGCCCATTGCATAACAAGCAGATAAGAATGAATTGTTCCTTTCAAGTCAGTTTTTCAAAGAGGAAAATATTTAGAAAGTACCTCTTGCAGTCTAGGTAAAAGCAATTTTGTTTTATGCAGCTGCCAGTGAAGAGTCCTGGTGCAGTGGTACTTGTAAGTCGTAATCAATAAACATGAATTATTTAGAAGACACAGGATAAAAATGAATGAGTATTAAACCAGAATTAATCCACTATATAAGCACTAAGGAATATGTATGTGTTCCTAGCAAATTGGTAGTGACATCCATTTGGAATCTCAGTTTACATGCATGAAAAAGGTATAAATGAATGTTTCATCATCTAGTTGTAAATAAATTTTAGCTAAAATGCATGAACTAACTGTTAAGGATCAAGTATCTTAAATTAGAATGTCTACAGTATATAAAAGCAGACATTCTGGCCAGATGGTGTGAGAATAAGAAGTGACTGCACTTCAAATAAATAACCAGAAATCATGTGCAATGGGGCTCACTCGAGCACCACACATTAAAACAACCTGCAAAGAAGAGATGAGGCAGTTTAGGAGAAAAGTTTGTGTGTTGGAGGGGCAATGAAAAATCTCATTTAACATAGCTACTGTGTTAGTCCCACTTTTTGCTTCTTCTGTCTGCAGAAATGAGGTCTCAACAGAGCTTTTGGATCCTGAAGAAACATGATGAGAGATATCATTCCAAACCCACTGACAGAGAAGGAAGAGTAGTAATAGTACTCACATGTAAATGAAGTGAGGCAAGGCCTGAAAAATGCTTCATGACAAGAGGAAAAATTGAGGAATTAGGAGTGTCCAAAAGAGTACTTTGTAGTACAAAGACCTGTGGGATGGGAAGAAAATATTAAACAGGTAATGGAGATGACAGAGGGTAGAGATAATTCCTCCAAAAATACTAAAATTATGTACTTGAACTACAGTTGTATCTCTCTAATATACATCTGAATAGATATGGAGTCAGGAAATGGTTATTTATAAGCTAAAGCAAAAAATCCATTGGTATTGCTTTCAAACAGATACTATCTAGAAGGCAAGCCCATGTAAAATATTTTCCAAATGAACTTGGTTAAAATTTCAGAAGTATGGGTGGTTGGGAATGAGAATTTCCAGCATATCTGATAGCAGAGGAAAAGTAGAAACTGCTCATCTTAACATATCCTGTAAAATTCTGTAGGTCACCCAGGTTCAGGTTGTGTGCCCTTATTAAAGCACCAAGAATGTTTCTGGACTAATTACAGTAAAAGTGAAGTTGTTCAACAGTGGTGTTTATCTGTTACGACAGCATAGTGATCACTGATTCTTGCATGAGTGACAGAAAGGTTAAGTTAGAGATCTTCTGAAGGAGGACTTTTTTAGCCATAGGGGACAAAAGCAGAGGAAAAAAGGACTGACAAAGGTTGTATACAAAGAAGCCTTTAATGCAGATTTGCCATAAGGCAAGATAATAGTGCTTGAGTGTTATGAACTGCAAAAACTGCATGAGCACATTATATTTTAAACACTTAATCTGTTTTACAAACTATGTACATTCTTCTGCTAAATAAGATGAATTGGGATTCAAGAAGCAGCACATCCTGACAAATCTTCTCCTAAAGGCATCCATTAATATAAATCAACAGTAGCAATTTTGTTTGATCATTTATTTGCAAGAATCATTAAGGTTTATTAGCATAATTATTCCCTGTGGGACTTCATGTCACATAAATGAAAAATGGCATTATCAATATTTAAAAGATAAGTACGTAATGTTCAGAGTACTTAAACAGTACTCTGCAGGTGGTGTCCAGCTGTAGCAAATTAGATTAGGTTTGATTTTTAAATTCTAGAGATATAACTTGAGACAAAACTAGGTTCCTTATTGTGCAAGGCATAAGCACAACACTGAACTCTGTAGTTACTTATTACTCATGTGTGTAACACTGTTATCTAATTTCAAGGAAGCAACTTGTCCTGGGATACCAAAGGGGAAGAGAATATTGCTTACTGGTGGAAATCCTTCTATAATATCACTGCTTTTCTTACTTTTAACAGTTCTATATGATGACCTGAAATTTTCCCAGTGAAACGAGACAACTTTTTCCCTCATCTCAGTGGAGACATGGAGAAGGGCCTTGCTTTCCTGCAGGAGCTCTGAAACCAAAATCAGCTGGTTTCTCTGTAGTAACACTGTGATCATCTCAGTACTACCCATGAGGCTTGGCTTACAGGAGCACTTTTTGAAACAGACACAGGGACTGATGCATAGCAAAGCCTGTGGGTAACACTGTGGCGGGGACATTTCGTGGACAGAGATCTGTGGGTTTTGTCTGGCCCACAGCAATGCAGAGCCAATTCACCGCTTCCATGAGGAATTTTTGTTGGAGCACAAAATTGCTGTTTTGTCAGCAGCAAAATGTATTGGTAACCACTGTGTACTCTTCTCCTCTCTAAAAGCTCTTGAATAAAACATCAATGATTTTACTAAACATGCCCCAGGATTCCTCCAGACATATCCCTGTGTGGGGCAGGGAAGCAGAGCCTGCACCAGCCTGGGGCTCATCACAAGGCTCTGCCAAGGCTGCTGGGCAGGAGGAAGAGCCAGTGTAAGAGATGGATGCAGGCAGCAGAATGACTTTCACCTTGCTCTCTGACCTTTTGGGACTGATGTTTGTTTTCTGTTACTGCCCTTCAGTTGCCCTCTCCATTGGTTGACTTGAGGTTATGGCTACGGATTAGTTTGTTTAATACTCTGTTGTTTGCAAATGACATCTTTTTTCTTAGTATTCTGCTCTTTGCTAAGCTCCCCTTTGGAGCTCCTCAGTTTTTTAATTATTCACAAAAGCTGAACTGAACTCTTTGGAATTAATTGTGTTTGGTGGTATCTTGCAGGAATGAAAGGGGTTCTGCTTTCTTCTAAGTACATTTCTTGGTGCTTTCAAGTCTGCACTCAAGTTAGAACACATGTCAGCACCTGGACTTGGTGCTTCCCAGGAAATAGGCAGTCCCCAGGAAGAATATGCCATCTCACCCTTTTGCTTGGTGTGTACTTTTTTATGGGTGCTGCTATAGGAAGAGTAGTAAAGCTTAGTACTTAACAGTTTATTTCTCAATATGTCATTCACCTTAGGAAATCATAAATCTTCCTTCCAGAAGTGTATGTTCTGATGGCATTGCATACAAAATACTGAAAAGGAAACTCTGATCTGCTCAGTGCTTAATGACAGCCAAAATCTGCTGGGGGGATGATGATCACTGCATGGAGGCCATGTCTGGTTTTAGTTTTCCCTCTGCCCATTCAGTTGGGCACTTTTGCAGACAAGCTTGCAGGCTGGTTACTCAAATGCCTCCTCTGCACCCCACACAGAAAAGAAGGATAGACTAGAATAGGAAAAAATCTAATCTTTCTTTCAAACTAAAAGCTACAAATGAAGCTTGTTGTCTTGAAGGACACTTCTGACAAACACTTGTATCAGAGGTCCCATGTCAAAGTCTCAGTAAATATATACCTTTTAAAAACCTTTTACAAACAGTACTTTCATGCTCATAAACATCCAGATTCTCTACTAAAAATCTTCTCCATTCACTTTCCTAAGTAAGGACTCGGTCCTTTTGCTTGAATTTACGATCTCTGTTCTCTTTCATTGGTTATGATAGGTAAGTGGATAAAGGTCTTGCTGCAAAAAACCAAAGTGTCATTATAGCAATGTTTTACAACATTCTTTATAGAAGAACTATATTGCTGTACCTAGACCAGGTGTTTAAAAAAAATTCATAGAGGTGAAGCAGAAAGCCTGGTATTCTCAGCAGAAAGCACTTGCGTGCTCCCCAGTGTTTGCTAGTTGAATTAGAAGAAGCACGGCGGATGTGGCTCTCTAATTGGGTTCAAATCACTGAATGCTGGCAAAGTGGTGCCAAACTCACAGGAAAAGAAAACTGAGTTCTACAACTAAATACTTACTAAACCCACATTTGTCACATCAGAAACAGAGGTATTTTTGTTGAACACATTAGAAGCACTGAGTATTTTTGTTCCTTGTAATATTTTTGTTTATTGTCCATAATGTCATGAGTAAAAGATTGCTTCTGCCTACTGCTGCTATGGGACGTGTTTTCCCTACTACTGCAGTATAATTTTAAAAAAAAAAAAAATTAGTACTAAGACTTTGTTGACAGTGATAGCCCCTTAGCTCCTAAATCTGCTATCCCATCCATCACTAATCTCAAACAATGCAAGCATTAGTTTCTCTGTGACTTATCTGGGTCCTTAGTAGATCAATAGCACAGCTCAGATGTTTCAGACTCTTCCCTGTTAATTTGCATTTATCTTTTCATCCAAAGAAGGTAAACTACCTCACAGAGAAGCTGTGTTATCCCCAATAGTGGTTTATAATGTTGCCAAGTCAGCATGACCCACATATCTCAGCTGGAATGCATTTGTCACTGTCTCATGTTATGATTATCTGGTAAAATGCCCTAGAAAAGAGGTAAACTTGCAAAATGGCTTCACCGTTTTCATTTAATGACCTTTTCTGCCGTGTGTTCCTCCATCACCTTCAACTGAAACTGCTAAATAAAGGGAACTTACTTTTTCCCTTTAATGCTCCATTTCATCATTTTTACCATTAGCTTTCCTCAGCAGTCTTCACTTCTGCTGTCAGGAGTTCATCAGTGGGTGCTGATACTGAATTTAAGAACTGACTCATTTATTAAGATGCTGTGTCAACCCTGAGATAGGACTGCTGAGTTTAACTCTACATTTGTACAATTGGCTGCTGATTACCTAAAGCTTTTCAGGCTCTAGGAGGGTTTAATGCTCTTAGGAAAAAGGAATGAGAATCAGGTCACTGACCTGTAGCTGTATCCAGGCTGCTGCAAGAAGAAATGCTCTACAGAACAAGAGTTTGATTGCAATTATGCAGCAGGGACTCATTCCTTTCCATATTATAGGAAGGTAGATATTTCATTTATCTGGTTTTCTAAAAACTTCATAAGCTATGTAATGAAAGAAAACTGAAATATAAACACACTGGATTTCTAAGAAGTCTGACCCAGCGGGTTGCTAAAACAGTGCGTTTTTATTCTTCTTCAGAAGAGCAGAGCAACTCTGCCTGGACTGAACTCTGCTCTGTATGTGTGAAATTTGTAGGTCTTTAACTGAGAAATTAATCAGTGCTATCAAGGAGCTCTGCTTTTGACATGAGGAGAAGGTAGGTCTGTTTTCATCACAGTGCTTGATTTCTTCCCAAATAGGAAGGTACGAGGGAGGCCCCTCCAGGGAGGGGGGTCACTTGCTGTGACTGCACAGCTGGGAAGAGGAGCAGCAAAAACAGGTGCTTGCCTCTCAGGTGGAGGAGGAGCACCCAACTGAGATGACCTTGATGAGGAGAACAGGATGTGCTAAGAGGGCCTGGCACAGAAGTGCTTGGCCAGGTGCAGGTGTGTGGAGAGCCAACAGGGAGATGCAGCCAGTGCCGGAGAGCAGCAATGGTTGCAAACTGAAAAAGGGGAACTTCTGGCTGGATGTAAGGGAGGGAACAACAACAAAAAAAATTAAGATTCCCAAGCTTTAGGACCAGGAGTCTGCAGTTCCTGGGGGTGCTCTCAAGAAGAGATGAAGCCAGTAGTCGCATCTAAATTGAGGGAAACAATTGTTTTCCATCTCTTATGTACTCCATTTAATGGAAGAACAAGGCAAGGGCGTATTGGGTATTTCTGTGGAGTTTATGGGTTATTTTCCCCTCCTGGTTCTCTATGTGGGGTGACTATGTGCTGAAAGGTTACTTACCTTCTTTTGGAAATCTGCAGGCACAGAACGTTTACTGAGCTGTCCCTGTGGCTTAACTTATGTTGGGGAAAACAATCAGGGCATTAAAGGTAAGAGTTTCTGAGCACAAACTGCCATAAGGTATTGAGGATAAAGGAATTCTCTGGTTGCATTTTTTTTCTTCTTTGTATTTTAAGCACACTTTAGCAGATGTGAAATGTATAGGAAATAAAAGAATAGTGAGGTTCCAAGGACTGGAAACCTCAAAATATTTTCCCATTGGGAATCTTTCAGGATATTAGTCCTGTGGTCTCTTCTGTGAAAGATACGCTGCTAGCAAATAGTTTACATGCAAATACAAGCCACCTCTTAATTTTAAAAATAACTTTGTGAACTGACTCATTGGTCTCTGATATGTATTTTGTTCAAGCATTTTTACTCCCACTTTCCTGAGTACCTTGCTGTCCTGGAGACTGACTCAAGGTGCTGTCCTTTTAGAGGGCTGCTGTTCCAAAATGAGGGTGTCACGTGAGCAAAGATGACATTTTACGTCTCAAGGTTATTTGCTCTTATTTCCTAAAATGAAGGGCAGGGACTTGATTTTGTTCTTTTGTTTGGTAAGAAAGAAAATTCCATTTATTTCCAGTGAGGCTCATATCTGTTTACTGAGGAGAAGGGGCAGCAAAAGTACCTTTTTGCACCTTTATCCTCCCAGCCCTGCCACCTCCAAACCTTGAGTACTAAAAGTCACTGCTGTGCCAGAGTAGTTAAAAGATTCCTTCTTTCTAAGTCAATGCTTTGGAATCATTGGATGACTGGGGAATGGGGGGTGGGGTGGGGGTGGTGTTGACATTTATTTGTTTCCTTGCCTAATGGTGAAGAAAGTGATTTTTTTAATGTTTGGGGTGTTTTGGTTTTTTGTTTTTTGTTTTGTTTTGTTGGGTGGTTTTTTTTGCTTGTTCTTTTGTTTTTTTATAAGAGAAGTATAGTGGTAGCACCACTTGCAAAGAAGAACTAGGGAAAGTTTATGATCTTTTTCTGTCTCATCTCTTTCTGCTTGTATCCTTTTAAAGACATGGTCTCCTGTAGTTTATTCCTCCCTTCCCCAAGCATTGTGGGAAAACACTTTTCTTATTAAGAGGACACAGAATAACCAAAGCTCCAGAAAGAATTCCACCATTGTGGGAAAATTTCTAAACGATTTAAAATAGTATTTTCATCCCAAAAATATATAGATATAGACACATCTAGCACTGCATCAGTAGAAACAAGCAGACTTAACCTAATTCTTTACCTTCTCTTAAGCTTTATTAATTTTAATTAATTTTATAAAGTAGGTGACATTAATGAGTTTGAAATACTGCTTTAAATAAGCTTAAATGTCTTTAGTTTTACTTAACTGTGTAGGAAGGAACGTAAAGGCGAGGAAAGTGGGTAGGCTGACTTTGGGGAATTGGGTGCCCCAAGGTTGATTTCCTTCCTGGAGCAGAGTCATCCGGCCAAACTCTGGAGGGAGCAGTTGTGGTCTGTGTAAGGTCTCTTTCTGGAATATTAAAGGCTGGGTTTTCTTGAATAAAGCATACTCTGTACCATGTACCCTTACCAGAATCATGTAGAGTCATCTGTTTTGGTGATGTTCATGTTCTGTCTGTTGTGTTCTGCCCTGTGCCTCTATCTCCCACACCCGTTGGGGATCCATCGTCATAGCTATGAAGGAGAGAAATTCTTAATTAAACGCTGCCACCTGGGGTTTGTGTTTAGAGGTGAATCAAGTGCATTAATTCAAAGTCACTACTCAAGAAATGCTTTTAAATAGCAACTTTCAAAGGTCCCCCTCGCCATGACGTCCCGCGGCCCTGGCCCCGCCTGCTCCAGGGGTCACGTGCCAGGGTCGGGTCGCCATCTCGGCCAATCAGCGGGGGCAATTTCCCCAGACGCGAAATCGCGCCCTGCGGGCCGGCGGCGCCACGCGTTGCCACGGCAACGGCCGGCAGGATGGTGAGGGGGAGCGGGACCGTGAGGGGAGCGGGATCGGGGGCGGCATGGGGAGCGGGACCGTGAGGAGAGCGGGATCGGGGGCGGCATGGGGAGCGGGACCGTGAGGGGAACGGGATCGGGGGCGGCATGGGGAGCGGAACCGTGAGGGGAACGGGATCGGGGGCGGCATGGGGAGCGGGACCGGTGGGGGGGGGAGCGGGATCGGGGGCGGCATGGGGAGCGGGACCGTGAGGAGAGCGGGATCGGGGGCGGCATGGGGAGCGGGACCGTGAGGAGAGCGAGGTGGGGAGCGACATGGAGAGCGGAACCGTGACGGGAGTGGGACCGGTGGGGGGAGAGCGGGATCAGGGACGGCATGGGGAGCGGGGGCGGGTCCCTGCGGCTGTCCTGCGCCACCGCTTCTCCCTTGTCGCCCGCAGGCGTCCGAGGAGCGGGACTGGGGCAGACGGGCTGCCCGGCTGCGGGCCGAGCTGGAGCGGGAGCGGCGGCTGGATCAGGCGCTGCGGGCGGTAAGAGCTGCGGGAGCGGCCGCGCTCGAGGGGGGTGGGAAGGCCAAGGAGAGGTGTTCGTCTGGCTTTACGTTTGCCCGTCAAAACCTTTCCCCAGTAACAAACATTTACTAACTTGTATAGTCTTGCTGACTGCACAGTCTCCTTGCCTTCTTCCAAATGTGCGTGTGCGAGAGTTGGTAAGGAAATTGTTCTGATCAGGCAGAAGAGAACAGAAAGCAGAGAGCACTGCAGCTGGAGCGAGAGCAAAAGCTGGCGGCTGAGCTGGCGAGGCGGGACCTCGAGAAAATGAAAGATGAGAAGATAAGGCAACAAGTCAGAGCAAACAGGTAATTCAGACATTTCCCAGCTATATCAAATTGGCTGCTTGTTATCATGATTTGGGAAAGTTGTAGAAGGAGTGGAGAGGACTCAGACCTGGAAGGAAAAGTTAGTTTGAGGTCCAGGTATAATAAAAAGTTAGTTTTAAGCAAATTTTGTCTATAAAAGATGTTGATCCACAGAATTTTCATTTTGAGGATATGTATATGTACATTTAGGCATATCCATGAGCATACATATGTATGTATGTGTACCTGTGCTTATATAGTTAGAAGTCAAGTATGCAGAACTGTTGATAGCACATGTAGGAATATAGGTAACTCTTGTTTTTAAGTGGATTTTTTTTCTTTGTTTGCCCTTTAGCTAAAGCAGTACTTTTCATCAGGGTTGCCTCGATGAAAAATATTCTGTTTAAATAGTGATGGAAACTTAATTTTTTCCCCTAGATACCTACCCCCTTGTAATAGGATAATTTTTTTCCCCCTCCAGTCTTGAACTTCGAGAGTTAGAAAGAAAGCTGAAATCTGCTTATATGAATAAAGAACGAGCTGCACAGATTGCTGAAAAAAAAGCTATATACGATGAGAAAATGGTAATTAGTGCTTCCCAGCACCTGAGTCCTGTAACTCTTTGTATGGATTGTGCAGAAGATTTTTCCTTTGACGTTTTTCATCTAAAATATTGTTCAGGCATTCAGTGTTATTGAAAATATATTTTGTGTTATGAAGGATTAATTAACCAGTAATAACTAGATGTAAGAAAAAGGTTTACTTTGCCATTGCAATTGAAGGAGTAGTGAATTAGCTGTATGACTGGTTATAGTTGTTATTTTACTGGTTTTGTAACATTTATCTGAGTAAAAACTATGATACCCTTTGTACAGTAAGTTTTTACAGTGGTGAATCTGTATCTCAGAGTCTGGTTGTTGAAAACAATGTTACTATTGTTAAACAGTGATCTGGGTAACTTCAGAAAGACTTGCAAATTTGTATTTATGTATAAAATAATATTGGTGATCAGGCAGATGCTTCTGATTATGTTAATGCTCTATACAGAGTTCAATGCAGGCAGCTGCTGTACAGCAGTGTGCTCGTTGAGGGTGTTCTCTGTAGCCCAGCTTCATTCCAGTCACTGTGCTGATGTAAGTCCCACCTGTGCTCAATGCTTTGTCCCTTAAGTACTTTTAGTGCTCCTCAAGTTGGTTAAATCTTGAGGGTGCCCTTCAAGGGTTCTACTGACTGGATTAAGCTATTAAGCATGTTAAGGTTCTATATTTATAGACTGAGATGGAAGACATTCCTTTCTGGTAATGCAGCATAATTCCTTTTCATACTGTGCATTTTTTCATTACAAGTTGTAGTACAGGGAATGAAAAGAAATCTTGTGTTGCCTTTTTCCCCCCTAGAAATGGGAGGATGAAGTAGCCCAAGAGATGAAGGAAGAGTACAACAGGTTTCTGAAAGAAGAAATGTCTGCAGAACTGAGGCGAAACCAGGAGAAGAAAATGTACCATCAAGAACTGGACAAGCAGGTTGAGGAACAAGAGAAGAAGAAGCAAGAGGCTTATGAAGAGTTTCTAAGAGAGAAACTCATGATTGATGAAATTGTAAAAAAGATCTATGAAGAAGACCAAATGTTAGTTATTTTGAATTTTTATTATTTATTAATTTAAAACATAACTCATACAATTCTGCACAGAAAGCTGATTTGTATGCACCTATTCCATATAGAGTAAGGCCCATTTTAGTTTTCCTTGGTCACATTTTACTAATAAGAGACTGACTTGCATGAATTTTCCTGTTGAAACATCAGAATGTCCCAGTCAGTCTCGTGTCCTTGTTCCTCAAATATGAAATCCAGCTTTATTTGCAGGAGGGCTTCCAGTGGGCCCATCATGCTGGACATGACAGCATATTACATATTTCTGCCTTGCCTTGTGTCCCTGCCTTGCCACCAGATGCTTTGTTTGCATGTCTTAGGAACAGGGAAGGAGGTTTCTCAGGGCAGGGTATTGGCAGGGGGGGGGAGAGTTTTGTGTAAATAAAAAGTTTAGGAGTTGTGGTGCCATTTGGCTTTCTTTTCTTCTCTTTGATGGGGCATAAAATGCAGCAGCAGCGAGTAATTTTGTGTACAGTCTGTCCTCTGGAAAGGTGTTAGATATGAGATTCCCTTCTTCAGGCAATTCATTACTAACTATTTTCAATTTAGCTATCTAGTTTTTAGCCGAATGGTTAAGGAAAGTAATTTAAATGTTAGTTTCTGGAATATATTGTTAATGGCGAGCATCTGGTTGATTTAACGTTACTCTGCAGTATGTTAAATGACTATTCGAACTCTTTTTTTCCATCTTCTACAGGGAAAAACAACGGAAGTTAGATAAAATAAAAGAAACTCAGACATATATTGAAGAGTTTATAAAAGAACAAGCTATCTGGAGGAAAAGGAAACAGGAAGAGATGGAAGAAGAAAATAGGAAAATTATGGAGTTTGCCAACATGCAACAACAAAGAGAAGATGATTGGATGGCTAAAGTTCGAGACACTGAGGAAAAAAAACAGAGAGTTCAAAACATGGTATCAAAAATTGAAATTGTAGAAAAAATTGTTGTATGTTTTTGTCTTTCATTTAGAAACCTTTCCTTTTTGTTATAGGTTGCCAAGACCATGGAAAGAGAAGAACAGAGGCGTAAAGAACAGGAACAAATCCGCCAAGATCTGTATCTGGAAAAACAAGAAGAGATGGAAAGGAAGAAGGAGATGGTAAGTGCTGGCAGGTACATGAAGGGGTTTTTTTACACACTTTGGATATCTAAGTCTGCAGTGTTATTTGTGACTTTGGGATGTGTTTGAGGGACGCCTTGAGCCCTTTTTGGACTGTGAGCTATCTCAAAGCAAAAGGCTTAATTCTGATACGGTTTTAAGAGTCTTAAATGAATTTGAATTGTTTCCAATTCTGTTCTAGCACAAAGTATTTATTTTCAACTCTATTTCCTGAATGTTCTCAGTCAGACAGGCAGTTTGTACATTAGCTTAGGTTTTGGAGGGAAAAATTTGTACTTTGAGTTTCCTTTTCCATTCCTAATGAATTTGTTTTAATTTCAACCAGGAAGACAAGTGAAGGTTTTGAATACCCTTATGGCCCCATTTATACATTTACTTATCGTGTGAAGGAGAATACCAGTAACTTGGAAGTTTAGATTTTAGCAAAGTAGTATAATTATCTGTTTTTCTTCTGCATATCCATTTCCTATGTGCCTGGCCACAATCTGTCTTACCTTGCTGTGGGTGAAAAACAAAACGTAACATAGGTTGAGATACCAAACACTGCTATTTTTAGAGTGTTGTTCAAGATGACTGTCTTGTTTCCCTTCATCATAGTGGGGGGAAAAAAATCTCCTTTTGTTTTGGACTTAATTTTCAGAATCATGTGGTATTTGCCAAGCTGATTAATACTGGAGAGCACTGTCAGATATGGAATGTTTGCTCCAGTTAGTTATGCTAGAAGTTAAGAACTACAGTAAATTTATTCCAAGATGAATGGAGTAGATTGGCTGCTGCTGCTCAGAATTTTTCAATGTTCAGTAATACTGCATTTTATTTAATTCCCTTTTAGGCAGAAATTGAAAAGAGAATAAGGCAGCGCCTAGACTTAAGGCAAACATATGAAGAGCAAGTTGCTCTGAAGGCAGCAGCACAACAAGCTATGAGAGAAGAGGAGGAAGCCCTCCGGCAGCAGATTTTGGCCAAGTTTGCTGAGGACGATCGCATTGAGCAGCTGAACGCGCAGAAACGGAGAATGAAACAGCTTGAACACAAAATGGCCGTGGAGAAAATTCTCGAGGACCGTCGCAAACAGTGTATAGCAGAAAAAGTAAGAGTTTCACATGCACCTTTGGTTTGAGCAGAGTGTTTAATGTGGGAATACTTGTGCTATCCTAAGGGACAATGCTGGTGTTGCTAGGGAAAGGTGATGGGAATTGCAGGGGGGGAAGCAGGACTTTGTTTTGGTTTCTGACAAGAGAAAAGTAATTTTAGAGCTAACTGTTTCTTGTTGCTCAAGAGGCTGGGGTCAACACCATCCCTGGCCCACTGCGTAGCTGATGTGCTGTGCAAATACCTCTTCAGGAGCCATGAGATCAGCAACACAACTGCTGTCCAGGTCCACATCCCTGGTCAGCTGCACTGATAATGATGTGTGAGGAGTCTTTAGATTAAGTCTCTTGAATTGAGATCTGAGGAAGAAAAGGTGTAAGCTGAAAGCAAGACACAGAATCCCATACTGCTGTTTTCATAACTGTTTATAGGGTATAAATCACCTGTGTAATGTGAATTGCAATTTCCAGTCATCAATGTGAGAATTCATACCTATTGCACCTTTTCCTGGATTAGAGCAGTAGGACAGGAACAGACTAACTTGTCTGAGAGCCAAAAAGCCACCAGAACTGAACATTGCCTGCCTTCAAAATGGCTTCTGACACCAAACACTTGGACAGCAGACTCATCCCATGACTTGCCATTCAGTTTTCTGTTTTATCTAGATGAGATTGTTTTCCAGTTGCCAAACAGGTATTGTTTAAACAGTGCTTTGTGGGGTTTTTTTACATACACTTTCCATTCTTTTCAAGAGAATTTCCTGTGACCAGGAATTAGTAAGTGGAAGTTCAAAATTTACTCCACTAAAATTTTTGTCTTTATGCTGTGGTGGATAGTGGTGGAAACAAATGTTCACAAGAGCTGAAACAGAACTTGGGAAAACTTGTTTATTGTAGGAGCGTGAACTTGAAGAAAGAGAGTTAGAGAAGAGGAGACAAGCAAGTATCCGTGCAATTATTGAAGAAGAGAGACAGAAACTCTTGAAAGAGCATGCATGGAAACTGCTGGGTTATCTTCCTCGAGTAAGTGAGTTGTATTTTAAACACCTTTAATATCTGTCCTGTAAATTGATATTCTCTTGGATAGTTCAAGGTGAAGTTACAGAACTGTGCGAGTTCCTGGAGTCAGTGGATGTCCTTATTGTGTTAGCTCACTCGCACTCACCTCTTCCTTTTTCTTTTGAGGTGAGACACATTTACAGTACTGCTCTTTCTGCGGAGGGGCGTTGGGCTCTCTGGCACTATTGATGCCTTGTACAGAACTCGCTGAAAGCTTCCACAGCATTTTGCACATCCAGTGTTTGAAATATGGAACGTGAGTTCTACAGCAGGGCTTCTCTAGCTAGAAAAGGGTCCACCACATCTTAAAACCTGTTTCCACCAAATTTCTCAGCTGGGGTTTTGGCAGCAATTTCTTGCAACTCTGGCTTGTCTGCCAAATATTCCATAACTGGGGATTCTGCAGCAGTGCAACGAACTGCAGCATTTACAGAAGCATTTCCAAGCTTGCTCTGTTCGTCTCTGTATTTTTAAAAGTTAAAAAGATGGAAGCAGTTATTGCAATAGGAATAAACTACAATTTCTTTCGTATTGTGCTTCATAATTGGGAAGATCTCCTAATAGTACACAAATAAACAGAGAGCTGCCTTAGGGATGTAAAAAGGCAGTTACAGTAGGGAGGGAGCTATCCAGCTGGTTAAAGAAATTCTGCAATACTGGAAAACATTAAGTAGAGCAGAGTTTCATTTTTATTCAAATATTAATACAATTATTGGTGCAGGAATTTGTAACACTTGCAGCGAGTTGTTATCTAATGCAGATTTCATTAAAGGATAACTCATAGTGACAACATTTTGTATACTTCTCTGGTTTGAATTTGCTGCTGCAGGAAGCCTTGGCAATTTCAATGTCCAAGGCTCACATATGTGCCATGTATGATGCTCTACTTTTCTGTTCTCTGCTTCAACACTGTGTCTGAGTTGGGTGCTCCTACATCACATTACTTCACTGAAAATGGTTAAATAGCAAAGTGCTACCAAATCCAAAACTTTCCAATATAAATGCAGTTTGTAACTTTTTCCTCTTTTTTAAATGCTGCAAGGTATGTTCTGTGGGTCATACATATTTTTAGCTGTAAAATTACTTTAGAAATTTAGATTTCCAGGTGCCCCACTTCTCAAAAACATAGTTTTTGATTAAGTTGTCCTGCATTACTTGATTTCCCAAGTTATTTCTTTGTATGAGCTAATACCAACACAGGTAGAGGTGGAGACAGAACCCCAGCCCAGCCAGGGCCTCTTTTCACTGCAGTTGCATGATTTTACTAAACCTGCTCCTGTGCTGTACTGACTGCAGTCACTCAGTGAGCAGTCACTCCTGTGAGCAAGAGAACGCAGCTAAATGTTGTCTTTTGGCAAAACAAAAAGGGTCTCTGGGTTAGCACCAATTTGTAACTCATCTGCTCAGGTTTTGTGATGGTTTTCAGGCTTGATTTTCAGGTTTGTTTTGAAGGTAACATAACAGTATTATGGATACCATTATGGATGCAGTATTTGCTTCCATGGAAAATTTCAGAGATCCATAGTAATCTCTCTACTTTGTTTTACCTTCTGATGTGTGTTTCTTTCCTATTAATGCAGGGAATACTCAAAGACGAAAATGACATTAACATGCTTGGAGAAGATTTCAGGTTGGCGTACCAACAGAGAAGAGGTAATGAACTTCCAGAAGAGAGCTGAACCTTCCCCCAGCTCAGCTCCTGCTTTTACCACTAGGTGTCAGCTGCTTCCCATTGAAAACTTCCATTTGCTGTTAACAGTGAGGAATTCCTCTTTAGCAGCATTAAAAGCCGTGCTTTTAAAACCGAAGTTCTAAACTGTGATGAGCAGTTAGTTTTACATAAGTGTGTGCTCCACTTGCATTTTTCACAAATAAACTGTTCTGGAGTTCTCAATTATTCTCCGTTAGTCATGTAGCAATGTTAGAAATGTTTTCTTCAGCAACACAGCAGAAACCTAAGCTCGCGTGTGTATTCCAGTCTGGACTAAAGGATTCTCCTAACGCACTGCTTCTGGGAAGATGTGGCTGTCCTGACATTACACTACTACAGTCCTCATCCAAATGTAGTGTCTTATCTCCATGAGGTAGGTCTGAGGTACTTCACTGGCAGGTTCTAAGCAGAGATGTTGTTCCATTCTGAGGTCAGAACCACTGTTTATACCTTTCTTTCAGTGCATAAACTGACTAATTTTTATCCCGTGTTCTTTTTCACTTACTCTGAGGCAGGACTCCGTTGCGATAGCTGAGGTCTGGCAGAAGTTCCTGCAAGCAGCACAGGCTTGTATTGCTCCTGTTCATTAATGTATGCACGACAGGCTCAGCTCATCTACCCTGAATCTGTTTTCTAGTTATTGATTACAATGTAGAGCACCTGTGAATGTGGAGTCATCACTCCTGCCTGTATCCCAAAGCAGCAGCTGATGGCCAGGGAAAGGTTTAATATTTTCACCTTGACTGAAGGAACACTTTTACACAATACAGCTCTATGGGACTGTGGAGGCAAGTCTCATGTATAGTTATGCCAGCCAGGGGCTAAGATGTAATGGCTAAAACAAGTTATGGTCGTTTCTATAAAAGAGCTGTTGGTGCTTAAATTAGATGCCAGACCAGCTAGCTTTGAGGGGAGATCTGTTACACAGAACAGACAAGGCCAATTTTCCAACCATGTGTTTTAAAAAGGACATGACATTTTCTTCTCAACTGGATCACTGGTTAATTTATTTCTGTTGCAACAAGGAATTTTCTGAGACTAAATCCTGACTTCCTTAGACTGAATATTACCATAGGTAAGGTACAGTTTTAAATGCTAAAACAGAGCAAACTGATAACCAAGTTCACTTGTTGGAATATTCTTTGCATGGTCTGAGCTTCTCTGCTCCTTACAGAATGGGCAGTTTGGCCTGGCAATGAAGTAGAAATTTGTATTTCATATGACATTACAACACAAGCTATCAGGCTTACAAAAGTTAAACAATTTAAACATAAGTAAAATCAACAAAATCAATTCAGTGGGATATACAGTTATTAACTATTAACAAGGACTCATATACAATCTCAAAATAATGTACTGTCTGACTCCTCTTTCGAACAGGAGTTGTTATTTAATGGGATCAATAATTTCCCCATTCAAGAGCTTTCATGAATTCCTCTTCGGTAAAAGAAAGCATCTTGGCAGCTTCAATGTGCATCTGGAAAAAAAAAAAAAGAGCAGAAGGTAAAATAGTGTGAATGACCAATACAAAATCCTGGATAACTGGGATATTTTATGTGTTTTAATGAAGCACAGAAATTCCTGAAAATCTGACAACTCTTGTCACTTCTGAAGAACACATGTAAGAAAACTGGTCCACGTTCTTTCAAGCTGATCAATATACAATTTAACATTAAAGCTATTACAAAGCAAATCATCCTACTCCTGATATTTAATGTCTTCAGGGAATTTTTTCCCTCTATCATTCTTCAGGCTCTGTCTGCTCTGTGCATCTGAACCTGCCACACAAATACTACACAAATAGCCTAAATAAGGTTTTTCTAATTCATTCAACAAAAGGCCTGTTTGAAGCAGACTTGAAGTCCTTCCACTGATTGTGAGTATCGATCACATGTGAGCTTCAGCTGCCCTTCCCCAGCACCTTTGGCCAGAAGCTGCAAGGCACAGGGTTAGCCCCAGTCTCATCCACGTTCCTCCAGTCACAGTCTCTTCAGAAAGGACAATTCACAGCATCCTTCATCTGTGAGTAACACTTTTTGTAAGAAAAGTTAAGTGGCTTTCTTTCCTATCTGCAGTTCTGATACAGCATTTGTAATTGTTTAAAAATGTATTTAATGCAGTTTGTGACACTTGTCTGAGACCATGGGTTTGGTTCCCAGTTAGAACAGAACAGAAATGCTGCTCTGTGACACCCATTTCAGTGAATTCACGTTCCAGAGGACAATGAGCTACCTCATCTATAAGAACATATTTTGAGTGAATGCTGTGTAGCTTTAATTCTCAAAATAAACTTGCAGAGCTAGAAGGGCCAGCCAAAGGCTGAGCTAGTACTGCTGCTGTTAGATGAGTCCCCAGGATCTACTCTGCATCCTGTTACTGCCAGAAAAATTCTCTTGCACTGGAAATGCACAAGCAGCCCTGGTTCCTTTTATTCCATGTACCTGTCCTCCTTTGCCCTGTGTTGGGGAAGTATTCCAGATTCAAGGGTGTAGTTTCATATTGCAATTCCCAGTTCTTAGGATAAATGTGTGTATTTCGCTCCCTGAAGTTGCCACTTCATACAGAACTATTCTTCCTCTAGGGGCTCAACAGCTTCGGAAGTGTTTACTAAATGTCTGGTGATCACTGAGTACTCAAAGAGTAAATAAAATGTTCTACTTTCTTATCTCTAAGGCTGGCCTTTCTTAAAAGGGGTTCTGTTTAACAAGCCACCATACATTGCTTGCTTTAGCTGTCTTACAGCTTTGGTTTGAGAGTGTAAGAAATGCACTGACTCCATCACAAAATGAATTCCATGAGATTCAGCAGAGTAAGAAATTGGAGGTGACCCAGTCTGTTAAGGTCCTGTCCAGACAGCTATGCAGCCCATAGCTCTCCATGTCTCATGCAGCCTCAGAATGAAAACTGATAGAAATGGCTGCACACATCCCAAGTTTTTAAGTGAAAGCTGTGATGGAACTAGTAAGTGGAAAATTGTTCAATTTGGGCAACATCTCTTAGTATACTTTCCTCTCATTTTAATTTCCTTCCATGTAAACTCACAGTTTTCAATATTACTTTATTGGACAACAGACACATTTAGCTAGAGGTTGTTAACTGAACTACACCCATACACTGCTTCTTACCTTTTGTCTCTTCAAAATATCAATTAACTTTAACTGCTTTTTAAAACCTGTAATTAGCTCTCCTTTTTGTTTCTGCAGTTTCTTGTTTTCTGATTTTAAGTCTTCAATCGTTTTGAGTTCTTGGTTAACTACATCCTACCAAGGGAAGAAAAAGAGAAATGTATTAATTATGAAAGTGGTGCTTTAATCAATGAAACCTGGCATTACATAAGAAAATGACAAACAGTAGCCACACATGACACTTCTGAAAAGAAATGGGATTAATCAAAATACTCCCACATCAAAGCTTAAAAAAGAAAAGAAAATCTTGGCAGTAAGAGCTGTGGTTTGCCTTTGTATGTATTAGGTATGTATGTGTACTTCTCTCTCTTTCTAAATATGTCTCATTTTCACACAAATGAGAAAAATCAGAAAGGCTTTAACTTCATTCTGTACATTTCCTCCTCCTGCAGAGGTTGCAGTAGTGTCAGCTAAGATAACTTATTGGGCCTTTTGTGATTTGTTCCAAGTTAATTTTGGGGCTGCCTATAAGAGATATGATGCTTCCAAAGCCCATCAAGCTTTTTGTCTCATTCTAGCATTACTGAGTGATTACAGACTGGAATTTCTTTTCCTAAGCCACAGTACCTTGTTGCTTTGCTTCAGTTTATTAAGCTCCACTTTATACTTCTCCACTTCTTCCAAGGCCCTGTTTAAACGAACCTCTGTTGCACTCTGAGTGGCTGCAGCCTGCTTTTGGGCACGCTTTAGATTCTCCAATTCCTATTTAAGAAAGGACAAACCCAATAAAAACATCATGATATTAATGGTGTTTTAATGAATCCTGTATCAACAACACACTTACAAAAAGGCTCACCCTTGAAAGCTGAAGTCTGTGAACTTCTTTGGCCTGCAGATAGAATCTGTCTCAAAGACAATTCTACTGTTAAAACATCCCCTTCTCCTTTGAAATCTTGAAAAAAGATCTTTCTCATCTTTATTTTTTTTTAAGCTTCTCTTGGAATAATTGTAAGACCACAGGACTGACTGAAAAACCTTGTATGATCAGTCAGAAAAAGAGAAAAAAAATCACTGTGTCCACTCTGGGGCAGATTTTGGAATGGTGGCTCATGTTCCCAGCTGCTTCTTCCCACCTGTTCCTTTCACCTCTTTGCCCCAGAGATTACTACATGCAATTACCACCAAGAAGTTAAAGCAGCCTACTGAAGATGGCTGAGGGTAGTAACTATTTCATCTGGCAGAAAATAGTTCATCAAGTGTTATGGCACCAATCAAAACAGTTGTCTCTTGACTCTGCTGACAGTATTTCATAGTGCTGTAAGTGGGGAAATGAGAGAAAGAGACCAAGTTGAGGAACAGAATGAGACTAAAGATCAGGGAATACAGATAACAGACAAAGTAAAAGAAATAAACAATTCTGGCAGAAAGAGCACATCCTGTGTTTTATGAAAAAGAAATAACACTTTTTCTTTAAACTATCAAACTTATAGTAATGGGCACAGAAAGCTTCTTTTAATCAACTCAGGGTAGAGAGGGGGCTTCCTGATAATGAGGCAGCCCTCAGACTGCCTCATTTCTGAGTAATTCTTCTATTTTCTCAATTCTACACCTGCTCTGTGGTGGTTACTTAAGACTTCCACATCATTTATCCAAGAAATACATAATAATTGACCTCTTTGTCTTGTATCAAGATGATGGAGCTGTGAATTAAGTCAACTGAATCTTTTGTGCTATGTATTTTATTCTGCATTAATATGAAAAGCTTTGGAATATAGTCTTTCAAGCATTAAATGACCAAAAAAAAAATAGTCTATATGCAATGCAAATTACTTATCCACTAATCAGATCATTTAATGAAAGAATTCTAAGAATTCTTTTAGGGATTTTTGTCATTTACTGTCACACGTAACACCTTATCAAGGACTTTTCTGCAAGTCATCCAGTGAAGGTATCTTGTTAAATATAGTCAACTCCAAGTTTTTAATCTTAAAAATGCCTGAAATAAGTGTCTTATTTTGTAACTAGGCAAGGTTTCTGCCTAAATCAAAGCTGGATTAGTTTTCTCACATAATGTTTCTCTAAGAGGGGAGAGAATGAACTACTTAGTTTTAAATTTGTATCCCATTTCACTTGCTGGATTTTCCCCACTGTTCTGACATGGCTGGGGCACATCATGGGACATCAGCAGGGGCTGTGATGGCCTATGAGTAACCCTCACCAGGCCGTCCGTCCTCCCAGCAGCAGTGCAGGCAGCACTGCTATCTTTAGGAAGTTCTCCAACACCTCCCCAAAAAACAGTTGACAGAGAACATGTACTTAACATCAAGCCTTTCTTCAAGGCAAGTGATAAACCCCTGCACAAAGGCCTAAAAAGAGTAAGAGAACAACTTTGGTGTTCCCCTGACTGCTATCTAATGTTAGAGCTGAGCTGAACACACAAAGGAAGGAATGCTCTTGTAGACCAGTGGTGAAAAAGAGATGGGAGAGGTGATAGCATTTATTAGATCAACTAGATAGAAAAAAATTTGAATGCTGGAAAGAAATGGATGGAAGTTTCTGGGAGCATCAGAATTCAGCTGCTGCCTTAGGTGAGTGCTGCAGTAGAAATGTTTACAGAGACCAAACACCAAAAAAATGAGATGTAAAAATAACAAAGTAGTTACCATGTTTCAGGTCAATTGTGAAAAGCAGGTGAGAATCTTTGCTTAGGCACATACAAAAAGTACCTGGGGCATTAATGAAATTACAAAAACTTGATCATCTAGGGAGTATGGGGACGTATGTATCACAATGTAGGTCTACTATCATCTACATTGCAACAACAGAAAAAGCAATAAAAGCCCCAAAATCAGAGGTTACATTTGTGCTCTCTCAGCTATACAGAAAACTTTCTTTAGACCGCAAGTAAGACTTGTGAGAGTTTAGCAGCACAGTAGCACCATTTCAAGCCTGTGTTCACAGGAAATTGTATTAAATGTCTAGAATTGAACTACACTACATTAATTAAGTAGGGTTGAATAATACTTCATATCTAAAAAATAGAGCAGTTTTCAGACTCCTAAGTCCACAAGAGATAAAAGCAGTTACTGCAAAATTATTTTTACATGCATGGTCTTTGCAGTTAGATAATTTATTATAGCAGAAAAAAATATGTAAAATAACTTCTGAATTAAAGAACCTTTCATTACATCCATTTGCTTTTTTTGCTGTCTTAGTATTTTAAAGAATTACCACTATTTTTCATGATCATGACTGATGGGTAACTTTGGTGAATTCTAGAAAACACAACCTATGAGGAATAATTGAAGCAACTGAGGATGGTAAATCCAAAGCAAAGACCACTGAGGGAAGTGACCATATTCTGGATATGGTACCAGTACACTGGAAGTGAATAAACTTTTCATCCCATTTCCTAAATACTTTGTGACTGTGTGCAAGGAAATGGTTGAAATTGCCATTCCAGAAGGCTTTAAGTACAGGTTAAACAATCTTATGTCCAGGATGGTTTGAATATAATTTGTTCTGTCTTGCTTTAAGATAAGGGACTAAATGACTGTAAATCTCTAGGCCCTATTTGCTGTGAGCTGATGAGTAGGATAAATACTGGTACTGAATATTTTTTCTGACAGAATCACAATCAGTGTAAGGGAACTTAAAACCTCCAAGTATCTGCACAGAAAGAACACAAAGACCATGTTAGTGTTAAAATGCCAGAACTAAGGAACAGTAAGATACAAGCATACCCACACAAATCCATAATATGATTTAATGGAAGTATGAGACTTTGATGGGCTGAGTTGAGTTCTATTTCCCCCAAATTTTTAACTGAAACATTCTCCTGGTTCTATTACATGTACTACACAACATTATGTGTATTACGTGGTTTTGAAGTCAACCCCTCTAGCTCTGAGGAATTAAAGAAAAATATGTGCTGCCCTTAAGATTAAGTTCCAAACAAACAAAGCTGTGTATGCAGCCATCTGCTGTGCCAGGCACGGGCACCACTGTGCGTGTGTGGGACAGCAGCAGCCACGCTCACTTGGCCTCAGCCACTCTGGAGTGCCTGCTTGTCCAACAGTCCATTTGCAACAACAAAGACATCCCTTCCTTTACCTGCAGAAGATACTATTATAAGCTGCAGGTGCTTTTTAAGAAAATGTTCATTAGGTTCTACAGCTTACAATAGAACTTACAGAAGCAATTTTTAAAAAATTATAATTAAAACCCGAAAAATGGAATTTCCTTGCACTTTTCAGGATTCCTTTTTATATTTGACAGCAGTTTCTGAAAAGGTAGTTTTGTCTCTTGTGGGTCTTTTACACAGGAATTTAATTTTAAAACAAATATATGACGGTAGAAGCAGAAGACGAGCAGTTAGCAAAATATATTATTTCTTCCTTTTAAAAAAAATTATTAGGCCATTTAAAAATACAATTTATAAAGCTATTAACAGACATTGAGATGCTAATCAGGTCATTGGATACAGCTCTTACGAACCCATCAGGGAACAGAGGGTAATTTGATGTGGGTTTTTCCTTTATTTGAGATAAATGAGACTAATATCTACAATACCTTTTCTAGTGCAGTGACCTCTTGTTGTAACCCTTCATTTTTTCTGTTTGCTTCTTGTGACAACATTTTGTACTTCTCAGTCTGAGACTGCTGCAGGCTGATTGTTCGTCGCAGTCTTGTGTTTTCTTCTTCAGTATCTTTAAGCCGAGTTTCTAAATTCTGATTTTCATCATCCTGTATGGCAGAAATTAGCAAAAAAACCCAGCTAAATTATTGCAAGGAAGCAGAAGGGTAATGCAGTAATAATGTCTTGTAAATAAAAGGTAGTAAGAATATATGTGCTGTAGATCTAGAAATAGCAACAAGTAAGACTAAGGAAACAAAACACTGTTGTACCAAGCTAATACTTTAAAAACCAGTAACACTTGCCTCATTTAATTTTCTGCAGTCTTTTACTTGAAAGTGTCTTGTAGCACTATGTAAAACATTTCTCATAGGCCCAAAGGTTTTGCAAATAATCAAAATGTTATAGAATAATATGAATAACAGTGGCACATAGGTATTTTGTGGCAATTTCATGAGAATAGCTAAATGCACACATTAGGAAAAATTATGGGAAAAGGAAGAGAATGTAATTACTGATAAACCAATCCATTATGTTTTAGGATATTATCTGGTTTTGACTTAAAAGCAAGCTAATGATCCAGGCTACATCAAGTATTCAAATTTAAGATTCTCTTAACATGAAGTGAATCCCGTATTAGATTCATGACCTACTGGCAATTACATCCCACATTAAGCATTATAATTCAAGGCATTTTTCTTTTATAACCTTTCAAACTTTATAAGTGAATACTAATTTAGATTATTTCAGAGACACATTATGCCCTGCTTTTCTTTAAGAAAAAGAAACCAGGCACGTACAGAAATGGAACTTACGTGAAAAAAGTCTCTCTCTGCTGTTCTCTCAGCCCCTTGGAATACAAGCTTCCCACCTGGGAAATCTGTGCTTTATCCTAAGCTTCTCATGACTTCATGCACCTCAGAAACTCCCACCTCTTTATATTTAAACAGATTTACTGCTTCCTTACAACAACTGGACTGTGAATTGGAACCAAACTCAGAATCTATCTCAAGGCTTTGTCAAAATGAAATTTTTGGGACCTTCTATGTAATAAAGTTATTTTCACACCAGAGAAACTAGAACCCAAAATGATACATTTACATACAAAGTGCTAAGGGAGCAGGACAAGAATAAGTACAAGGTTGTCTGTCATCTGCTACAGTAACTGAATTCCGTAGTGGTTTTGGCATGGAATGATGAAGTTCAATACCTACTGACAAAATTATACTTGATTTGAAAATGAAGATGTCTTTAAAATCTAATGTAACAACTTTCTTCTGATCACAGCATAAAAGTATTGAAATGCAGAAGCACCTGTGTTGATAAAAATAAAGTACAGATATAAAATATCAAAATCTAATTACTTCTGAAGATTTTCTTCATGTACTTATCTCAAAAAACTCATTTAATATCATCCTGCTCCTTAACGCTAAATTAAAAGCTTGTAAGAAAACATATAGGTGTTTTGCCATATGTTCTTAATGTCATAATCACATTTGGGCCTGGGGAATAGGTGGAAAAAAACATTCTGAAGTTAAGAGACCACAACTAAAAATAATCCAGTTATGTAAAATGGAAAGTTTGTTCAAAAACCTTGCTTGATTACAAATACATGAATAAGAAGTGATCTCTCTGGCAGACAGATACAAACTACTTAAGGTTTTACAGCTCAAGAGCTGTTTGAGCATCACTTTAAAATATATTGCCAGACAGTGCAGATCATAAAACTCACTTGTACATTCTAACTGTGAAATATCAGTGTAGCTTCACAATGCCTTAAGTTCAGTCTAATCTGCCCAAATATGTAATTTCAAATATTGTCCTCTGCATCAACTGTACTCTTGAGAACAGAGACTCATCTCTGTTTTGATTACAATACTCCACTTAAAATGGAAGCTCTTTCCACACTTGATCCACTGAATACACCAAAAGCACCCAACTGTATTTTTCAAGCTTTTGTATTTCTCAAGCTGTTCTATTTCTCATTCTACCCTAAACATCCACCTCATCCCAGCAGCTGGCTCTGGGCACCACTCTCTCTCTCTCTGCATACCACACTCTGCATTTCACTGCTACTGTTTCTTCCTTCTTTTTCTCAGGCTCTGCTCTCCTTCCCAGCAGTGATGGTTTAGGACTTCGCAGCACCATACTGGCCCTACAGCTGGGGCATATCTTCATTCCCAGTGGTTCTTTCTGGCCCCAAATTATTTTCCATTAAGTGCCTTTTGCAAGCTTTTAGCCCAAGATCACATACAGAAATTACCACCCCTGACCCTAAATTCATAGGGTATTTAAAAAAAAATAGAACTTTTAACTCTTAATACTTGAAAAGGAAAGGTTGAGAGAATTCTGTTTTGTGTTTATTTGTTAAAGAGGAACCTATTCCATTTCTATGTTAAAAAATTCATCTCTTACCTTTTTTCTGCATTCAAACACTACACTTGCCAGGTCTTCCTGTGTCACACGTAACTTTGCCTTAAGAAATCTGATTTGGGCTTCTGTGAACATAAAAAGTTACATTTAATATATTTATACAAGTACTCATTATTCAATGCAGAAAAGAACCAAAACTGATGCAAGAACTCACTTTCATCTTGTATTTAAAAACACAATACATGGTTTATAATTATTGAAGAGAAATAGACAAAACCTCAGATTTCTAAAAAGGTGTTGCGGGTTTCTCACTTTTAGGCAGAGCTTTGTACAGATTTTTTTCTTTTAATGACTGAACTTGACATCTTTAAAAGACTCATAATTCTCAAAATTGAAACTTGCATCGTACCATGCTGTACATGACAGCACTTACTGAGTTTGAAGTCAACAAAACTATATTGTAGGGCATGCCTACCTTGCAATCCAGCTGGAGCTGCAACTTCTGTAGTTACAACCAAAGTAATTTTAAACTCTGCACAACAAGGAACTCGATGTAGACTGCAAACCCCTCTTAACAGGTAAATATCCCTCCCACACAGTAGTCTATGCTTTTTTAAAGTACACTGCTAACATTCTTCAACTAATAGTTTAAAATTAAATCCATTTAATCAGATGGTTTTTTCAAATGAAATACTTTCTTGCTCCTGGACAGCTAAGAAATGGACTGGCATGATGAAACAAGCTGTATTTGAACAGTCTGTTCTCATACTTCCTATTCCCCGGATCATTCACAAGGAACTTCCACAGGCATAAAGCACGGAAACAGTCTGAGGATCAAGTGGACTAACACAGGAATAACCATTATTCACAGTAGCTACAAGGGGAAAAGAATAAAGTGGAGGAGGAATATCTGGATCTAAGAGTGGAGAAATGGATGGGTACATGTGTTCATTTGCTGTAACAGGAATTAATTTACTTTCCCTCACCTTACCTCATCAATTGCAGCTTAAGCTCTAACTCTGCAGAGGCCAGTAGTAAGTACAATTTAGGAAAACACCATGAAAAAATACGATACAGACTGACTTTTATTCCTCCCATTGTATCCTTGCTAGCTTCTGGTAACTAGTGGCTATCAAGATGGAGACTATAATGAAGCCTTCATGTTCCCACAATCTCCTTTCACGTACTTCTATACAATTGTTTGATTTACTTCATAAAACATACTGTAGTTTGGCATTTACCATATCCTTTGGCAATGAGCTGGCTAATTTAATTATGCATTATGTGAAACACTTAGTATAGCTCCCTTTAAATCCAATTTAATGTGGCATTTACTAGTGTTTGCACTAGAGAAAGACAGCTTTCCCTTTACCATTACTGTTTTCGTTACAGATCTTTCATATTGCCTTTAATTGTTTTGTTTTCAAACTAAAGATTCAAATTCAAGCTGTTCTACACTTCTAATTGCACTGTACACTCTGAACTGTATCTTTGCTAGTTCTACATCCTGGATTTGAGATGGGGTGTGCAGAACTCTGTGCCATTCTCAAGATGGGGTAGCATCAATTATATAATAGCATAATGGTAACAGTAAAATATTGTTTTCTGTTATCTTCTGAAGGACTTCTAAAACTTAATTTGCCTTTTCCACTGTGAACAGGCAATAAGTTTATGCTTTTGGAGATTGTTTAGTTATCACTAATTAAGGTAAATCCACTCAGTAGTAGGTGTAACTGGAGCTGTGTAGTAGGTGGGATTGGATAGCTATGTTTTCTGTCAGTGTTACTCAGCACTCTTTAATACAGAATACAAACTTGTACTCCATCACCTCACTCAGTACCACGAGATTCTTTTGCAATACTTCAGCATCAGTTTTAACTACCCTAAAATCATTGTTTCACAGACAAATTTCTTTACCAGCTCTCAATGTAAGCTCCATGACAGATTCCTCTAGGGCTATACCACTACCTGTAAAAACTGGTTCTTTTTCACCATTTTGTTTCCTCTTTTACTCAGCTATTAGTCCACAGAAAACTTCTGTCTTATCCAGCTGTGTGTCATTAAGAGCACTTCGTAGTAAAACTTGTGAAAATTCAAGGGTACAACTAGAACCAGATCGCTCTTGGGAGGTGCCTATAATCCAGATAATTTGAATTCTGACAAGGGGTAAAGATAATTAAACAATTAGCTTCCTAACTGGTCAATTTTAATCACCTGATGAGGCTGATAAGGGGGAGTATCACTTCATAGGATGGTCTTAGGTTATAAAGTAACCAATGATTTAGGGACTGGTAAAGAAGAAAAGGACATCTGAGAGACTCTGATACCCTACAAAAAAGAACCGCTGTCTTGAATTCTTGAGATAAGCTGAAGATTAACATGAAGTGCAACAATTCAGATAGTTATTCATATGTGTTTTATCATTAGATCAAAATAGACTTTCATGTTTCAGCCTTCTTTATGTCTGTGTGCTTCTATCATTGCTGGTTACTGCAGACTTGAATTATAACCCACAAAAACAGTCCCAGACTAAAATGATGTCTGAGCTACTCTGTTGGCAGAAAAATGGCTGCACTGTGCTAACCTGTGATCATGAAATACAGGGAACCCAGTTCTAGGAGGAGTGCTGCAAGAAACTCAGGGAAAGGACAGTGCTATGAAATCTTATCAGCACGTTGGCCTAAATAGCTGGGCACAGGCACACAGGCCTAAGGAATCCATTATGGATTATCCCTCTCTGTAACAGGGCCTGGTTAATACCTGTGTCTGCTTCCTTGTGAACACTCTAACTGTTCGAGGAGTCTGGCACTGCTGGAATGCTCTGTAATAGCTTATTCATCACATTAAGGAGGCATTCAGAGTGTTCTAAACAGTCAATATCAAATTCAAAATGCAAAAATTAATCCAGAGGTTTTTTATTTAATCATTAAAGTTACAGAAACAATCCTCAATACTCCAATACATACCCTTGGTCCCTGATTACAAGGCACCAGCAATAACTCTTCTTGAGTTGCCTTGAATTAATTTGGTCTAAGTTTCCAATGCAAGGCAAAACGATTGTTTTTTGGTTCAGGAAGAAAACGATAAAAGAGTTATCTGAGGGTATGGTTAGGGAGACTTGGTAACAGAAGATATGCACAGAATTATATGAGGTTAGAAACCAAGCTACCTCTGTGTTGGCATGCTTGTTGACATCAAGCTGTTAGATTAAAAGGAGAGGGCTCGGGCACTTCATGCTACTGCAGTGAGTCTCTGACTTCATGCTCACTTTAGCATTGTAAGGAACTACACAAACTCACTTTTATCACACCGGAGCCACAAAGACAGATGTGCGTCATGCCTTTAGCCTTGCTGGCAAATGCTGCAATCCCTCCCTGCTCTGTTTCTAGGACAGACATTAACACACCATTGGGAGTGGGAAAATATCTGGAGGATTTGAATTCAAGCACTGTAGCTGAAACATTACCTAGTTTCAGCCACTTGCTAAGATCCACAGCACTGGTCTGAGGAAAGGCTTTTGCCTCTAAAGGCAGAGTCTGTGCAGAGACTGAAGCTCATCTTTTTGGAAATACAAGCTTAGCATCATGTACTTCTGTTTCCCCAGTGAAACGAATCAAATGTTATGCATTTATTCAACATACATAATCATCCAAACACCCCCCTACAAAGGTGAAAAGGAAGATAATAATTCACTTTTCCACATAATCATTCATATGTGACCTGATCTTCCTCTAGGACTATGTAAAGAGGAAAAACCTTCTTTCCCTTTAAGTTAAGGGCTTTAGAATTTCTGTAATTTTTACAGAAACTCATTTTGTCTCTCCCCAGGAAAACCCATTTCTAACAGTCACGAAGCAAGAATAAAGGTACTAACCATGGAAGGAAACTTACCCATTCCCATTTCATTTCCAACCCTTGGAATAATATCATCATCTTGACAGTCTGGTAAGACTCCTTTCTTTAGTTTTTCTTCAACTTTGCTTATTGTTTTTGTTAAAGAAAAACCTATGCAGTCTTCCAGTACTGCAACACCATCGGCACTTTGTACTTCCATGTTTCTTATTTTTGAACTAAAAAATGAAAAATCTAGATTTTAAATTTATAATACATTATATTTTTTTTGTATTGGCTATTTTTAAGAGTGTAAAGTTATTTACATAGTGCAATTTCATTACCTGCATTCATATGAAAGATGTATCAATGGCAATTTCTCATTTTCTTTCTGTAAGATACCTTTACCATATTCTACATAAATAATTATAGGATTCTTACATACTGTAATGTAGAAGACACAGAAACCACTACCATTTTCAACTGAGAAGATTCTGGCACGGTCTTCTCGTCTCAACAAATCTGTAACTAAATCAGAGTAAAGCAAAGAAACAGAGGAATGTTCTGTTGGCTCTGACTACTATCCTCTGTTTTAATTTCTGCTCTTTCCACCCCCCACCACATAATCTTGTAGAACTCTGTTGCCCCTGGATGTACTCCTACCCTACCACAATTTCTGCATCATTATGCTCAGCCTAGGAAACTTCACTGATCCTAGAGGTTGCATATCAATATTTTCATAAAACCAGAACACAGGGTAACACATCACCTACACAGGGTATCTCCTCTGCTTTCTCCTATAGAAAGGTAATCTTAGTTCTCACAGGATCTGAAGCTCCTAACTTCTTATTCCAACATATGCTCATTCCAGTGCAGCCTCCAAACTCCTTCTAGCTCCTAACTTTCTTCCACAAATTTGGGCTTGCCCCACAGGCTCTTCATCTGCACAATTTCACTTCTAAATCTCATGATGGGGGGTGCCAGCATGACAGCCTCCCCTGAACTGCCCAAAGGAGGTCTGAAGGGCCTCCAGGGATTTCCAACTCCTATAAGACAGTCTCGGCCTCTGTCAATTCCATGTCCTGCCACCTTGAAGACAATTTTCATCCTATTTTGGTATTATGCCATATCCCATGGGAGTTTTAATTTGCTCCCAGGATCTTATGGATTTTTTGACTCTTCTCTCTTTGTCCAGATCTCCATTTTTTGGTTTTACAACCTTGAATTTGCTACCTACAGAGCTGAAGCTTCTCAGCTTGGAGCCCCTGACAGCTGTGTTGTATTACTGAGCCTCTTGTCCTGTGAGCCCAAGATTCACTACAACAGAGGAGGCCCTTCAAGGCCTCATGTTTCCCAGCACCAATCTGATCACAAATCAGGCTGTAGCACCCAAGTGTGCTCTCCCGGGTTGCCTCAGGTGCTCTCTTTTTGCTCGTTGGACTTCCTGTCATTGAAGGAGTTTACAGAATTTAGCTGTCAGCCTTGAGAAGTGCTAAAGCAGAAAGCAACAGTTTCATTGGTGTATTATTAATCACATACGTTCACTGATAATTTTTGGTGCAAGCAAACAGAGATAGCCACATGGTGGAGCTGACTGAGGAGGACCAAAAGTTTGATACATTTATTTGTATAAATATAAAAGCATACATGTATAAAATAACTTGATAGACAAAAATAGCAACTACAAGATTTCATGACAAACCAAATGAGATGTTTGGTATACCTTGAAGTTGTTCTTTTTCCCTTACTTGCAGACCATGGTCTGTTCTGAGCTGTGGGCGCAGAAGGAAATTTCTTCTTGTTTTCTACCTAAAAGTTTTTTCAGAAATGAGTGGGGCATTATTATCACTGAAATACTTTTTTCTAGGGTTTTTTTATGGTTTTTTTTCCCTTCTTCATATATCCATACTCAAGGATAGTTTTCCAAGTATGCTTTTCAAACTTTCAAAATGTCGTCTCAGTTTTATTTGCACTCATCTTCAGCTTGCAACTTCTATGTCTCTATGCCCTAAATGTAGTATACCCAATAGTCATTGGCTTGTGAGAGTTTTTCCACACATACTCATAGTAAATCTATGCACAAGCAAGGCTCTGGGCTTTTATCAAAGTATTAATTACTGGACATCATTATACCTTCAAAAATATGGTATTTTATGAATTATTTTAATCTTATAATGTCCCCATTGAAGGACGACTTAATATTTCTGTTACTTTCACCCAAATATTCTTAAGAAATAAAAGGGTTTTCTACTGTATTCCGATAAATAACTGCAGATGGTATTTTAGAAGCTTCAGCTCACCTCATGAAAGCTTCAATACAGTTGTAGTTACAGACTATTGAGATTGTTCCTAATCTCATTTTTCCATTATATTTTCTAAATTCAGTTACTCTGACTGTTTATTATTACATCTAGAAGACACTACTACTGCCTTTAGTAGTATACAAGTGAGGGAGGGAAGAAAGCAAGAAATTAATTATATTCTAATATTTTGTACTTGGAATTCTTAATCTGATGTTCAAAACACAGTATTTCTCAGCTGAAGAGACAACAAAATACAAACATTAAGCATGATGTAAGTTCCCTTGACCACCAGTGGCAGTGAGGAGCCCTGGTAACATTGTCCCTGCATCACTTCCCTTTGTCTTGCCACCCACATAAGCCCCAGTGTAGCCTCAAAATCACTAGTTATTATATATTGAAATTATGCTAGAAAATAAATTAACCAGGATAGTTTTGGTACCTTGGCAAGTGAGTGTGTAAGAGATGAAACTGTGGGACAGAGTGGATCTCTGCATTAAAAAAAAAAAAAAATTAATTCACTGAACATCTATAATACTGTAAAAACACTTTGCAGTGAAAATACAACCCCCCCTCTCAGAATCAGGAGAATAACATTTTATATGTCTAGAATAAACAATATAGCTAAGGTAGGAACATACTGAGGTCAAGCATAAATTCAGTCTCATTCACTGTCTGCCCAGTCTACCTCATCTGCAACCCAAATCACCTGGTGAGTCTATGGTATCTAATACAACAGTACTTATGTACCAGAATCCTGATCTTGTCTCTTGGAATTCAGGCTACTGGCTTGTTAGATCAATGATTCCCTGTACCAGGGAGTACTCAGCCAGGAAGCAGAGAGTTACAGCTTCCCCAGGACAATCCAGTACCAAAAATTGCCAGCAGCTCACTGAGTAACACCTACCCGACACACAAACCCCTAAACTCATACAAACGAAGTGAAGATAAACCAGCATCCTCTACATCCTGTGAGCAGGTAGCTCCACCTGTCCTAGCAGGGTCAGACTGACTGTTGTCAGGTCAATTGACAGGGACTGTCAAAGGAATATGAGGTGGAGCAATTTATAAATAAAGCCTCACAGAATTTTCTCTGAAATAAGTATTATAAATATGGTATGCATTTTACAGACACGGAATAAAACCAGGAATAAAAAAAGCAGCTTTCTTATCTGCTTATTTGGCTGAAAACTGTGCTTCTTAGTAACTGAATTTCAGGTTAAATTATTATTTTTCAAGTCTATTGAAATTAAGTAGAAAGATTGAGCATGCTGTCTACTAGTCAGGTCAAATACCTTGTCAGATATAGATATATATATATATGTAGATAAATACATTAAATTTTGCTTTCAAAATGAGTTATGTGAATGTATATTATTGCAATGAAAGGCTATTTTTTAACTACCCTTTATAAATTTTTTACTTCAATTAAAATGCTGGCTTATAAACGATTTTGAATAAAATTTTAATTTCTGGCTCATCAAATCACCTAATTTTTTTGCCAGGCTGATTTGAGCAAATGTTTAGATCTTGCCTTTAAAAATTTCACAGACATTCATCAACAAGAATTATCTGCACAAAGCTCCATATTTTATTAATCCAAAAAAAAAAAAAAAAAAAAAAAAAAAAAAAAAAATCCCCAAAAACCAACCCCTCCCCCCCGAAAAAAAAAAAAACCTGGAGAAATCATCTGTGTGTAGCTGGCAACAGACTTCAAGAATAGGATGATTAGTTTTCCTCTATTTACCCTATTTTCCTCATGCTTCCTCCCTATTGGTTAGCTCTAGGAGCATGCAGAAGGTGAGGATTTGCTGCCACAGAAATAGCAGTTATGTTATTCTGAAAAAACCTGAAAATACAACATGCTCTATACTCAAGAAAACAAGTATGTTCTTTCCCCCAATAGACTAATTTTTTCATACTGTATCTGTTGTCTTAGGGTCGCCTCAAAAAATACAAAATAGAAAAAACCCAAACACGAACAAAGCAAAACAAAAAACCCAGCCTCACTGCATCTCTCAAATCCTCTAGCTTGTTTAACCCTAATGGTTTCTTTCCTGTTCCCCATCCCTGACACCCCATTTTGAAAGCCTGCTTTCCAGCTGTGTGGCTGTACGGTCGGTGAAATGACTGTGTAAATCCCACAGAGGCACCCAGACAAGCAGCCCGGGCTGTGTAAATCCCGCAGAAGCGCACAGATGAGCAGCCCGAGGCCGTGGCAGCCGGGGTCACGCACTGCTGCTCCCACTCCATCCCGATCCAGCCCTTTCCGCCGGCTGCTCCCCGCCCGGCCGGGCCCCAGCCCCAGCCCCCAGCCCGGGCCGTGGCTGCCCATGCGCGGCCCGGCCCAGCGCCCGCCGGGCGATGGCTGGAGAGGGAAAGTGTAAACAAAAGCTCATTGCAGTGCGCTCTCACCGGAGCTGCTGTGTTGCTACGTAAATCAAATTTCCCTGCAAAAAATATCCTGTAAGAATTCCAGAACAACTTCATTTAAAATACACGCTGACTTGGAGAGTGACTCAAGTATTTGTTGTCTTTTTTTTCTACTTCGCTTACTCATTTGTTTTTTCCTTTCAACCTGTCATTTTTTTCCCCTCGATACCACCTCTTTCTTTGCTTCAGTTCCTCCCTTTCTTTCCAGTTGCTTTAGTGTTCATTCTCCTTAAAGGAATCAATAGAAATTTCAAGGAGATATTTCAAAAATACCTCAAGTGCTTCCTTTAGATTTAAGGCCCATCTGCTTGCACACTTTAAAAAGAAAAGATTTTTTAATTAAATATTAAATGCTTGGAACTAATCTAATTGAATGGCCTCACTGTTCACTCATGGATAATCAGTGTGCCTAATTCCTAGCACACATTTCCAGTTTTTTTCACAACAGCATGCAATTTCCAATCTTCTCTCATGTAAATGTTTACCAGAACATTATGTTTACCAGACTGTGGTTGTTTTAAGGTGTTTTAATTTAAGTTCGTAATTGGTAGGCCAGTTGATACTCTGACATGCTAATTTCCCTTCTTGTTTCTTTTTTTAAATTCTTCCAACACTTTAATTTCTAATGTGTACCATCAAAGCTAGTAATTCCCTTTGTGGGGCTGAATCTTCCAATCACATTACTTAATAAAGCAGCCCTAAAACTCAACTCCAGTTTGAAGTTCTTAAAAATTCTCCGTCTAATGTTCAAAATCTATCTAACAGAACATAAAGTGAGATCCAGAATTTGTTTAAAGAGCATGATTATACTGATGGATAACACATTAAGTTTCTTGCCCATCACTCCCTCGGTTATGGCTTTAAAATAGGTCAGGAATAATTTTAATTGTAGTAACAAACTTTTGCTGGCAGTCAGGCTTCTATCATAGAAGCTGACTTGCTGTCACACCTTTTTGTGTACGAAAAACTCCTTTTACTTTCAGAAGAAATGTCTTTGCTTTTATTCTACACAAAAGTAACTATTTGATCATCTTTATCAGACTTTCATATACACTATTTGAAAAGTTTCCCAACTGCAGCTTAACATTTGAAGCATTTTGTAGTCTGTTCCTGTATCCTTCTTATCCCGATTAGTGGCATCATAAATTTAGGAACCTACAGATCAGATCCTTGATAAACTGTGTATTAATCTATCTTAAATTCACCCATTTCCCACACTACCAATATACAAACCCTTGAACAACTAAGAAATAATAATGCCCCTGAATGACTAAGAGAATACAGCCATGTCCCCACTCCTGAGCTGAGGGGTTTGAACACTCAGGTTGTGATCATACAGGCCAAAGGCATGCGGGCCCCAGCACTGTAATGGTATCCACATTCCAGAGGGTGGCAGCTCAATGTTTTCGGGTCTTAGGGTTTTGTGTTTGTATTCATCAGGCATTTCCTGTCCCAGGAACACTTAGGCCAAGTTAAATGTGAACCAGGATCTATTCCTTCACTTTGCCAGCTGAATTGTTAAAAACCATCCACTGCCAAGTGCCTACTGTTTGGTACTGCAGTGAAACCTGTTACCTTACCTTGCTCTTTTACAAGTAGTAAGTATCTTAGTATCTTAGATAGAACATTCCAGCAAAATTAAGCCTTCCTTGAAATAACAAGGAACAACACTTGCTTAGGATCACTTTTTTTTAAATAATAGGAAAAAATTTAAGACTCCACCAATGCAGTATGCAGCAAAGACAGATAAAACAGGAGCATGATTAGGACACAATTTAGGGTGTGCAGAATCAGTGTGAGGTTCCTCACCAATTAAGCACAGCAGTTGTAAAGCACATACCTTTGTCTGTCATCTTCAGGTGACTTACTCTGTACTGAAACTGGCTGGGATAGTATCTTCTGTTGGCCTTTCTTCATTAAGAAAAGAAAAAAATCTAGTTGATTTTGGGGGAATATAATCTATTAAAGATGAATTACCTATTTGTAAATCACAAATCACAGTAACTACAGTCTACTATGGAAAAGAATGGAAGCTATAGTCTACTGTGGAAAAGAACTTTTGAAACACAGGAAAAGATGTCTAAAAATAAAAATGCTGTTGCTATTTTGTTGTTAAATGTATATCTGTGCAATCTGGCAGTGCCATGTGGTATATTAAGTGTCCTAAGAATATTTCATCTTCTGCTATATTTAGAGAAGAAAAAACCAGTGGTTTTGTTGTTGCTGTTTTCTAAAGGAAAGAGACTAGATGCTATTTTGGCTGTTTCATCCGCTCCTGTACAAATGCCAAGCATTTAGGCTCAGCTTGTCACTGCTCAAGAGAAGAATATGTTTTCACAGGCCATAAAATTGAAGTTTCAACAGTAGGAGAAGTACATACAAGTACAGCTTTCCAGAATACTTAACTAATTTGCTTTTTAAGCCTTGTTTATTTGAATGAATGTACTTACAATGAATATTTCTAATATGCAGAACACCTTCTCCAAACGTTTTGGGTATAAACCATAACTTCCCCGTTCCCTTTTTATTCATTTTTCCAACTTTCATATAAAGTCTTGACTCTCTCTGGTACACAGCCACACCAATGTTAAACGATAATACTGATAATAAACAGGAACTTTTTCTGTTTTGAGAAAGTTTCCTTCTTATTAAGTTCATGTTACCTATTTATGTTGCTTATTCTTTGTATCTCTTTCAGCTTGAACAATGTAGATCCTATTTCACTAGGAGGTTACTGTAACAGTATCTGGTTTTCAGATACTAATTTTTAGTATTTAAGGCATAAAACCACCTACAGATACTTTTCTTAAGCAACTAAACAAGTTTTTTATCAGGTTTTATGTATGTATCTGCACAAATGCTGTAGGCAGCTGTGTGAATACCTACCTGATGAAATTATATAGAAACTATTTTTGAATGTGTTTTCAATAGAAGTTTACAACTTTGAAAAGAAATAAAGTAAAGCTTACCTTGCATTTGAAAGCAACATGCTTTTAGTAGTCATGGTCTAAATTTCTTTTGAAGCTCAGCCCTGTGTGCATGCGAATCCAGACTAAATTATGTAACAGTCTGCATAATCTACTCACCATTAGTTCTTCAGCCTGACGCACCAGTTTTTCTGTTTTGGCTTCTAATTCTGCATTCAGTCGCCTGAAAGAGTAAGAATGTTTGTCACTAAGTTTTTGAAAGATTTAAAAGGAATAAATATGAGCATGACAGTATTTTTGCCTGAACTAAGTGAAATTTTAATGATTTCTACAAAGGAATGCCGAAATACACTAAAGGGTATTAGCAAAGTTATGTTTCAACAATTTCCTGTGTTTCAGCCAAATCAGTAGTAATAAAACATATAGCCATTAAACAGCAAGGTTTAGACTATAATTGTGAGAGGTGAAGGATGTCTTTGGTTTTGGACATGCCATTTCTTAATACACATTGTATGTCTTTATTTCCTAAAGGTTTTCCGCATTTAACACAATCCTTCCCTTCAGTATACCCAGCAGCAGGGGTTGGGGAAGGACTCATGTATGACACTGCTTATCATGTAACTAAAGAGGTGTTGCTATATGGATGTACAGGTTACAGTAGTGTGGTGTTCCTGCATGTTCACACACAGCCCCTGGTGCTGTGACTGCCAGAGTTTGAGACGTAGCTCTCTGTACGCCCTCACCATTCACAGGGGCTGAGCACTAACAGGTAACAGGGCCAGAGCTTCCATGTAAAACCTTTACAGCTTTTAAGCTGTTTTTAACAGGCTTAAGCTTTTATATAGTCATAATTTAGAACTCAAGTCAGTGTTCGAAGTGCAGAAGAACCTCATGTCCGGGCCTAGAGCCTGCCTGGGGCGGCGGTGTCCAGCGGCGCTGGGCGCTGTGCCGCGGCCCCGGGCAGTGCCATCCGCCCTCTGCGGGACCCGAGCCGCGGCACCCGGGTACAGGGGACCGACTGTGCGCTGGTCCCAGCGGGGCAGGGCCTCCTTACTTGTACTGCTCCTCCTTGGCCAGCCATGCTCCGCTCAGCGCGCCGGGCCCCGCGAACGCCGGGGGGCTGCCGGCCACTCTCCGCACCTGCGGGGAGGATGCGATAGTGAGCGGGGCGGGCTGGGCACGGCGCCGCTGCCCCGAGTCCGAGCCCGAGCCCGAGCCCGAGTCCGAGCCCGAGCCCAGCCTGAGCTGCCGCCTTACCCCGGGGAAATCCCCACCCCGCCGGGCCGCGCCGACCGCCGACATTTTGTCCGCGCTGAAGCCGCTATGGCGTCGCCTTCTCCCGGGCAACCGGCGGCCGCCCTCCCCCGCTCCTTCCCTCCTTTCCCTCTCTCCTCCCTTCCCTCCGTATCAGGGTCCCAGCGACAGCCGCGGGGACAAGATCGTGCGCAGGGACCAGCTGGCACCCGGCATGGTGCTGGGCTGCCACGGATTCAGGTGAGGGGCAGGTGAAAAGGGCTGAGGGGCCATTACAATTGTTAGTGTAATAAATATTTATTACAGCCCTTCTGGACTTGCTGGACGTTGTCCTGCCAGCGTCCCCTCATTCCAGTGCATTAAACTCGTGTTTGCGGCATGACGGCAACTGTGCCACCCTCTCTATAGCTCTTCGGTGCTGTCATGCCTCTGCATTTCCTGTCCCCACTTTTCTGTGATTGTCGCCTGGTTTTAGTCTCGTCCTGCACCACTGGTTTGAATCCCTCCATTATTTTTGTCCCTCACCCCCACAGAGCTTGATTGTGCTACATTTCTCCTCCAATCACCCATGATCCTGTTTCCACTCTGGTCTGTCACAAAGTCTGAGAGACACAGAACAGGTCAGGTTGGAAGGGACCACAGTGGGGTCATCCCTGAGCGCGTGGCACAGGATTGAGTCCAGATGGTTCTGGAGTATCTGCAGTGAGGGAGACTCCACGCCCTCTGTGGGCAGCCTGTTCCAGTGCTCTCTCACTGCACAGCGGAGAAGTTCTTCCTCAGTTCAGCTGGAACTTTCTGTGTGTCAGTTTCTGCCCATTGCCTCGTGTCCCATTGCTCAGCACCACGAAGGAAGTTGCAGGTTACTTGCCCACTCATCTGCTCATTCACTCCCATGTCCTTTCCCAAGTTCCTAGCGGATTGTGCTGCTCCATGTGACAGCAGGCCAACTGTCCTGCACAAGATACCTATAGAGCAAGAATAACATAGTTCAATACTGAGTTACGTGGGCTGTATATGATTTTAATTAAGAGATTTGCACAAGGGAAATCAGAAGGGCTTAGCTGGCTGGAAATAAAAGGTCTGTGCTGAAGGATTTCTGCAGAAGTATTACTTGCGAGACAGAAGAAATACTTGGAGATTTTGAGCATTGAGACAGGCAATGTTATGGGATAAATAAGGTGAAATGAAAGGACAAATGTGATTACTGGAAGGCAAAAAATAGAAATACCAATATGGAAAATGAAAGTGTTTAACACTAATGTTGAATCAAAAGTATTGACACATGGGGAAAACAGTGAGCCTATGAAAAATGTTATGGGGATTTTGAAAAAAGTGATCTATCAAGAAGTCAGTCCATTTCCATAATTTTTGTGTTTTTACTAAAAAGAATAGCAAGAGGTTAATGGTGGCATTTAAAAAACAAACAAACAAAAACAAACAAAAAACCAAACCAGAATTAAACTCCATAATTTGTGCTTTTGGTTTGGAAAAACAAAAAGGATGAGGTCAATAGTAGAGATTTAACCTCCACAGGGAAAAGACAGATTTTGTTAAGAAATAAATTGTAGAATCTATGAGACATTAACACATCATAACCAAAGCCACGTTTTAGAAACCTCTCTAGTGACATCCTGGGGGATTTTAAGAGAAACAGGGGAACTAGAGAAGGAAACAAAGGTTGGCAGGATGAAAGCTAAGAGGAGAAATATGCTCTTTCCAAACAGGAACTTTTTTTCCCTGAAAGTACTATTTCTTTTTGCAGAACTAAAATATTGTCTTATTAATGTCTTTACTGGTTTTAAAGTTCTTGTACAAAATAGCTACAAAAGCATGACACCTTAAAATGCCAAAAGTATTAGCTAGAAGATCTCTGCTAGTTAGATACTGAGGAAACAAAATCACTGGTTGAGATTAGAGAGATTAGAGCAACAGGTTTTCTAGCCAGCTTTTAGCTAAGACTTAATAAACAAAAGAGGGGTAATTTATTATATCATAAATTATTAAATATGTTAACAAACACAGCAAACAAGGTTCTTCTTGTTTAAAACCCCCTGAGATTAATAACATACGTACATATTAGGATTGCAGATTTGCACAATATTTCTAAGATCCACAGCATGATTTATTTAATATGATTTATTTTTGGAAATATTATATCAATTGGATTTAGAATTCAACTACCTATATTTGAAATAATATTATAAGATCAGTATATTTGGATATGTATTTCTTAGTGAACTTTGAAGCATCTCTCCAGAGATGTAGAAAACAAAATTAGAAAAAATAAGAGATTTCGTTACATTCTTGATCCCTTACTCCATTAAGGTTTTATCACTTTAAAGTTGACCTGATGTGACCTTAACAGTTGTGGTTAATTCTCTAATACATAGTTGGTAACTGGGTAGAGAATAGGCTTATATTAGAGACCCCAACCAATAGGAAGATACATACGGAGATAGGAAAATTTATCTCAGTATTTATTTGGAGGGAAAAAAAAAAAAAGGCATTTGAAAGCATAGCATTGGTAAATGGTATTAGATTTAGCCAACAATATTTGTTAGCAAATTCCCATTTTCCGTTTAATCATTTTTAAGGGTTGACTCAAACATAGTGACTGTAAAATGAAAATGTTTTTGTCATTTTGAGGTGAAGTGTACAGCAGGTTAGAGACAGGTTTTGACCAGAGTGATATTTGTGATCATAACGAGCTGTACTTGGGACCTCTTTCTAGGGACCTCGTGATTACAGTAGTGATTAGAGTAGTACATCATAGAGTAGTACATCATCATTCCGTATTTTTCAAGTGTTTCAATTTTTATTTTCTGAGGATTATAAGATCCCAGAATTAAATTACTCCAACAGAAAGTTAGATTCAAAATGAAGTTGTTCACTATGTTGCCTTTGTTTTTCTTCCAGCAAAGGAGGAGATAGGATAGAGAACAAAAGAAAAGTAAAGCTGCTAGGAGTGGTTTGGGACAGAAGGGTGTGTGTAGCTGCTGGGATGTTAGAATAGTTTACTGCAGAGGACTGCTGAGGATCAATATACAGTGTTTACTTTTGATTAAACCACAGCACATGCATTATTTAGTTGTTACCCATGGCCCTCTTCCTTCCACAGGCACACTTTTTGTGATCTCTCTTTCCTCCTTCAACAAAAATACAAAGGCATGAAATTTTTATATGAGCCTATTATCTTCATGCTTTTAGACACAATTTTTGTTCATAATATCTTCTTATTGGCTTAGAGATTCATTACACAGAATTTTCTTTTCTTTTCATAAAAGTTGTGATACTTGGTAGAGACCTAGAAAACTATCAATGAGGAGGGACAATGACAGGATTTCACTGTATATCACCTTACTTGTCAGAAACAGAGGAACAGTAGTGGTTTGGCACAGTGTTTTCTTCCATAAAAATCGTTGCAAATGTATCAGGCCAAAGAGATAACAGCTGATACCCTGGTGCAAGCTCTTTGTTTTTGTGGGTTTTTTTATTTTAAGGCCCGTTGTAAACAAATAAATAGCACATATAGATGCTACAAATGCATACTATTTTTAGACCAAGAATCACATTAAGGGCTATATATTGTCTTTGGTATGTGGTAGAGCTAAATTTGATTAACCTTCTGTTACTACAGGCCTCTCTCATTTGTACAACTGTTGATTCCACTTCTAGAAGAAAAAGTCTTTCATAGGACTTGCTGCTGCCTGCTGTACCTCCATCCTAGGGAAGAGGGATGCTTCACCAAGGCAGTATGACTCAAAATGTTCCATGCTTCCTTGTCAGCAAGTTTGTTTGCCCAGGACCGTTTTTACTGCTTAGATTACCCTGCTCTGGGCCAGGCAGCCCCAGAAGGACTGTTTCCCACACCATATTTCCTCTCTCAGGCCTGAGCACTGGTGCTTCCCTCAGTGAGCAGCCCTGTTTCCAGGCACGGGGCTCCAGAGCAGAGCGCTGAGCCCTCGCAGGGGTGTGTGTTGCCACGGGGCTGCTCCATTGCATCGCTGCCACGTCTCTGGTCGGCGTGACGTGAGCTGCTCTTCACAGCATCCTCCTCCAAGAAGGGCATGCACAGGGAGCTTCACACTGCACAAACCCCACAGCCTGTGCAGGCTCAGCCCAGCCGCAAGGAAGGAAACCAGAGACAGGCTGACTGCAGCGCTCGCACATGAAGGCAAATAATGTCAAGCTAGCAGGCAGTTGTTTGTTTACTTATTTATTCTGAATGTGCAACAGAGGATGTCAAATCCAAAGCATATCACTGTAACCTAAGCAACTGTAACCATTACAGCCACTTCACCCTTGAATAGTTTCCCTACCTTAAATTTCTCCTTCATTTTTCTAGTTCCAATTTCCGGGAGGGGAGAGAGGGAAGAGCAGAATTTTGGAATGAATTGTAAGTGGAATTTAATACTTAGCAGATTTCTGGAAACCTGGATGGGTTTTGGTTGGTTTGGTTTGGAGTTGTTTTTTTGTTTGTTTGTTTGTTTTGCTTTTTGATTTTTTTTCTTGTTAGCTTTAAATACTTATCTTGGTTTTTACTTTAAAAGATAAAATTGCTATTTCATATTTCTGTTGTGTGGAGTGTATAATAGCTAATCTCAAATTCACCTAAAAATCAGACTAAAATACATTATTATTGTGCAATCATAGGGGAAAAAACCCAGAGACTTGTGTACAGTATTTTCAAACATTAGTGGAATGGTAGGATCTAGACAATATATAGCTATTAAATCAATAATCCAGATGTCGAGGGAATTCCCCAGACAGCTGTTGGATATTTCCCCCTAATCAGTAATAATAATCCAATGGTGTTTGAAATGGCATGATTGTATATTGGAACATATTTTTGTGCTGATATTTTCTCATGCATCTCTAATGGCTCCCTAAAATATGAAGAAGACCAAGTATTATTCATAGCCATGGATCTCCTGTAAAAAAGCTGCTGTTTGAATACATGAAGTCCGTGCAAGTTTTTTAGCCCTTACTTACAGACACTAAGCTGGTTTAGCACCACTATACCCTGGTATTTTTTGTTTCCTGGCAGGATAACCCTGATGGATGTCAGTGGTGTATGCCAAGTTTTGTGTGGCAGAAGTCGGGGCGGTGTGTGGTGTGAGAAATGAGACAACTCTTAAAAAGATTAATTTATTGAAAACAGAAAAATTGAAAAATTACAGAAATCAGAAAAATATAAAAATTTGGGATCCTATGGCTCGGTAGATGGTATGCCCCAAGAGCGCAGGGATTTGAGATCTTCTGGCTGAGACAGCACTAGACCTCAGGAAGAGAAAAAGAACTTGCAGTGCTGGGTTGACTTTAAAAAATTACTAAAAGCCCCTTAAAAGGGGTAAGGCTTTGAATGCCCCAGCACCGATGTCTCTCACAGCTAGTCTGCAGAGAGCAAGAGGGGAAGAGAGAAGAGCACCCGCCTCTCAGCTTCGTCCTTTTTATAGTTTTTGCTCCGCTCCCAATCCGCCCACAGCCCGCCCCTTCGGTCCAAGGCGATTGGTGCTTTCCCTTTGATGGATCATCTCTGTCCACCAATGGCTCATCGTTGTCAAGGGGGGTGGTATCAGTTAGAGATAAGGGAATACAATACCTTCATTAAAATTCAGGTATTCAGGTTGCCATGGAACTTGCCTGCAGAGTAATGGCTCTGTAGTTAAAAGTAGCTGCTGGCTATTAAGACTGGGTGGGGGTTTTGGCCTTGGAATCAAAATGCAAGTGAAACACCTACAAAAAGTATTAAAATACATCCAACACACCTCAGAACACTTGTAAAGGTAAACAGTAAACACAGGAAAGGTAACTCTTATGGTGTATAGGTGGTTTGAAGTTTGAGAAGGGGCAAGTTTGTGATTTTTAACTGGGAAAATTTTAACTGGGAAGGGTGCAACTCTATTAATAAACTACTTTAAACAAATGAAAACACTGATAATGGAACTGGATTTTTGTACCTGGGCTGATGGGTTAATTGTAACATTCAATTTAAAAATAATTAACTCAAAATTAATTAATTAAAGCACTTAATATGCAAAGACCAAGCACAAATAGGTATTTCATGTATGACATGTGGGAACCAGGTACACAGATTTTGAGGGACAACAGAGCTGGGGGATGGGCAGGCTGACCTATTAAGTCTCTTCCATCTCCAGTGTCTCCAGTTTTGCTTTCATATAGATTTCAGTGCCATGGAAATGTTTGGGGTTTTTTTTTCTATTTCTAGTACTTGTGTAGACATATACAATACCTAGTTTCTAGGCTGGTCTAAGTTGTTTTTTTTTATATATAACTATAACCAGCATACTTGTGCTATCCAGATTCCTATTTAAAAATATAAACATTTTTCTTTGTTCTTCTCTGCTTCACTGCACTATGGGGGCTTACTTATTTCAGTGTCATCCTTCCTAACCTAATCCAAACAATAACCTTGGCTCAACAATTTAAACATATTGAATCCCCAACCAGAGTAGTTTTCCCTAGTAATACTCTGATTACAGCAGCTTTTATGTCTGAACAGGAAAGGACCTTAAACACTAAATCTCATCAGTACTGTAAAAAATAAGTGGTGAGCATCAGTCACATTTTCTTGAAATACCACAAGTCTTTCTTGAGGCCTAATCCTTTAATCTCTGGATTTTGGGCACTTCTGTTCTGATTACTAGGGATCAAAAGGTTTGGCAAATACTCTTCAGACCACTCTTCAAAGTGGCCACTGTAATATTACCAGGTTGTTGTGACAATTGTATGATTTTTTTGTTGTTGTGGTAGCTGGTATTTTTGGGAAAAAAAAAGTTAGTTTATCAATGCAATGGTCTGCCACGTGGAAAATTTTTAAAAAAGCAGATGGTCCTCCAGTATAGAGGTTCAGAGGATTTGAGAACATGGCAATGTCAAAGTAAAGGAGAAATATCTTTCACTGATGATGGAAATTCCTCCTACTGTGTAAGAGGCAACCTTTCTAATGGAGGGTACCCTTAGAGGGCTGCTGCTACATATGCTAAGGCTTTTCCAAGCTTGTTCCCAAAGCTACAGAGTGACCTTTCATTTCACTGCAAATGGAAATCTTATGCCATTTCCTGCCTGAAACACTGTCATGTGTGAAGTTACATAGAAAAAAGGAAAGAATTTTGCATGTCACTCATAGACCAAAATCTACTTCTTAGACCCCCCTACCAGATAGTTTTGTTAGATGTTCATTGGTCTGCTCTGGAAGTATACAGTTTTTCCCTAAATGAGATCATTTCCTCATCCTGTTTTAAACAAAGGCAACATGAGTTGAAACAGATCAGTGACTCCTCCACAAATTTAATTTTACTTATTGCAAACTAGAAACAAAATTAAACGGAATTTTTCCCACTATATTTGATCACTGAAATTCCAAAAGACTGTCACTTTACATCTTAGATCTCTGTCTAAGGAAGACAACCCCTCCTGACTTAAAGAGAGCTACCAAGGTGCTTTTAAGAAATCTGATTTTCAACAGAGAGGCTTTCAATTAACAGGGTAGATTTGGAAAAAGAAACAATCTTGTCACCTAGATGCAGGGCCTGCAGTTATAACAGGAGCAAGTGCAAATCTCTCCATGCTATTCCTGTTCATTACAGCGTTCATTGCTGGGCTGCATTTATTGTTTCTGTCCCTGCTGTTGTCAGTAAGAAACCCAACTGAGTATTTAGAACCAAAACCCCAGAGCCTGAAAGAGCCAAATACTCTTGTGCTCATTATGAATATTTTATCTGCATAGGTGTGTCATCATCTGCATCCAGTTCCTCTCCACTTGGAAGATTATGTTCTGCTGCACAGCGTAAATTCATTTGGAAAAAGCATTTTATACTGTTGCTTTCATGGGATTTGCCACGTTATATATTTGAGTACGTATATCAAGGGTGAATGCAGGTGAGGGCTTTCAAAGTTACTTTGCTGTGTTGACAACACCACAACAGATCTGGCCTTTACTATCAAATTGCATGTTTTTATTAATTTTTTGTTCAGTGAAATATTCTGAAATATTCAGTGACTATAGTGGGCTATGGCCAAGCAAATTAGTATTATGTATCAAGTACAAACAAGTTCTAACATTTTCAATGTGCCAATGTTAGCATTCAATGTTAGCCTTAAACTAGAATCACACATGTTTTTGTGTATACTGTGTTGCTTGATAAAAGAAGTGCTCGTTGAGTCTGTAGTGCCAGTTCAGGCCTTGGAGTCCCTGATAATGCCTGCTCTCTGTGAGAAAACTTGTGCCAGTATAAGAAAAGGAATTAAAAGTCAAGCACTGTGCCCCTGTGTAAACCCCCAGTATGCATACACATGACTTGTTTGTGTATTAAACTGCACTGAAAAGTTTTTTGGCTTATGGGAGGTAGGAACTTTTTCGTTAGCTGGAGGAAAAGATGTGCAGCTCCCTGTCAGCTTGGGGGAGAAGGCTGGTTTGTTATCTTTTGCCTGTTTTCATAAACAAATGCCGACAGCAATTGTTGTTTTTGCAGAGCCAGCAGAAATTCATAGGGGGTTTCTTTTTGTTGTACTGCCACACTAAAAAGAGATGTTATTTTAACAACAGAATGTTTGATAGCTTTTAAAAATACAAGGCCTAGTTTTTAGGCATGCTGAGCCCCATAATTTCTATTGAAGTCAGCTTTGCTGCAGATGCCCCAGAGCATTCTAAGGAGTGCCTCAGATTCAAGATCCAAGTACAGCATTAGGGAACATCTGTGATGTGAGCACAGTCACCAGGAAAAGCACAGAGGCTTTGTTTTCTATACGTGAACACAAATTGGACTGAGTCTTTTGGGAGATGCATATATTGAATGTGTTCATTAAACTTGCCGGGTTATCATCTCAGCAGTCAGCCTTAGTAGTAAGGTGCAAGTCAGCTTACACTAGAGCAGAATTTCTCTAATGGGAATTGCTTTGTGGGATGGAATGCAGAGGTAAGATTGCAGTATAACCACTGTGGGACACTCAGGCACAGGGAAACATCTGTCCTATGAAGAAACTATCTATGGCAAAAATAACCCCAGACTGAACATTGAGCTCAATTCTGAGGCTAGACCTATCTGACAGAGCTTTAAAGATTTCTGTTGTGTGGTCAGAATGGTTTTTTTCCCTTATTGCAACTCAGGTTTTCCCAGGATTTGTGCCTCATGAGGTAACAGTTAGTGGAGAAAGTCTTCTGTGAAAAAAAACCAAACAAAACCAAAGTATTTAAGATTTCAAATCTGTAACAAAAACAAGTACATAAATACAAAATGTATTAGTTGCATATGCAAATAAAATGGGAAAATTCCCTTGCTTCCATCCCATCACTCCTTACTGTTTTCTTTCTCAAACAAAGATTAATCCCTGCTTAATTTAGGTGTTGTATATTCATTGAGTGTTTTAGGACAGATATACAAACATTATAGTAACAGATAAATGACTCTTCAATCCTTTAAAATTTGTTGTCAACTGGTTTATTAGCATTATTAAGTGAATGTCTGTGTTCAAGTGTTCTGAACCTTTAGATAAGAAGGTAGGAGAGAATAAAACACTGGCTGAAGTTAATTTTGAATGAATTCAACTCTTAGACCTTTTGCTGTCCTGAGTAAAAAGAGCACTCCAAAGGTGTTGAAGTTCAAAGACTAGGTGGTGGGTTCTTTTCCCTAAAACCTGATGAAAATAAAAAGATCCATTGGAACAGCTATTTTGTTTACTTAGATTTGGACATTCTTCTTCAGTGTTGGCAGCTCAGATTTTGCAAGATCATGCCATTGCATAAGAAGCAGCAAGCGGAATGTAGAGATAAAAGCAAATGTTTGCAATAAAAGAAAAGTTGAATTCTTACTGTAAAGAGATAGCTTGAAGAGTGAAAATATTAATTGCAAAATTATTGCTGGTATCAATAAATTGAAGAATTGACACTTGGCATTAAGTGTAAAGTTGCATTTAATAATTTTTAATGCATACTGAACAGCTCTGGTTACAAGCATAATTCTGTAGTACATATTTTCATTGTAAAATGAGTCTTAAAAGATACTTAAGTAGAATTAAACCTTAAAATTATTAATTATGGACTGAGATTGTCATAAACTGATACCTCCAGAATGACAATTTCACTTCTGTGAGGATCACCTGCCTATCATTTCTTAACCAGGCTGAACTAACAGCTGTATAGCAGAAGATAGCCTTAATGCAAAATTAGTCCAAAAGTGCACTAAAAACCCCCACAGCTGATACTGTGAAGCATGAAAAGCTACTGTACTCACTGTAAATGCACTGTTTATAGAGGAAGTCATTATCTCTGACATGAATTTTAATGCATTCAGTGGCAACAAACATCAAGACTTTTCCTAGGAACTATCTAGTTAAAAGTAATGTGTTAAAAGTGTGATGCTGGTCATGGAAAGTTGCTGAAGTCTATTAATTAATCTTTCTCCTCTTTTTAAATATTAGAAGATTACTAGTTCAAGTAGAAGTGGAGTAGTTTTAAACTAAAATCAGGTTAAGGAGATACTGAATACAATAAAATCATCGTATTATTTTGTACAACCCAGTGTAGCAGAGGAGTTTCTGAGACAGTATCAGACTCTCAGGGGCTTGCTCACAGTGTGCCTGGTTTCTGTTCTCTTGCTGTCTAACAACTCTGCAGCAGGCCTGAGTTACTCCTGTGTTCTTCTGCTCCATTCACTGGCCTGAGGCACCGTACAATACTGTCTGTCCCATGTGCAGAGGAAATCAGAGAAAGAACTTTCTCTGTTTGATTTGGGAGATGATGCTAGAGATCACACGAACTGAGCAAAAGGAAAACAGATCCCCAGAAAGGGTTGTCAGAGCTCATTTAGCCTTGGTGAATGATCTAAAGAAAGGGTCTCCAAAGCCAGGCTGGGACAGCAAAGAGAGAGCTGTTAAGAGTCGAGCACCCAAGTTGTGAGTAGCAATGAGCAGCGTTAGTGGAAGTTTACTTGACGACTCTTTCAAATCAAGCACATGAAGAGAAGAAAACACTTAACCAGCACACAGTGGAAAATTAAGGCCTTCAAAAATCTTTGTAGCGTATTGCTTGTGAAAGAAGAAAAAAGCAGGTAATGGCAGTAAAAAATAAGTTCATTTTTCCTTTTTATTTTTGAAGTCAGTACAGCATTAACAGCAATCATGCATCCTTTCTCTGTGCTCGTCTAGCACCATGAGCAAGTGCTGGCCTGTAGGAGAGAAACCACCTCCACTAAGGCTGTAGTTTAATTTCCAGCCTTTCCGACTGTGTTGACATTAACCATGAAGCTGCATGTAATGTTATTCCATGCTATGTATAATTATGTTTTTCTTTATGTGGTCAGCTGTCCAACAGGAAATGAAAATTAACTTCCTCTTTTCTGGGCTGTGTTGAACAACTTTTTGATAAGTGCCAGCCGCTTGTGTGTCTGAGCATTCAGTGTTTCACAGAGCAGCGCCCAGGTTTATGTCAGCAGAGTTTTACAAAGCTACCCGAGTGACAAGGGCATTTGTCCACTTGAAGGGGCTATGCTGAAGAAAGAAATACTTGTGTAAACCTGAAAATATATTTTTCCCAACTTGCATAATATTTTTTAGATTTCATCTAACAAAGATTTGAGTTTTGTTGGAGATTCATTCTAATGTTGGAACTCTGTTTCAGGAAAGTGGTTAAGCTCCTATATAGTAATAAGTATGTGAGCTGTTACCTAACTAGGTTGCTGAATCAGATTTGTTTCATTTCTTTTTGACTGGAAATTGATCCATCTTCTGAAATACTGCTCATGCTAATCAAAATATATTTATTTTTCCAGAAAGCCATGCTAGTTGAGTTAATATTTGTCTTTAAAGTTTGGTTTCTCCTGGCAGAGGGAATAGTTTAAATTGTGTCTGGGCTACAGTAGAACAAATTTCGTAATGAATATGTAAGAGATCTGAGAAGCATATCTAGTTCCTGCAAGTAATATAGGCACCCTATTTTATTGTTTTAACTACAGCTATGCTGTACTGTTTGAAATTAAAAAATATTTCTTATTTTGCTTTAAATCTGTATGTAATGTTTCAGTTTGTCAAATTATTTATCCTTTGAGTTAGTAACATGGTATGAAACAGTACTGTCTCTTTCCAAGTTCTTTTAGAATTTACTTTTTTACGTGAGTTTAGCTCAATTTGTAAAAAAGTGTTTATGTTAGCTGTTTTCTACCTGCATTCCTTCACTTGCCTTATCTATTTGTCAAGTTTTTCTATTCTGTATATAATTTTTGTGGCGGAGGCTAAGATGCAGAGACCCACTTTGGGACTGGTGCTGTGTGATCTGGAGTCTTTGCAATGCATATTGCAGTCATTGAGACAGGGTAGACCTGAGCTCGTTAACTCAGCTTTGCAGTCATGCTGTGATATTTGTGTCTAGGTGACTTTAAGCTTTTACTCTTAAAATATCTCATTGTTGCCACCACTGGTTCAGCTTCATGAGAGCTTTAGTCCACAGACAGTTCATGTAAAAACCAAACTTTTGTGTTGTAGGTCAGCTGGTTTTCAGACATTCATCACTAAAGCAGACAAAATAGTGGCAGAAATAGTGAGAAATTGCTCCTTTGGTAGAGGGAGAAAAACTGAAGAATGAAACGGGCGTTTCATTATCTCAAACACCAGAGTGCTGACACTGCGATGTGTTGGCACATGCGCATGGTTTGACAATAACAGCTATCATGCCCAAATTTCCATGGCATTTATTCATAATAATCCCTCTTTCTCAGTAAAAAAGCGAGGTTTTGGTGACTTACCAGAATTTGTTTTCTGCCAAAAACTATGTATCTTAAAATCTGGATTCAACTGAACTCCCTGGCTAAGACTGATCTGTTTGTTTGTTTGTACTTTGACCAAAGGATTATATTGATGGTTTCCCAGGATCCAAAATTACATTTAATCTGTTTACAGAGCTACAAATATTATTTGAATGAGAAAGAGGGAAATGAAAGTGGCCATATCTACATCAGCTGGTAGCTGTTCACAGGAAGCAGCAATTACTGTCTAGCCTTCTTCCCCAGGAAAGGCCTCCTGACTGCTTCCCGTACCACGGAGCTGCATCGTGCATTGGCACACAGCATGGCCACACAAAATAGCAAATAAAGCACCACAGAGCAAGAAAAACTACTACATTGGGATAGATTAATAAGGATGACAATAATTCCTGCATGAACAGGACTGAAGCTAATTTCACTTGCAGTTGTCAAACCGAGCTAAACTGGCAAGGGAAGGAATGTGTGTTTGTAATCAGTAGCTGTGCGCTTGCAGTGGAGGAGGGAATTGGGCATGGCACACTTGGACAGTCTCACCTCTTCCAAATTTGCTCAGCCTGTACAGTACCCTGCCTTTTTCCTCTTTGCTTTTTTTGGTCCCAGCTCACATATGTGTGAATCATCCGGGGGAAAGTTTGAGAGATGGCGGTGTGTCAGGTCAGTCCAGGTTCATTCACCGTTTATCCTTAGAAAGCCAGAAACACTGGTGTGTAAACAAGGGGGGAGGGGAAAGGAAGGTTTAATAAGACAATCAGGGTTAATCTTTTCTTTCAATATTGCATATAATTTGGTTTTCTGATTATACACTAAACAGCCGTTGTATTTTCTTTAATTCAGTTATACAAACACAGCCAATTAATATTCCTGCTCTCTCTATGTTGTGAAGGGTGCACAGAGAAAACCTTTGTTATTTTTCTAGTGCTAAAGCTGTTCCTGTTAAACCATATTCCTCTACACAGCAACAGCAAAGTAAATGACAGCGTTAATTCAATCCAGAATGCTTGATAAATTGAGAGGAGTTGTTTACCTAGTGTATGAAAAAGTCCCGTGGGGATGGGTTTTATTGCGATCTGCATAGTCATCCATATTCCTATACTGTCTGTGCTCATGTTTGTGAGTTAAACATATACAGTAATTTAGCATTCAGATAATCCCATGGCTATAATCCAGACAGATTTAGCTCAAATTTCTCTGGGATTTCTATTATCTAGATTTAGCAGTGTGGTGTTGACTGGATATTTTAAATTGCTGCAAATGCTTTTTTTCTGCAATAAACAACATATTTTGATGTTCTCATAATTGAAGCTGTAGATTCTTTCTGCATTAACCACACGTAAAAAATGCATCTTTTTGAGGACAGTGATTGCACAGCTGGAGCATGCTTTTAATGGATTCCAGCTATTTGACTACATACTACATAAGATCATACAGTGTTTATATGAAAACCAGTATAGTGTATGTGAAAATAGTAATGAGAATAATCTGAAGAATGTTTATCTCCACACATTATCCATTTGAAAATGAACTCAACTGTTTCAGTTTTAATGATGTTTTATTACAATATATTGGACAGTATAATAATTTAGAGCCTGGCTCTCTTACAGCACTTTTCCTAAGTAGACCATAGCTTTTATTGTTTTCAGTTTCCTCAGACAGAACTTCCAGTCTTTCTCGCTCAGCAGTTTTGAGGAAAAGAGAGAATCTGGGGGGAAGAAAGAGCATCATTATCCACATGAAATGAGGGGATATTAAGTCCAAGTGCACTGGGTACCTTTCACAGCAGACCACCCTTTGTCATACGTTGCTCTGATTAAGTGCAAATGTATTCAAGGGAGCAGAGCAGACACTATAGAGGGTCCAAATGTTCGTGTACCAAAAATGCCAGCCCTCCCACAGGCACCAGCATTGATGGGGCTGCAGGAGTAAGAATGCTTGTGTGGGAGATTTTTAGGAGGGAAGTGTACTGTGGGAAAAATTGTAAAGCTGCTTCTTCTACCCGAGTAGCTCAAGTTGAGTGTGTCTGAATTGAGGCAAACTGCAGAGCAGGGCAATGCATGCTCTGTCCTCTGCCTTGTAATTGTGTTGCAAATGCACCAAACACATTATTCACCCCCGGGCCAGATCTTCTGGGAAGAGGCTTGTGCACACTTGGCAATAATTTGATGCTAAGATTGTGTCATCCATAAGTGTCTCAGAAATTCAAAATAAGCAAACCACTTGGAAATATTTGGAAAACAAACTATTTGGAACCATTTATGGGATCTTTGAAGCTGTGTGTCATATTTTTGTTCCCTGAAGTGGAGGATTCAGACACCAGTTCAGTAAGTGAATTCAGGTATGCTGCCCCTGAAAGCACCCCCATCATGCTGTGTTCCAGAGCCTTCTCTGACTGTGAATTATTGCCAGCCCCAGTAACTGTAAAAATCTTTAGAAGTATTTTCAATGTGAAGAAAGAAAGAGGATGTTCATTTAATCAGTTGTGATAAAACTGTTCCATGTATAAAATTTATTTGCTTAGTCTCCAAGCAGCAGGTTTGCAAGAATGATGGAAAAAAAAAAACCCAACCAAAACCAAAAAGCATGAATGAGAAAGACTTTTATAGCTAACAACCATACTTCTGGGTAAAAACCTTCTGAAAGAAATATGCCGTGTCTGTGTGGCAGTACTTTTGGTTTCATACTTGCTCTGAGTTATTCTTTGCAATACTACAGCAGCTGGGTTTCAGAAGCAGCAGCAGCCCTCAGGTACTTGCCACGAAAAAGAGTCTGAGCGTTCACTCGCCTTGCTTCAGTGCCCTGCTAAAGCAGTGGGCCCACTCCTGTCGCACTGAAAGCCCCCACTTCTGGTCTGAGAAGTCATATTTATGCTCAAATAGCTATCAATATCTGTGTTTGATCCCTAATAAGTCAGAACTATGAAGCTGTAATGCCAGTGAGATGGAAAAGCCATCTGATAGCTCTTAAACTGCTCTTCTTCCAGACAATGCCTGTGGCACCAGCTGTTGTAGCTGGGAGTTTTCAAGGTCCAATCCTTTTCTTTCTCAGGAGAATTTCTTTAGGCCCCTAAAGAGTGATACCAAAACCCCAGATGAGCAGAGGAGTTTTAAATGGACCTGACATAGCTATGTATTAGCTGCATCTTTTTTGAAAAGAAGTATAAATCAATTTAAAGTTTTACAGTCAGTGTCTGAGGAAGTTGCCAGTGCACCCACAGACCTTCTCATTGCTGCACAGAGCAGCTCAACTCACCAGACTCACCAGTTGGATTCTGGCTGCCTGCTTTATTTTCCTTTGCATTTTTTTTTCATCCTATTATATCCTGACCTCTCGTTCAGCAATTATTTTGAATCATGCTGAGGACACTTCTCCTTACTCCCTTTGGATTTTCCCTTGCTGATGCAAATGCATCTCAAAATACCATCTTCCCAAGTTATTAGATCCAGGGCTTGGTGATGTATGCTGGGCTTAGCTGAAGTATCAAACCAGCAAAGAAAGACCAAGAAATGAAAGAGCACCATGTAAATATTGACAGATTGTTTTTATGACTAAGCTATGATTATCCTTCATTAATTTGTCTATGCTTTCAGAAAGAGAGGAGATTGCTGAAAAGCAGAATAATATTTTTTTTGCAACAGACAACTGTGTGCTGTGATTGTTGAAATTTCTATTCAAGAAATCCCTCAAAATGAACACAAAATCAGAAAAAACCCCCACTCTCTTACAGAGATGCAGGTCTGCAATGTTTAAAAGTAACACCAGTGTGTTCTATATCTACATCTATAATTTGAGATTAAATACACTGTGGATAAGGTTAAAAACACAATCTTTTCTAACCACCTACCAGGCATTTATGCAGTATATTGTTTCCTTTTTGACAGTTAAATTACTAGTAATAAAGCTCTGTAACTGTGCCATGACAGTGTTTGTCCTCTAACATGGCTGTGCAACTGCATCACCTCCATTAAGCTGCACCAGCGGTGAGGGCAGAATCTAGGCCTGTAACGTTTAGTTAATCAAACTATGTGCCATTAGGAGAGCTGATACCTTTCTACCCCCTTCCTTGCCTTGGTGCTGGAGGAGTAAAGCAACTCAAACTAGTCAATTGTGCAAATCTGAAAACAGATTTTCTGTGCACAAACTTGCCATCTGCACAATCCTCCTTTTCCTCTTCAAGTAGCAAACAGCCAGAAGGTACCAAGCCGTCTCTCTGTGTTGCAGAGGGAAGAATCCCAGACATGGCTTTGGTAGCTGAGACCTGCTGGTTTTTTTAACCCATTGAAGTATTTTCTAAAGATCTTCTTTCCATGTGCTTGGCTGGTGTTATGGTGACCATGAGTGAACGTATCAAGTTACTGGTATGGGAGTAGCCCTGCCAGGAAGCCAGAGGGCACGGTTAGTGCAAACTGTTTTTAGACGCCTGAACAGGCACAGCTCTAAGTTGGGTGCCTGCTAAGTTAATAAAAGGACTAAACAGTATTTTTCCTACATCCTGCATGTGGACAGAACACAGCCTGTATCTGAGACAAGCCTTACTTCTGGGCTGATGTCACACTTGGCTAATTGGCCCTTACAACATTGTGTAAATAGCAATATTCTAAAACTGTGGTTGAAATTTTTGAGCTTGGGTTCTGCTAGAATTTGAGGAGAGGACTTTTGAAAAACTGAAAGGGGAAAATCTAAGAAAAGAAGTGAACAAAGAAATGCCCCAACATGAGAAATTTTTATGAACAAAATGTGATCAATTCATTCTCAAAGTTAAAGCAAGTGAGCAGAGGGAAAGCTGCCCCTACATCCTTTCTTCTTAATGCTGAAAGAGATTTGTTGCTTGCTTCATGAAGGAAAGAAAATTATTTGTGTCAGGAAAATCAAGTTAAAGGTGACCTACCAATTTATTTATTTTACTCTTGGCATGGTGGTATAAAAGATCCAGCTGCAAAGTGTACTGGTTTGTAAACTGGGCCACTCCACTAGAAATTGTTCAGATTAGAAATGCTGAAGAACCCGGAGCACCATCCCAAATAGTAAAGTCCAGTATTTTATTAATTATAAGCTACACACTTTCCTCCTATCCCCAGATCATATAAGTTGTAAAGTGGCAGCTTTTTATGTAAATTTCCATAATTTCACACATATTTCTTAAAAAGTTATTTAAATACTTGAGTCATCCCTTAGGTTTACTTAAAAACAGCAGAGGACATGAAGTGCTTCTTGTATTGAAATTTATACCTTCTTTTCTTTTTTCTTTTGAATTGTTAGGGCAATGTTAGAAACCTGATAGTGTGGGAACAGCTTCTTTCTTGGCTGTATGCGGTATTGATTTGTAAGAGTAGTGATACAGAACTGTTCCGCTAATTAAGACATTGATAAAACATCTTGATAAAGGATGCCATTCTCTTATCTGAACTGATTTGATACTGGGTTTCTTGCTGGGTTGAGCATCCAACCCAAACACAGTTAAGACCACAGGTACTGAGAAGACCATAACCACCACTGCTGACTCATTCACTGCCATGCTCATCTGACATGGGAGCTGCTCCCCAGCCTTTTCCTGTCACCCTGTTCACATGTTCTTATCTGCCCAGGGACCGGGTTCTCTCAAGAGCTTTCTGGCTTCATCCCCATCTGACTGGTACCTCTCTTGATAGTCTAATTTTGGCTCTGAACTACATCTAGTGCTTAGATAGGATAAGATTTCAGCCAGATGGATTATGAACAACATTTTCTTTTCAACGTTCTTGGCTCCAACCCCACAGATGATTGCTTTAGCCTAACAGAATAAAGTCCCATCCTTCAGAGAGCTGAGCCAGTTCCCTCACTTTAGCATGCAGTGTAATTATTCTGCATGTTCCACAGAACAGGCATTCCACTCACAGCTTCTGTTTTGCACCTGGAATCTGAATGTGCTGCTGACATCAGGACCCCACAGTGCTTTATGAGGGCAGATGAAGGCATGAAAAATCTGGACCTTTGTACAGTATCCTAAATAAACCATCTTTCATTTCTTATATTTCACCCTGATAAGAGAGTATAATGTCTCTGCTCCACTGAGCTCTATGCTGGTGAGTAAAACTCTGTATGAAGCTTATAAATTCATGCAAATAAATAATACTACTTTTTCCCACCTTGATCCAGATTATAAATTAATGAGATTTAGTCCACCACTCCTTACTGAGTAATTCTGCTGTCACATATTCATGCTGAGGAAAACTTTACAGTGAGATTCTTTTCAAGATAAGTCTTTGCCAGCTATTGGAAGTGCAATCATTGCAGAGCCACTAACATTTTCCTGCTCTATATCAAGTGCATCACAAATCTGCCCAGCATCTTTGTCAATCATTTAAAGTGTAGCAGACAAAAATAATATTCTTAGAATTATTATTGGAAGAATTTATGCTTTCTTATGAAGTGAAAGTGATTTTGATATATGAACAGCATTGGGAGGAACTGCCAGTGTGAAAACTCAAACCAAACCTGTGTATGTAATATTCTTGTCTCACAGGAAGTAGTGGGAGTAGTATGTGAAAAAAAGTTGATCACAAGTCAGAATCCTTAGGAGCTCTCTAGATGACTCTTCCTGCATTTTGTGATATTCTGCTAAGAGAAAGTTCCTCTTTCTCCTTCTTGAGCCTTTTTATGTCACAAACTGTGCACACAAAGGCATGTGTGTAACAGCTCATACTGGTTGCTCAGCAAAGGATGTAGAGTAGGATCAGGTACAAAACAAAGGTTCCACTCATGATGGTGGTTACAACTACAAATCTCTGTGCAAAATAATGATAATCATTAAAAGAAAGGTATCCTTAAAACTGTCTCCATTATTAAAGGTTGATTTATCTTTCCACACTATAGTGAGATGAATACCAGAGAAGCCTTTGCATTGCCTTCACTCACAGCTTAACTGGAATCGCAAACAGTTTTCATAATGAAGTATACAGCCTGCAAAAATTTTGTATTCCAAGTGTGTGCACAGGCCCTGTTGTTCCAGACTGTACTTCTTTCCCAAAGTGTGCATTGACAAGCTCTTCAGTGTGTTTATTACTGTACAACACTGTAAGCCAACTGATGTTTACTATTGGCTGTGCAGTAGGTCAATCCAGAGTTTCACCACAACAAGGTACATTCTAAATGGCTGTGCCTGAAGGGCACTATCCCTTATGGATCAGCTTAGTGGGGAGAAAAATGTGCATCTTAGTAGGGATGTGCTGAGCACCCATCTCAGCCTCAGGGGAGAGCAGGTAAAGTGACAAGTCCTGTCCTTGTAGTCTCCAGACACAACCACTCTTGATTTGTATCTGGCCTTTTTCCAGGTCTCTGTGGTGGAGGAAATCCTCCTCATGTCCTGCCTCACTCCATATAGCTGCACTAAGGCCACCTGCAATTACTGGTATGTGTATTATGTGAAATAATTAAGTCTATGTAACATAATAAATACATATGTATTATACCTGTTATGTTCATAGAGCAAAGACACAGCCATTAAAATACACACCAGACTGCTCTGTACAAAGAAGACAGATGGTATTTATTCCATATTAATTAATATTGCTTGCAGAATTTCCTCCCTCTTTAAATATCTTGAACATCCTTTTTCAGAATTTAAATGTACACATACAGATTCTTTTTGTTTTGACAGCTGACTGTTGTATTTTATCTCCATTCAACATAGGTGGCCTTGGTTTGTTCTTACAAGTGCTATCTTGTGTATCTTCAGTCTGCCTGTCATTACTCTAGTTCTCCGTTCTGCTTAAATCAAGTTAATCAATTGATTTAATCAATTTAAAGATGGAAAGCAAACAACAGTGCAAACCCTCCTGAAATTTGGAGGGTTAATAGATTAGGTTTGACAGGATTTGTGTCTGCAGGTTTTGGCTTCACTGGCCATGATCTTATTTAACAGTTTGTTTTTTCTCAGTCGCTTGTTTCAGAATAACATTACCCATAAGGATGAAATGCAGCCACTGCTGAGATTTTATTGTTCAGTGTACCTTGTTCACAAATACTCCTGGAGATATGTGGTCTTTGCCATCAGAGTTTTACACTGGAACATTTCTGTGTTACAACTAGACCCACACACAGACATGGCTAAAAACAAAAAAAGGAATGGCACTATCATGGATATTCCAACCCCATTGCTTTAAGGGATGCTCTAAAGGAAACTAGGCCAAAAACTTGACCTATTTTAAAAGACATGGCAATCTGTTCTTTTAAAAAATCTTCCACACTTCATTGAGTCCTTCTCTCTCTCCTATACCATGAAAAATATTGTACAGTAGCAAGATTCAGAACTCTTCTCTCTGTACTGTTACCCATACAAATATTTCAAGCTGAAATCTCCAGTTTAACAAATTTATTTTTCTCCATCGCTGATCTTGAGAAAGAAATCATCTTAAAAATTACCAAATGCATAAATTGAACTAATTGGGTGTAACTAACTAAAATTGCTACATCACTGCACTTTCTCCGTAGTGTTAGCTGCAATGGATCCATTTGGCAACCAGGAGGTCTTAGGATCCATAAAGGATTTTTGCTTCTAGGGACTTGTGTGTTTTGAATTTGAAAACCAGAAGCAGCGAGCCATATTTCTCAGTTATTTTGCTGTTTGAAATCTGGCTGTGAAACTCTGTTTACTTTGTGTTGGACTCCCGCCAGAGGAGGCCTGGTTTTAGCAGATGGTCGTGGAGAGGAGGCCAGACGTTTCCTGCTGAGTCCTGACGAGGCACTGATAGCACCGCTCCCAGGCACAGCACTGATGCCTTCAGCAGCCACCGAGGCTGGAGAGCAGGCGCTGCTGACAGAAAAGTTGTGAAGAGTCCATGAAGCAGCCCCTGGGGCAAAAGCATTTGTGGAAAAGAGGGTCCTGAAGTGGTGCTCAGAAGTGGTGGAGCTGTCAGCCAGAAGATGAGCAGGGGAAGGACTGGACATTTGACCAAGAGGAACTGAAGTGTTAAAACGAGATGGGCATAAACCAGTAGTGAAGAGATGTGATTGCTTTGATCTTTGACAGGGCACGCCACTGTCTTGTCAGGGAGAGAGCTGAAAGAAGAAGGTCCGAATGGAAGGCTTTACTGTGGTGTGGGTTTACCCGTCTGCTCTATAGTCACAATATGCAGGGAGCATTTTCCTTTCCCCTGTTTCTGGGGGCAACTTCTCTCAGAACAAATATCCTTAATATGTCCTCAGGCTGGGTTTGATCTTTCAAGATGCTACCTGCTCTCAGGATGGAGAATCAAAGGGCAACGCCATAATTGCAAGCACTTGAGTACTGCTGGATTGCTGCCTTGGCAATTTGCATACAGGAGAAAATGCAAACAAGTTTCTCAGGAGGCTGTATGACTTGGAAATCTTCCAGAAATCCTTCAGGCATCAGTAAGATTGAGGACATCCATAGTTTATCTGGGGATTCAAATACTGAACCAATGTAGCTAAAATTCATGGTTCCCATGCCATGTGGCTCTGTGTTTGGGGATTTGGTGCTCTCCCATTTCCTGCCATCAGATACCTGGAGCCACTGCTTTACTGTGTCAGGCTAATTTGGGTGATGATTTTGTGCAGATGGCAAGGCCCATGTGAACTGTAGCTGACCCCTTCCTTGCACTCCAACTGTTCTGCAGGTAGGCAATGTTGGATTTTTTTTTTTTTTTTTTTGCTTGTACCTCTCCAGTTTACTACTGGATCTCAAAAGGAAGGAAATCCCAGGAAGACTGAAGTGTTGGTTGCTTTGTTACATGTCACTTGCATATATTTCTCCCTCCTTGGCCATTATTCAGTCAAAATCTCCCCAGAACTGAGTCTCTGGGTCAGCACAAGAGACAACTTACAAGATCAGGCATCTACATAGGGGTCTGACTGAAAATATTTTTCCCTGAGCTTCTACCTGCAGAACATTAACATTCAACAACCCCAAAAATGGAAAAAAAAAAAAAAAGGTTTAAAACCTCATTCAGGCTAGTACCAAACTTCGGTATTTCTTTCTGTGACAGCCCTTCCTTTCTACTTAACAGTCTTGTACAGGACAGTCTGAATCACCACTTTCCTGACCCACTGCCCTCTTTGATGTAGTTTTCTTAGGCTGTAGTAGTTGGTGCCTTTTTCTACCTTATTGACTTCCAGCTTGAAGACAAGAATGCAGTGTCTAGGAACACCGCACTCCATTTTTAACAGCTCGGCAGCTGAGCCCATTTGACATTACACTGACACAAAGATTTATTGTACTGTACAGAGAAGACAGTCTACAGAAATGAAATTTCAAACTATCTGTATCACCAAAGAACATGGATAGACCTTGGGAATTTAATCTGGTCATCATAATTTACGGAATGCAAGTGATCTGTGTCTTACCCCAGCAAAATGCCACACCCTCACCTGACCAGCCATGGCAAGCCATAGCCAGGCCGGGAGCCTGGGCCTCGCTGTCTTGCGCCTTGTGATCGTCCACATCCGCACAGAGGAAGTGCTCTTTTAGGCACTAGTGAAAGGGATTTAGTGAATATCCCTTTCACTAGTGCCCTAAAGTTGCCCTGCAGAGGTCTAAAGCCCATTTCCATCACTAGGCAGAGGGGTGGTCAATGCTCGTCCTTTGCTGGAGATGGACTCATGATCAGAGGGCCTATCTCAGACTTCCCTGGCACATTTTTAACATTTCTGTTTGCCAAGTGGCCATACTGTGCACCACACAACTCTCCTTCCCACTCCAAACAGATGCTGCAAGACCCAGCAAAGCTTAGAAAATTTCTGGTCAAGCAGGCTTTCATTGTAATTAAAGGAGCCCTCTTTTCACTGCCCAGTTTGAACACAGACCAGTTTCTTCTGTCAGCTGGGATGATGTGAGTTTGAAGCTGGGAAAACTGGCTTTTTTTTTTTTTTTTAATAATTGAAACCATAAAAGCTAGAGTTTTCATTAAAATTTGTTAGGTGAATTACTAGTTATTGCGCTTTGATTTTACAGATACTACACATGAATGGAGATAACAAAACAAACAGAACCAGAGCTAAATGTCTTGGGCATAGCTCAGGATACACAGAGACAGATCCCTAGGGAAGGAGAGTTGCAAAAAGGCATCAAAATGGAGTTCACTGAACTGGTGTTTAAAGCTTTTGGGAAGTGTCTTTTTTTAGCAAGCCTTTAAAGTCAATTATCCTCACAGAATGTGCTTCATGTTTGTCTTGAGGATAAAGATAGTGAGATTTCATAATTTATCTGGCTCATACCTCAGGTTAGCCTCTGAGCATGCAGGTCCCTGGCTCTGTGCTAGACAAGAGGCGGCAGATCCCTCTCTACTGACAGGGAAAAGCGCCTTCCCCTCTGTGCTGGCTGTGAGCTGGAGAAAGGGCAGCGAGGCATTCCTCCCTGAAAGTGAGAGATGCTGTATTCCCCAACTGTCAGACACAATTCATAATGGAAAAAAACAAAACAAAGCCACGCTAAAGTGCAGTAGAGAAAATCCTGGGAAATCGTGTAGACAATACTTAAGCACAACTTTTCTCCACAGAGAGGGCTTGTGTTAGATCCCAAGCTCCAGAAATGGAAGGGAAATAAACAGAGCTTTTGGAATTAACCTGGCAAAATGGAGTTGGTTCTCACCTGTCACAGGACTGCACAGTGGAGATTGTCCTCATGCAGACAGCCAGCTCTTTCTTTCTCCGAAATGGCTCTTTCATTTTCTTTTGAAGATCATCCTTGAATGAATATGTCTGTCCGGCACAGGACACTTCCAGTGCTTTTGAGTTAGAAAAGACAGGAATTTTTAGTACTAGTACAGCAGCAACAGTTTCTAGACAAGTAAAATCTGTCTGCAGAAGGAGAGGGGAAGCCCCCACCTACTCAACAGTTCAGCTGCTGTGCTCTTCAGTAAGGGCAGATATTTGGAAAATGGGAAAGAACAGGAAAGATCCTGGTCGTGCCAACACTAGTCTGATTTCTGACATGCTTAAACTTTCACACATGTCTTTCTTTACAGTAATGGGTCTTTAAATTAACTCTTTTGTATTACTTTTGGTATGTTTCTTATACAGTGCTGACCAGGAGCTAAATCTCTGCATCAATGAAGATTTTCAGAACCATTAGGTACAAGAACTCCAGCAGATGGTTACAGTGGTCCTTGGTGGATAATCCCTGGAGATGTCCAGTCAGTCCATTTCATAGCTGTTTATCTCATAGCTGTTAAATAATTCCCTTCAGTATCTTCAAGTTAACTCTGTCAGCATGAGCTCTTTGTCGCCACAGTAATTCGGGATCTATTTGTTCTTTGCTGCAGTTATGGCCATGTAAACTGTGTATGAGTTACCACCATTTTTGCCCATTTTGCACAGGTGCAGGGACTGTACCAAACACAAGGCAAGTTGAGCTGGTTGTGTGGGAGGCAGCCAGAATGGCCCGCATTTATGAGCCCACTGCTGTGTAAAGGGCAAGACTCTCTGCTCAGTGTGGAAACAGGCATGTAACAAACCTGTGCCAATGCCAGGAAAACACTGAGGGAGAATTACTCCTAACAGGAAAAGGCTCGTGGAAAGCAGAACGTGAGCTTCTCTGCTGTACTTATACACAACACAGCCCCATTTCTTCCAAGTATCACACTGTGAAAAAATGTTGAATTCTTTTTTATTGCTAGGCCTGAGAAGGAAATCTCTACACAAAATAGTACCTCGATCTCATTTTGGGCCTTTGTGGAGTCTTATTTTGGGCCTGATGCTCAAACCCAGCAATAGCAGGCTTACAGCTGAAAGGCTTCACACCAAAGGGCACAGAAAAAAAAGAGGGTTTTTTTATAGAACAGTTGATTGATGGTGAGATATGGAAGCATAAACATAGCTATTGAAGCCCATGGACCATTTTGACCACAGAAATGCAACCTGGGAATCTGGCTCACTTGTTTAATCTCTCTGCCAGTTTAATCCCGGTCTCCCCTAAAACACCTGGTGTGATTTCAGGGTGGCACTGGTGGCCCTTGGGTGCCAGCCTGGCATGGCATTGCAGATTTTGCAGAAGAGAAGTGACTCATTAATATTCTTTTTGTCATATGATGCCCATACAGCTGTAAATAAACATGCTTACAAGGACGTATCTGGGAACTAAATTCATGAGGAACTAAATAATAAACTTGTCTTCAAGCTGCTGGTTTAGACTGAAAGCAACACTGAAATAATGTGTATTTTTTACAATTTATTGTAATAGTCTCTGATCCTACAAACATTATGCACATCTGTCAAACTTTATTCTGAGATGTAGGGCCATCAATTTCAATCTGGGGCTAATAGATAGGCATTGGCCAGAATGATTTTATGGCTTGGATCCCTGTGGGTTAAGTTCTGACCAGGCAGATGTGACAGAGTCCAACAAAAGATCTCAACAGAAGCAACCCTGGCTGTGTTGATACAGTTGCTATTAAGTGGAAATTGCCACAAAACTAGAAAATATCACCAAGGACATTCACCCTTGTCTTCCTGTGCCAGTTTACCTGCATAGTGATGCAGTTTTCTTGCAAAAAGCCTAGCAGTTAGGGATTTAAAATTGATTACTTTTCTGTTTACTTCTGATTACAATTTTACTTGTATTTTTTTTTTCTTCTTTATTTTTTGGATGACCTTCAGAAATTTTCAATTAACATTAAAAAATGTTTTTAATAAGAGGCAAGAACAAGAGAGCTTAGGTTTTTTTCTGATGAGAGGTTTTGTAAGGGTAGGATCATCATTGTCATAGCCATTAATGTTCTGATTTTGGAGCAGTGGAGACGTAAGCAAATATTTATTTTTGAAAGGCCTTTGCTTTGGTTGATGACAAAATACTCATCTCCTAAATTTAGCAATGCTGTGCCTCCATGTGTATATTTATATTATTAGTCACCTTTAAGCCCACATTTTCTGTGATCTGCACAGGCTGGGGAGTCACTCCATCCTTGTGTCAGAGGGGGGTACCTGCATGTCCATGCCCCTGCCAAGTGGGCTGAGTGTCCAAGTTGTGAATTCCAGTGGAAACAGACCAGAACTGGAGTGGCTGGGAAAATAGGGGCAACAGGGGGGCAGCTTGAGCAGTCTTTGTTTCCATAACCCTAGTAGGAAGAGAAACAATAACTATGGAATACCCAGAGTTGGAAGGGACCCATATGGGTCAGCGAGTCCAACTCCTAATAATTACTTTAATAATGGTCACCTTGTATCAGAGTCCCTGAATTTAGGTATTTACCTGTCCACTATCCCAGGCTGTGCAGTTCCTCTGGCTTTTTACATGGAAAGCCACGATCCCGAGGAGCAGAAATATGGTTTGTGCCCGTCGTTCAGAGAAAGCAGTTGTGCTAGCTGCACAATTTACATTTTGGGAAAACGTTGTTAACAAAAAGGTTGCGGGTAAAGGCAGCCCAGCCCCATTTATGTTTAGGGGACACACAGGGAGCCCGAGGACAAGCGATGGCCCGGCCTACCGCCACCCGTGCCGGTGTGTGGCTTCCTCAGGGCCATGTGAGCACGGCGCTACTTGTTATTTTGTTACGAGCCGCGGCGGAGGGGTGGGCCGGGCGCGGGGGCTGCGGGGCGCACCCGGCCGCGGTGCCGCAGCTGATGTAATGCTGCTGCCGCCGCAGCGCCTTCACGTGTCTGCGGCGCGCCCGGACAGCGGGGCAGCGGCGTGTGCCGCACGGCTGTGTGCGCTGTGACACACGGGGACACACACAGGCAGGCAGGCACGCACACCACACACACGTGTTATTTGCGCCGCTCCGGGCGCAGTCCACCCCCTCCCCACCGCGGCCGGGGTCCCGGGGCTGGCGGAGGGGCCGCCCCCCCGCTCTGGCTGCACTCGCCGCCCCCGACTCCAGTCGTGGTCCCGGCCCCGGCCCCGGCCCCAGCCCCCTCCCCAGCGGCAGCGGCGGCGGCGGCGCGGGGCGGCCCGAGTGCCGGGCACGCCGAGCCTGCGCACTCGGCGGCCGGGCGGGCACGGCGTTCCGCGGGGCGAGGAGCAGCGCGGGGCGGGCCGGGGCGGGCCGGGCCAGGCCAGGCCAGGTGCTGCTGCGGGGCGGGGGAGTGCGGAGCGACCCTGCGCGGGGGCGGCGGGGGCCGGGCGCCATGCGCCGAGCCGCGGGCCGGGCTCGCCATCCTGCGGCGTAGCGGCGGGACGGGTTCCGCCCGTGATGTCCCCCGGGCAGCGGGGGAAGGCGACTCACTCGAGCGCTGCGGCAGAGGCCTAGTGCGGCCAGCGCCGCTTACGTCCCATGGCCGAGGAGCAGCAGCCGGAGGGAGGGCAGCCGCCGCGGCGGCTCGCCGGCACCCCCGCCCCCGGCGGGGCCCTGCCGGCCCTGGTGCCGGGGCTGCAGGGTGGCGAGGCCAGCGCGCTGCAGCACAAGATCCGCAGCTCCATCTGGTAAGGGCCGGGCCGGGGGAGCGGGGCAAGGGCCGGGGGGCTGCGTGGGTGCGGGGGGGGGGGGGGGGGGCGCGGCCCCTTTGTGCGGGCAGCGCGGAGCACACGCGTGGTCGCGGCCGGGGGTCGCGGCCGGGCCGTGCCCGCGGGTGATGCCACCCGGGCAGGACCAGCCCCGTGTGCGGGCGGTCGGCGGCGCTGCCCGGCTGTGGTGGGGCGGTGGGCACGGGTCACCTGCCGCGGGCGCTGGAGCCGGGCGCATCTTCCGCGGCCCGCGGCCCTCCCGGCCGTGTTTGTAGCGCGCACATGAGCCCCCACCACGGCGCTGGTGCAGCGGGGGTTGCGGAGCCGGGCAGGAAGGGTGCGATTGTCCAGCCTTCTGTAAACCTCTGCTCTTCTGAAGTCCCAGTCAGGCAGTTCAAATGCAGTTTCGGCTGGAGCTTACGATGGTTTTCAAGTTTCTGCATAGGAAGCCAGGTTATTTTTTGTTGATTTTTTTCCCTAAAATTTCAAATTCCTAGTAAAACCAGCATTTTAATTAAGAATTTTATTTTATGTGTATTGGGGGAACGAGGTGAATCGAGTTTAGCTTGCTGCACATAAAGCACTTTATCGTTTTTTGTTGTTTTTTTCTTAAATATCTGTAAGAGGCTGTCACCTGCAGCATTTGTATTTTATATATGTTTTTAAAAGCTGCTTTTGGCTGAGGGCACTGATAAAGAGTAGTGAAAGTTAGGAGTTGTAAATACAGGTTACTCATATAATGTTCTCCTTTATATACACACACACCATGTGTATTTTATACATATACTCATCCCAAGAAAAACATACTGATCTGTCTTGCATATTACGTCATATTACAGTTAGATTGTATGGTTTGAATGGATGTCACTAGAAAATAAAGAGAATCTAAATATAATTTTACCTTCAGATTCTTTTATTGTATGGCATACTGAAATTGCATTTATTATTGGGATGGTAGTTGTTTTATTTTTATTTATTTAAACGGTAAATAATAGTTCATTCTCCTTAATCCACACTTGCTACCTTTTGTTTTGGTTTTCTCTGCAATGTGACCTAGAGAAGGAATATGAACTGCAGAATTTTCTGTCTTTCTAGATCATGAAATCTTCACACCCTCCTAATATATGATGGTATTTAGTGGTGGCCTTTTCATGTTTTATTCTCTTTGCATGAACATGCTGTTTGGAAATGAGCCTCGGAGAGCATGTTTACATTGCATTCAGATTAGGTATCATGTCCAAGTTGAAGACAAAATGGCTACTAAGTAAAACCTCTGCTTTTATTGTGGGTTTTCTTTTCAAGGAAAAAGAGCACATATGTTAGCTTCTGAAATGAAAGCTGCTTGTTTGATTCAGGTGAACTTGTTGAATAGCCCAAGCCCACATTTGCTACAAAGGAATGTAGCGTTTTGCCCGGGGTGAGTGGCTTGCCTGGTGCCAAGTGCCTTTGACCAGCAGAGGTTTTACCAGCACCTTGCAGCCCTGTCTCCTGGTACTTTCACAGGCGTTCCTCACCTTCACAGAGTGTTCCTCCTGGCTACCTGCTTCCTGCACTGGGCTTCAACTTCCCTGCTGCTCTCAGGCAGCAATCCATTCCCTGCAGGCTGTGCTGTTGAAATGCAGTATTTGAAGATAAGGTTATTTTTTATAAGAAAAGCTTTTCTTTTGATGTCTTCAAATCTTATGTTTCTCTGTTGTGATTAAGCAGTCTTCATTTGAGGTTGGAGTTTAACGTTAATTTGCATCTTCCTGGAGATGCGGTGGTTGTTCTGGAGCACCCAGGATGAAGAGCACTGCTGGAGCCGTTGTGCACACTGCGCCCCAGTAAACAGTGAAAAGTCTCCTGTTCTGGCAGTCTGGGGTCTGCTCTCTGTTCAGTGGGTGCTGGTGATGGATAAACAGCGGGAGGGATTGTGGAAGGCTGGTTGTGAAAATGGCAATACACTGCTGTTAACAGAACGAGCTGTAATGTGCAGAGCAGAGCTTCCTCTTTTCTCCTTCCCTCCTCTTCCTCCCCTCTTCCCTTGCCGTGCCAGTTTCATATGCTGGCAGGTTGGTGCATTCAGTTTCCCCTTTGCTTTCCAGTGGGTTTAACACATCCCGATCAGTACTCTGTTGTTTTCCCCCTACCTCCTTTTTTCCTACACGTGTTTGTGCATAGTGGATGGAGGATTTTAGTTGGTTGTGTTTGTTACAGGGTTGTTTTGTTTGGTTGGTTTTTTAAAAGGATTCAGTTTTCAAATGTATTGTCAATGAAAATAGTAGTATAGCAAAATATAGCAGCTACTGAAATACTGGACTTGAGGATCACAAACAAGTCTGTGCTTGTCCCTCTACTTTACAGACAAATGTAAATATAGAGAGTGATGCAGACCACGAGTGGGACAATGAGCTATTCATTATCTCAACTCATACTTAGTTTATTCTGTTTATTAAATTAAAATGTAGGTTGACAAAACATATTAAGTAATTGTGTATATCTGGAGTGCCTTGTATGAAACAACAGGTTATGTCCTGCTGGTTGCATTTGCAGACATGGTGAGTGAAGACTTAAAAATGTGCAATTTAGGCGTCCGGTCTGTTGGGTTTGGGTTTTGTTTTTGGGTTTGTTTTTTTTTTTTGGGTTTTTGGTTTTTTTTTGGTTTTTTTGTTTGTTTGTTTTTTTTTGGTTGGGAAGTTTTTTAGCATTTAAAGTGGCCACTAGTTTGAGCTAAGGAGGGGAAGATAAAGGAGTGACCTAGCTGTGCTTAAGAACAAATCAGGAAGTATTTATTTGCATTGCAGCATCACATACAGGTATTTAACTGCTATTTGGTTACAGTAATTGAAGCTCATCACTGTCTATCTGTATTTGTGTCCTGCCTGCCCCACTGGAACACATGCAGCAAAGTGGTGTCTGGTTTTGTTTTGTGCTGTGCATGTGAGTTGCTGAGGCGGTTGGATGTGTTCTTACGGTGTGGGTGAAGCAGGCAGAAATAATACTGGATGTCTTTTCCCATTGACGGATTAGAAGTCTAGACAGGGAGAACACGTCTTTGGGAGCCCAGCCTGGCTGATTAGTGTTGGCATGGGTGGGTTTGTAAATTGCCCTGGTCCTCGCTGGACACTGGGCCTTAATCTGTCTGTTTTTATTTCTCTTTAGATTCATTAAAGCTTTCATATTTATTAATAGCTTTTTGTCCAGACGTTAGAGCCCGAGGCGGGAAAACCTCCCTAGTCAGCTGTCTGAGCATATAGACTAATGGGGTTTCAATTATTTCTTCGGGTGAGGGTACTGTATTACCAAATGTGTGTTATTTGTATATGATGTTTCTGTACCCAAACATATGGTGGTGAAGACAGAGTCTACTCAGTATCACATTGACTTGCCAAGGAATATCTTACAGCTGAAGACAGCCAGCAAAGTATGGATGTAAAAGCAGCGTGGCATGAGGATTGAAATGCAGAGATGGCCAAGGGAGGGTGGTGTCAGCTGAGGGTCTGTCATCACTGGCATGAAAGAAAAAGACCAACAGTTTTAGGCAATTTAATCCCTCCACTCACTGTATTAATCCAAAATCCAGTAGCTGTGAACATTGAAGGAACAGACAGGTTTGTTTTCTTGTTCACTGTTGCGAATAACTGGTGATGATTCTGCAATGAGCACTTGTTTACTGTTGTAAATAGTAATCTGGTGCATGCATCTGTGCATGGATTGGCCCCAGCTTCTTTCACCTTGCCTGCATCTCAGCTCTTTTTGTCCTAAAAGCATCTGTTAGGATTTGAATATAGCAATTCTGCTCGAGAGATTAATTTCTGTCCTTCCCCGCCCCAGTGTCTCATGTGTAAACCAAGCTGAGGACCAGGCAGTGTGGAGTGGCAAACACAAAGCGTTGCATTTGCAGCCATTTCAGCTGGACATGGGTGTGGGTTTCTGACCAATAATTTTTGTCCTCAAATCACTCTTCTAGCTAGAAGTTGTATTGGAAAACCACGAGCGAGTCGAGGCAGTGCCAAAATTATGTGTCCTAAGGCCCAGTTTGTCTCATGTTGAAGAAGGAGTAGGAGGTGAATTGTGCCCTTGTTAGTTTTGGGCTCTTGGTATTGTGCTAGAAAACCAGATTAGCTGGTTGTAACACCAGTGTTTTCTAATCTTTGGAAGGCTCCATTCTTTCTTATGACTTAAAACATTCCTGCTCCCTCCTGCAGTTGCATCCATCACTCCTCATTAGGCATTGTCAGCAAACGTGGATTGTCACTTAGCTGTTGGCAGAGCAAATGTTCTGCAACTTGGGAAATGCAGTCAAGGTTTTTCATAATAAGAATTGCTACTTATTTGTATAGTTAGGTCAGCAGAAAAAATTGGTATCAGTCTTGATATTTTTGATAAAATGCCTGGCAATGAAGAGGGAAGCTTGAGGGGTATGTGTTTCAGGCTTTTAGCAAATGCAGGTGGATATACCTTTCTGGTAGTTTTTTTCTGCAGTTGAAATTTCTGTATGTATTTTTTTAAAACAAATATTTCTTGAGTCAAGTTGGATTAACATGTAAACCAATCCATCTGCATTTTTTCTCGTAGCTTGGGAGAGGGAGACAGGAAATAAAGGAAAAAAACCCCAACGTAACCTTCAGTATTTTGTTAAGTAGCCTGTCAAAATTGAGAGAACTCAAAATTTCCTCTGATTACAGAGTAATTGTGGTTATTCTGTGTCCTCAGCCCAAAATGCAATGGCCGTCATTCCCTCCTTCATCCTGGTTAATTCATTGTTGGAGGTGAGAAACACAGGTTATAATTCTTCAATTACAGATTACTGATTTCTGTGAGGAAAATCAAATCATCATTGACTGGTGTACAGGCTGCACTCATTTCACTAAATCTATGCGACATCAGAAGTGTGTTTATCTCCTTTGAAAAAGGACCTTGAGCTCCTCAGCTGAGAGATGATGTGTAAAACTGCAAAGATTTCTTGGCACTAACTCAGTTTTCCCTGGCTTTTTGGTTCCACTGTTTCCAGGTGATGGGGAGGTTTGCCTGTCCTGAATGTATTGCCTGCTATGGTGTATAAGCAGTCAAATACATAGGAAAAAATTGAACTGTGGACCATATTTTAGAGTAGTTCATGGTAATTTCAGGGAAGGTCACCCCTCCTTGAGCAAAGCATTTAGGAGCTTGTCGTTCTCCTTCACACTCTGCTTCCCCAAATGGATAGGAACAGAAAGTGGAATTTGTTTCATTTCACTCCACCTTGTTCTGTACAAGTTCCCATGTAGTTATTGTGGAGGAAAAAAAAATGCATTTCTGAGATGAGGGCCAGCTCTTAGGAAAGATGTTTTCATAAAACAATCCATCCCATCACTTCATGTGCCTAATTCTCTGACTGCAAACAAATTTTAAACTGGGGTGTAGCCATCTGTGGTGCAGAACTCATGAATTGGGCAGAATAAATCCTACACCATTTGTCACTTTCTCAGCTCGACGACTTCTCCTGAAGATGGCCTCCGTGGGTTGTTTGGAGACCTTCCACTCCTCTGAACAAGGGCCAGCTGCACCCGTTACCTGTTACTACACATTCCTGTGTACAGGAAACTCTTCTTTTGGGGGGAAGCCTTCAAGAAGAATTCCTTCTCAGCAAAGCAGCATTCAGATGCTTTTGCTGTTCCCTGCTGCAGTGCATCGCTGTGCTGTTGGGAAAGCCTCCGGGTGCCAGGAGCGGGCAGGTCAGCGGTGCAGCAGTCGGTGCCAGGGCGGCGTGGGAGGAGAAGCAGCTTTCCAAAACGGGGCACGGCCGCCACAGTGGTGGAGTTTCTAGGTCAGCAGGTGTGGAAGCCAATTTGGTCTGCAGGCGTTTTTACAAGGTTAGAAAATAAACCTGAGTAAAATGAATGGTGACCTTTATGTAACCTTTGGAGAATGGAGCTGAGGTTTTATTGAATATCCTGGCTCCAAGTTGGAGGGAATAGCTTTGCAGAAAAAAGGTCTTTATAAACCTGCTTTTAGGAAGAGTGGATTTTTCACTCTTGTTTGTGGGTTTTGTTTGTCTTTGTTTCTTGAAACAATAGAATCTAAAAACTATACAGGGGGAAAGCACTATTCAAGTAATGAAAGATTTGGAGAAGTTTTACTGCTGTTCATTTGGAATGCATTGGAGTGCATGGAATTGTTGACTTCACAGCATCAAACATATGCAATTCCTTGTTTCATAAACATTTTACTTTCCACTGCAGGAGTTTCTTCATTGAAGCAAGTTAGATGGTGTGACTTTGTGATTCAGAGCAGCAGTTCTAATGAGTTCTTAATAAGCACAGAATTGCAGGATTGTCATCCCAGGCCTCTGTAACTGGGTTGCTTGCCACTTGGGAGAGTTCTGTGTGATTTACGTGTGTCTGTATGCCCTTGCCAAGTAGGAATCCAAATCTCTACCTGAGAAGAACACTTGGAAACCCTCCCTAAAAGTTTCTGGGTACTGTATAAATTAATCAGAAAAAAATTGTATAATTGGGTGAGATGACAGTACTGCTCAGGTTGGGGTAATCAGACTTACACTGAAGCACTGATTAATCTTTTAATTAATTGGAGCTTAGGGTGGTTCTGTTAGTCTTTTTCTCTGTGTGTGTGTGTGTGTAGTTTTGAGAGCAGGGGTTGAGCTTAATGTTTTTATACAGATCCCATAACTTATGTATGTTGCCTTCTCTTGTTACTCTCCTCAGCCGCTTGCCAAACAGAAGTATTTGGAGAAGGGCCAGAGCTGCAAAATTCAGATCGGGATCCAAATTTGGATTTTTGGTTCAAGCCTTTCTAATATCTAATATTACAAAGCCTCTTATATAAATAAGGAACTCTTTATTTTTAAACTGGCAATGGGGATAGGGAGGAAGCTTCCTGGCTTCCCTCTGGAGCAGTCCAGGTGGAATGCTGGACTGTGTTACAAAGCTATCAGCAGATGATTCAAAAGGTAAATTGAACAGGTGAAAAAGCAGTGAGTGCACTGTCACCCAGAAAGAGCCTGAGCAAAAGGCCAGCACAAATTGGTGCTTTCAAGCCAGCAAGAAGAATCCCCTAAATCTAAAAATTCTGGAAGTGGCAGGATGTTTTGTGGTGTTCCATTAGATCTTTGGGAATTTTGAGGGTTTGTTTTGTTTTGTTCCGAATGGAGTTAGCCATATCTCAATTTTAATGCTTTCTTGATTTAATGGAAAAAGGATTATCTTTCATCAAGTAGGATGCTTGTTATCGGCTGCTGTGCCATCAAGAGGCTTTCAGTAAGCTGCCAAGTGTTTTGTGTTGTTGAATGTTTAATCATTAAGACAGTGGAAAAAACCATTCAAAACTTTCCAAATATTTTCCTTGTTGCTTCTTTTTAATTGCTTGTGGTTGCTGTGGTGACACTGTACCTGTCAAAGGGAGGGGAGGCCGGCTGTTGCTGCAGGGCTGAGGATGGGGTGGCTGTAGCTGGTGGGACCTGCACTCAGTGAGGGGCATTGTCTTTATTGTATTTATTGTCTTTATTGCTTGTGTGACGTGAGCTGTTGTCCCTCCCCAGCTGTAACCCACAGACACCCTGCATGGGCAGCACTGGCTGTTCCAGGGCAGGCGATGTGTCCGTGGGTTTCTGGAGGTGTACCTGTGTTTCTCCGCAGCAATGAGTCCTGCTTAGCTTTTCCCTGGAGCTGGCTGGGAGTGCTATCACTTGCCCATTGTCAGGTACTTCAAGTTTGGGAAGAAAATCTTGTTCCTGAGGAGAACTTGTTTATTAAATGAGGCATGTTTGTATCTCCCCCTGAGAGGAAGTTTGTGGTTAAATGTCAGGGTCCATGATCGATGGCTGTCCTTTCTGATGGATGGCCTCACAGGCATGCAGGCAATCTGTATTTCTTTGTCAGAAATTCCTAAGTGCCATTATAAGGTTGTTGGAACACCTGTGCATAAAAAAGTTGGATTGCACTTGTCAGTAGGAATTACAGTTCATGACTTTGCCTATAAAGCAGTGAATTATAACTGTTTTTAAAGTGGTCAGCAATACAAACTGTTGGAACTTTTTCTTAGTATGAACGAGGTTGCCTTGTAAGTATCTACCACAAGCATCCTTTGGACAAACAAGAATTAGTTTGTGAGCAAAGTGTGCTCTGTAATAGGATGGGGAATTTGTTCTCCTGTGTTTGCCTTACTGCCTTCTTGAAAATACCTGGAGTAGTCTTTCTGACTTCCTCTTCAGAGATACTGCTACAGTAAAATACAGACTGGAAAGGCACTCAGTACCACAAGTGGTAACTCTTTCAAGGCCTCTAAACTGAAAAGCTTTAACATTTATTTAATATTTTTTGTGGATGGAATTTTAGTCTTGTTTTTTAATCTGCTCTGAAAAATGGTGACAACTCCTTTTTCCAGAACCGCATGTTAGTTTTATTGCTAATTCATTGGAGGAAAGTACTCAAGAGGCTTGGCTGCTTATTAAACCAGGGGGAGAATTCTGCAAGGGGATTCTGGATCCTGTGTGAATTCAGTGTCTGGAGGCAATCTGAACTTGAGACTCAAGGCTTCTACTTCTGGGCTGGACATCCTCTGGCAGAACCAGTTTGTTGCCTGTGCTGAGGGTGTGAAGGCAGTAGTTTCCTGGGAAGAGCACACAGGATGCTCTGCCAAAGAGAGCTGTGCTCGTTGGTGCTTGGCACCATCCACTCAGGGCTCCCATCTCCCACACCCTGCTTGGTTCAGATGCTTTGTGCTTCAGTGCAAGGTCAGTGATTGCTCTGTGGTCCATGCTCTGCTTCTGTGGAAGTTGGTTGCTGTGGGTGAGGCATCTGTGAGGCCAGCCAGCCCTTGGTGAAAGCTGCAGCTCCTTCTGCTGTGATGGGACTGTCTGAAGAAAAGGCCAAAAATAATTTTGAACTAATCTTATGGGAGTCAGACTGGGCCACAAAAAACTTTTATCCAAGCTCTGACAAAGTGTGACAAAATTCCTTTCATTAGGGGCGTATAAAAAATTGGTCTATTTTCTTTATGGTTTGACTTTTTTAATGTATTAGCATGATAAACGATGAGGGCCTACAGTTGCTGTTAGTGGTCATATAAACTAAATGAATTGGTTGATATTTAAAAGACAGTCAGGTTACTCACTGGCAGTAATTGGAAGCTGCACACCTGGAACCACTGTTTGCTGAAGAGCTAAGCCAGCTTTTGGCTCCAGGAGCCTGCTCTGCATTACCTTCATTATGCTTGATTCCAGTGGTATAGTTCAATCACTGACTCCTAAAAAGTTGAGAAATGAAGTGGCAGCTGAGGGAAAAGTGTATTTTCCTCTTCCATTCAACAAGTGAGCAAAATTGGAATGATAGATATAGTTTTAAAATGCTAGAAATATCCCTGGAAAAGGATATTTTGAACATAATCTATCAGATTTTGGGAGATAGCTTGCTGAATCAAATAAAATATTTGGAAATGCTGGTGGTTTGTGTGTGTTTAATTACACTGGACAAAGGTTTGTCTAAATGCAGTTTATAGTGAATTTTCAGTTAAAAATTAATCTTGAACATCATTTTATCATTCAAAATAATGCCAAAATGCTGACCCATAAGATTTGGTAACCTATATAATTAAGTCTGTGTTCCACAAAGATATCCACACACCTATCTCTTATTGATTACTTCTGAGTAGAAGCCAGCTGTCTGATTACCCTGTAGATCCATGCCTGAATGTACTGAGTAGTCAGTTTTCAGTTAATAGCAGCTAAAAAAATGGTAATAGTCCTGAGCTCTAAGGCTAAGAATAAAAATGAAACACAAAATACTTTGTTGTGTTTAATATCAGTGAGTTTAAGCAGTCCCCATTTAGCTCTCATGGAACATATCTGCATGGACTGCTTCTTCTTCTTGCTAGCTTGCTTCTCTTGGAGGGGTCAGGAATGTGGGTTCATATATCACCATGGTTTGTACAATAAAGTTGGTGAGACTTGTAACTTAATTGAAAACCAAAGTTTACGTCATGCGTACCATGGTTCTGTGTGTGGAAGCCGTTCTGTGAACGCTTAAATCACCCATGTATGCACTGGGGTGCTGTTGGTGAGTAGCTCCAGCTGTTCAGGGTGAAAATACTTGCAGTGGTAAGTGTTTGCAGTGCAAAACTAATAATTATTTGTCACTTCACAGTGATTCTTGTCACTTTAGTGAAGTTCTTAGTTACTGCTGAGTACTTTAAATAGCAGTAGCTTTGTGGTGAGGTCCAGTGCAGGATCAGGAGATAGCTTGAGTGTGTTGTATTCTGCTGGAATTTGTCAAACTCGGGTGAGCTGCAGTTTTGTCTTGATTAGTTCAGCTGCTGAGCAAAGGAGTGGCAAAGCAGCATATAGTTCACCTTGAAAATTGAAATCAAACTGTGTTAATAATCAGGAAAGAACATTTTCATTCTCTTAATGCGGACATCTGCTCTCCCACTGGAATGTTTACACATGATGTGATTCACAGGAATGAAAATCCAGACTGATTAATTCTGTTGTGCTCTTAAGCAATGTCTCCTTCTGGAAGGACCCCTCAGACAAGTAATTGTGGGTGACATTAGCATGAAACTTTTACAGAAACATAATTCAGTGTATTGTTAGATGCTGAAAACGTGCTGCGGCCTACAGGTGAATGTCAACAGTGTGGCGACCTCAGTTAGTATTGCTTTAGAACTGCCTACATATATCTTAAATATAATTCTCTGGCGTTATGATTTTTGGAAAGTCAGAAGTTTAGTACAGCTTTTCTGAAATCTGATCTAGATTTAATCAAGGACAGCCTTTTCTGGTTTTGACTCTTTTACTAAGTAAGTTGTGGTGTAATTGTGCAGTTCCCTGGGATGTTTGGAGTATAAATGCTATGAATAATGAATCTATGCAAGTGTTCTGTAAGTTGTCTGAATAGGGCGCTAAACTCAGTGGCCTGTGTGGCTGTGGCTTCAGTACTTTGTACTAGAATGGGTCACATGCCCTCTGCTGCATTTTCAAAAGAAAACCATGACAATATGAAAACTTCTGAAATATATATCAACATGCTTATGGATGAGGCTGTGCCTGCAAAGCAGGTATGTTACTTGAGAAGAAAATGGCTAAGTTCTGAGGTTTTTGGGTCCTGTCCCCCTGGTTGCCTGTAGAGGCAGCAAACTGGCTGCACGCATTGTTCCCTGTTCTGAGGACTCAGAGAACTGAACGCTAAAGTTGTGGGTATTAAATACTCGTCAGATGCTTGCTGTTTGTAATTTCCATTCGTTAACAGGTTTTAGATGAAGTATTCTGATAGACTCACTTGTTCATTCATCATGGCTGCAGAGGCAGCCTGGCAGGAAAGGAGGCAGTGGGTGGAGTGGATGGTGTTGGCCTGCCCCACGCTGCAGGTTCTGCAGTGCTGCCCCGGAGCTCTGTGCTGCTCCTGTGGAGCTGGGCTGGCCTGATGGTTGCAGCCCCAGAGCTGACAAACATGATCCAGGTGGGAGCAGCCAGTCCTGCCTTGCAGGGCTGTTTAAGGTACCTGTTGGACAGTTAATTTGCCACCTAGGAGTGAGTGCAGTTGTGTTTAAACTCAGCTTTGTAGGTGCAAACTGATATTGATGCATGCACATATGAGCTTACAAGGCTTTAGGCTAATTAAATTTTGTGCAGCTTTAATTTTAAGCAAGTGCAGCTTACAGGTTTAGACAAGCTTTTGAGTCTGCAAGGAGACTAAAGTTTACCTGGTTTGTAGGCTAGGGGAACTCAAATGTTTCAAAATAAATCCATGAGAATTGGAGTAGCATGTGTTTGTAACTCTTCTGAAGGTACTAGTTTAGGGTTTAAAACCATTTAAAAAGCTGCCACGTGGATTATTTTTTCTATCCCCCAGAAGTAGAGGATGGAAAGCTGATGAGTTACATTGCTTTAGCATTCAGTGAACTGACCTTTGAGATAGGCAAGAGTCTTCTGGCTACTTGCAGCTCTTTATTTGCAGAGACCAGACAGTTTCTGTGCCTAGAGTGGGTTGAAGCTGATAAGCAGAGGTGAGTGAGAAGTGCTTCGGTGCAGGTGCAAGGCTGAAGGATGGATGGATGCCTGTAAGAACCTGTGGGAGGTCGTATGGTCACCATCAGGCAGCAGTGCCATGTTCATCCTGCATATGTTCAGCTTTAAATTTTCAGCTGACGATAAAAGTCAAGGACAGGAGAGGGTTCTGCAATGTACCAGTGAGCAACATGGCACAGGTTGGAGAGGGGAGTTGCCTTTCCTATGGCAGTGAAGCCATGTCCATCTAGCAGGAAAGAAGTGAGTGACCCTTTTAGTAGGCAGGCGCTTGGAGAGTGCATGTAGATACTCAGAGCATTACTCAGCACAGGGAAACCTAAGAGGTTGCAAGAATTGCATTCCGTGGGAGTCAGCAGAGTCAGTACAGGTTCCTCAAGTGGAAAAAAGGGTGCAGAGGAGCTGTGTGGTGGGCAGCTATGAGAGAAAAGGGAGCAAGGAGAAAGACGAATGCATGTGTCCAGAAATCAGGGCAGAAGCAGGGGTAATAGGATGTTGCAAGCAGCATTGGGAGGAGAGGGCTAGATAAAAGCTGGATTTGCTTGCAGAAAGACAGGCTGATGCCTATGGGGGAGCCGTTCAGTGTGGAGGGGAGAGATGGATCTCTGTGGCATGGAGGAGGGACAAAGAGTGTGCCAGGGAAACCCTGTGGGTTAAGCTGGGCCTCCTCAGTGCAGTGTCTGTGAAAGGCCTGGGCAGCCCCGGATTGCTTCTCTGCTTCCCCGTGCGTGCCAGGCCCAGGGAGCATCGAGATGGCAGTGCATTGTGGAGGCTGGGGCTCCTTTCCAGCCTGACAGTGGGACACCTGCAGCTGCTGACCCTGCAGGTGTTGGAGAGGGGATGGCTGTGTGCGGTGTTTGAGTGCTGGCTTGTCGTGACTTGAGCAGTGTGTGGGCTCGGCGGGGCAGGGGGGTCTTGTCTGCTCCCTCAGGATAAAGCCACAGAAGGGCTTGGAGGGGACTGGGTTGTGGCACTGCAAAACAGATGACACCCCTCTGGGTATCAAATGAATAGGGGAAATAAAAAGGTACAACCAGTAGCAGCAAATCTCTCTGTTAATAGAACATAACTAGGATAGCTGTGGGTCATGAAAATGTTGAAGGAAATAATGTGAAATAAAGAAGAAACACAGTTTTTATCAGCAGGCTCAAATCTGCCATCTGGGCACCTGTGCCAGCATTGGAAAACGTGTGGTAGGAAAGCCTTGCTGCTGCAGAGCTGCTGACACTGGGAGCTGTTCTGCTGTTCCGTTGGATTCCGCTGAGCTCTGAGCTATGTACAACAAACACAGCCCTATGCAGACTTGTACATTCATGGGTGTGTATTACGTGTAAACAGTGTAGAACTCTTCCTGTTTTCTCGCATGAGTGTTGTTTTGCTTTGCCATCAGCTGTCTGTAGCCACCATTTCCCAAGGGAAAGGCAGCAGAGGACCAGGTCTGTGCCCCGTGGCTGGCTGTGATGCACAGCAAGGTGCTGCCTTCCTCCTCAGCTTGTTGGCTCTGCAGGCATGGAAGGGAAACAATTTTGTGCATGTGTTTTATAGGTACACTTAATTTCCTGTTTGGTTTTCAAGTGCTGCTGAGGAGTGTCACCCCCTTGGTTTCACTAGGCATCCTTTTTGGAGCCATGTGGGACAAAGGCTGGAGAAGAATGCTGGTGTCTCATAGTTGGCTTTACAGCACCTCGAGTTCAGACCCTTAAGTAATAATGTGATGGGGCTTCTGCTGACCATGGCTGAAAATAGCACAGCAGATCTCTTAGCTATCTATAGACTGGATTCTGAAGCAACCAAAGGTTGATTTGTTTTTTCATAATTAGTTTTAAACCCAACAGTTTTCATTGTGGAATACGTGAGTTGTTGGAATGGATTATTTGCTGCTTAGCCACAAACCTGCATGTCTGGTGACTGTTTCCATCTTTCTGCTTTCAGTGGGACATTCCTGAGATAAAATTTCTACTGAAACAATCTTTTTTTCATACTGCTTTGTTGAGATCGTAGATTGTTAGTAATAAATATAGGCTGCGGCTCCTCTGAAGTCATATTATCTTCCCACATCCTGTACAGAGGGCACCGCATCCTTGGAACAGAATCTCCTGCCTGAATGTAACAATATGTACTGATTTTAATTCAGAGCAGTGCTGAAAGAACCAGGGTGAGAGCGGTGTAAAAGCATTTTCTTTGTCTCTTCTCAGAGTTCATTACAGTAACTTGTGGCTTTTACATTTAAATAAATGTAAAAAAACCCCCAACTCCAGGAACTTAAATGACTGTCTTGTTGGAATAGAGCACCTGGCAGTGTGTGGTTGTTGCAAGTTCTTCCCAGTTATTTTAAGAACAGTGGAACAAGCCTTTAGCATTGAATACAACTAGATTTCTTCAGAGAGCTGAAAGAGATGTTTATAGACCTACATTTCAGACGCAGGTATTCTGATGTCTGCTGGCTAATTATTTCTTGGCAGTTCATTACAATGGGCTACATTTGAGATTTGGGCATTTCATTAGCAGCCTTATCTTCCTTCTTTGTTCAGCTGTTTGTATAGTTGGCATTATTTATACTCATAAAATGATCATAGTGTCAGAAATGGTGAAGGGATTAAATTTTTATCCTCTATGAACTATTTTAATTGCATTTATTTTAGTAACAAGTATTGAAGTCACGTGTTTGACACATTTTAACCTGCATGAACTTCAAGGCATGCCTAACCACTACATTTTTCAGCACTGTGATATAGCATTGCTCCTTCCTGTGTCTGATGGAAAACTGGTCTGGCTTATTCTCTCTGGCAAGTGGAAGGAGGTGGATTAGGTTACAGGGAGGATGAAATAATTGCAGCTCACCCTTCTCATTGCACTCTTCTATTGGCTTGCTGAGTTTTTGCTTCCTGATTTTGCTGAGGGTGGTTTGCCTGGGACTGAGTAGGAATCTGCCTTCAAACTGAAAGAGACAATATTTACCAGTTGGTGAATACCTGCTTTGTTTATTTTTTGAGGCCTGCAAGTTGGACACTTTTCTACATTTCCAGTGGACACTGCTCTATTTTTATACTTCAGGGAATTAACGGTACTTCATCATGATTCTAGGATGCAATTATGGTCCCTGTGGCTTTTATATGGAATAAAAGTATATCTGCATTTGAATCCTGAAAGACCTAATTTGTCCTGTATTAAATGTTTTGCCGCTGTTTGCCTGTGTTTGTGCTAGGCTCAAGTGCCTGGTGTCTGGGGCATGACACTGGATTTTCCCGGGGGAGGGAGCAGTGCAGGCAGGGACAGAGCCCCTAGGTGGCATCAGAAGCCACCTGATTTTTGGCTGCTGCACGCCCGAGGGTGAGAGATGTGGATGGGAGGGGAGTCCTGGCCCTGGGGTGCAGGGCCTTGCCCGGCTGGGGTGTGCTTTCCTTTCTCAGTGCCCTGTGCTAAAGCTCTTACACCATTAGCTGAGCAGTATGGATAGTCGTCATTTTGCTAATTCAAACATGTTTCAACCTTGTGCAGCTCTGCTTTCTAAATATTTAATTGAAATGCTTTTACAGCCATTTTACTTCTTTATCACCGTGAGCCAAGCCAGACAATGTAACATGGCATATGTTAAGATGTTAATTGAGTAGCAGCACACATAGGCGGCTGTTTCATAATTTTCTCCTTAGATGATCCTTGGCTCCAGTTTAACATTTCTTTGTGCTTCTGAGTGGAAGGTTATATAAAGATATATTTAGAGCTGTTAGTCTAAGAAAGAGAAGCATTAATTCAGTAAGATTAAGAATTAAGAGCTGATTCCTGCAGGCGCTGCTGGGACACAGTGCTTGTCGTGGTAAGGATGTGATAATAGTACCTTTCTGATAGTACCACTTACTGTAATGGGGTTGGTAATCCTTTTATTGAGTGGTTTCTCACAGCATGCGGAGTAAATAGAGATTTTTTTTTTTTTTTAATGTCACCTGATGTCATCAGAGTTGTGGAATTCATATTGAATCTTTCCAAAAGGATACGTGGTCAGTTTAATAATGACCCACCCTATTTTAACATGGCTTTTAGAAACATGACTTTGCCGAAACTGTCACTGTTGGTACTTTGTAGTGCAGTCTGACTTGCTTTCCTTGGGGACTTAAGTGGGTTTTTGCAAGAGGCGAGGAGGCAGCAGGATACTGCACAGGAGAAGGAGTTCCCGGGTGTTGTCAACACCCGAATGCCTCCTGTGCCTTGGAGACACGTGCCTGGCAGTGCTGCTCAGGTGCTACTGCTCCCGACAGGAGCAGCCCTTCCAGACTACCTGTAGGCCCTGTTGCTAAGAGGTTTGACAAACAGCCTGTGGGGATGGTTTGGGGGAACAACTGATACAGTGGGAAATGGAGGCTTTTCAGAGGCTTTCCTCAGTAATTTTTGACAGGCCATGTGGCCAAGACAATCCTCCTTGGCAGACAGCTCTAACTGCTGTCTTGGGTATCCTTCTGTTGTGGAAGGCTTGTTTTCAGGTGTGAGTAAAATACCAGGGCAGCAGTGTCACCATGCACTGTCAGGGTTATGTGCGCTGCATGTGAGCCACTCAGAGGTTTTCTGTGGCCTGAACAGATCCTGGTGGGTTTTTGATTTTGTTTTGGTTTTTCCATTTTTTCAAAGAAAGTTTATTTTATAACTTTGTAAACATTTTCTCTCTCAGATGGCTGAAAGGGTGGTTTGCAGTCTAACGATAACTAGGTAACTGTGCCCACAGTAAGTAACTGCACACTAGGCTTTTCCATTAGTTGCAACTTTTTGCTATAAGTCCTGCATGTTGGGTAATAATGTAACTTAATACACCAGTACTGGAAACTGGAAACCTGCAGAGGGGGAACCCTTGCTGTCTGGTCAGGAGTTATGCCCTCCCTTCCTGATGTATGGCTCAGCTCTCAGCAGTGACGGAAAGTAGTTCCTTTTCATCAATTGTGTTATGGTTTGGCAGAAATAATATTTTCTCTGGGCTGTCCAATGAGTGCCAAGCACATGAAGCACAGCTATACGGAGGCTGGTTTTGGGAGGATTTTTCAGTTCATGCAAATATTTTCAGTCTTGGGCTGAATGGGATACAGAGTATCTGCGGCAATTTCACTGAATGCACCAAACTTCTAATGATAATATCACTCCAGGCTTCCAACATTTGACCACCCACTCAAACCATTACTAAATTTTGCACAATAAATTGTAGCTCCACTTCTCTTCTGAGTTTGGTTGAACTGGATCTGTTGTTGACATATTCCTCCATTTGAGGAATGAGTCCACTGCCAGTGCCTGAATGGTGAGAGCCAGGTCTTGTGTGACTTTTGGGGTTGGGAGATCTCTCCTGACTGAACAGAACAGTGGTGTCCTGGAGGTGCTGCTGTCCCTCATCAGCCCGTGAGCCCCTTTGGCAGCATCCTGCTCTGCACACGTGTCCCAGGAGAGGAGCTGTGCTGCGGGGTGGGTGTTGAGAGGTGTGTTCACTGTGCTTCCACAGTGTTGGTTATGCTGCTGCCTATCATAGGGGCTGAATGCTCCCAACTGGAAAGCTGCTAAGGGTTACTTTCAGTGCTGTGCAGGCTTTGGGAAGGCTCAGGGTTAGCTAGGCAGTAGCTAATAAACTTGAGGGCTTTCTTTTACTTCTTCCAATGACCTCCCTTCTGCTCTTACAGACAGAAGGCTTCTCTTATCCCTTGTGGTTATATGGCTTCTAGTATTTGCAACATTAAGGAGGTACTTGGTGTGCTCAGAGGAACTGAATTCTGCCACTTCTGGTAATACAATAGTCCCAAATGCTCAGTGCAATTCAGCTGCCTATTCCTGAAAGTAAAGTATTGCTTAATTAGAGGAAGGTTGGCAGCATCTGGTTTACGCCACTTGAAAAAAGAATTGCATCTCCTTGCCTTATCTTCCTGCTTTTTTCCCCTCTCTCTCCATCAGTTCAAGGTAAACTCAGCAGCTCACCTGGGAAGAGAACGCACTCCTCATTTTGCCCATGCCAAGTTAGGGCTGTTCTGAGCAGAAATACATAAATAGGTCAGGGAAAACAGAAATGCATACTTTGGCAGAAGATAGAAGAGGAGTTTGAGGAAATACTTTCATCTGATTTCTCCCCGTCTCATTCTCCCAAAGATAATTTCGGGAGTTTGTCTTCAGCATTTAGAAACTTCAATTGCTACAGCCTTCAAAAATTACCTTCAAGAATCCTTCAAAGGTCTTGGTCCTAAAAGTCAAAAGCTGAGGCTTTTAAGGTGGGCTGGAGCCTTTCCTGTAAGGCTTTTTCTGCAGACCCAAAGCAGCCAACACATGTTCCCTGGGAAGTTGTAGGTCTGGGGTTCTCCATAAAACTCAGCAGCTTTTGCAGGGAGCTGCTCTGCGTGGCTTTTTCGAGCACAGCCTAAGAAACCTCCTTTCTCTGCTGTTTTACTGATTACTAGAAGTGGGGTGCATGTTTTTGAGTGGCTGATGGGTCGGTGACTAGAGGTGACCAAAGGTGACCAGATTGATTCACACTGGTGGTGTTTGGAGCAGAACTGACATTTTTTGAGGACCGTTGCTGTAGACAGTACAACAAGGCACACTCAGTGTGCCTTGACTTTGAAACAGTCAATAGGATGGTACCCACTGAATAAATGTATCATTGTTGTGATAGCATCTCTAATTTTTGGTTGGAGAGGGGCACATGCAAGGTTTTGATATTAAATCCTATGCTCCAAGGTTCTTGTGTTGCGTCATTGGGCACAAGTTGGTAAATCCAAGGCAGCTGTAAAAGCAGCCACCTTTGTTACTACTCACAAGAGACAGCTACCCCCAGAATCATAAATCTTGTCCTGGATAAAACTGCATGAGGTAGCCTGAATTAAGTTTTGTATCAAGTAAGTGAACTAGTTTAACTGGAGGGAGACTGTCATCATGAAGAGCTACATAAGAGAGAGTAACACCAGCTGCACTTCTAGATGGGGGTGAATCTCTATGAGCCCCCAGGAGCAGCTCTGGGAGGAGCAATGCTGGCTGTGGGCTTAAGGTGCAGTTTGTGAGTTTCCAACGGGCTCAGGTTCTGAATAGATTCAAATGGTTATTTTCATTAGAAAAGAACATCATTCCTGCTACCCTCCTGCAGCTACTCCTAGGCTTACAGCAAAGCATGTGGGTAATGGCCTCTAGATGTTAGAAATGGCTCTGTGTAGGGCCTGATTCAGCCTAGTTGTTAGGATTGCTGGTTGCAGGCACTGTAATTGCAGTAGTAATTAGGTAAGGGATGCACTTGACAGAGACAGAAGCAGCCTTACTTGTAAATGAAACTTCAGCTTTCAAAGCATGTATGTCCTATTAGTGAAGAAGAAGCAGGGCAAAATAAACAAAGGTGGCAGATATAATCCGGGATGGCTGTCCCCTTCCCACCTTTATCACTTGTCCTTTTATCTCCTGATGTGATGTCCTGCAGTGTCACCAAATGGAGTGTTTCTGTACAGTGTTCAGGACCATGAGAAGGTCACTGTCCCAGTACCATCCCAGTCAAAGGGCTCGTTCCTCAGAGTTGCCACTGCTTGATTTTGATGTGGATCACCTCCACTGGAAGGGAAATAAGAAGCATTTTAATCGTTAGGCACAAGCTTAATAAAATGAAACAATGTTAACCTGTGCTCTGGTTAGGAAGCAAGAAACCTCAGTTTACCACTAACAGATTTTAATTATGTCCTCCCAGTATACTCGAGACCATGGAGCAGGAGATGAAAAAAATTGCTTTCTAAATAGAGATCACACTTATCCCTGCTGAGGCAGTGGGACCTTTCCTTTTTAAAATGTCACAATATCTGCTTGCAGATTGGAGGACATGAACTTGACTGTCCTTTTCGTGCCACCAGTTGATGAAAAGGAAACATAGCGAAGCTGTATTTACTGGCCCTATTATTGCTCCTCTGCTGCAGCTTCTCAACACTGTTGATCAGTGCTGTAGGAGCAGAGATCACAGCTGGAAGAGCCTGAACTAAATTTGAGAGTTTATATTTCCTGACTCAGACTGATATTTGGAGATAAAAGGACAGCTCTAGGGATCTCCTGTCCAGCTGCCTTCTGGCAACTTGCCTCTTTCTCTTTGCAAGAAGAAAATGTTAATGCAAATAGGCATGCTGATGCTCAGTTTGGCAGAAGGGAAGCTGTGCTGGCTGGAGTGTGCTCTCCTGAAAAGCCCAGTGCATGGTGTTGTCTGCAAGTCTGTAGAGGCTGTATTTGGGCTAAGTTTGCTATATCTTTACCCTGCATCCCCTTGTCCTTTATGCACTCTTTCTGCATAAGCTATCATGTGAAGCTGTAGAAGAGGTTTAGGTAGAAGAATGAGTACACAGGCCTGATTCTTGTTGCCTGCTGCTTTGTAGGAGAGGCCATTGATCTGTAGCAGCATGGGGACTGTGAGACCGTGCTAGGGGTTGGAGGCAGCGAATAGGTGGAGTCTGGGGTGAAGAAGTGCTGCTGGAGCAGCTGTGTCCCCATGAATTTGGTCAGCTTTGGGTCAGACACACACCCTGGCAAAGTTCAGCAGCAGCAGGTTTCTGTGCTTGGTGTCCTTTGACTTTTCTGGTAAAACGGTGGTTTTTGATGAGTGAAATGACATTTAGGTTCCCTTCTTCAGTTGCTACAGTATATGTGAGCATCTTTTCCAAGGCAAGGCAAAGCTTCCATTTTACTGTCCTTAGTATTCCCTGTTCTTAAAAATCCCCAGCAGCTCTGCTTTACTGTCTCTTTGGTGTTCTGAGTGTCTACCCACCTGATGGCTTCTCCTACACAAAGTCAGCTGGAGGGGATGTCTGCTGACGTATCTACTTCAGTGAACTTGTAAAATATTTTTACCTGTTGAAATATTTTACTGTATTCTGTCACTCTAACATGAGCAGTTCTTGTATGGGAAGGGGCATCACTATTAGCAGCCTCTACAAACCAGATTTTTAGACTGTCTTGTTCCGAAATGGAAGTCATGTAACAAGCAGGACAACCAAATTCCTGCCTCTGAGCATTTAATGCAACAATAGATGCTGGTTCCTGTCACCACCAGACACTAGAGGCGTTTGTTTTGCTCGTTTCTTACAGTTTTAGTAGATCCATCAGCTGCCTTAGTCTAGCTTTGTATGTGATAGCATCCATACAGAAGTAAAATAACTTCCATGAGATGTTTTGTTGTGTGAGGAGATTGAATTATGTTTTATTTCACTAGGAAAAGAATTGCTCTCTGAACTCAGAAAGATGGTTGGTTGATGCTTGTTCAGTGTTCAGGTGTTCAGACTGGGGTTTTCTGTATGGGAAACCTCCTGCTCCCCTTCAGAGCAGTGATAAAATGCCTCCAACTAATGCTGTCAGTCCAAGCATGTGAAGTACAGCACCCTTAAGAAACACAAAAGCTGCTCATGGGTGTGGATATAGGAAGTATAATAAGTTCCATACTGTTTGCCCACCTTGGCACATGCACTGAGGTCATTCATGGCACATTTCAATTCAGTCCCCACCCAGTGTCATCTTAATAAGCCGACTGGGAAGTAGAGAGATTAACTTGGAAAACTCCAAAGTTAACAGTGGAATAATAGTTGTGTGCCTTGTAGCAGCTCTTTGGAAAGCTAGAAATAAATGCTTTGAAGTGGTGGGATTTACTGTAATATGGGGAGAGGGGGATGTTAATTGTGTTTACGGATAAACAAGTCAAGTGCATTTGAATTGTGTAAGAGCTACAATAAAAATAGTGATATCCATCCTGGCTGCATTGCAACTTGGGATAATAGCTCCCAGTTGCAATGGTATTTCATTAAAAAAATACAGTTCTTATGTAAAAGAACAGAACAGCAAGAATTCTAATAGTTACGTTTGGGTGACTTTCTATGTAAAAATAGCTGACTGAGTATTATTCTGTAGACTAGCAGGATATTTCAGAGCAAGATATAAAGCCTGTAGTGCAGTGATAGAAATTCTAATATGTAATGTTTTTGTCATTGATTTTAGACTAATTCAGTATTTCTTTTCTCTCTTCCCTCACATCTAGCAAAACTGTACAATCTAAAGTGGACTGCATTTTGGTAAGTACAACTCCAGAATGCTTTTCAATATTTAATGAGCTGCAGGACCAAAATAGATGACTCTGGAGACTGACAGCTATTATGAAACCTTTCCTTAACAGTACTTCAAGGTACTACCACTAAATGTGATCAAAATTAGTTACCATCTCAGGTACCTTCCCAGAAATGTGCAACACTACAGGTCCTGTTAACTCTGCTGTGCTGCTTAGGGCAGAGAGATCGTTTTTTGAAGAGGGGAAAGGCCCTTGGATTGCAAAAACATCATCTTCATTTGTGCATTAAAATAACAGGATCTAGGCAGTGATAAGAGATTATTTTTGGGAAGCGTTAGTTCACAAAGAGGTTTTATTTGGTTTTAATAGTGAGTAGGTTGCGAGTTTCTTTAAATCAGAGTCTGGAGTTCATAAATCTTAGGACTGGAAGGGACTGCTTATCCTGACTTTCTGCCTTCAGCACTTCATCCAGAAGTACCAGTGGATAAGATAAAAAAGTGTGATAGACAACCACCTGGATACTATCAAATAGTATGGCTGAGTTAACTAAGAGTACTCCTCAAAGTCACATTATCAAAGGCTAATTCAGACAGTACTGAATTCTCTTGCCTTAAAATGTCTTAATTTACTGTTGTATAAGATTTAAAGCTGTATTGTGTTGCAAACAAACTTTGGACCCCATTTAACCTCTGTTTAAAAGTTCTTGGATGCACCCAATGTAAATAGGGATGCAGAATGTAATTTTTTTCAACTTTATTCCTCATTGACATTTGTGAACACCAAGCACGTGCCTTAAGATCTTAACTGTTTTGTATGTGAGTCTTCAGTGCATTTGTAAAACTTTTAACACCAGGTATTTCTGTAGAAAAAAAATGGGAATTGGTGTAGGTGTTTCTAAGTAGCATTGGAGAGGGAGTAAATAAATAGGAGATTAACCAGTCATCTGCTTTTGTCAGTCTGTTTTAAGAAAATGGAATTACACTAGGACTATTTTTGCATTAAATTATGCAGATTTATGGACTTTATGTACTGAGGTAGGGATTGTCAGTTTGTGTGAGGGTACTGGGTAGGTCTCATCCATTGGATTGACAGAGAAGTCTTGGACACAAAGCCGTCTCCATGGCTTGACTTGGAACAGAGCAGCAGTATCCTGATGATCTAATTTTCTGTTCCAGATGCCTCCTTGTCTGTCCTGCTGATGAGTTCAGAGGAGTCGTGTCAACAGTGGAAAAGCCACTCTAGGTTAGCAAAGGTAGATCTAATGCTGTTCAGGTAGTTTAAAAAAGAAAAATCCAAGATCAGAATAGTTTGACGAAATCAAAATTTAGGTGAATTCTAGCAAAATGGTTTCTGTGTTTTTAGGTGCTTTGGAAAGCTGCGAGCTGCAAGACAGAATCTAAAAGCACATTGAACTGAAAAGCTGTGGCTGTGTAGCTCTGAATCCCTCTTTTGGTAGCACCAGTCACAGCCCCCATGTGCAGAGCTACACACAAATGTTCGTAGGCTGCCAAGTTCAACACAGTTCAGCAAGAACTAGGAAGAAACAGAGGTTGGTGGCAACAGTCTGTTGTGGAGGTCGCCCATAGCAGAGGGCTGTGGAAAGCAGCCAGTGCAAGGGCACTGGGACTGCAACTGCTCATACAAGAGTCTAGAGTTACCTGCCTTTCACTTGTTACACTGCACCACTCACATTCTGACATACTGTCAGTTTCTAGGAGATCATAAGAAAATCATTGTATACTGTGCAATCCAAAAAAGATAATTAGCAAGAATTGTGGTGTAAACAGTCATTAAAAATTCATTATAACATCTTTTTAACTGTAGTAAACATGTCTAGCAGTAGATTCTCTTAAGACTTTGCTTGTTATATTTGTAGCCACATACTAAGTGAACTTTTGAACCCGATTTTTAGACTGGGCTGCTCCATATAATCACTCAGCAAGAAGGCCAAGGTTTCTTTCCTTAGTCCTCTGGAAAGAGGTCAGTGCTGGTGTGAGAGTGCTGGATTGATGGCCATGGAAACCAGAGCTGCTGGTGGTGCAGGGTGTGTTGGGGCAGCGTCCATCGGTCCTGTGGCAGCAAAGGTGCCACTTGTCTGTTGGGCCCTACAGGAGACAGGCAGAAGCTCTATGAAGCCTTGGCAGCTATGCTTGGGCACTGTCAGAACAAAGCTGCCATGTGTTTTTGGGGCTTGTTTGGAATGTTTAGCACCTGAAATATGTTTCTGCTTCTGCTCAGATAAAGCATATCAAATGTATTTGTTAGATGCTTTCTAGAATAAAAGGGTGTTTACAGTATTAGTTATTTTCTGTCTTGGTAGTATTTCAGACAAGCCATCTGACCTAGAGTAACTTATTTAACCTTTGCTTTTTGTTTCTCTATTCATAGAGTGGGGAGATGATTGCTTGACTACTTCGCTATTTTTAGTTCTAGTTGTTAAATAATAGATGTTTGTTCTGCTGAAGTATGACAAATTTTAGGGCCTTTCCGCCCATAGGTGCAGGTTACATTGCCATTGGCACAGCCTTTTTTACTTTGATTAGAGTGTAACTATAAATACTCAAAGTGTGGAAAGAAATAGTTAGAGCAGTCCATGCTCTCTAAAACAGTAGTCTTGTGTAAAGCTTGCAGAGTCCCCCTGGCCTTCAGCTCTCCTTACCCAAACTCGAGGACAGAAATAACCTGTAATTCTGCTTTCATTATGGACATTTGAAATAGTTCAAATTTGAATGACATTTGCACTGTGTACACTACAGAAGTTGCAGGTCTTCTGACTGTTCCTTAGTATATTCTTCCTCTATCTTATTTAAAGTTTGGCCTGACTAGGTAAACAATCCAGAAAAAGCACATGCTTATTTTCTTGTCAACATAGGAGTTGTCCTATGGTAATCCCTTTTGACAACTTTAAAATGAAGCTTGACTAATGTTTGTAACCTGACAGTAGATGAGCAGTCAGAGAAAACAAGAAGGAGAGAACCAATCCACCAAGGTCAGGAAACCTGAAAGATATTAGTTGATTTTGGGGACTCATGTTCAAATCTCTAGGTTCTCTGGTTCAAGCAGAAACATGAATAAATTCTGTTTCCTGAAACACAGATGAAGTTCTTAACCTCATTCTACGCTGAATAGGTCTTTGTCTCTTTGTGTTGCGGAAACCTGCAGTGGCAAGTTAGTGTCTCCCAGAATGGAAACAGATATCAAACCTGGTATTTTCATTAAAAAAACCCCTACCCCACAACATTTTGGTCATCCTGGTTTATTTCACAGGTGTTTATTTTGCTCAATCAAAATGCCTGTTAGAAGGAAAAAGAAAGTTGCATCTGTTTCTATGAAAATCTTGTTCTATGTCAGTCTTAGGCAGCAAAAGGCCATTCATTTGGAGCAGATCTGTGTGGCCACTGATTTGTGGTTTAATTTGTTTGCTGCTTATTTTAAGCATTTCTGTAGTTACCTATCTATATTTGGTAACTGTCAAAACAGAAATAGCAGATATTTCTGTTCCTTTATATGTTACTGAAAGTCTTTGCTTAGCTGTGACTTGAGGTTTCTAATTCCTTGTTCTTAGTTTTTCTGTCTCAGAATATAAGATCACTGAGATATTTTGAGTACTTGATAGATTTTTGGCTACATTGAAGCCAAGTTGGGAAAATCAGTATGAGCAGTGCCTTCTCCCCGTCTTCATTGAATCTTCCTTTGTTTTATATGGTTGCAGTTGCAGGAGATAAAGGTAACATGTGAAGAGCAAGAGTACCAGAGGCGATGCTTTGTGCTGGCTTTATACCTCAGTCCTGCAAGCAGTTTAGCATGCTTGTGCATTTTTCTAATGCAACTTCAAGAAATATGATTTATAAGTAGCCTTTGGAGAATTAGACCGTCTTCATCTGATGTGATAGAACCTGTCAATCAAGGTCAAGATACTTCAAGCAGGATTTTTACTTAGATCCTTTTAAGTAGCAGAAAAGGTTTCCCCAGACATTGCACAGGCTCTGTGGTTTTTAGAACAGTAGCATAAACTTCAACGGGCTGAACAAAGGGGAGTTTGTCCAAGATGGTGCCAGCATCACGTTCTTCCTTTTGATGCTGTGACCCTCTTCCACTCTAATGACCTATTTTTTCCACTCTATTGACCTATTTGGAGATTGGGGAGGGAATTTATAGTATATTTTGTGTTCTTGTTTCTTTTTATTTATTTCCACATGCATGCAGCCTAGCACAAAGAAAAACTCGGAATGAATGAACCTTTTTCTTGGTCAGTTAGTAGGCCAACTGAAGTGTTCCTCCAATTTCCCAGATTCCGTGATTCTGATTACATTAAAAAATTGGAAAGTTTTGATGCTTTGAACAATTGCAGTAACTGCAGTTACTACTGAATTCACCAGACCTTTAGCATTGAGAACTGGTGGATGTCAGCTGAGATTGAAGAAGAAACTGTACTTAACAAGACTAACCAGGTTTTGAGGGTTTCAGGAATGTGTCGAGAAAGCAGCCTAAACAAAACAACGTTTAACAAATTTTAACTAAACAAAATGCAGTGTTTCCTGAATGTACTTGCACTGACTGTCACACTCCATCTCCTTGCTGCCGCTTCTTCAGTTTTAAGATGATTTTCTCTAAATAGATTCAGTCTCATCTAATAAGCTTAAGTTTATCTAATTATCACCCAGGTAGGATTACCTCTGTGAACTGCCTGTGACTTCTCTTAACTCTCCTGTTCTGAGGAGGTCCTGCCTTCCCAGGGCTTCTCTGCTACTGTTACTGAAAGCTGAAGGACTTGTGCAGAAAGTGCTGCCTAGGGCCAGGCATGGAAAGGAGTGGGGTGTGAGTGCAAACAGTGAGATACCATCACTCTCCAGCTGCCTCTGCTAAAGATGTAAGGAAGCCATAATCCTCAGCCACCTCATCTGTAGGGATGCAGTTTTGCTCATGGGAGAGTCACTGGCTCACTCACATCCTTTGAAAAAGGCTCTGCTGACATAATCCCAGTCAAATCTTTCCCTTTTTGTTGGGGGTTTTTGAAGTTTTGTTTTTCTTTAATTAGGGGGGTTGACAGGTGGGACCTGTGTAGTAGAGTGGCTCAGACAGGGCCCTTCACGCAGCCCCTTCCTCCTGCCATGACACAGGAATGGCTTCAACTGCGGTGGGCACTGAGACTACTGCAGTGTATTTTGATAAAAGGTTTAATATTTCCTCTAAACCCTTGCCTTCTGTGTTGTGCTTGGGCACATTAGATTTGGAAAGGAGAACTTGTCTTCCACTTCAGTGTTGGAGTCATGGGGAGGGTGGGGGAGGGGGGCAGGATTTATTTTGCCTGGGATGCTTTTGTCTCATGGATTAGTGCTTACCATGCAAGGTAATCCTACCCAGAGAGTGCCCTTTGGTGTGCTGCTTGGGCTTTTGCCATTTAAAACAAAAAGAGCTAAGTTCCTTGGACAAGAGAATGTCTAATAATGAAGAAAAAATTTTCTTGTTAAATTTCTGTCTTCTCAAAAATTATTAATTTTCTGTAAATTCTTTCTTTGGAGTACATTGACTTTGCAGTAATGGGCTTGCTAAAGTAAAACCCACCAGTTTAAATGCTGTGATTCATACAGGAAAGGAAGAACAGAGAATTTGACAAAATGCACCCATTATTAAGAAATACCTCTCTGGATACTTGGCGGTCTGAGTACCCCTGTGGTGTAAGCTGCTGCAGAGCCACACAGGAATTGGTGTCAGCAAATTTCAGGAGTTTGAGGAAAAAACCCCCAACCAAATGGTGTAGTTTGATGCAGCTTATAAAAGCAGCACATCCAGTGTCTGTTACCTGTGTGCTGCTGGAAGTGTTTCTCTTGGCTCTGGGAAGGTCTGTTGCATCGCTGGTGGCCCCATTCTGTGCAGCAGTTCTGCAGTGTGGTTTGCTCGCCGGGATTATTGAGGCCCTGCGCTCTCCCAGCATCCTTCCCTGGATACTGTGTCCCACCAGTCCTTTCCCAGGGTCTGGGGTTAGGGAGGAGGAAGTGGGACCTCCTCTTTCTGGTACTGTTGTCAGTTTTGTCCCAGTAAGGTTGGTCTGGACGTGACTGGGTCTGGTAGGGAGCCCCAGTTTAAAGTGAAGTTTATGTTTTTAGTTTCCCCACTCCATTCTGCTGAAGTGAGCCACTACGTGTTGGTCCCTCCTCTTTTCTCTTCCTTCTGGAAAATGTTACATTGGCAGTAAGACACCAGTAAAGACAAAGAGAATTAGCAGTAATCCAGAAGCTGCATTCTGACTTAAAAAAGGATCATGTGAGTCTCCAACTCTACTGATGGTGCACTGCCTTAGGCACTGCTTCTGTAGCATCTTCCTGAAGGAAACCCCCTGTGCTCCCTGCTGCATGGCTTTCCTTGCACTGCTGCCAAGCAAGCCCTGAGCATCTTACCTCAACTGATTTTCCTTCTATTTCTAAGTCCATGTAGCTGGTTTCAAATGACCAAAAGCTGGTCTCTGTGTAGCAATCACTGGCTGCGTACACTGGGTAAAACTGCCCCTCATGTCTGATCCTCAGCTGGTGTCCTCTGGAGGACTCTGGCATCACTGAGATGGATGTTAACTGAAGGGCTTGTGTGCACTAACAGTTTCAAATAACTGATTTCCAGAGGAAACAAAGAAATACATGTGTATATAGATAGGTTTTAAAATGACTTCATTAAAGCCTGTGACACTTAACTATTAGTAAATATAGTGGATCACTGTGTCAGGTCTGGTATTCCATGTTGTTACATCATAGCTGGATTCTCAGAGGTGCTTCATGTGTGCTTTGACAAGACCAAGTTTTCGCGTTACGTGTCTGGTTACAGAAGTGATCCGTTGTTGACATTTTTTCAGATTCTACTTTTATTGCATGTGAATTTTGTAATTGTAACAAGTGCTTTCTGGTGTGTGATGATGTGCAAATAAAATAGGAAATCACATCTCTAGTCACATAGTGCTCACAGTCATGTTCTTTCATGTAAGTAAATATATTCGTGTTTGAAATTACATTATTTAGGAATACACTTGTCAGATGACAGTTTTTAGCTGTCAAGCTCAACTATTCTTATTTGCTTTTTTCTCCCCTGCCTCTCTCCACCTTTTGTTTTTTCCAAACCAAAACACCTTATCTAGCAAGAAGTTGAGAAGTTTACAGATCTAGAGAAACTCTACCTCTACCTTCAGCTGCCTTCGGGTCCCAACAATGGAGACAAAAGGTATGTGTGTGAGTGGAAGGGTGAGCAGCTAGTACTGAAGAGTTACTTTACTTCCTGTGGCACTTAACTGCTGAGGAGTCATTCACATGACGTTGGTAGCAGAAGCAACCTTTATTAAACATTAAGTACTCTTGTTTTCCTGAAGATCAGGTGTTGGGATTTTTTTAGGTTATTTTATTGCATGAAAAGGTGTAATTATAAATCTCCTAAAATGCAGGAGTCATCAGAGAAAGTGTTTCACAGTGTAAGTGTAATTGTTCCTTCACTGTTTATGTATGAAGTCATAAAATAGCAACACAAATGTGATGGTGGGTGAAAGAAAAAACTGATGGTATTTCTGGTAATGCTTGTTTGACTAAAGGAAGTTCTAGAAAACCAACCTGCAGATCAGTGTCACAAAATAAACGTGTTCCTGGTAGGATGGTTAAAGGCAGGCAGGTGCCTATAGGAAGCACATTGAATATCTCCTGGGAAAACTGGGTGATTCCAGAGGACAGCTGGCAAACTAAGTGGGCAGAAGCTTAGAGATGGCCAGTAAGGAATAATAAATTTAAGAGGGGAGGTAGAACTCTTACCCGTCACTGTGTACTGGGAGCTGTGTATCAGTCAAGAAGTGGAGCATGGAGTCTCTTTGTTAAACTGTGGATGAAAGAGGGAGAAACTGCTGCCCATGGCTCAAGGAATAGGTAAATGCAGGAGGTGCAGGCCCTCTTTGTCTCTGGTGTCTCTCCATCTGTGTGGGCAGACAGTTATTAAGTCTTGTAAGTGAGGAGGAGCTGTAGAGCCATGTCTTCATCAGCACTTCTCATTCTCTCCCCAGTGATCAGATCTCCATGTCGTCCAGCCGTGCCCAGCAGATGCATGCCTTCTCGTGGATACGCAACACCCTGGAAGAGCACCCCGAGACATCCCTTCCCAAGCAGGAGGTTTATGATGAATACAAGTGAGTGCTATACATAGGACTTTAGCCAGTGCAGCGTTGTGTGACACTGACTCTGCAGGTACCCCACTGGTGTGCGTGGACGCAGCCTGATGGACCACGCTGCTGTACCTGAGAATACGGTAGCTGCTCTGTGGCAAACTATATTCATTACTACTGCCTCTGGAGATAAGACTGTGGTGTTTAAATTGTGCATTACATGTACAATTGCTGAAGAAGTACTTCTTAACAAGTAAATATCTGTATGAATATTGGTTTTGTGGGCAGTGTCACAGTTAAAAAGCATCAGTTACTATCTTACAATATGTGTTGGTCTGCTTGTTTGCATACGTATATGACTGCCTTAACAAGGGTGAGGGGTTGAATTGTTCCCTATAGATGCAGCTATTTTGCACGTACAATCTTGCCCATCACACCTTTCTTTCCAGAATAATGCATAAATATTGGGCCTTCCTGCAGCAAGCCTGATTTCTACAGAGGCACAATGTATCTGAATATGTATGAAACCAGTAACCAAGGCCACTGTGAGTCTATGTTGTCAAGTCTCAAAGCTACCATGTAATGAGAAAGCAATTAGAAGCAAGGGAGAGGGAGCTGTCTGATGAAAGCTGGATTTGAATTCATTTACAGAATGTACCCTGTGGGGGAGGGGGAAAGAAATAATCATCCTCAGCCCAGTTGCCTGAAGATGAGTAACAGATTTATGATCTAGTATGAGTATTTCCATAATCTGAACGATTACAGTAATTTGCAGGGAGCTGAATCCCTTCACCTTCTAAGTGCCTACAGGATTCACCCCATAGTAATTGTTATTGCAGGGTTGCCTTCTGCAAATATCTCGTTTTAATTAACTCTCTCTGCTGAAGTGTTTTACTCTGATTGAGCTGAAGCATGATGGCATTGGCTTGCCTGGGGTTGATAAACATGCACACACCTATTTCTGAGCTCCTGCCACGGCCGGGAGCGGTGACGCAGCCTGGCAGTGCAGCCAATGGCACAGACGTGCCGGGGTGGCCAATCCCTGAGCAGCAGCCGCTCGCACAGACACAGCAACAGCGGCAGCTGCTGTGCGGGAGAGAGATGGGAGCCTTATTCTTAAATATATTTCTTATTAAATAATTTATGGCCTGCTTCAGCAACAAATCTGCTTGGCTTCCATGCTGTGCCAAGCTGCAGATGCCCGGAAATATCATCATCTACAGATTGCGGAGTGTGAAATTTGGATGGCTTTGTATGTAGCTGCATCAAGTATTTGTGTATTGTATTTTTTTCCCTAACAAAATAAGGGTGGTAAGCAAATATTCAGGAAAATATCAAATGTTTGGAATCTGTTCTCCTTTGAAAGCTTCTGTTCTGTTTTTAAAACATTCAGTTTCTTTGAATATTTTCATGAGCTATTCTTACACACCAAAGGAGAAGTAGTCTTGGAGTGGGATATGGGGAACAGGCATATAAATATGTGAGTTAGTTTTGATAAGTCCTTTTTCTTTACCTAAGGGTGCTAAGACCTCTCAAAATTCGTTTCTGTTACATTAACCAGTTACCATTTCTCTCTTCTATGTGCAGAGATGGATGTTGCATGAGCTCACAGTGAGTAAGCTTATGCACTCTGCATGTGTAAATCAAAAGTGCAAGGCTTCAGAAGAGTGCTGCATCATACCAGCATCTTCATTCCTGCTGTATATTTTGGTCAAAATAAATTTTGCAAAACTCCTGGCCTTCTGCATCACCTTTCATATGGTTTGGTTTTTTTTATGAAGAGGGAAAGACAGAAGCTTGCACTCCACACAGGTTCACCTTTGGCAAGTGTTGATAGTATTTTCAGCTCCTCCACATTTCAGTAGCCTCTTCTCACTGGGCTTATTCTGTACAGCAACTCTTCTTTCTGTTTTGTTGCTCTTCAATTTAAGTGTGAATTCATCTCTCTAACTGGATAAAAGTGAGTGGATTCATCTTTCTTTTGAAAGGGATAAAATAACTTAAAAAGGTATAAGGCAGTAGCACTTGGGAAGGCTGAGAGCTTGCAGCTGAATTTTAGAAAGGGGGTAGATGGGAGCTGGTTCACCTCTTGTTGGTGCTGTGATGCTGCTTGTACTGACAGAATACATTGAGCTGTAAGAAGCTGGGTTTCTGTTGGGTGCTCACAGTTCTGTCCGTTTCCTCTGGGAGTTATGTGGGAATACAGGCTGGAAAGTATGGGAGCTTAAGGGGAAGTGCCCAGCATGTTATCCAGTCTGCAGTGAATGGGTGCTGCTTCCCATCAGATCCTTTCAATGTTTTCTTGTAAGTCAATTTTACTTGGATATCTTGTCCCTGTTAAAAAACATTCTTCTGCACACAGCCATGTATAGATTTAGCTGAGTTTAGAGAATTATTATTTCAAGTCTAAATGCAGTCCTGCAGTACTTACGCAGCCAAAATCCCTATTTGCCTACAAAACAGTTTGTTGAGCCTTCAGTAAACACTTGAGTCCTCTTATCTTACTTTACTGCCATGACGCAAGGGAAGAAAGTCATTCATATTTAAGTGTGGTGTCCTGAAGATTCACTTGATACGCTTAATATGGATTAGGAGGTCTTTGAGTCATCCTGTATCTCTTTCCTTTAGTCTGTAAATCATTAATCCTTGCTTTACTGGCTGCTGGGCCACTTGGTGCCACCTGATGCATAGATTACATGTACTAAGTGTTAAGAATGTTAACCAACAAGTTAGAAGAATATTCAGAAGCTAACACAGAAAAGGGCAGTAGGTATAGGTATACCATGTCTGTTGAACACATAAAGGACACAAGGTACATACTAATCTTGTTGGTTAGTGCTTATCCAGTATTTTTATATAAAATTCCCAGATAGGAATAGGATGGGACCTCCTGTGTTGCAAAGTCTAGTCCCATGTCATAAGCAACTATCCATATATTCCTTTGAAAGCCAATCAAACTCCATCTAAAGCAGTTGTTTCTCACCTCTGCTGCTGTTCTTGGGAGTCTGACCTGCAATTTCATTTCTCTTACGGTTTTCAGACATCTGGTTTTCATCCTACCTGATTATTTGGACTGATTTATGTGCCAGCATTGTTTGTCAGTTTAATGAGAGCCTACCTCTTTCTAAGGTTCTTGGCTCTAACCCATTTTTGGAGACCAGTTGTTTTGGGGATTGGATAAACCAAGAACTCTGTTTTGTTTCATTTAATAGGTTCTTAATCATTTGCTATTCATGCTGGTTTTTTCTGCCCAGGAAGCTGTGTAAGCTGGGCTGCATAGCCTGTCTTTATCAGCTTTTTGGTTAATTTTTTTTTTCTTGTGGTTTAATTGAGGTGCATTGCCAGAGTATTTAATGTCTGGAGTACATTCAATTCAAATATCTTACAAAAAAAAAAAAAAATCATCATTTTCTTCTTATCATATAGGGGAGCTCTATACAAAGGAACAAAGCGTCCGTGTGTCTGTTGTCATTCCTCTCTCTGCTTAGACCTTCCCTCCAACCTCCCCCCCCCGCCCCGGTCTGTTTCCCTCCCACCCACCCTTCAAAGAGCAAAACAGCTCCTGGGCTCAGCGATGTGCCAAGAGTGCAAGTAGCAGAGAGAAGAGCTTCAGGGGAGAGACTCCTGGTATGCTTTGTCAAGTCAATGAGAGACCACAGATGGACATGGAGGTCCTCGGCTAAGCCAGGAGGGGGAGGGGTGATGTGGAATGATCTGTCTGAAAACTGAAATTCCATTATAACACTGATGGCTCAGAAATTACAAGCTTGCAGGAGCTGCCACTATGGATACAAGGGGACCGTGTAGACTGTATGTTTTTGCTGCTGGCAAGTGATTGTCTTAAACCAGATGTGCTAGACTTGAGGAATGGATAATTTTATTCCCTTTTTATTTATTTATTTTCTCCTAGGGAGGGAATAATTTTAACTTTGAAGTTAATAGATTGGTAGGTCCCTAATCCTGGTGTTTCGCTAGCTTGTTCTTTCGGGTTTTTTATTTTGCTGACATTGTTGAGTTTCAAAGATACTGCTGACTGTGGCAGAGAAATTTGGAGAGTCCTCCTTTGAATGGTATTTGAGACTTAAAGTCTTGTAATCAGCATCAGTAAGCAACAGAGACCCACCTTCCAGGAATTTTCAGACCAAAGTTTGAATCCATGGAGGCCTGGCAAAATGCAAGGGACAAAAACCACACAGAGATCTAGTTGCATATCTTTACACAGAAAGCAGTGTGATTCCTTTGAGGATACAATGAAGCAGGAAGAGAATTCCTTTGTAATAACTTCAGAGGGACATATCTAGAATCCAGCTTCTGAGTGACATTCATTGAAATGTGTAGGTATATACACTGGATATAGAGCTTCTTGATGTTCCACATAAGAACTAGACTGATGCCTGACTAGTGTACCAGGTTGTAGGCAACGTGTCCTGGTTTGGACAGAGTGGCCCCAAGACATGGGGGGAGGCTCTACAGGGGAGTGTCAGAACCAAAGAGCGTTGGTCATCATCAGAATCATTACATCTGTGGTGGCGCTTTCTGAGCGGAGGATACCAACCTACAGCCAGGGTAAAAGCAGCAGATACTTGCTCTGTAGTAACTAGTGTTTTTACTGAGAAAGTAAAGGCAATGGAAGTATCTCAAGAAATATGTACAGCTTTCTACAGAGCTACAGATTGAAAAGAAGACATTTTGACTGGCCTCCTTGGATGCAGGTTGTGACTAGGTGATGCTGGGGATGAAGTATCTGTTTCAGACTGCTGCTTTTTCTTTGCATCTGCCTGAGTTTCCAGGGGTTTGTTTGTGTGTATGTACCTGATTAGAGCAGCAGGCAGCTGTGGGGTGTGAAGTCATTGTTTTTCTGCTCTCCTGCTGATAACCACACTGGATCATGTACCTTTTCAGAGGCAGGTTGTTTTTGTATATTGCTGGTAGGATTTCTCACAGGAAAGGAGGTCATTGCTATCTGGTGCTGATGCTGTGGCTGTTGGGAATCTCACAGAGAAGGTTTTACTGGTACATTTTAGGCCACAGCACATCAACGTCTGTGAAACAGTGCAGGGAGTTGCTGTCTTTGTGCAGCCTTAAGCACTTCCAGTTCAGGTCCTGGTTTTCTCCTTTGCTTTATGTTTCTGATTTTCCAGAACATTCACCTTCTGCAGCGAAATCAACAGTTCTTGTTCTCTGCCTCAAGTATTTTTTAAATGTCTCAGATGCTGAAACAAAATTCTTCCTGCTGCTTTTGAGAACTGAAGACAGAAAACAGTGCCCATTTGACTAGAATAAGTAAAGTTGGCAAAATAATTACTTTTTGTTTCTTTATTCCCCTATATCATCGGGTTGTATACTGAGTCGCATGATGACGTTCATTTGCAGCAGCAGTTGGAATCTCTGTTAATTTAGGACTGTTAAATAGGGTCCTGTAATCAAGCAGCTCTCATGGTTCAGTAGGGTCACAGTGGTAGGAGGACTGGGTCCTCAGTATGTGCTTATGTTATACCTATAAAGCTGGTTCCCTGGGAAGGCATCTTTTAAGTTTAGTTCTGTTAAGGTCTATTAAATTGAAGTTGTATATGCAAAATCTTTCTCTGGACACTGACACATCTCTTACCTACTGCTTTTCAAATATTCCTGCAGGACTTCAGGCCTTATCACACTCAAGTTGTGCTTCTGGCTAGAACAGGGTCTAGGGAACTTTATCACGTCCTGAAATAAGTGAATTGAAACATATGCATCAAACTGAATTGTGGAAGTAAATCTTAACTGTGCTCTAGATAATGCCACTACTTGTTATTTCTTCACATGACTTGTCTTTGAACTCAGTAGAGAACAAGGCAAAAACTATGGTATAAATAGCTCTGTTTATACATTTTTAATGCATTCAATTCGTTGTGGATAGCTTCATTAATGTTAAATGTGGTTCTAAATATGGACGGGGATAAGTGTTTTCTTTTGAAAACCTTTGGAGTCTAGCATGTAGGCTGGCCTCTTGTATTAACTTCGATTCCATTCACGCTTTCTTTCTCTTTGTTGCAGGAGCTATTGTGACAATCTTGGCTACCACCCATTAAGTGCTGCTGACTTTGGAAAGATCATGAAAAATGTCTTTCCAAATATGAAGGCCCGTCGTCTAGGCACAAGAGGCAAATCAAAATATCCTTTGCTAGAACGCTTCTCAGTAACTTGTTCTGCACTTGCTTGGAGAACATCTGTCGTTATGGCTTAACTACCGGCTAAATGTAGAAGTAATGTTGAATAAAAAATGCCGACACTTTTCCAACGTTCTTTAAAAATTATTAATTGCAGTAGTGTTAGGTTGCAAGATACAACTTTGGAAACGAGTACTTATATTTAGATTCTGACACTCAGTTGTCACAGCAGCGAGGCATCCAGAAAGTTTTATAATTTAGTACAAAGAGATACTGGAATAAAGGAACCAGAATTGGTAGTGATTTTCAAACCATTTTTTTCATTGGCAGCATTTTTTTCTTTTCCAAGCTGAGAATTACACCTTCCCATGAAAACCCTTAGAAGCTGTGGTGAAGTAATGTACTACCTTCTGCATTCCCCAGGGCTGGCTCTTGCTGCGTCCTGACATGCTGGGTAGGCAAAGCCACTGCAGTAAGCAGAGAAGGGAGAGCGTGAAGAGGCTAAAAGGCACTGAGGTGTTCGTAGGTTCTAATTAAAAACCACTCAAAAGAAGTAACAGCAATGATACGGGTGTGCTGTAGTACTGGTCTTTGCCAGGTCTCACTTGAAGCATGCACTTAAAAAGAGAATTAAATTCTAGCGGGCAGCCCAGAATTGCTTGTCTTCCATTGAGGGGGAAAAAAAGCCTTCCACGTCATAGTAAATGGAAAAGTTACGTGTCAGTTAAACTGTTTCATAAAATACAGTGTTGGATTATCTAGTAGTGAAATCCAAAACTCAGTACTCATGTTCTGGATAAAGCTAGAGAAATGTTAAGGAAGAAATCATGATGTAATTGTAGCTTGACCCAGGGGATCTCTTTAAGTTCTATTTCCACTGTTTCTAATTCAGAATGATTGTAGTGTGACCTTGTCTCACACCTACCATAATTCCCAGGCTCCTTAGATTTCTTTTACTGTAATTATGCTCCATCCAGGTTAATGCAAGCAATGTCAAGCTCCATGGCCTAGGAAAGAATACAGACATGTTTACAGAATGTGAAAAATTAGTGATCCTGGAAGGGATTTGTGTGTCATGGCAAAAAGACACTGTGTGTCAACTCCCAGAGTAATGTTGTGGAGAGGAAAAAAAAGGCTGATTTGATTTCTAGACCTATAAACAAGTGAGTATGAGTAATAAAGGGAGTATATTTTTGTGTACCAATTTGATTAGATCAGTGTAAGAAAAAGTCTGTGTCTTTATGTCTGTGTTTTTACAGAAAAATTATCATGAGTGAGGAGAGAGTGCCTCAAAAATTGTGTGAAATTGTAGGAAGAAATGTACTCATCAGGCACTTTGTCTTGTCCTGGGAAACTCCAGTTTGAGGAAGTCCTTTAGGAGAAGGAAATAAAGTAGAACCTAAATTCGAGAATGCATTTTTTTAGTAGTGATTAACTTTTGGAAATTTATTCTCCCATTTTGTTTTAGAAAGAGAGTTTGGACTAAACTTATGTTAATGATTTGAATATTGAGTAGCTAATCAAAATTGCCTGGCATGGTTTAGTGCTTGTTCTAAGTCATCACATGAAATTCATCATACCTAGCATCTTTGTGTAGATGGAGAAGCCCCAATGACCTGGCCAAGAATGCAGCCATTGATAGGCTTTTGATTCTGGCTGGCTGTGAGATCATGCTAATGACAGGAATTCTTAGTTCTGTGTTGAGTTTGCTTTTAAAGCTTATGAGGATTATCAGAATAATTACTGCTCTTCTCTCCTATCCCCCAACTAACAAGCAGACAATTTAGACCTTAATTGTTGTTCACATATTGCTACAGTGGACTGAGGAAGAAGGCTTTTGTGCATATGCCAACACTGCCCAACCTTGACTTTCATAAAACTGGAGATGGGGTATGATATATATTTGCTTATTTATATATCTTTCTGCAAGTTAACATTTATTATGCTGTTTTTCTGTCAGAACTTTTCAAAACAAAGTGAAGATCTCTGCAGCTTTTAAGATTTTTCTTTATGATTCTTATATTCTGAATCATTGTTTGATTTTTTTTTTTTCTGTAAAGTTCACAATGAATTGCAATACTCTTGAACTAATTTAGGAAGTGAAGTAGACTTCCACAGTGTTCCTATCCACCATATACATGTTTTTGACTCTCTTTTGCTTTTACTGTATTTTTTTAAGTCAATGCTAGGGAAGAGATACCCCAGTGAAAGTAGCAGTTCCTGGGTAACAGTGATTACTGATTTGATAAGACTCTGGATACAGGGAAAATCAATTGTTGGTGGTCCAGATATTGGGATTCTGTCTGTGATTTTCTTCCAGAAATGTCAATTCCATATAATGCCTTTGGAAACAACCTGTAGATTATTGTCAAGACATTTAATTTTGAAGGATATTGATGTTGTGATCTCATTCTCATAACTTCATGTAAAACTGTGAACATACTATTCAACCTTTTGTGTGATTCTGATAATAATTTGCTTTCTATTTTTGTTTTCATGCCTTAATGACCCTTATTAATTAAAGTAACCTTTCCTCCTTTGTTTGTTTGGTTTAGTTGGATGGAGCAGAGCCATCTGGGCAGCTGCAAAGTGCTGATGAGGAAGTCGTCTCTGCAGCCTGTCGGCTTGTTTGTGAATGGGCCCAGAAAGTGCTGAGCCAGCCTTTTGATACAGTCTTGGAATTGGCTCGTTTTCTTGTCAAAAGTCACTATATTGGTACCAAGTCAATGGCAGCTTTAACAGTAATGGCAGGGGCACCAGCAGGTAATGAGATAATGCTGGATGTTGAAATGGGGGATCTTCCTACTGAGAGTAGTAACAGCTTGCTTTGAGGAAGCACTTCTCTTCAGGGCAAACTTTAACACTGACTCTGAGCATTGAGCATTCATTTACCTGATTTTAGTCACATTGCTGCAAATTACTGTTTGTGCTGGTAGTCTGGATAAAGATCTGAAAATCAACACTGGTCTCAGGTTTAGTTGATGATCCTCCCATTCCTCTGGTGAGGACCCTGGTCTTCAGGGCATGTGAGTACTTTTGCTGAATTTATATACTTGGCTAGAACAGGAGTTTGGTGCTGCTACAATGCTGGTTTGTAGACAGACTGCTCGTGTAGCTGTGTTTCTGTCTGATAACTTGCCCTAATTTGGAAAACATTTTCTGTCAACAGCAGATTTTTTCTGTGGTTTGTTTCCTTCTGCATGCTTGAAATCAGTCGCTTAATCATTTAAAGTGTGTTTTGGTGATGGATACAAAAACAAAGGATGAGAAGGGAAATGCAGGTGCACAACATGCCCCCAGACTTGCCTCTGAGAAGTTCTGCTTAGGCCTATCAAGCAAAATGAGTTCAGATCAAGGCCAGCCTCTTGAGACTGGCAATTTTAAATGGAGGAGTGGTGTTCAGATGATCCCCTTCTGGATCACATCCTTTCTCCTTCCGGCTCTCTTTCCTTTATTCCAACTTGGACCTGACAGGTGGCAGTGCTGGGTGGTTTTTTTGCTGCCTGTGTGCTCTATTGTGACCTATTGCTTGGCTACACTGCTTCTGCTTGCTGTGCTGCTAGAAGGGACACTCAGTGTATTCACGTAGCTTCTCCCCCTCACTTCCTTCAAGACAAGATGATTTCCTTCAAGGAAAAGGGCACTTACTTCCAGTGCATGCCTCTATGGCTTGGATAGTCATTTTAGAAGACGTTCTTCCTGGCATGGCAAACAAAATATTTCCATTCCTCTTGCAGGGAACTGCAGTGTCTCTGTGCATTAACTGAGGAAAAAGCAAACTTTTACCCTCAAAGAAAAGTTTGAGGTTTTTTTCTTATCGGTATTGCTTGCCCATCTAGAAGAATTGTGTGCCAGTAATTGCAATATATTTGGGCATTTCACTGCTCTGTGAAGAAGAAATTGTGAAAGTGGAGATGTGTTGTAACATTCAACCCCTCGTGGTACATGCAGACTGCTGCTGAGAAAGTGGGGTGCCAGACCACAGTTGCTAAGCATGTGCTGGGCATCTAAAACCAAACAATTTGGTTTAGTATTGTAAAATCAGTATTAGTAAAACTAGTAAAGTAGTAAAATGGTGTTGATTCATTTATAATTAGGAGTTACTTTAAAGCTGTGTAACCTCAAAGTATAAATGAAACAATATTGGAGCATTTCTAAAGGGGTATTTCAGCAAGGTTATTTGGTCTCTAAAGAGCACGCTAATCCTCTTGACTGTTAATAAAAGATCATAAATGTGATGTGATTTTGTAAGGGAAATTATTACTAGCTGCACAGAGGACACTAATTCTCTGTTTTCTCCCTGAAAGCAGCACTTGCTTGCTATGTGATCAGCGAAGTAATTTCTCCAAAAAAAAAATCTTCTTCTGTTCTAATTTTCATTGTTTTTTCAACTTTTTCTTCTTATCTTTTTTCTTTTTTTTTCCTGAACACTTCTCTTACTGCCCTTTTTTCACCATTATCCCTGATAACACAGAGGCTTTGATCCATTCTGATATTAGATGCACCGTATTTGATGCCTTGGCCATTAGATAATGTCATCTGCTCAGAGCTGCTCCTCTCTGACACAGGCCCACAGCTTTCTGGAAACATTTTTCATTTAAAGCTGCCTTAGAAGAGGTAACAAAACAAAACTACGGCAGATGATGGATTTTAAAGGTTCATCTGAAACGTGCCCGCCGCCCTCTGCTGCCAGTTCAGTGAAGTGCACCGGGCTCAGATTGTGCTGACACACGTTGCCATTTGACAGTACTAGAAACAAGAGGCCCATAAAAAGTATTTTAGCAGCTAATGCCCAGCTTGTCTAACAGACAGAGATTTTGCCACAAATGTGGAAATAAACTGAAGCTGAATAGAATTAAGCATGAAGTGGATGGGAGCACCTCATGGAGGAGGTGTTCTCAGAATGGTTTTGGAGATGCCTGCTATGTATTCTCTGTTAGAGACAGAAGCGACACCACAGCGGACAGGGTATGTTTGGTCGTAATTCATTCTCCTTCTTTTGTTTTCAGGAATAAAAGGGATCCCCCAGCCCTCAGCTTTTATACCTACTGCTGAAAGTAATTCCTTTCAACCACAAGTGAAAACTCTGCCATCTCCTGTTGATGCTAAGCAGCAGCTGCAGCGTAAGATCCAGAAGAAGCAGCAAGAACAGAAACTGCAGTCTCCTTTGCCAGGAGAGTCTCCAGTAAAGAAAACAGAAGGCGCTGCAACCAACGGTGTGACCAGTATATCTAATGGAAGTCCTGCCATTCTGTCCCCTCCACCTATTGGCATTGTTGTGGCTGCTGTCCCCAGCCCCATACCGGTAATGCTCTCCAGCAGTTCTCTAGAGAATCCACCCTATGAAATTGCTGTACATTGCCAGTACCTAAGCAGTGATGCCAGTGGGATAGAAGAACAATTTCCATTCAAAGGCTTGGGTGCCTTGACACTTCTCTGTCTGGGCTGTGTTGTACCACATTAGTTACAGGGTTGATACAGAGGCAGCAGAATTCTGATCACATACCATAGGCCAAGTTCATCTCTGAAGGCATTAAAGTGAGCCTTGAGATGAAGTTTAACCAGATGAGAGAGCTGACACCAGTTGTGTGGGTTACTGAGACCCTAATATGGAATCTAAATTACCTTTTATTGGCCCAGTGCATTTAGTGACAGGTGCAATTTTATTTTGAATGAATTTCTGTAGTACAGAACATTTTTGTCTTTCAGTCATATAAAATTGGGCTGGGGAGCACAGCAAGGTTATTTGGTTTTAAGATGTTCACTGTGCTGTTCATTTCGATAGGTAAGCCAGTTCTTCTGCCTGATAGTGAGTTTGTATTTAAATCACTTTTGAAACCTTAACAATGAGCAGTATTTTGAACACATCCTCCCCTCTTTAGCCTTCGTATGTGTCTTTTTGTCCCGGGTGGTGAAGGATTGTATGAGAATGACCCTTTCATTAGCAGAAGAGCAGACTAGTGTGTAGACCAGTGCCTCACACCTTAAAAATAGGAGGCATGTGTCTGACTGCCAATCCTTAGGCAGAGAAATAGAAATCATCTTGGACAAGAAGAGGAGCTTATTTTGTTTCAAACTGACATGCACTAGCTTTGGTGTATTGAGCTGTGTTGTCTTTCTCACCTTTGAAGTGATTGGGGCTGAGGTGGTGTGTGGGCTTTGGGGAATTCCTGCTTCATTGCCACACCTTTTCTTTTTCTCTCTCTACAGGTGCCAAGGACCAGGCAATTGGTGACATCTCCAAGTCCTATGGGATCATCTGATAGCAAGGTCCTGCCGCTCAATGTTCAGGTGGTCACTCAGCACATGCAATCAGTCAAGCAGCCACCAAAGACTCCCCAGAATGTTCCTGCCAGCCCTGTTGGTGACCGCTCTGCCCGGCATCGCTACCAGCAGATCTTACCGAAGCCAGCAAACACCAGTGCTCTCACCATCCGCTCTCCCACAACGGTGCTATTTGCCAGTAGCCCAATCAAGACTGTTGTGCCAGCTCCACATGTGAATTCCTTAAATGTGGTGAAAATGACAGCAATATCTCTTGCCCCGAGCAGCAGTAGTGTGCCCGTTAAACAGTCGCCTTCAGTTAGCACTAGTGCAGGAGCAGTGGAAGAAGGGAGGACTGGTCCACAGATCAAAAATGGATCTGTTGTTTCACTTCAGTCTCCAGGATCCAAGCCTAGTACTGTTGTAGCCACACCTGCAGTCAAGATCAAAACGGAACCGGAAGCATTGCTGGATGAGAACTCGGTGCAGGGCCAAGAGAGCTCTGACATGTCTAAATCCATAAAGGCAACCCCTGACCTGCCTCCTGCACAGCTAATTAATTTTGAGGTTGCAGCCTTGAAGGTTTCAACAGATGATGTCATGGAGCTAAAACCAGGTAAGGGCTGTGATCAGGAAGCTGAAGAAGCAGGGACCAAATATAAGACACAGTCTAATGAAATCACGCCAGTTTCTTCAGCAGGCAATAATCAAAGCACTCATAAACTCACAGTTGCCAGTCAAAACTTGTCCAGCACCAGCATCAGTTCACCTCCTACTGGTGAGTCTATGATTAAAGACAAAACATGCACTAAAAGTCCAAGAAAGCGACAACCTTCCACACTTCAGGATTCCCAGTTACCACCTGTAAAGAAACCACTAGTGGAGCAGTTTTCGACTGGTAATGCTGTTGTGGAGGGTCAAAAAGCTAACAATGTTAAGAAGGCTCTGAAGGTTGGATCATTAGCTAACAGTGACAATACAGCAACACTTGCTCAAATTCCTGGCAAGGTACCTGTGACAGTATCTGTACCTTCTGCTGCAAACTTAGCAACAGACCTTTCTCTGAGCACCAATTTAAATACCTGTGATCCTGCTTTAGAACAGCAGCTTGCATCAGCATCATCTCCAGATATAAAAGTAAAATTGGAAGGAAACTTGTTTATCATAGAAAATGATTCAAAATCTGATGGCAGCTTTAACCCAAATACGTGGCACCATATCACCAAAACCTCTGACTTTGCATCTGTGAATTGTGATCAGCAGCAAGATATCAGTGTTATGGCTATTGCTGGGCACTCGGGCTCTAGTGACTTACAGGAATCGGCGTGGGAGCCGGTGCACTGCGAAGGTATACAGCAGGATGTGTACAGCCAGCAGTTACAGAGCCAGATCCAGGACTCCTTGGATCAAATACAAGCACAGTCTTCAAATCAGTTACCTCTGCAGTCTGAGCTGAAAGAGTTTGAGCATACAGTCCCTCAGTCAAATGAAAACTTCTTTTCATTTGATGATGACCTTACCCAGGACAGCATTGTGGAGGAGCTGGTGCTCATGGAGGAGCAAATGTCCATGAATAATTCCCATCCTTATGGTGGTTGTCTAGGAATGGCACTTCAGAGTCAGGCCACAGCTCAAGGAGCTCCTGTGTCATCTCATCCAAGCAGCACGCACTTTTACCATTCGATCCATAACAACAGCACTCCAATTCACACTCCCACCCCCACCCCCACCCCAACTCCCACCCCCACCCCGACTCCAACACCCACCTCCGAAATGATTGCTGGATCTCAGACCATGTCTCGAGAGAGCCCTTGTTCAAGACTGGCTCAGACGACTCCTGTAGACAGTGCCCTAGGAAGCAGCCGGCACACACCCATTGGCACGCCCCATTCCAACTGCAGCAGTAGTGTCCCTCCAAGTCCTGTGGAATGCCGAAACCCATTTGCATTTACTCCCATCAGCTCCAGTATGGCTTACCATGATGCCAGCATCATATCAAGTAGCCCTGTGAAGCCAATGCAGCGGCCTATGGCTACCCATCCCGACAAAACCAAGCTCGAGTGGATGAATAACGGCTACAGTGGGGTTAGTAATTCATCGGTTGCAAACCATGGCATCCTTACGAGCTACCAGGAGCTGGTGGAAGATCGCTTCAGGAAACCCCACGCTTTTGCAGTTCCCGGCCAGTCATACCAGTCTCAGCCGCGCCACCACGACACTCACTTTGGTCGCGTGACTCCTGTTTCACCTGTGCAGCACCAGGCAGCCCCTGTCAGTAGCACTACCAAGCAGGAGGGCTTTGCTGTTCCTGCTCCTTTGGACAGCAAAGGAACTGGCTCATCTCTCAACAACAGTCTGAGATGCCGGAGTGTGAGCCCTGCTGTCCATCGCCAGCGTAATCTCAGTGGAAGCACTGTTTACCCTGTGTCAAATATACCACGCTCTAATCTGACACCTTTTGGAAGTCCAGTGACTCCTGAAGTTCACAATGTATTTGCTAATATCCATGCAGACACCAGTGCCAATAATATAGCACAGAGAAGCCAGTCAGTCCCGTTGACTGTGATGATGCAGACGGCCTTCCCGTCTCTTCAGAAACAAACAAACACTAAAAAAATAACCAATGTGTTGTTAAACAAACTTGATTCTGATAGCGATGATGCAGTGAGAGGTTTGGGAATGAACAACATGCCCTCAAATTACACAGCCAGGATGAATCTCACTCAGATTTTGGAGACATCCACTGCTTTTCCTAGTGCCAACCCACAAAGTATGATCAATTCCAGCACTTCAGTTTATGAATTCCAAACACCAAATTACCTCACAAAAAATAGCAGCACCGATCAGATCAGTTTTTCTTCTGGAGATAACCAAGCACAATCAGACATCGGAGAGCAGCAATTAGATTTTAGCAGCACTGTAAAAGACCTTTTAGGGGAGGACAGTCTGCCAACAAACCAGCAGCTGGTGAATCAGGTGGCATCAGATCTCAATAACGTTGCATCTGTCTTTCCCAGCGACATCAGGTTGTCTTCCGAGCTCTCAGGCAGCATTAACGATCTGAACACTTTAGACACAAATCTACTGTTTGATCCAGGTCGTCAGCAGGGACAAGATGATGATGCTACACTGGAGGAATTAAAAAATGACCCCTTGTTTCAACAAATCTGCAATGAATCCATTAACTCAATGACTGCATCAGGTTTTGAGTGGATGGAGAGTAAGGATCATCCTGCTGTTGAAATGTTGGGTTAATCTTGTTTTATAATATGTATGTAGCACACTGTATCTAAAAGACAGACGTATTGTATTTGTCTTAATGGAAGTGCCTCCCGCAGCAGAAACACTTGCTATGTATTGTGGCATTTTTGAAAAAAGTTTGCTGTACCTGTTTGCTCATTCTTCAGTAAGGAAAAGGCAGTCTTACCAATTTTAAACAAATCTGAAGCTGATAGGCTATCAAAGAGCCAGTATTAAAATTTGAATTTTGGAGTGTTTCCCATTCAACATTTCTTGTTTTAGCAAATAAAGAAGTGGTTAATGGCAGCCAGTGATTACAGCTCTGGTTGATGCTTTGGGAGGGTTTTAATTCAAGCTCCTTAGTAGGCTTTCCATACTTTGTATTGGTAGTTACTTCTTAGTAGGTGATCTTTACTGACCTTTGTCATCCAGGTTTGCAATGCAGGGTGCCTGCAGGTAGGTAGGTGGTGGGGAGCAGGTACAAGTGGACCAGGTGACGTGCCTGATCATTGTGTAGCTGTCTGGAGCACTCCTTCATGGTGAACTTCGGGAAATCTCTGTAGCACTGGTGCCACTGGCATCTCCAGTAAAACACAGAGATGGGAAAAGCTAACAGGAATGATCAAGGAAAAAGATGCACTAAATTTTTTTATTTAAGAGAAATAAATCTATGTAGTTATTTTAGCCATTAATATTCATTACATACTTGATATTTTAGTTCTCATGTCAATGTTTTTATATTAGGTAAAATTAATGCAAAAATATTTTGAGCACTGAGATTTAATCTAGGCATAACACCCTATTTTAAAGTGATAGGTACTGTTTATCAATGCTAGAGAAGGAACATGATATTTTCCCTCTTTTTTTTTTTCCTTTTTTTTAATAGAGAGCTGCTGGAGCTCATTAAAATACTGTTTCTAAAGGTTTATTTTTTTTTTAAGTTTGCTCTTTCCTAACCTAGTGGAGGGTGTAGGAAGACGTTATTTTCTCTCTCTTTTGGTAGGTTGAGCCTTTCTGTCTTTCTTGCTCACTCTCTCTCAAACAAAAGATTATTAAAATATTAGAAAATACGGTTAATCTAAAAATATTTCATATAGAGCCATAATACTGCCAGGCACTTTACAGATACACAGTAAGACGTGTTCTTTCTTTTGGTAAAACTTCTTTTAAAAGTACTTACTGTTTTAGAAGCCTGAATTCCATTTTCAAAAGTGATTTGACAGGGTTGATGAGTCTAATTTTTTTTTTTTTAAGAAAAAAAACCTGCTCCCCCTCTAGAAAATGAGAATTAGACTTCTGCCTCACTAGTTCACTCAAACCAAAAAGACCTTTTATTTTATCAGTATGGCACACATGGATCTCTCTAATGGTCAAAAAAGAGAGCTATTTAACCAGCCATGGCCCTGATGCTACAAGGAGGACTTGCAAAGGCAGGTTTTTACAAAAGAAGTGGTGCACTGAGTATGCTACAATATCGTCCCTTAAGCCTAGTATAAAATGGATTACTTTTCCTGTAATCAAAGTAGAAAATAGAGCAGGAAAAATTTTCTTCTTTTACATTTCTTTGAATGAGTGGTCATCAGTTTATGAAGGGGGAGATGCAGTGAGCCCCCCTAGATTTCTTTAAGGGGAAGATGCTCAGATTTTTCATGTGATCGGTGTTCTTAAGTGTCTCAGTGGTCTTCTGTTTCTTCAGTTTTGGCAAATGACTCAAGATCCCAGTACTAGTCGATTTTTTTTGTCAGTGCTGATTCAATTTGTGCTGCTGCATTGGCACTGGAGGTGCTGGTATATCATGGCTTCTCTTGCCCTTGCCCCAATTCATCACCAGTTCATGGCCTCTTCTGCAGGGACAAACAGTTGTGCCAAGCTATAGCACCTTATGGGGGCCTGATTTCACTGTGCTTGCATGAGAAGTTTTGCCACTTCATCAGGAACAAACTTGGAGAGTTCTGATCCCTCCTTGAAGCACAAGGATGTTGCGATAACGTGGTTTGCTTTAAGACCAAGTGACTCTTCCAAGGCAATGGGGAGGAGACTAAAAGCTGCATAGTAACCTTCTGCTTGTCCTGCCAGGTGTCTGTCAGTAAGACTTGAACCATTTTTCTTGTAGACTAAAGTTGCTGAAGGCAGGGCTTGAATCCTGTACTTGCCCATGGCCTTTTGACAGAGATGTGCTGAACATACTCTCACCCTGGTGGGAGGATGGGTCTGAGAGACACTCAGCACCTTTTTGTTTCTGTTTCCTGACCCTGTGTGAAGTGCCAGCACTACTGTGAATAGGTGAAACCTGCTTCGATGAAGGGGGGAGGGTCCCGTTCAACTCGGCTATTGTGTGACTGTGACTCAGTGGCAGCGCTGCGGGAGGAGCTGCCCGGGTGCTTCAGCAGCCCGTGTTCCATGGCGGGCTGGCCTCACCTCGGGTCGCTGACACGGACACTGAGGGGGGCTGGGGGGAAGGAAGGTTTAGCCTAACTACTAGTTTTTTAAGAAGATTTCTCACAAAAGCAAGAGTAGGTTTAATGTTGATGCATTCTAAATTATGCAGCCATCACCAAAGGTTTTTAAAAGTGCATTTAAAAGTATCTTTAAATGCAAGCATTACATTGGGCCTAACATGTGAGTTAATTAGCAGAAATATTCTATAATCAGTGAGTTTAAAGCAAATATATGTTTAATTTTAAAAGTATTAAATTCGTTAAGAATTGTTTCAAGTAAAATCCAAGGCACAGGCACAGCTTTGTACATTGGTATGTATCATTTTAGAGATGTTTGTGTGTTGGTGTTATAATTAATGTTAGGTCCCTGTACTTAGTGCTAGTTAGTTCTTTATGATACATTGAGACAGAGCACTACTGCACACCAAAGTATGCAATACCCAAAGGAAAATTCTGTGATCCTAACAAATGGAAGCCTGTCTTTGTCAGATACTCCAAAACTATGAATTTGAGACAGTTCTGACCCCTTGTTTACATTATTGGCTTCCTACTAACATAAGAAATAAATTATTTTGATAGCAGTTTTTGCTAAAGTATACAAACTAGTGAATTTGTACCCTGTGTACAGTATTGCAGCAAACACTTTAAATTTGATTGCTTGGTTAGTCCAGCAAACTTTCTGGGTTCATATATTGCACTAAAATTCTGTTGAACCTGTGGCAGGCACATTCCTTAGGATAAATGCAACAAATACGGCCCACAGATTAAAAAAAAAAAAAAAAAGGCAAAACAACAAAAAAAACTTTTTAATGTGTTTCGTTATTAAAAGGCAAAATGTCATTAAAAGTGACAGGTGAAATTGTCTTATGTAGCAATGTGCATTGATCTCAATGAGATATTTCTATTTTTGATTCTCTTACATGAGAATATTGCAGCAGGAAAAATTAAGTTTAGTTTGCTTCACCATGTTAATACATGATCACAAAACGTGCATGAGTGTTAATGACTTAATCTTGTACAGTACTAGATATATTCCTGTAACCACTTTTATTTTTTTTATTCTTTTGCTGTATTGAAGCTGGTTCAGTGTTAACCAGGTGAGCATAGTTATTCACAAGTTATTTACTTTTTTTATGTTAACTAATTCAGCTTAGTTATTGTTGAATATGTTCCTTTCTTGGATTATTTTTTATTGTTCTGGTGTTGAAAAACATTTTTGCATCATTTTATCATGATAAGAATTCATGAAGTAAATAATTTGCAAATAATTGCAATAAGCACTGACTTCCGAACTGAAAAGAAGGAAAGCGTTTCTTGTGCAGTGCATCTGAGGATCATATAATAGTCTTGTACTATACTGTGCTTTATTTACTGCACCGTAAGGAAAGAAAAATCCCTGTTCCACATTTTCATTTAGTGCAGGAAATCCAGTTTCTCCCCTCTTCCCCAGTGTTTTGTTGTCTGTTGTACTGCTGAAACTACAGTAGTTGAATATTGCAGTAGCATTTCAGTTATTTTTTTTATTGAAAGTGCTCAAAAATTGTTTTTTAAATGTTTTCAAAAACAATAAAAACATTTTATATTAAAATTATTTCTGGAGTTTTTTCTTTATGTGGAAAATGTGCTTTAGGGCTGACCTAAAATACTAAACTTTCTAGTTTGTGCGATGACAGATGACAGCTGCCCAGTTGAACCATTCTGCATTTGCTGAGCCCAGTAAAGCTGAGCATGAAGGTAAATCTTCCTCGCTGGGGTGCCTTGGTCAGTCTGTCTTAGCCTAAGTGTTGGTTTCATGCCTGGGTGCTGGCTCTTGCTGTTGTGACATACAACATTCCATTGCTGGTGTTGCCATCCACTGTGTTGGTGCTTGCATGCTTACCCTGCTGGTAAGGCACTCTTACAAGATGGTGTTAGGGTGGCTTGACTTGCTAACATAAAGAGGAGAATGTGTGCTTTGATCTATGGAGTTCTGTATTTGGATTGTAAAATTGCATGTAAACCCATCAGTGTGCCCAGCACAGTCTGTGTGAACAGGATGGAAAGGCATTGCCACAGAGCAGGAACTGGCTACAAAATAATGAGGATAAATATTCAGGTTTTCATGCCAAAGAGATGGCACTGGTTGACAGACTACATCCCAGACTATAGAGGTGCTGAGATGAGCTGGTGGGCAACAAGATTTGATGGTGGCATAGAATCACTTAGGCTCATCAACAAAGAAAAAGAATTACCAGGGAGACATGAGACAACATACATGAAAGAGAATCAGAAGGAGATGAATTTTAACATGTCATTGGAGGAAATACTGTTAATATATCTCACTGGATTCTAAACATGCTTTAGAAAGAGTTCTCAATGAACAATTGACAGACACTCTTTATGTTCCACAGTCATAAAAAATGCAAATTAAAAACCCCCAAAGTGTGAGATGAAATATAATGTAGGAGATAATAGAAGAATACTTTAGAAATGTATAGTTCATGTGAAGTGATAATGGGTTTTAATTCGCACCTCTCAGCTGTAAATTTGAAAGAATATGGCTTAATGGTTAATAAAAAGGATCAAAATAACAAATCTGTGAATGGAAATGTCCTAACAGGAAAGATTTAAGAAGGTAGAAATGTTGGAACTGAAATAATGAGCTTTGTAGGTTTCAAATTATTAGATGCTTACATGCTTAACAAAGACATCCAGAGTAAGTCCTAAGCAATTGCTTTGAAATATTTTTACATCTCCAGAAATACAAATCTGTATGTATGAATGCAACTGGTATTCCAGTAAACAGAATTCCACCTCTGGGATTAAGGATTGCTGTGTCACATGAGGCAGTGGTTCATGTAGTCCATACAGTGTCTCTGCAAATGATACCACCATGTTCTCTAGAGACGAAGACCTGCATTATTAGGTGGTCACAGAGTAAGTGGCCTCTGTGGAAACTGTTCTAGACTCAAGAGACAGAAGCTCCATCTGAAGACAGTGCATTAGAGCTGGCATTAGGGTGGGGAAATGGGTTAGGAGACCTCTGGAGCTCCCTTACAACCTCACTTTAGCAGCATGTGCATCTAGGCAGGAGGGTTGAGTAAACCTAACTGGATCTGACTGTGCAGCATGGCTGCTCTCAGGTAAAGTTTAAGCATAATATTTGATGACTATCAAATTCATTTGACAGAAAACTTGTAAATATCTGGGCCTCCTCTGATGCATTAAGTCAGAGTTAACCAAGGCTTGGATCTTGCTGCCCTTCTCCCTCTCTTAAAAATGGTACCAGTTAAGCTTGAAAAGAGACAAAATTGAAGAAAGATATATAGTGAGGCTTACAAATTGGAGCCATACTGGGAAGTTATTCCAAACTTAAGGAAGGAGCAGTGACCTGACTGTATGCTTAAGCTGCTTCTGAGCTGGGGATCCACATAATAGTTAACAATTAACCTGAATGTGCCCAGGCCTGGGCTATGCTGTCCCTGTACTGTGCTGTGTTTGTCCTCTGGCTGCAGGGAAACCTCGGCTAGGTAGCCATAGCAGCAGAGCCTGCAGGCGGCTCCCACTCAGTGCCAGCAGTGATGCCACTTGTGTGTCCTTGCCTCTTATCTTAAAGTGCAGCTAGAAGTTCTCATGTGAACATCCTTTCTGCTTGACCTTTGAAGTAATGAGCAGAGTTGTTTTCTGGTAGCAAAGTCCTGTAATAGCTCAAATAAGACAGCCCTTCCATGGACAAAATGTGTGTGTGGATTGGAGGCCCATTCCGTGCTGCACAGTTGGGGGATCTGAAGGGGTGTAAGGCTGTTTCTACTGTCCTCTCTTTCTTTGTAGTGCTCACCCCAGCAAATGGCATTTTAAGCATTACTTCACAGGATCTGAGCGCCTTTGTTACTGCTGTTGTAACAAACCAACACCTCCTAGTGCATAATTAACATTACCTGATGAAATCACAAGTCTTTCAGTCTCTTTTGCTTTTCCTACCCAACTTGTTAAAAAAAAAAAGAGTGAAATATAAACTCAGGAAAGCCAGATCAATTAATTCAATTGGAAGTGAACTGAGGACACGGAAAAAATTGTTTAGAAAGCATTTAGTGCTAAAAAGACAGCTGTTTCTTGCAGATTACAGTGTTTAAATACCCCAAATAAAAGACCACCTTGATATAATGCAGAATACATAACTGAATGATTATAGTTCGTGATAGGTCATAACATTTCTGCTATGTGCTTTGGATATGTAGGAAATATCCTACTAGTGATGTAAATACATTAAATGTGTTTGAACATTTGCATATCTATTCTCCAATGGCTTTGTCGTGCCTCCTCCTGAATCTGTTCTTCCTGGGCCTGCCTACCCATTTTCTATATCTGGTAATACCTCAGCTCTGAAATCATTAAAAGGGTCCATTTTTGTCCCTGTGGCTCATCTTTTCTCTGCTGTCAGCTTCCTTTTAAATAAACTGCTTTTATATGGATTATAATAAATTATGTGTCATTGGAACTTTGCCTATCCACACTACCTAATTAGATGAGGCCTATTAGAATAAAATTTTCAGTGGATCTCAAGCTGCTGGTTCAAGCAATGTTAGCAGTATGCTACAGATCCAAAGCATACGCTGCTGTGTAGGGGGGTTTTGAGTCAAATGTTAAAATTGTACTTGAAAAATTGGCCCAAGGACAGAAATGAGCCTCAGCAGCTTGTGAGTTTCATTTTAGCCTACCTAGGCATACAAGGGGCCACTTTTTGATGGAATTATTTTTAAAGTTGTGTATATATTATACCTAATAAGCTGAATGTGCTTTTAAAACCTTCATATGTGATAAAGGTAGGAAGAAGAAGGTGCATAGGAAACTGAAAATGCATTTTTATTTCTTCAGGGGTTGATAGCCTTATGTCCACTTATTAACTTGTTGGTAGTGGATTTTTGCGATGACTAAACAGAACAGGGCATACCTGACTGGTGCTGGGGCTGAGTCCATCTGTAGCCTCAAGTTTTCGAAGCACTTTGTGGAGGAGGTGGCTAGTGGGAATCAAGAGAATCTGTCCCTGCAGCCTTCCTCAGGTAGCCAACCTACCTGTTGCTTCAAATCCGTACTTCTCAACATACTTACTTTAGAGAGCTGTTGAGCTCTCTTTTTGACAATATTCTCCTTTTGTTTCTAGTATAGATGGGAAAACACAGCCCTGTAACTTATACTACATTATAAACTAACTGATAAGGACTTGGTAATTTCCTTTCCCTATCAAGAATACCCTTGAGTGTTCTATTTGCCTGCAGTGTATCAGTACTTCAAAGCAACACTTGTTCCAAGGGCTACAATAATTTCCCAGAGAGATCAAGCCAAATCACTCCTTGCTCTGAGACAAGAAGAGGCATATTGAAATGTGTTGTTTAAAAAGCTGTGTATAAGCAATGATTATTTCTGACTGAAAAAAAAAATTTCCTTGATTCTATTTCAAATTGCTTTGAAAAATTAAAACCATCTCTCCTGCTACATATATAGAGATGAGAAGGATGATGAAGTGCCTGTGTCCAAGAGGCCCTGCTCAAAGATTCTTGGTTCCTGCACCAATGGCATAACTAAAATCTACTCTGACAAGGATTAGTTGTGGACAGCAAAACTAATGCTGGGGCCTAAAATGGCTGTCTCTGCAAAAGCAAAATAGGAGATCTCGGTGCTTACTAATAAGGAATTGCTGGAGACCTGTTATGGTGCACGTAACTTTAAATTACTTTAGTGTTTTAAGAATTATCTGAGGTTACCTTTTTATCAAAAACAGTGGCTGTATAATAACAGGAGGATATTTGCATTTCCCTTTGCTTTTGGCAGAGGTAATACTCTAATAATTAATAAATATCATTTTACAGCATGCACAAAACCCTACATTCTTCTCAGTCATCCTGGTTTTTAGGAGTACCTTCTTGTGGGATTACTTTGTACGCCAGCCAGACCTGAAGATATGTGGACATTTCTTGGATGGTGGGCTATTAAGTGTCGTTTGGCATTATTGGTAATTAATTCCCAGTGACAAAACTTTCAAGGTCGTTGGAAGTCAGTCAGTGGACCAAAGATAACACATTGAAAATCTGTGTAGTCAGAAGTATTTGAACATAAAAAACACCTCAGAACTAATTCTAACCAACTAAAACCAGCAATTATTTACTATTCCCATTTTCCTAATGAAATAAGAGAGAAACACTGTAAGAAGTGTGAAAATTATGTGAAAATGGGTTGTAGAAAGATGGGAGTGCATTAATGATGCTCAGTCACACACATCAGAACATAGCTTCTCCTGGTCTTAGCAATGTTTTAGGCACTGGCAAAGAGCATATAGCACATATTACTTCATACACATATGGAGAAGGATAATTTCAAGGTATTTAAAGAAGAAAAGCCCAAATATATGATGCCCGGAAAGTTCTTACTTTTCTAACATTGCAATGGGTTGAGCTGTTAGCAAAAATATCCACAATTACTGTGTTAAACATGGGATCACTGGTGGATAATTAATCTGGGAACAGTGTGACAGCAGTTGACTGGAGCTCAGCACCTCCAGGTTTCTGTTCTGGCAGCTCTCCTCCCCCTCAAGCTGAAAATAGGGAGAGAAAGATGACATCTGAGTGGTGGTGATTCAGACAAGTGTTTACCATTTCATTCAAATGCATATGCACAAAATGAGTGTGACTTTCCACCTCCACTACAGTTGCTCTTCTTACTATGCAAGTTTGCTCATCAAGACAGATATTTCCAAAAGAAATTGCTTGTAAACTGTTATACTAGTCACAGAAATTAGGAAAAACATTTTTTATATCTTTCTCTTCTACCCTGTGGGAGGTGGAGATCTCAGCATCTTTCCTGGGAGACAGGGAAGAAGGGAGCTGGCCCAGGGCAGGTGTTGGTGCCTTGGGAACACAGGCCCACGCTCGGAGAGCAGTGTTAAATTTTGTCTGCAGGTTGCCCTGGAAAGGAGCTGTTTGAGCAGAGAATTTCTGGTTCACATCTGGTCTGTCCCTGGGTGATGGTCACACCTTGCTGTCAACCTGCAGGAGCAAGCAGAGCTGCAGGACTTGAGATAGCTGAAGGCAGTGGCTTGGCTTCAGGCAACACAGAAAGCAAGGATATCCAAACAGAGATATTTTGCTTTTAAGGGAAAGAAGAAAAGCTAAGGAAAACAGAACCCGTGACTTTGGAGAACTGAGAGTGAAAAGGAGCAGGAAGGGGCTGGTGAAAACCTGAGAATGAGCTAACACCAGCCCAGTTGCAATGCAATGCAGAGACAGCTGCCAGCCTCGAGTGACTATCAGACTGAAGTTCTTGCTAACAAAGTTTAAGCCTTCATGTTTGTATCAGTTTTGCATCTTGTTGTCATGGTGTTTGAAATCTAGTACTAATTGCCAGGATCTAGCCCATATTTAACAGTAGAGCCAACAAGAGTGTTAAGTCTTGGGCTCTTAACTACATCTCTACATTAGTCTCTTTACTGAGACATTGCCTTGATAGCAAAGAAATTTAGATTAGGATACCAATAGCTGTTTACTTCTCTTAGTCATAGCAATGACTCATGGCCAATACAAATTTTTTCTATTAATTCCCTGTTGTACACAGTTTTCAGTTTACCTGTCACTGTGACATTGTGAGTGGTTCATAACATTTTCTATGGTATGACTCAGTAGAACAAAAGACAATAGGACAAAAATCTGTTTCTGCCATTTGTATCTTTTTTGTTTAGTTGCAGTTAAAATGACTTCTATTCCTTTGGTTTAAAGGAAGACCAGTGAAGATACTATATCCAGTTTGATTTAAAACCCTCTGTAGCAAAAGTGTATCCTATATTTAATAAGTTAAAACATACTTTGATGTTACTTGATGTCCTAGCTTTTGTCACTTAACCATCACTGTAGTTAACATATATTCTTAAATGAAAGACTATTGTGATAATCCTTTGGAATTCTGAAACAAATCTCCTTTATCCACATAATTTCCTCCTTTAAAAATAAACACTGTTGGATTTTTTTCAAAGTAGTTCAGTATTATGGTGTACAGATTCTCTTTGGCCTAGAAAAGCACTTGTGATAAGGAAAGACACAAACCATATATCATAAGTGTATATAAAATTCAAACCACAAACTGGGTCTCTCAGGATGAATGCCATCAGCTTAGAGATGGATTTTTTTTTTAAAACTTTGTAAATTTTTGATCTTTCATGAGACTGAAGATTAATTTAGATGGGAAGAGAAGTCAAATTTGTTACCAGATAAGAAGTCACTATCGGGATGGAGTAATGAGATAAAATATTAACAGATTTTTAATGGTGCAGATTTTTAATGCAAAGTGCTCCATTGCACTCAGATGATCCAAATTCAGTTTATTCTCTGCAACTGCAAATCAATTATTTGCTTTCAGAAGAGCTCTTTTCCACTAGTAGTTTGTAATAGCATAAGACCATAAAATATTAAATGCTGGAGATATATATCTAACATAAGAACTGAATGTTTGTTAACGAACATATTGTGGTTTATGTTCCCCTGTTTTTAAGTAAAAGAATAATTTGGGTGAAGTGATAGATGTCTTGCTGGAATATTGGAGATAACTATTGATCCCACTGAAAATGCACATAGGCCTTACCTTAATATATGGATGCCTCTGGGTAACAAACCCAGAAACACAAGTTCTGTTTTACAGAAATGTTCATAGCAGGTCATCTGTTTATGGATTTGGGCATTGACAGTGTTCTAACTCCTATTCTGGACAATCAGTGGTCTTTCCACACAAAAAATTAGTCAGTGCTGTGTTACTCTGCTACTTTAAAAAAGTAATATAACAAAATGACTGTTAATGTCCTGTTGTGAATTTCAAAAGGACATTATTTTAAATTTCAAAGTTATTGAAAAGAGACATTACTTAAAATTAAGTGTTTGAATTTTGATGTCCTACAGAAAAGCCCAATAAGTAATGTGCTAATAAAATATTCATAATGAAAACCTTTATTAAACAAGAATTTAGGATGATTCTTGTTATAGTCTTTACCGTACAGAAAAGCTGAGACTGCAGAAAGCCAGACAGAGTTCTGGCTAGTGACAGTAATGTGTAGTAAGATATTTATAGGGAGAAATAAAAGAGCATCTTTTGTTATACTAACCAATACAATTCTGGAAAAAAAATTAACAAAAAACCTCAGCTGTGAGCTTTTGGGGCTCTGATGCTCTCTCTCTTACATGGTTTGTACACTCTAGCAGAGTATGAGAGGCAGCACTGCAAAACCCAGTGTTCATGTTTGACAGCCACAAACCCACATGCTTTTTCGAGCAAGCTGTAACAACAGTTTACTAATCATCATTATACTCAATCCCAAAAAAACTGGACCTGGAAATCATGCCTGCTGTAACTTAGGCAGGTTTTCCTTCCTTGGCTGTCACCCAGAAACTTAAATTTGGACAAACCTCTAAACTTGTGCTGGAAGACTCACGTAGGCAAAGCTGAGAGAAAGGAATTGGAAACTTTGGGTGTCCAGAGGGTCAATCCAGAAACAGAAGAGGGCTGTTTATTTTGAAATGCCCAAAAGCTTTTCTGGGTCTTTTTTCCAAACTTTTTTGGTTGGGCTTATAACAGACACTGTTTCCCCAAGTAAATCTACCAATTCATATGAAGCCACTTGCCTGAATGCCACTCTGTCTGTCAGATACTCACCTGAATTTTCGTGGGTAATACACTACATTGATTTTGGGACATGCACAAACTGATGTTGCTATTGAGATTGCCTTTCCTTGGAGCATCTGGTTCGCTTCTGGAAGGAGAATGTGAGTGTGTGTGATAATGGGCACAGGTTTGCCTGAGCCTTTCTGAGGAGGAGCTACCTGAGAGTTTCTGTGATCTGCTTGCGGCATAGTCCAAAGAGCTGAGCCTGGGTCTGTGTTTGTTTTGGAAAGGGAAGAGTTTCTCATCAGATGATGATGGCAGAAGTAGGGCCATCAGGGCGTGAGGGGCCAGGTTGGATGAGTTGAAAGGCGGCGCAAGACCCTGGTTCCTTGCCAGTACAGGTGCTGCTATATTTGTTTGTTGTTAGTGACCTGTGATTTTCAACATGTTCATCCTAAGAGGGAGGTATGCTCTTTGCACTCCTAGACTGTGCAGTGCCTGGAGGAGTTTGGCTTAGGCTTGCAGAAAGGCTCATGACTACAAAGCTCAGACTAAATCACTCTACTTTATTGACAGCTTTTTTTTTGCACAGCTCTTGCTGTTGTCCTCTGCCTGCTGGAAAGGCAGGTGGGCAGGGAGGGATTCCTGAGGGATTGATTCAAAGGCTTGAATGGGGTGTGGGGGGCAAGCAGATTTTTTTCTCAAGAAAAGTCTTGATAACGTTGTTTTGATTTCAGACACGGCTTTTACAGTTTTTTTTCTGTCCCCTGGCATTCTCTCTGCTTGGGTGTTATGTCAGGTCAGCTCCTCACACAGCTGGGACTTCCTTCCTCCTCAGAGCACCCTGAAGGCAGCACTGCCTCATCCTAGTGGGCAAAGTCCTTTTTTCCTCTTGGTTTTCCCCAAATTTTTGCAATTCCAGGTTCCCTGAGTACGAGGGGTTAGGCAAGAGCTCCGTAACTTGGGCCTGGCTCTCAGAGGTCCAAAAATAATCTTAAGATGCGGCAGGGGAGGTTTAGGCTAAACATTCCGAAGAATTTGTTCACACAAAGGGTGATTAGATATGGGAACGGGTTGCCCAGGGAGGTGGTAGAGTCACCATCCCTGGAGGTGTTAAAAGAAAAAACTGGACACTTGGTGCTATATTCTAGTTGACACGATGGTGTTGTCGTAGGTTGTACCCGATGATCCTAGGGGTCTTTCTCAACATAATCGACTCGGTGATTCTGTAAAGAAAGACCTCGACAGTGTAAACCACCGGAGAAAATTTTAGAAAGGCGACGTTAGCCCGCCGAGGCCCCGGGCAAGGCTGCCGAGGAGGGGAGGGCGGAGGGGCGGTGGGGCTGAGGGCGGCGGCCGCGCGCCCCCTCAGGCTGCCCGCGCGGCGCGTGTCTCCAGGCGGGGCGTGGAGCAACAGCCAATCGAAAGGCGCCGCCGACACCCGGGTGGGCGGGGTCGAAGCCCGCCGCACCAATCAGACGCGGTAGATAGGAGCGGGGCGGAGCCTGGGGCGGGCGCGGGGCGGGGCCCGGGGCGGGGCGGCGGTAAACACGGCTGCGGGGGGCGCGCGCCGCGCGGCCATGGCGGCGTCTCCTGTGGAGGTGCTCGGGCTGCCGGGCGAGGAGGTGAGCGAGGCCCCGCGCCTCCCGCTGCCCTCTTTGCGGAGGCTGGGCGGCGGCTTCTCCGCGAGACTGAACCCCCTTAGGGAGGGTGTTCCCTGCGGACCCGCTGCGGTGTGGCGCGGGGTGGGGGAGCGGGGTGAGGTGATGAGGGGGGTCGTGGCGGGACCGGCGCCCCAGTGCCGGCTCCTCTGTGCCCCGGCCCGCCGTAAGGTGGCGGCTGCCGTGCCGTCTAGCACCGGCGTTCCTGTCTCCTCCCGTTGGAAGCTGTGGAGCCTCCTTTATGGACGGAGGGATCCGCGTGCGTTCCCAACTTCCTCGTGACGGAGTGAAGCGGGATTGCTTCTCTCCCCCCTCTCTCTCCCCGGTACCGAAGAATCGCGTCTTTGTTCCGGGCTTTGTCACTGGCGGTGTGACAGAAGCGGTGCGTGGATTAGAGCGGTACAAAAGGTAGTGCGGTGCCTGAGCGATGGGGCTCATCCCAGCCTTGCCATTAGCGGGAGTGTGAAATCCTGTCTGCGATTCAGTGTTTTTTGTAATAAACCCGTGGATGACTGAAAGTGACTCCTGCTGTGGCCTCTGTCCTGAGGTCGTAGTTCCTGAGCACGTGGATCTTTGGAAGGTGGCTTAGACCCGGTGTACCTATTACTGGGTGTAAGTGGTAGACAGGTGGGGTGTCTTTTGCATTGTAACCGAGGCTTGTGCATGGGGCAGAATATTATGGAGTAGTTAACTTTATCAAGAAGAAGGAAAGTCAGGGTTTTTTTAAATTGCAGAGAGAGGAAGACTAAAGGCAGTATCTCTCTGAAAGCTGTTTGGTGACCTGTGTGAAATGTCAGTAATGTTGTCTTTGGGCCAACAGGATATTTTACCAAGACTGTCTTTAACCAGCTCTTTTTTGTGTTCAGGCAGCGATGATCTCTGTGTCAGTGCATACTTGTTGCATCCATAATAGGAATTCAGTTTGTTAAAGCTCTAAAATACTATTCATTGTCTGTTAGCATGACTCTCTTTCTCAAGTTGTGCTTTACTTTTGGAGAAGTAACTAAAAAGCTCTTAAATGACTTTTTTCCTTCATCTTAGTATTTGAATCACATAGGATTTCTAATAGAAGATTAGCACTGCATACTGCAAGGATTGCATAACACTTCCTATTGCAAGATCCTGTTTTCAGTTGCTAGTAACTTTCTGAGGCTATGAAGTTGGACTAAAAGATTCCATGCCTTAGGCTCTCTATTTTAACTTTGTTAAGCTTTGTTCAGTTTAGCTGCTTTGTAGCCTCCATTGCTACAGGGAAAATATTTTGAAATCTGCTTAAAATTGAACAATTCCATCTTCCCTCTATACTTTTGAGCATAAATACGTTCCTTTGGAACTGCTGGGGGAAGGAGGAGAAAGCATGTACAAAATCTATTCAGTCCAACTTTTTCTGTAATTCAAAAGCTTAGCCAAACTTTTTGAAGTGACATATGTGAAAAATGCAGTTTGTTTATGCTTAGAGACTTTAATATTCAGTGAGTACGTACTGATTCGCATGTGAAGAACTTGCTCAGCTATCTTAATAGTTTTCATGTGAGACTCTGTGTGCACAAGTGACAAAACAAATGATCTTAGGGTTACAGGAAAACTGCTCTGCTAGCTGCTTTTGCCTAGGATACTAGAATGGAAAATAGAGTTCTCCTTCCTTGGCCTTTTACTGTCTTCACAGAGTTTAAGTCGGGAAGATTGTATATGCAGATGAAAAGCATGGTCAGAAACCCAGGTCGTATTGAAAGTGTCATCGAGGACTTTTCTGTCATCCCCCCACGTTGTTTTGCAGTCTTGTCGTAGTTTGTCTGCACACTGCTGCTTCCCCAGGACTGCTCTGTGGCCTCTTGTGCAAGATGGATCTGCACAATCTCTTGTTGTAGCTTTTGGATATAATCATATGGTAAATATAATAGTTATAAATAAATTGTTAATAAGGAAGGCAAGTGAGGAGAAGTTGGTGTAATTGTTGAGGCAGCTAAATGTAGTATTAGAGTGTGGATTCTAGCACCACGGCTCAGGTTAGGCATTTATGACAGATTTCTTTGTTAATTGTGTATTAATCACTTGGACTTAATAAAGGATTGCTAATGTGATGTTACTGACACAAAAAGAAGCTGGGATAAAAAATGTGTAATGGAGGTTATTGTGTATACAGTGGGTTCTTGTATATGCTGTATGTAGATATCTGAGTTGGAGTTCCTGAATCTAGCAGATGCAGTTGTCCTTAATTTCTCTGGTTCCGTTTTCCTTCTGTAAAAGTGTCCTGTCACCCACAGGACTTATGGCTTACTTGAGTATTGAAATAATGAGCACTAGTGAAGTCAATGGAGAAAAAACAATAGTTCTATATTCAGAACAGGGTCTTAGCAGTAGAAAAGTAGGTCTCAAATGGTATGGAAATAAGAAGAACATGTTGTATTTTATCCTCCTAGTAACTTTTTTTGAAGGGGAAGGGAATGCCATAAAATGTTCTTCCCTCTTCCCAGCCAGTTAGACTCCTCTCAGAACGCTCTTTGCCAGAGGCTCTTGGAGCCTTCAGTGGGGAGCATTCCCCACTGCAGACTTTGGCCTGAGCCATGGTGTGGGAGCCCTGCCTTCTCTTGCCGTGGTCAGGATACATCTTCCTTTGGATGTCAGGGCAGGTGTTGGTTCAGACCCATAGGAGCAGACTGACGCAACTACTGTTGCCTTTGTTTGTCGTTCTTTCTTTCAAAGACTGAAGGAAGAATTGTTGATATCTTAGCTAATGCACTGTTATTTCTTTGGTTGCAGAAGGAATAACATTTTTTTCAGTGGTTTGCTGTGTTAAAAATACAATTGCTAGAGACTTGTCTGGTATCTGTTTCTGCTTTCTATTATAATACCTGCTTGCACTGTAGGGCTTTGGAATGGCATTTGATAAAATGACTCTGCTTGTCTATATACATGTTTTTCATAGCCACTTTAATTTTAAAATGTCTGTGTGTCAGAGTTCTTACACTCCCAGCCTGAATTAAAGACTTCTTATTTCATTTAGCTGTTTTTATGTTGCCTAAATAACATTCTAAGTTAGATAGATTTTTAGGTCTTTTGTATCTATTATGTTTGGAAATAGGAAGTTCCTAGAAATAGGAAGTTCTCACAGGCAAAAATACACTTCCTACTTGCATGCATGTGCCATTTCACCTTTCTCAGTCACTTGAGAACTGTCCTGTGTAGAACAAGTGTTCTTGTTTACTGCAGGTCGCCTAAGATTTCTCATAGGCATATGGTATTTCATTCTGAAAACCTTTAGATATATTGTTATATTCCTTTGGGATCTACTGCTGGAGTAGGTTGTTAAATGGTTATTTAGCTTGTAGTTGGTGAAACTGAATGTCTGGGATACGTGGTTTGTCTTCTCTACTTCTGCACACCTTACCCCACAACCCTTCTGATATTGATGTCTTTTGGAGTGATAGTGATGAGAAATGTTTCAGACATGACTTCAGAGACTGGCATGGGCTAATCTTCCTTTGGATTGCTTCTGACAAAACCAGTAATGTTGTTTGACTCCTTTGTGCCTGAACTTGAGGCAGCCCAGTGCTTCAGTTCCTGTTCAAAGCCAATGGTCTCCCCAGTGCCTCTGTATGAGATGTGTGCTCTGTCTTACTCTGTTCTTATACAGGCACTCAAACAGAAAATATAGATGTTCATGTGTCTGTGCTTCAGAAAGAATCTCAATTCTTTCTAGGCTGTGAAGGACTTTACCATTGCAAGGCATGTCCTAGAATCCCATGTATCTGGATTAGTTGAGACACTTGTAGAAATAGTGATGCTTATGGGCTTGTAGTCTTGAGAGGTTTCCTGATTTTGTTTGGTGTTACTTGGGTTTTTTGAACAGCAGTGTAATTTGTGTAGATCTGGTGGTTTCCAGAAGCTATTTTATGTACCTCTGTTTGTTTTGTGTTGTTTTTTTAAAGCCTTTCTTTTGCACTGAACTAATAAACACTGAGTGGGACTGTTAAGGATACTGGGTTGCACATAGTGAAAAATTGTTTGGTGGTTTGGTGGTTTTGGGTTTTTTTAAAATTCTGTTGACAAATTGGTAACTTCATCAGTGGACTTTAGTTGTCTTGAATCTTGTCCTTAATTTGTAGTCAAATGCAGCTGTTAAATACAATCTGTAGCATTTCTTGATGGATGAGACTTTTGTATTTTGTGTGCACAAAATGCCCACATGGTACAATTAAGCTCTTCTAGTGAGTTAGTAAGACTGATATGTAACTGGCAGGAGGAAGTTAATGAATTTCATTATGTTTAAAAGATCAATTAATGTAGTTCTATAATAGGAATCTTTCTGAATCTAAAACTTTGCTTGCTTTGAAATAATTTCTTCAAAGAAAAATGGTTCAGCTCTGTTGGCCACTGTAGAGGGGACAGTGTTCTGTGGGTTGTGAAGCAATGGTCAAATGGCAAAGTCTCCTTCCCATTTTCCATCTCCTGGTGAAATGAAGTGATGATGCTAAAAAAGACTTGCGATCATTTAGACGTCACCTAACGTGTATGGCTGCCTCACTTGCAAGGTCTGATTATTGCAGGAAGTACTTTTCTCCACCTAAGGCTCCCCATTTTGTGGGAAATGCTTTCTTTCAAATGAGAACTTTATGCAGACATGGTATGACTCCTTAGAAAGCCTTAATATATAGTTCCTGATATTGCCAGAATCTTTAAAGTTGATGCTGCTGTACTGTTTTATTGTTGTAACAAGCCTTGATGCTCTTTTCTTGGCTTTAGTGATTGTTGATTCTTGACCTATCTAACTGGAACAAAAGAATAACAGGATGTTATTGCCTAGAGGAATTGTTTACTACCAAGTGTTCTCTGTTAGACTATTCAGTCATTTTTATATTGGCTTCCTCAAAAAAAGCTGTCTAGTGGTCCAGTAGATACTACCATTTTATGCTTTACATTAAATTAACCATCCTGGCTTTGGCTATGGTCATCAACATGTCACCTTTTCCTAATCTGTGCCTTTTTTCTCACCCTTTCTTCCTGCTTATATTTTTCTTCTGTCTTCTGCTCTCTCTTGGACTTCTATCACTAAGGCAGGACTCATTCTCCCAGTTGTCTTTAGTGTTCTTTTCCTACCATGTGAATTTGGAAAGGATAGGGGTGAGAATGAACAGTTTGTTAATACCTGTCCTTTGTAATTATTGACTGCAAACAACTGTAAGCCAGGCAAGACCATTCCATTCTCAAGGTTGTGAACAAGTTTTGAACTCCTTATAAGGTTGAAATTTCTTTCCAAGTGCTGTTTTCTTGTCCTGAATGAACAGTTCAAGAGCATCTCATCTCTATATATGTTCGTTGAACACAGGTAGTTTCATAGTGACTATTGTGGAAATGAAACTGTCTTCTTCTGCAAGTGCCACTTTATTAGTTTGACACTAGCTTTGCTGCTATGAGAACACATTTTAAAACTCTTTTATGGCATACATAAAAAGGATTTCTGTTTTATGATCAGTTCTAAGAATCACAAGCTGGAAAGTATTGCCTTTAAAGCTTTAAGTTATTGATTGTCAACATACTAGCTCAGAAAACTTCTATTTCATTCCTTGTTGCACAGTATCTGTTAGTAAATAGATTAATTATTAGAGATTGTGAAAATGGCATGGTTTAGTAGTCCCAGCGATTTTGACTAGCATCTTGAACATGTGTTTTAGAATATACTAATATGATTAACAATAGAATAACAATAAAACCTGGAAGTTGATAATAAGATAACTATCTTGCTGACTCAGCTCTGAAAAGGATGTTTTGTCTGACTTAATCAGAGCAAGAAGTTTTGGATAGTTCAGTCTGTAATATGTTGTAGCCTTACTCCCCTACCCTATAGCTTTAAAATATTATATGACCCCTAAAAACAATTTAAGCTTGAATTCGTTGGGAGCAGACTAACTGATATATACACTATGTGCAGCCACTCCCTGGCAGATCCAGTAGGTTTAACAATATTTCTTCTTTTTCCATGTGCTGTTTTTACCTGATTCATATTGGGTTGCTTACATTCTCAGAGGAAACAGCTTAACAGTTCAGTTGTAACATTATTGTATTCTTTTTTTGTTTTGTTTTGCCTCCAGCCTCTGGAATCGCTGGCAGTCAGAAGTTGTCAAAAGAAGCTGAATGTCCTTGTTCCAGCTGTACAAACAGTCCCTGTACAAGTCTGTGCCCAGAGCTGCTGCCTTTGATGGGCTGTTGTGTGCATGTCTGTGTAACAGAGCAGCTGGGTCTGAGGGCACTAAACCTGTAAGACTCCCTGTGTGTGCAGAGCAGCAGAGAATGCTCAGTTTCTTCATCTGTACAGACAGAATAAATTCAGATTGACCCGTTCAAGTTAATGTCAGGACAGCAGAAGCATGGGTAGATGTTTATATCCAGGAAGAGACTCTTGAGATAAATTGGACTGAGAGAGCAGTCTCTTAGATAAACTGCAGTGCTGCTAGGCATAGCTGGTGTGTTCCTGTTTACTGGCTAGGTGCCTGTCCCCTCCTCTGCCAGCAGAACCACTGGAAGCACAGCAGTGATGTAAAAAAGTAGCAAGGCAGGCTCGAGAGTGTCTATAGTCAATATGGAAGAGTAAAAGAGGTACAGGCTGCAGCCTGTGCAATTTTTGGACCACAAAAACACTCCTGTTGCAGCTGCCTGTGGATCTACTGGAGTTACTGATCCACAATTTCTTGTATGTGGCTATGAAGGAGGTGAATAAGGATCTCCTGATCAAGGTGAATGAAGAGGATGAGGTTCAAAATTGCCTTTCAAACCATGACATTTTGATTTTGAATCTATTCCCTGTGGGTGCCAGAATCAAGTATCTGTTGCTTTGTCTCCGTGCAGAGCTTGCATGGCCTAATTTTTGACTGCATGAAATGAGCTTCAAAGGGTCTTGGAGCCCTTTGGCTGTCCACCACTTCCTGTGATCAGTGTGTTTGTGGCAGCTTTTTCAAGCTATGGCAGCAGTTCCTCAGCAATTCTGCCTGTCATCAGTGAGTGGGGAGGAAAGGTCGTATGGTCATGGCACAGCCCGGTATCCTGTGAGCAGGCTCTGCCTTTTCAGGATGTGTGGGGTCACAGCATAATGGGTCCTTCCAGTGTCAGGCCCTTCTGACTGTGTTTGGATCGAGCCGTCTGAATTTCCCCTGATGTTCCTTGCAAACCAGTGTGACCAGAGAATGGGGAACCTCATCTGTTGTGATTGTGTATTGCCCTTGCATGTTAGCATGGGTTTTTTCCTAAAGTTTCTAATCTCTATAGCTTGGAAAAGGAAGGAGTGGACCCTTAAGTGTCACCTATCAATTCAAAAAAACCAAAAAGGGATGTGGTGGCTTTTGGCAGTGAGAGTGGTTTGTCGAAAAAGTGAAAGTGAAAAAGGAGATCTGTGGGGAAGATTGTTTTGAACAATTCAGGAATTTTTAAAAACTGTTTCTGTTAATCTAGAAAGGTATTTCTAGGGGCAGTTCATACGTTCATGGCAGTTTGGTTAGTTGTACTGCTGGGCTAACTAAAATGCTGTAGCTGTCCTAGTTTGGCACTGACCCCAAATAAATAATAACCTTTCTTTCAGCAAGGCATGTTTAAATCAACCTTCAGCATGCCAACACTGGGTTTGTGGCTTCTAGTTTCCTGAGGCTATGTGCAATGCAATTTGTTTTTCTGTGAAATAGCTTTCATATCTCTATTATGATACAAGTAAACAAACCATGTGATTAAGCCAACTTTAAAATCTCAGGAGCTTGGATCCTATTTTTGGGATCTCCCCTGTATGGACTACATTGATGCACTATTAAGCCTGATTCTGGGATGCCTGTGCCCAAAAGCATCTAATTGTCTTTGCTTTTCTCATGCTTGAATAATGGAGCAAATCTCATGGTCTAAGCAGCTAAATGCAGATACAAGAAAACCTATTTGTCTTTTAGAGCTCTGTGTCCTACATCAGCATCTGCTCTCGGTCTTTTTCTGAGAAGGAAAAGGTGGGGTTGTTTGACGAGCTGATTTCTGTCAGTTGGGTCCCATCCTCCTGTTGGGAGGGGGTTGAGGTGCTCTGGATGCAGTGGTGCTCAGGGAGAGGGGAAATGCACACATGGGGACTCTTCAGTTTGAATCATTGCCGGAACTCGCTGATGTTGAATGTCACTGAAGCCAAGTAATTCACAGAAGATAAATTGGACATTGCTTTAGAATGTAAGACAGGTGGATATCAGGTTCTCAGTTTTACATTTTTAGCCAGTAGTTCCTCCCTCAGGATTAGCATGCAGTTCTCCCTATTAGCTTTAAGAACCATTCCAGTTGGGATTGGATAGGGAGTTTAGCCCTGTAGAGACCACAAAGACCCATAGGAGGCCAATGACAAAGCATTCTTAGTGCTTCCTAAGAGTCTCCTTTAGAAAGTGCTTCCAATAGTATGTGGAATTCAGGAAGGCGACAGGGAGAGCATCTACTGCTTCACCCACTGCTCTCATATCTGTTTAACTCCTTAATCACCACTGATTTAGATCAGTTTCCCTCACAAGTGTCTCTGGCCTACCATCTCCTACAAACAGCCCTTCATCTGGAAAACTTTTTGCTTTCTGGAGAAGCAATGCTCATTTGTCTTCCTCCTCTGATATGCTCACAGCTGTTGGGATTTTTTTTCCCTCTTCAGTTCAGTACCTTATCAGATGAGCCATGTAGGACTCTGCAGCTGTATTAGTTAACAGGAGAAGTGCAATTATTTACGTCACTCCTGTGAAGCTAATTTGTATAATGTGTAATTGAAATATTTTTTGCTTTCTTAGAAAACTCCTACCCTGCTGGCAGGTCACATCAGAAATCCCGATATTTTGAGTGTGACTTCTCTGTGCTGCTAACTAAAAATAGATGCAAGAATTCTTTATTCTTGCATTTCTTTTCAGAGTTTTTTGCTGCTTTATTTATCTATTTTGAAAAATTTGATACCCTTTTCATTCTGCCCAGGAAATAAGTATTGTCAGAGTCTATTTCCCTCCCTCTGATGAATGCCAAGATACCATTAGGTGAAAACTTGTGTGGTCCATGCACATTTGTCTGAGTGTTACTGATAGAGCTATTTCTGTCAGACAGAGCAACTGCATCGTTTAGTCTATAGTTTTCAGTGTGAATTCAAATTTATGCCCATAATTTCTTTTAGCTTTATTAATTGAAAATAGACCTGAAAAATATGTTACTTTGTTTTTAAGGAGAACACACGAATTGTCAGAGTGAAGGTTATAGCTGGAATTGGCCTGGCCAAGAAGGATATCTTAGGAGCCAGGTAAGAATATGTTGTTAATGTATTAAGGGACAGGTGCTTCTTTATTTTCTTTCTACAGGTTTTAGTTCTTGGTAAATTCTTCTGTGCCTCTTATGAAAAAAAAAAAATCAGAGCTCTTTCAACTGGTAACTTAAAAAAAATTATTAGAGCCTATATAAACATGAAGATATCTGCTTTCTTGTCCAAGAGTCACTTGGACAGATCTTATGTATTGGCAAAACAAAGTATAGGAATGTTTTATTCTCGGTATGGTAAAATAGCTCTTGCCATGGAGGATAGATCCATGTCTGTATTTTACTTCAGGTAGGCTACAGCTAAAATAATTAGAGTTTAGTTATAGTCAAAATTCTCATCTGTGCTTGAAAGACTTGGAATGAACACAGTACTAAACACTGGTAGCTATAAGACTGTTTCAGCTCAAATTATGTGCAGAGGAACAGCGGCTTAACATTTAGCAAAGGAATGGTCAGACTTGTGAGTTGGTAATTGAAATGCTTTTAGGATCTTGTAGAGTTGGCAAGTGTTGTGCTAAAGTCACTTTTGCTTCTAGCCTTTTTACAGAGGGTCTAGAAAAGTATTGATGGGTTTAATACAAGTTCTGCTGTCAGCTGCTTTGGCATATGTGCAGGAATGTTGTTATTTTAGAAGTACCAAAATTGCTGTGTGTGACATCAGTTTAGCAACAGAAAAATTCTGTTGTGAAATTCATATTTTCCCTAAAGCCAGACAATCTCTCTTAAATTTTTTATTCGTGTGCAATTTTTTTTTACTCCAAGCAAAAATAGATCAGCTTTTCTCATTATAACTTAAATATGTGAAAACCGTATGCTCTTTTGCTCTATGGCAGACAGTCTTGGTCACCTTTTGTTACTACTCTGAGCAATTGAGTGCTTTGATTGTCCATGAAAAGTAGATATTCATATAATATATTGGGTTTTAATACCATAGAAAGGGAAAAGGCAGTAGGACATTTTAAGCAACAATATTAGGACATCTTCATTAACAGAAAAATTCAGGTTAAACTCAAACTCTGTCAAAATGATAGAACATATAGTAAAACTGTTGCATGTTCAAGGAAGTACCTCAAATTCCAGGTGTTCTAAAGTGTTAAGATACTGAATACTTCAATATTTTTCAGTCACAACTGATTTTTTTTCATGCATGTCTTGTTGAAATATGAGAGAATTTATTAAATCTGTTCTCCTGAAATAACTGTGAAAGAGGACAGAGAAATCATACTGATACATAGAATGGCATAGCTAATATGGTCATAATCACTACTAGTGTTTATATTAGCTTTATCTCTAAAACTGTGTAGGAAATGATTGTAATTACAAATGTCTATGTATTCGTAAAGTAATTGTAACCACTAGTTACATAACTGCTATTGATTTAAGCCTTTTAAAATTTGGCTGCTAATAACAGTGACCAAAAAGGGCATAGACCAGCATGCTACTTGTTTGCTTTCTTTCCCCTCCCAGTGACCCGTATGTGAAAGTGACATTGTATGATCCAGTGAATGGAGTCCTTACCAGTATTCAGACAAAAACTATTAGAAAGGTCAGTCATCTTATCTGTGTGGGTGTGGTGGGGTTTGTTTGGGGTTTGTGGTATTGTGTTGAGGTTTTTTTAAATCAGACTCCAGAGGAAAAAGTAAAACTGTAGGAAATATGAGAATTCATATGTCTTTTGAGTGAATGGACATGTGGAAAGGAATGTTCCATGGTCTGCTCAGCTTCTCTGTTCAGAGCATTATTGTAGTATTTTCTCTTCAAAAATTTTATTGAAAGGTAGAGGAAAAGCTAAGGAATATAAGGTGAGTACTGATTCAAAATGATGTCATTAATGGAAGTACTGGATTGTTGTGATTTTTCTGAGATCTTTAATGATACAAGAATCTTGCTGTACAGCTTTTATCTTTTTTTATGTTAAAAACACGAACACAATTTGTTCTGTTTAAACATCAAATTGCACCATCCACTTGAATCATGACACGACTTGTTTTTCTAGAGTACATGCAGGAAAAAGTCAGTACTGCTGACTTAGTTTAACTAAAAATGAAGAACTGTACACATGAGAGGGAAAGCACTCTTCCAAATTGTTGTTCTCTGATAGTAGCTGTGATTTATGTTATGAGATCACTCATGCATTTTTCCTTCCAGGTTCATAATTGTTACTGTAAACTCTCTTTGTAGCTAAATTATTTCTAGTATTTTTAAAAATAATCACAGTTCAAAGATGAGTTCAGTTGAGTGAGTTATGCTGTGTTTGGTCCATCTGTGCTTGGTCTGTGTAGATTACGTTGCTTAGAGATTTGGCATTTGTTAAGAGTTGTTTGCATGTAAGTAATGCGGGTGTTGAACTGAGAAGAAGGCAGTGATTATTACTGAAGGGACATACCCTAAAGTCAGTTTTCAAGTGTCTAATGCACCTTCTCTGCATCCATGGCACACCCGAAATCTGAGAATACCTGCGTAAGTTGCCTCCATTCTGCACTGCATTAAACAGTACAAGACTCCTTTGATTTCTACCAGCAATATCAAGGTTAAAGTTTTTATAGTTTTTTCTTAAGTGGATTGTTACATGGAATAAAACAAGTAATACATCAAAAATTACATACACTACTGCAGAATTGTCAGTATAAGTAACGCTTTCTTCTTTCTTTTTTTTTTCCTTCCTCCACACATAGTCCTTAAACCCAAAATGGAATGAAGAACTTTTATTTAGAGTAAGTGATTTTGTTTATAGCCTTATTACCTGTTGGATATTATGCTGACACATTGGGAAAAACTACTCACTACTCTTCCTACTTCAGAACTCTTCCTAATTCAGAAATAACTCTACAATTAATGTTCTAAAAGGCTGACAAACTGCTTGCCTTAGAAATATGTTCGTTGACCCTGGCACAAAAAAAAAGTTACATTTTCAGTCTTGCCGTTGCCTTCTTTTTTCTGTGAATGTTTCAAAGCATGTGCATGGATTTAGAAACAGTTTGGGAGAGTAACAGTTATGGCTTATTGGTTCTAATGGAAATGCATTGCATCATAGAATGGCAGCGAGGTATAGATTTGCTGTTTAATAGAGACCTTAGGTATTTCTTTCCTCCTGCATAAACATAGAGATTTTGCTGAAGACAAGTGCTGGAATTCAGTATATATGTTAATTATCACTGTACTTCTTTTTCATAGGTTAATCCTCAGAAACACAGACTCCTTTTTGAAGTATTTGATGAAAACCGTTTGGTAGGTCTTTTAATGTTAATTTTGCAGTGTATTAAAGACTTGAAGGAATGCAAGTCCATCAGGATTCAAGGTGGTAAAAAACCCACACCAAACAACCTTAACTTCTATAGTAAAACCTAAAGCTAAAGGCAGACCTGATTGATTTATTTATCTGATATTACCACACTCCTGAAGCTCTGAAGCAGTTACATTATTACTCTAAACTTCTAATGTGCTTTAACTCATGAAAGCACCATTCTTTTATAGTGCTATTCACATGATAGGGCCACTTTCTTTGGTGATACTGAAAGCTCTGCATTGGATGTTTATTTTTTCCTACAAACAAAGCAGTATTGATATGTGGTGTGAGAAGCTTCATCAGTGTGTGAGGAGTATCATGAACCAAAGCGTGTATGGATTTTCTTTGGAAAGCTCAGGAAATGAACGGTGAATTGTGATCTTGTAGATAGGTGTCACTCTGAATGGCAGGTCATTGGTGAGACAGGGCTAGCTTGTGCTTTTGTTATCTCAGTGAAATCAAAAGTCTTCCTCTGACCCAAGCTCTCATTTTGTGTGAAGATGTCTAATTACCTGTATTTCTGTTTGTATGTTTCATTGTGAGTAAGCTTGTAGCAGTACAAACATGACACTTGCATCCATTTCACTGACATTCCTTGTCACTGGAATATATACCTTTCCCTTCTGCAGGAGTTTGGAGCTAATAGGAGGGATTGAGCCCTCTTGCACTCCAAACAGAGTTTCATTCCAATTACAGGATCTCTTTGTGCTCTGTGCTTGAGTAGTGCGTTAGCCATGAAAAACATTTTTTCCTTAAACTTTCTCCATATGTTCAGTAATCCATAGTATCTTTTATTGAGGTGCTTCCCTAAAGTTAGGAAGAGTGAAAATGTGTGTAAATAGAAGTCCAAATGGTGTAGAATAAGGAGATTTAAGAAGGAAGAGGCTTGTTTCTTGGTTATGGGCATTATACAGTTCCCAAACCATTTACTGCTTAACTGGTGGTATTACCTGTCCCAGGTATTTCAGATATGGTGTCTCTCTGATTTATTTAAGAGCAATGTTAGAGGGAATCACCAGCACTTGTAGCCTACACAGGAGGCTAAATGTTGTTTTCCAGGATGCTCAAATTTTCACCTGGACATAATATTATAGGCTGAGGTCAAAGTATTCTGTCCATTGCATGTCTCTTTAGAGCATTGCTGCCACCACCTGGAAGCCATGAGGCATGATTAGAAAGTAGGATTCTTGATTTTTTGAGGGGAGAAAGCCAGTGTTCTCTTTGTGTTTTCCACCAAGAGAACTCCTTCACATTCTTTCTGTAGTCTAGAGTATATAAGTTTTTTGATCTGTTTGCTTATGGGAGAGGAACCAATTAAACATTTTATTGGTATCAACAAGGAAATGTGCTTTGTTTCCCATGTATGATTATATTAGAGATCAAAGTATTGTGACCTCATCAGTCACTCTGTAGTTCTAAAATAAAATCTGTATATTTTTCATTGTTTCCATCTCACTTGGTGAATGGAACAGGCCATCTCCCTATTTCTCTTTAGCTTGCTCTCAGAAACAGTGTTTTTATCCCACATATCTTGAGTTGTTTTAAGTAAGACAAATTGTTGCCTTAGCTATGATTGTTGTTTAGCATTGACAAGCTCCCCCACTTCTATTAATTCATCCTCACATGTCAAAAATCATAGGTGCCTTGCTAAGTAGCTATGATCAAAAGGTGTTTCATCTTCTGTTATTTTAGTATTTTATTCTGTTATTTTCAGTGTTCTTTCATCTACCTATTGGATGACTGCTTAAAGTCTAAATGTGAGCAAGCTGATAAAACTGAAATATTCTTATATTTGTGAGACTGTCCTCCCAGTGGTTCATTTCTTCTTTATAAAGTTTGATCCCAAATGCTTTTATTCCCTTTAACTTTTAGGCATAAATGGAAGCCAGAAATACCTGCTTGTTTTTAAGAAATGTTGTGTTCTTGAATACCAGCCTCAAAACCTTTCTTTGGGTTCTTGCTGCATTGGTTATATCACCAATAGTCAGAGTTTTGAAATCTTCCCATAATAGCTTTAAAACTTTTCAAAAAATCACTTGTCTTGGACTTGTAAAGGAGTGCTAAATCTAGTTTGTTCTTCTGACTTGCAAACTCTTAGTAGAATAAAGGGCTTGAGCAGTTTGTGGAGTCTATAATTATGGTTGTCTTTAAAAACACACTAGAAAAATATGTCGAGAAGGACATTGAGATCACTTAGGAGATGAATCAGTGAAGGGATCACACCTTTTGCTATCTTTCTATCTTACACAATTTAGCCTACCTTGTCACAATTTAAGTATATTGCAAACAAAGTGCCTAAACCTGTTAGTGATACCGAAGAAATCAATAACATTAAGCTTTGAATGGAACTATTGGTATTTTTAAAAAATACTAATTTTTGGTTTATTTTTATGCCAACTCTAATTCAGCAACATCGAATTTAACAATTTGAAAACCATTTTACGTTGCCTAAGAAAGCTGTAGTTGGCTGGCAATATCTATACAAGTATAGCTAAGCAAGAGAGATGTTGAAAAATTTTGCTGGAGTCTTAAGCCTTGAGTTACCAAATCATGTCAGTTTGTTGTTTTCCTAGGATTTTTTAGTAAAATTTAAAAAACATTTCAGATCATCCACTGGGGGATGAAAGTAATGCTTTTACTAAAAGAAAGCAGGACCTCCAGTGGTTGCACTTCATGTCACACTAACGTGTTACAAACTCTACCACTAATACATTTGTTCTTGGGGAGAGAAGAAGCCTTAAGAAATGCATTTTTTACTTTTCAGTCACGTATCTTACAGTCACTTGCTGGTGTTTATTGGTTGGTGTTTGGTTTGTTTGGTTTTATGGGGTTTTTTTTACTATATTGCTTGAAGTTCAAACGTAACTTTTTGAAACTGACCAAAAGAATCTTTTATGGTATTTTCCTTTCGTCTTCTCTCCCCATCCCAGTTCCCCGCCAACATATAACTTTAGAAGAAGTCCTGTTGGTTAAGCATAATGAAATAAATGAAGTGCTGTATTTGTTGGCTTTTTATGAATAAGCCAGTATTCATTTATTGCTGCATTCTAATAATGGAATTCAGGTAATGGAGGTTAAGTAAGCCCTGGAGTATAATTAGAAAACAAATTTGTTGCTTGCAAACAAGGTACTGTGAATTTGATTCTTGGCTCTTTTTTGGGAAGGAGGTATAAATGTTAATTTTACTGCCTTCTAGCTTAAAATACAGTAAAGGTTAAATAAATAGGAAGCAGAAAAAACTCCTAGTAGCATGACCTATAAAAGTATAAATGGCCTAGTGTTCTCTTCTGTTTGTACTCTTTCAGCAGCACTAAGTAATTTCATGTTAGTGCAGTAGTATTCAGTACTGCATCATATATGGCTTATGTATTCAAAAGTACATTCACAGCCAAATGTTGGTGTTTTTCAAAACAAAACCCACAACAAAAAAAGTCCTACTTAATAAAGCAAGATTCAAGATTGTCTTTTATAAAAAGTCCCACTAGGTGCCAGCAAAGGACTTCTTCAGATTATATGAACCAGTGAAACATTTTGTAGGAATTCTCAATCCCATTACTCTTGGAAGAATTGACAGTATATTAACTTCTTGACATGCTGATCATTTTATTTTAAAAAATGAAAATTTAAAAAATACTAATTAGTTATGAATGTATGAAGCAGTTTGTATATAATTATACAGAATAGCTTTCTTCTGTGATTGTGTTTGGTAATGCTGTTTATCTCTGTGCATACTTAGTTCAGTGTTCTAAAGTTTGTGTAGCTGGTCATATATCTGCAAATCACATTGAACTGTAATGAATGTCTCCTTACTCTGGGCTTCCAGCAAACAAAATGAGGTAGTTTAATTTGTAAGAATAATTTTGCTTCTTTCTACTTTTAACAGCTGTAGTTAGAAAAGGTCAAACTAGAAATAAAAATAAATGCCAAATTATTAACCAGAAAAACTTTTTTTGGCTCCTATTCAGTTGCACCTCATGTAAAATTATGAATTAATAAACAGGAGAGGGTTCTACTTTGTGCAAATCTTTAGAGAGTGTGATTACTTAGAAGCGTGTGGATTGCAAGATAATGTCAGATTTCTTTCAAGTTTTATTTAAATAGTGCAGAAAAACATTTTCTTAAGGGAGAGGAGGCTTATTTCACTAGTTTGTGGTTAATTCAGACCTCAGCAGTTTGCTAGCACGGTTACTATTTGGAAATTCAATCCTGGACTTGATACTCAATTATATGGGACTTCATTCCTACCAACTTCCTGTAATTCTAAACCTATGGGTAAAAATATTAGTAGTCATACGCTGCTGGGGAAAGTACGGACACATTGACTCAGCTCGTGCAGCCGCAGCAGGCATTGCTGTTTGAAACTTGGAAGTTCTGGAAGCCTATTATTGTATTCATTTATGCAAATTCCAGAAGGTATAATTGAAACAAGGTCGGTAGTGTTTGTCAGTGTGTCACAGCTGAGGTCCTTGGAGCACAAGTGCTTTTTAAATGAAGGCTTTCTGACTGCAAGCAATCAACGACGGTCCAGAAACTACAGTTCAAGGAATGGCTGACTTATTTCAAGAGGTACTTTTTTTTTAAATGCTAGTATCTTGTAGAAGTTAGGACAAAGACTGCAACTTTTATGGGCTTTTACTGTTGCGATGTACCAGCTCTGGGTTCTGTGCAGCTGCCTGTAGCCTTTCTGCTGAAGGATCTTTGTGGGTTTCATTTGCTAACATTCATGGAAATGAGAACAAATGGCACGACGGTTAAGATTGCATTTTGCTACCCCAAGAAGCAACACAGATCCATTATCAGAAACCTCTGAAGATGTTTTGGATAGTAATAATTGTATGTACTTCCAAAAATCGCAGAATTCTGTACCTAGTGTTACACAAGTGAAACTAACTCCTAGACAAGCTGCTTATGCACCTGTAGTGCAGCAAGTAATCAATCAAGAGAAAAGCACAACTATTTCTTCACTGCAAATAAAAAAGAGCAGTTCACTGCACATTTCCCTGCAGTCTAGGAAGCAGAGTGGATGTTCTGGGTTTGGTGATGCTGTGGCTGCCGGTGAAGACACTTCATTCATTGGTATTGGTAGCGAAGGCAGTTGTGGTGCTGGAACTGTGGCTGATCATCGATCTAATGATAGCCTTCTGAGCAATGCTGCTCTGGGCAGAGGCAGCCTCAGCAGCATTGCAGCAAGTGACAGTGGCTCGTTCAGCAGTGCTGGCAGTGACTATGGATCATGTGCAAGTACCACAAGTGATGGAGGTTCATATAGTAACAGTGTCATCAGTGACAGTGGCAGTGGCACTCTTTGGACAAATGACAGTACTTTCTGTAGTAGTGTTGCATATGGTGACTCTTCATCTAGAAGCACGGCAAACAAATGTAATCCCTCCAGGAGCAACTCATCTCAGGAAATGCTTTATAGAAGTAATACTACTTTTGACCAAGATGCTTTGTCAGTGAGGAAGAAAACTAAAATTCCATTGCGACGTTGTTCATCACTGGTTATTTTTCCTAGGAGTCCTTCCAGTACTCCTCCAGCTTCTCCAGTAAGCTCAGGTCAACTACCACATAGAGGCACCTATCAAACATCTCATAAATTAATTATTTCTCCTAGTGAGCTGGCACAAAAAGAAGATCAAACCATTTCCAAGGGATTCCTTTCAACAGCAGTCAATGGACTTAGACTGTCTAAAACAGTTTGCTCTTCTGGCGAAGTCAGAGACATCCGACCACTTTATTTGAATGCATCATTACAGGACAAAAGTCAAATTTTGAATGGTCCTCAGCAGGCAACTTGTGAAGAAGTACCTGATGGCTTCTCATGTGTTTCAGTTCATCTTACACAAAGATCATTTGCATCAAGCAGTGAAATGGTTAATGGCTCTTGCAGTCCAGAGTTAAATCTGAACTCTGGTGCAAAATACCCTCATTTAAAACTGGAACGTAGCGCATCTGCATGTCTGCCCTCAAAAACAGATTCAGAATATCAGATTAATATAAATGAGCTAGGAAGACCGAATGCACAGATGAGCAAAACTCACCATATTTTACAAAGAAGTGTTTCCTTGGAAGGATCACGTCAAAAAGTTTCTTGCTGCTTATCCAGCCTTAAATACAAGTGTCATAGTGCAAGGACGTCTCAGTTGCACATACAGTTCAAAGCTGGGAATGAAGGAAAAACAACTGGTGTTAGGAAAAGAAATGGAACCTCTAAAAGGGAAATGTCTGGCACTTTGTGGAGGCCCCATAAGGTGAGTGTTGTGGTTTATAGAAAAATGCGATGGTATTTTACAGTTGAAATTTAGCTGGAAAATAGTAAAAGTTTGCAACCAAGACTTCAATGCAGTGATTTCAAAGTTTCCTAATGGTGTCAAATTGTCACCATTAGGAAGTTAATTCTTTAATTATCTGTAACATTTGGGTTTTAGATTAGTTTCTTAGAATATGGTACATACAGTAGCATAGGTGAATAGATGTTACAGTGAAATACCTGTATTTAATGTATTTTAAACAATAGTTTGCTGTTTACACAAACTCAGAGGGATTTTCTTGTCTAGTTATCTAGACATGGGAGTCATTTAAACTTTAGATTAAATTTTGTAGTTATAAACACTTAACTTTTCAGTAAATTAATAGTAATTACTGAAGTTGTTTGCATATAAAGTGGGTAAAAATGAGTGGTCTTTTAGTTTTATTTCAGATAGGCTTTATTTTACAGAACACTTTGCTGCATGTAGAATTAAAGATAAGTAGTATTTGAGCAGAGAAGCTGTGAATATCATTTGTTTCTGTATACACCCTGAACCACAGGAATTTTCAGAGTTTCCTCTCACTCTTTTTTTTCCTCCTTCCAACTACTATTTCAGCTGGAGCGGTACAGAGTAACTTAATACCTCTCCCAACAACATTGCTGTTCAAATTATAGTACTTGGGTCTAGAAGGCTTATATTAAATATATATTTTTTTGTAATGAGATTCATGTCCAGCTAAACTGCAGAAGTGTCTACCCTTACTAACTCTTAAGGCAGTTAGTAAAGCATAGGCCACGTGAAAGGTGGATTTTAACACTTGTTTAAATAACATTGTGAGGACTTCAATTATCTGAATATTTTTAGTTATGAATGCTGATAAAAGTGCAACAATTGAAGGTTACTAAAATTGTTTTTAAGAGCTCATTCTCATTGATTTGGCACTACTACCATGTAACTAACATGCTTGTTTAAGCAAAGGGCGTTTTGCCAAAGATCTTATAATTATGACAGTCCCTTTTTAAACTAGTAAGACAGTTACCTTGGAGGTGTTAGCCTGGAATTTTCAGTCTTTTGTTGCCCTTAGAGTAGTGCCTGATGATTCTACACTTTCTGACTTCTTTGGAGCTGTTTAGATAGAGTGTGAAGAAAAATGCTCTTTCCTTCTTGGGAAACTGTGATTTATGCTTAAACTTCTTTATAAGACTCAGAGTGGATCACAGGTAATCACTATATATATATATATACATGTATATGTTGTTGTGATTCTTCTTCCCAAAATCACACTGTAAAGTGAGGGGTAAGATCCACAATAAGCACAAACAGATTAGAGCCAGACTACTTAAAATGTGTCAGTTATTTTGAAAGTATATTGTGAAAAAAATGTTGAGTCATGCACTTCAAGTACATTTCTCATCAACTTGCACTGCTGGCCTTTGTGTTTAATGGCAGCTGATATTCTGTATTTTAATCCAAGTTTGGGATTAGACTGTTAGATAACATTTCCAGAAAACCTCCTAGGACACTGGACTGGCAATAGTTTGTTTCAGTTCCCAGGAGCAGTGTTTACAATGGATTGACACAAACACCAGGTACAGGAACCTTTCAGTCCTCAAATGGCTCATTTCAGTTTTAATGTAGAACCAGTTAATACTCTATAAAACATGTTATCAAAAAATGTAAAAGCTTCCGCCACCAAACCAAGTAAACCCATAGCTGACTTTACAGCAGTTCAGCAATTCACTGGAATAAAATAGATAAATACCATTGTATTTGTTATTAGTCTTTGTGACCAGTGTAACAGATTCTATGGCAATCATTTAATTACATAGTCCTGTTAATTATTGTGGTGTATTGTGACTCATTTAAAAATAAACAACTCCCAAAATATTTCTCTTGACTCCAGTTAGTCTGGCCTAGTATATCGATATGCTGAGTCTGGGTTCAAATTTAACAAGTTGATACTGGAGTAGCATTTAGTAATGTCAGCTATCTGTACAGAGCAGCCATGAAATCAAATCAGTGCTGTGGTCAGAGACTCCAGAGGCTGAAGTAGCAAAAGGTCTATGCATTCTTTTCTGCTGTGCCTTGCTACCAGCCTTCAGCCGCCTCGGATCACATTTCCTCCTTTCCATAATCAACAGCTTGTTAAAGGCTGGCTTTAAAAAAAAAAAAAAAAAAAAAATCAACACTATTTCTATGACAACTGGCCTTGGATCATTTTTAATTAAGTTACAAAATGGGGAGTGGTGGTGGCCAGTGTACCACTGCTGGTCTTTACTGGAAACTTATTAGATAAGTTCTGTAGTAGATATTGGTATTTTATTTATGTGAAGCAGGAGGAAGAGATGGTCCATGGTTACAGCATTGAAGTTTGTCCTTAACTATGTATTTCTGCTTTAATGTTTGGGGGGGTTTTGTTGGTTTTTTGTTTGTTTGTGGTTTTTTTAGTGCATCTGTCTCTGCTTAGGGTAGAAATAAATATGCAACTAAAGCATTTTGACATCCCAGGTGTGGAATCGGAGGGTGGGAGTGAGTAAGGGAACAGGTTACTTGTCATCATACATACTTAAACTCCAAGAGGTACAGAGGAAGGCAGAAACAGTGAATACAGTTCCAGTTCTTGTAGAACATAAACAGACTTCTAAAAAAAAAGTTCTGTTAATCTCTTCCACGAGTATGATACCATGTTGATATCCCTGTTGACATTAGCTATGCCTTCCCCATCAGTATCACTCTCTACTGGATAATGTGAATATTGTAAATGTACTTGCAAGTCTGTTTCAGCAGCTGTATATCTCTAAAATAATTTTTTATACAATTAAGAGAATCAATTGTGTTATAGTCCTTTTGTTTACAAGTAATTTTGCTCAAGTTTTGTCTCTAGTTGTTGAAATGGCATGTTTTGAAGCAAAAAAAACCCCAAACTTCAGAGATGGTGTAAAATAACCAAACTTTTTCTCCTGTCAGATTCATGTAAGGGAAACCTTTCAGTTGGAACTCCCAAGCTTTTTTCACCAAACTCCGGAACTTTGCCTTCATAAAAGGAGATACTATTTGAATCTTGCTATACTAAATTTAAATTTAGTAAAACAGTAATTTGAGGGGGCTGTGTGTGAGGATTTCTCTCTTGAATAACTTCCCAGCTGATCTGAACATGCTGAGGGGATCAGAACCTGTGTCTGGAAGATTGTGATTCCCTTGATAAGTGCTGCACCACAAGTTAGTGCTGAATAGTCTGAGGTTGTCTTCCCTCTTGCATTTTCCTTAGGCGTAGAGTTTCTGTCACAGCAAAACTCCCTCTCAGAAAGTAGTGATCCAGCCAGGGAGAAGTGCCAAGAGAAGGGAAGGACAGCTGTGGCTTAGCTACAACTTTGCACATGGAGAAAAGGGGCTGCATGTGTATCAGTGTCCCAAATCTGTGCAAGGAAGTGAGGTGGAAAAAGGGCAGCAAAAGCAGAAGATTATGGGGCCAATACAAGGCAAAGCACAAATTGGCATCACTTTATGTTGCCATGCTATGGTAACCTCATAATCTAATAACTTTTTGTATTGTTCAGTATTGTATATCTTGAAGGATCACGTTACAGGACTGTCTGGTGTATTGCTGTGTCATGGTCAGTCAGTTCAGTCTGGGAGAGTTGGAGCTGAAAGGAAGGTGGTGTCTTTCTGAGGAATTGTGGGGATGACTACATTACACTTAAATCACGTAAGAGTGTATGTGTTGTGTCTCAGACAAATTTTGGAAGTTGAAATGTACATCAATACATTAAAGGGAAGACAGTGGAAACTGTGTTAATCACAATAATGAACAACTTACAATTAATTGTAGGTAATTTCCTGATTCTCTCCTTTAAGTGGGAATGATCTGTAGTGCTTTAATAGTTGGTACTAATTTCTTCTATTTATCATGCTTAAATGCAGAGTTTAGTTACACCTTCTTCTCTACCTTTCTTCATGCTTTCACTTTTGATTAGCAATCCTTCTTCAGGGGAAGAAAGAGATGGCACACAAAGGATGGCATAAATCTTACAGCCTGGCTATGAATGGTTGCTATGTGGGTGCATTAGCGAAGGAAGCAATCAAATAATATTATTTGGTAATAGCTCCATCCCTGAAGTTTTTCATTGTCAGGTTTAGCAGGTTGCATTTGGCAACTATGAACCATACGTAACTTTCAGAATATCATCATACTGTAAGGAAGCAAATACTTGACTATATCAGTATATTAAAGCTCTGGCACTTTGTAGTCCTCAGCAAACATTACATGTACATATTAAGGAGAAGTTTTATTTGATTGTGCTTTGCAGAGATTATGATTAGCCTAATTCTGTTTACAGTCTGCAGCTGAACTGTAGAACTGAAGTGAGTTTGGGCAGGTTTCTCATGCCAGAAAAAAATGGGGAAACTGAAACTGCAAAACCATGCAGAGCAGGCCTCCTGTAACAGCTTATGTAAATATGTAATTATCCAGCCTTCAGGGTGATTCATATCTTTTTAATCTGCCATGAGAGAGTGGGAAGTGTTGGTGCTGTGGCTTCTTTAATGTTGCCACAAGCTATAGTTATTCTGTTTTTTAAGACGTGGTATACCTACAAGAATGTGTTAAAGTAAAACTTGTGCACAGGGCAAGCTGGAGACATTGTTCTTTTACTTCTCAATAGCCAAAGAACTTTCAGGCTTTCAGATATGAGCTCATGATCATTGCTTTAATTTCAATTTTTTTTTTCCAAATAGACAATTTGGAAATCATTGTTGAAAAATACCAAGTATTGCACACATGAAAGGCAGCTAATGATGCATGCCTGGTGATGGCCTCCTATACTGGTCAGGAAATGGTTTGTGTCATGGGGAAAGACTCGCTGAAAATGTCAGCTCAGATCTTGTTGACAGTTAAAAGGCAAATAAAAGCTTAGGATTTATTAGGGACGGAATAAACTAACAAAACTAAAACCACCGTTATGGAATTATACAAATCCACATAAGTGCATGGCATGCATATTTCTGGTCATGCTTTTTCAGGAAGTGTGGATAACAGAACTAAAAAAGAAAGGTTGCAAGATTGGGGTAAGTTTTATGTGAGGAGAAACACCAAGTAGAGCAGAGGGTTTTCAGCTTTGGGTAAAAAACAAAAAGTAGTATAGAGGGAGTTTTTAAAGCTATGGTTTAGGGGAGGTGAATATTCCCATTCCACTTTTTAAAAAAAATGTTCTTTTATGTGTTACTGAGCAGATTATCTCAAGATCTGCATATCAAAAGTAGAAATGGATTTTAAGAAGTTAGGTAAGTTGAAGAAAGGTCCATCAAAGGGTATTACATTCTCAATATGTATTTTAAGGTCAGGATCAAGAGATCCATGACTACTTATTCATTAGAAACTGGGGGTTTATATCAAAGGAAGTACCAGTCTTAATTGCCACTATTACTATTCCTTAAGCATCTGCTCTTGGCCATTACATAGAAAGGATACAAGGGTAGGCAGAGTGTTAATCTGACCCCCAGGCTCTCTGGTGCCTGTTCAGCCCTTGCAGCCACAGAGGATCAAGTGGTAGAAATGCTTTCCCCTCACCCTTGGCAGAGGGTGTTCTTCTGTGTTCTAACATGTGTTTTCTCATCTTCCAGAAGTGGATGAATTTCACGGATTGAGCAAGTAAGCAAAACTGAGTGGCCTTTTCAGTCAAGTAATTTGCTTATGACTGACTTTCACCCTTGTCTGAAGGGGACTGCCCTGCATTTCTGTTAAGTGTCTCTGTTTCAAGTGAACTTTTTTTCTTACTCCCTGTGGCAAACAGAACATGCTGATTTTGGAATGCAGCCAGCAAAATGTTTGTTGCTCATTGCAGTGTTAGTTTATGGATCTATAATAATCTCTGTTTCAAGAGAGTGCATCATTTTTTTTTCTGTCGTGATAGTTTACAATAAACTGAAAAGTCTACAGATAGATGCAGTTATTGTTTGAGACCTTGCGCTGCTTTCGGCTGTATCAACTGTAACATAGGCAAACAGAATTTAGGAAGGACATCAGCAAGTTCCTGGCTGAAATTACGTACAAATTTGAATTGGAGTGATTGACGTTAGGGTGTATTAAAATGCAAATGAGACACTCCAGTACAAGGAGTGTGGGAAGAAACAGAATTCTTTCAGACCTCGATGATTTCTCTGGCAATCAGTGACTTTCCTAGCGTAAGGAAGATGGCCTGTTCGGTAACATGAAAGCACAAGGGCTTTTTGAAGGAAAAGGAATTCCAGAATTTATTATAACATTACTTATTTTACAACAGAATTTTTACATTAGCCAGTTTTTGTAATAATCATTGTTTCTATTAAGTTTGTTTTGGGACAAATATATAACTTATTAATGAGAAACTTTAAGGGGTTAACATCTGGCAAATGATAGGCTAATAAAGCCATGTCTGAGGTGGGAAGTATAATGTAACTTTAGTAGTGTCATTGAGCTTGTCTGAAATAAATTGTAATACTGTTTTGTTGGAAAAGTAATTGTGGTTGGATTATTTGTGTTGCAGTCACTTTTTGTTGTTAGAGGTTGAGGCATCCAAGGTCAGTTCATACAGACTGGTTTTACACGGATGGGATTTATAGCGTGAGCATAGCAGAGCTTAAGACAAACCAAACCACTGAGTTCTGCTTAGCCAGGTCATGCTTCTACATTTACACCTGGCAGCAGGAGGTTCAGGTGTGGGGCTGGGAGAGGCCGATAGGTGGGGCTTGAGACTCCTGTTCACCAGTGGTTGAGGACTAATGCTGGGTGTGTAAGAGCATGGAAAACTGTGGTATGGCTGGCAGTGGCCACTAGCTGTGTGCTGGTGCAAAGGCACAGGGAAGGCCTGAGTTAGTGTTGATGCTGCATTTGGATCAACAGTAGACTTAAGAGTGCTTTTGAAAGCTGATGGACTGACTTTGGAGTGGGGTGAGGCCATGCAGTGTGCATTCAGCCCTGCTCTAGGCTCGTTCTCTTAGAAGTGGCCAGGTACCTGTACAGCCCTGACCAACTGATTCAATTTAGGGCTGAAGAGCAGCTTTCAGGTGCAACCTGACTTTGTGCCTCTGTGTGATCCTCTCCTGGATGAAGTGAACTTCACAGGAGTGAGACCATGATGCAGACATGCTCCAATTGTCTGTCTCCCTTTTGGAGTAAAGTAGTTTGTCTCTTTTTAAAAATTCTATTTCTTTGCTCTTGCTCTGAAAAGCAAAAAGCTCACCAGCTGTATCAAGTCCTTCACTGAATGTGTTAATTACCCAGCGTGGTGAACATCTGCAATATCTGGTTTATCTGTCGTTATTTCTGGGAGCAAATTACACATGCAGTTTTAACATTTGATAGAGTTTAATATTTTTGTGGTTTAAGCTTTGTAGTGTTAAATGGTGAAGGTAAAAGTGCACCTGTAATTATTACTACAAGTTTGTTTTTCAACCTTTATTTGAAGTCTTAAGATTTGGCAAAAAAGCTTTCACAAATAGATGCAGAAGTTTTATGTTTTTATACTATTATGAAGATAACTGACTTGATGCCAGGAATGACTTGTTGAAATAATACCTAATTAAACATTTGGTACTGTTTTCTACTTTTTTTGTGGTGAGTATTGGCAGATTTAACACAGGAAGACAAGTCTGGATTGGCTTTTGACTTTTCGTAAAATGTAATATCTCTGCTTTTTGTATGGTAGCTTGTTTGGCACATCTGTACATCAAACCAAAGGAACTCAAAGTCCCGATGAATAAAATCAATGCGTTAATAACTTCTGACATATTCTCTGTTCATGTTGTACTGAAGTATGCTTTGGTTATATTAGACAACTTTCCTTCTTGTGGCCTGTGTAAAAAAAAAAAAAAAAAAAAAAGGCTAACCTAAATTGCATTGTTAATGAACTTTTAAGGACAAGTTCTCAAAGTAGCACACATTGAGTGGACTAATATATGAATGTTGTTGTAGAAGTACTGTAAACTAAGTACGAACTTCTAAGGAAGCTGTAAGATTTTGGTACCATATAAAATGTGTAAGCTATAAATGGAGAAACAGACAGTGCTTTTGCTCTCATCTTTAGATAAGCAGTTGCCTGAAAATATCTTTGGAAGTGAGAGAGAATTAGTGAAAATAATCTCGGTGTCATTTCTAAATGCTGTCTCTTAAGCAGATGGTAAAACTGCTGAGGCATGTTGTGCTGACACCTTGCTGTTGAAACAGCCAGCAGGGCTGAAGGTCCTGCAGAAACACATGCTGTGTAATAACCCTTGATCTAACAGTATGTATTCTCCCTATTTTGAAAATGCTGATAGAGTCTTATATCTCTTTATCATAGATGCCAACTCTGAAGAAATGCCTATGTGTCATTTAAAAAAAAAAAATCTCCTCACTATCTACTGGTCCCCCTTAAAAATACAGGAGGCTGGGACTGTAATGAATTCCATGCAACCAAGTATTTATTGCATTGCAAGATAGAGAAAACATTACTTGTGGAATCTGTGAATTTGGTACAATCTTAATGTGATAATTGAATCTTGTTTTTTTGAAACTGTTACTTTCCCATGATGAATAGCATATGCTGGCAGTATTTTATGGAAGAAAGAAAAAAAGCTCACTTTTTTCAATTTAGAGTTTAAGAGAACCAAATAATACACTCAGCGCAGCAGGAAAAGAAAAATACTTGAAGTTGCTAGTGTAACTCAGGAAAGCTTTTTTCATTCTCATCAAGCTTGTAACTAATGTTGATGTTTGGGTGTTTAAGCAAGAAGAATGTTGGTTTTATAATGCATCTATTGAGCTCTTGTTTTCTTAAGCAGCGATAGTCCAGATCACTGTTTGTTTTTTCAATTTGAATTGATACTTATGTTCCCTCCAATAAAAGCTGTATGCTTTCTTGTTTTGCCATACAGCTGTAGATTTCTGTGCAAAGACCAACCAACCTGTGCACAACTAGCTGCCTGTTTAGTTAGAAGAAGACTGGGAATATGCTTGGATTTTAATTCATGCACTAATACCACCAAATTGGTAGAGAAAATACTTGTTATTGCAACACCCTAGTCTTATACAAGAACTGTTTCAAAAGGCTGTGTAGTGAATCCAGCAATTAAGAAAGGCATTAAATTCAGTGACCCATTTTCAAACCTGATAAATTTTGGGTTATGTTCTCAGTACTGCTCTTAAATGTGTGACTCAGATAAGTGTGTCTGTTTAAGATCTACTTCAGTTTCTGATGGGAATTGCAGAAAAAAGTCCGAAGTCTTCACTGTTAGAACTTATTAAGCATATATTCATAAAATAGATGAAAATTAGTTTTGAACAGAATTACTTTCTTTTGGTGCTTTTCTTTGAGTGCTTTGGCATTGCACTGGAGTTCTTTAAATGGATTGTGTACAGGAGCTGTCTGTCCTCACCTGCTTTTAATAACTTTCTATAGACTAAACCAGTGAATCCGTAAAACACAAGGCCTCTCTGTTAGTGCAGTATATCATTAATTGAGGTTTATGCACTTACGGTTTGGCAAGCAGAAAGTTTGAGTTCTCTGGCTGTTAAGAAATTAGAAGTTGACAAGAACAACTGACCCACTTGTGTGTGTTGCCTGCTCTCATGAAACAGAGATCCAAACAGTTTCAGCTCCACTGGCATTTAGTTGTTCATGTGTGCGACGTCTGTTGCGAAGCTGCTTTGGCACCTCTTCGCAGGCAGTTAGTCAGCTTGTCATAGTGGGGCGCACTGCTGAAGATCATTCCTGCTATCTGATTTATGTATTAGTTGTTTGGAGGTCAACAAAAATCTCCACTCAGGGTTTTGCTGTCTATCTGGAGGAGAAAGTACTGTTGAAGAGTTGGTTATCGAGGCTAACTCTGCTAAAAATAGCAGGAGAAACAGCAGAATAATAAAGTGAATAACAAGAGCCCATACTCAAATTATGCTGGTAACAAACACAATGTTCTGAGGGATTCTAAAATAGAGCAAACTTTTGTCCCACATTCCAATAATTTATTTGGAAGGCATGTTCCACTTGAGGATTGCCAAGAACTTTACAAATACTAAGCCTTTTAACATGTCTAAGGTATGTGCTGTGCCATTTTAAAAAAACCTCATAGGCAAAAATGGTAGCTATTTTTTTCCAGAAACCTGTGGTCTATAACAGCACAGAAAGTTTTCCTTCAGCAGTTCAGGGAAGCCTCTGACTCCTCAGGTATGCAACCTGTTGTAGCTTTCTACCTCAAATGAGTTTATGGACTAAAAAGATCAGTGTTTTGTATATATTTTCACTTTTGTCCCCTTCAGATCTGAACATGACATCCATGCTGCGAATGGAATTCGAAGTGACATATCTTAAAATTTCTAGCATTTTTTCACCTATGACAATCTAGTTGTGCTTTTTCCAGGTGTAAAAATTAAAGGCACATGTGAGACACTGATTCTCCAAATACATGTGTGACTTAAAGATTAAATGGATGAACTTAGGATGACAGAGCTAAGGAAAAAGGTACCAGAATTACTAAGGCAAAAAGAACTGCTTCAAGAAATACATACACTTTAATGTCAGAGGGACCAAAACATGGATAGAATTGGGCAGGAGTTTTAATACTGTAAAACATTTGAATTGAAAATTAAAGGAAGTTTTTCAGAAGAAAGTTGAAACACATAGTTTTGCCCTGAGGTGAAGGAAATAGATGTCAACAAGCTGCAGAGCTTTGTGGTGAAAAGTTTTATGGACAAACGTTAAAGTTTTGCGGTGATTAGTTTGAATATATGCTTGTGGTACACCAACAGATTTAGGAAAGAATAAGCACCAAATCTTTTGTTAGCTGGAAAAATCAGGAAGCCTAGAATTTCAGAGGCTGCATGAGCCACACAGTTGAAAACTTTTACAGCTCCTTACTCAGTCTGTGCAAAAAAGTGTAGTCTTGCTACAGTGTAGAGTTTTTTAAAAAAAGCCGTAAGCTTATACATACTTCCAAAAAATTCCATGTCGACCTGAGTGTATTACACAGGCACTGATATGTCTTCGTGTTAAATGACCCTTATAATACATTTTCCTGCTTCTGTGGAGGTTTGCAAAGGTTTTCAAATCGCAAATTAATTTGAAGCAACTTAGCACATGCTCCAGTAATCCATCAGGAAGTCAAGTAAATTACTGCTGGTGGTGATTATTGGTGAATACCAAAATTACCTATGAGGATTACTGCAATTTTAATTTATTTGGCAAGCAAAAATCCATGATCAAAAGTAAAGTGTGCAGTGATACTGTGTATTGTCAGTCCGTGCCCTGGTCTGACAGCTGCTGTGTTCATAATCTGGTCCTAGTTGGACAGTCCAGATGTCCAAGTCAGGGCAAAATCTTTCAGATAATAGTTGTTAAAACTAAGTTCTGTGGCATGTGTGGACAGAGGGTATTTTTTTGTAGTTCTAACAGATTTTCATGCCAAGCTTGGGACCACTGGAATTACTGGAACTTCCAAAGCACTCACCACAGATTAAACTTACTTTTGCTTCATGTTATCTTTGACAGTAGCTGTATTATTTGGAAAAGAAAAAAATGTTTATACATGCCCGTTTTAAACAGCTCCCTAGGTTTATGGAAATTGTTGGGTGCTCCTAGGAGGAGGGTCCTTTAGGACAGTGTTTCTACTGGAGTGCTGACAATCTCAGTCCTGATGCTAAACAACTCTCCTGCTTGATTAACATTAGTCTATATAATTTAGTAAACAGTCTAAATCTCCACCCCCAGCTCCCTCAAATTTTGTTTTGAGGAAGGCAGAACTGTCCAAGGCTCTGAGTGCTGGGTCAATCAGAACTTGTTTTGTATAGAACAAGTTACTGCCTATAATTTAAAATGCCTTCAGGTTCTAAGAAAGCACTGCTGTGCTATCAGGGCATGGGAACAATGTTTTTAAAACACTTTGCAGCTTTCAACTTTCTGTGGTGTTTGTTTTTGTTTTCTGTAGACTCGAGATGATTTTCTTGGACAAGTGGATATTCCTCTTTATCAGTTACCGGTTTGTATTTTTTAAGACTATGAAAGGGAAAAAATATTTCTATATGCACTCTATTAGTTATCTAAGGAAATTAACAATACTGATAATAGTGATTACATTTTCCTGCTCTGTGGTTCTTTGTTTTATTTTGTAGATCTGTTAAGGATTTTTTAGTGCTGATATTTAAAAGACAGTGTAGGTTACCGTGTTTTTCAGTACTGGAGTGCTTTTAGCTTTTTCATAGATTTACAGTCTTAGAGATAAGAAGAGATTGTACTTATTGTCTTGTCTTAAAATATTTTCTTTCAAGTCTGTAAATTTATTTTTAATGTTCCTTATCTACATAAACAGATACAAAAGAGAGTAAGTGGGAAATAGAGCTAGTGTTGCTTTGATCAATTTTTTTCTGTTTCTTATATTCCTTTTGCAAAACACATAATTAATTTTGAAGAAATACCACCAAGAATATTGAAATAAATAAGCTTTTTCATTTTCTTCTGAAGTCTCAAAACATTAGCAGATACTAACAGATGTATTAGAAACTGTCTTAAAGACAGGAAAGCAACCCTGGCAAGCCCTTTCCAAGAGCAGGTGTTTCATTCTGTAATATACATAGACACTGAAAGGTAATGCTTTTTTCTTGAACAGGATTATTGGTCTTATTGCTAAGATTAAAGCTGGTAGTGCTGTTACTCTACCTGAACCTGTAATTTAAGTTTTAAAATGTTATAAGGCCTTTAAAGGAATTAATTGTAAATGTCTGATAGTTTTCTTTAATTTCAAGTGCTTGATAAAGATATTTCTTTAAAAAAAATTCTTATTCCAGACAGAAAATCCAAGTATGGAGAGACCATATACATTTAAGGATTTTGTTCTTCATCCAAGAAGGTTAGTAAATAACACGTGGAAATTCTAATTTTCATATCTAAACAATGCTCTTATGTAATTAGTTGCAAATACATAAACATTGTCTAAGTTTTTCTGTTTCCATCAAAGAAATTAGAGTAGCCATTTGTAAGATATTGATGTTCCACTAAAAAGCCAGTATTACTTTAAATACTTATTGTATTCAGAAGTCTGAAGCCTCAATGCCATTACAGAACCTAATTATTGTAGATTATAAGAAGTCAAGTTTGCACTGAAACCTTAAGAATAATCCTCTAGCTGTGCTTTTTCAGCTATTTTGTTTTACAAGTGCATGGTAAGATAATTTTATTTTCTCTTCTGCAGCCATAAATCAAGAGTTAAAGGCCACCTTAGATTAAAAATGACTTACTTACCTAAAACCAGTGGATCCGAAGAAGAAACCACAGAACAGGCTGAAGAATTAGAGGTGGGAAAAAACATGTTTATTGCTGAAGAATGAATGTTATGAATCACTAAGCTATAAATAGTGTTTTAGAAACAAACCACTTAAACGTGATTGTTCGTCTCTTGCAGACAATTTAAAATGTTTTAAGTTTCTGTTGTTTGTACTGTTCAATGTTGTTTGACCCCAGACAGACACTAACATCTCTCTGGTTTTAGAATTTCAACTCCCTCCAATCCATAGGGATTTTTTGATCTTACCTCCATATATATGTAATCTTTGTAAGCACATCCAATGTAGATTAATGGATTTCTTTTCCAGACTTAACTCTATTCAGCATTACCACCTTTGCTGTAATTAAACTTTGTTACAGAAGGGTGTGTTCATCTGCCTCATACATTCGCAGCATATATGTGAAATGACAATATTTAAACTTTTAATGTATTCTGTGAATGCTGTTTATTTTCCTGCAATTAACAACTTCTGATACTAATATGTTTAAGGAACTTGAGGTAAAAATAAGATTTCTGCATGCATAATATGCCCTGTCATTTTTTAGAAATAAACACACTAAAACCAGAGTCAAATTTACTGGCTTAAGATGTAATGGAACTGCACCTTAAAAGGGGGAATAGCTTGATAAATTGAGATGTGTTTTTTCAACTTCTGTAATATTAAGGTAGTTATGTTATGTGTCTCAGCCTGGGTGGATTATATTGGACCAACCAGAGGCTGCTAGCCAGCCACAACAGCAGCAGCAGGAATCTCCTCCACTGCCTGCAGGCTGGGAAGAAAGACAAGACATCCTTGGCAGGACCTACTATGTCAATCATGAATTCAGAAGAACACAGTGGAAAAGACCAACTGCACAGTATGTCTTTTAGACTGAAAATTCAAGTCTTATATTAGCTAGTGTAGTTCACCCTAGTTACACTGAAAGCAAGGAGAAATAAAAAGTGAACAGCTTGAAAATTAGTAGAGAGCTTTCCTTAGCTTAACTTTGAAGCCCACATGCAGTGGTCACTGGCTGGTGGTCATTTTGACTGTACTGTGCTCTGGAAGTATGTGTTCAAATAGAAACTGGTTGCAGTTGGAGAGATAACAACTATAGTAATGGAAAGTAAATAATTTTTCAGTTTTCAACCTGGTTTTTCCTTCCCATCAGGGACTTTGTTGAATTGTTTGCCTTATTTTATTCAGTTGGGGTTTTTTTGTCCTGGAATGCTACCTGGTTCTTCAGCTTACACTTCACATGGAGATGGATGCTTATTCATTTTAAACAGTTTACATTAATTTATATAGTCCAGACTGTTTCTTTTTTTTCTGCCAAAATGACTGTGATGTATGTTTTTGCTGTTAGCCTGGCTTACAGTTGAAAGATAAACTATGGCTGCTGTTTGCTGACTTGTCTCACCCTGCCCCACCAGGGACAGTGTGGCGGTCGCAGATCTTGGCAGTGTGCAGCTGGAGGCCCAGCACGTGTTCGCTCACCGGCGGCAGATATCGGAGGATACAGAAAACGCAGACAACAGGGATTCCCCCGAGGTAAAAAAGTAAATCTCAGAATGTTTCTGAAATGCAAGTGATTTTTTAATCTGGCCTGATCAAAAAGCTTAACTACTTTTTAAAAATGTTTTCCCTTTATTTTCCTTTTAAAGAGCTGGGAAATTATAACTGAAGACGAGGCAACAATGTACAGCAGTCAGAACATTCAAATACCTCTCTCGCAAAGTAGTTGTGATATACAGACTCATCTTGCAGAAGAATTGAGTAACAGACTTACTACCTCTGGAAGTTCAGCTACTGGCCAGTCAACAGCCTACACTGTAAATTATTTTTCTCATTGTTCTAATGTAGAAATATCTACAATATTTTGCACAGAAGTCATACTACTAATAGAATTAGATCCAAAAATACTTTATTTAGGAATTGTATTTTTAATTTCATCTCAAATGCACAGATTTTAAGAATAGTCTTTTTGCTGTAGAATCCCATCTAAGCAAACATTTTATTCCTCTCTGCTTTGCTTATATGGATTTCTGCCTGAGGTTAAAACAGATTTGTGTGAGCTATTTTTCAGTCTGTAAATCTACCTCTTAGTCTAGTGTCGTAGAGTGTTGAAAACTACGAATGAAAAAAGCTGTATCCTGAAAGCTTATTTCTAAGGGAGTTACTTACTATGTGAGTTACTTTTCCCACTAGAACATGTTTTAAGATAGACCATTTTTCATTGTGAATATTGGAATAAGGTTTTGTGATTGGGTTGAGTAAACCTGCTGCTTCCATAGCAGCAAAAAATGGAGCTTGCTCACCCAGTTCCACAGCCCTTGTGCCAGCTGTGAAACTTGCCTGACCTCTGGGTGAGTCTGTTCAGCTTGCTAACCCAGCACAAAACTACTCTCTTTTCCCCAACTGTGCTTTTTTGCAGTTTGAGCAACTGAAACAGCATGCTAGGTTGTCTGACAAATGATACAGTGGCAAAGGGAAAACAGCAGGAGTGTGTAGCCAGGGTGAAACTTGTCTTTTTGGTGCTAGCGCAATTAAATGAGCTCAGCTGTCCTGTGAAACTCGAGCTCCACAAACAGCCTTGTAACCTGAGATGTGACATGAGAAATCCACTGTCCATTGAGGAAAGCCTATAGAGGTGACCCAGGCCATCTAGTCTGTTAGATTTTGGTATTGAAATAATAATTAGTTTTTGTGATGTTAAGAATACCCTTCCAAATGTAAATTTGGAATTGAAACAATTAGATAAACAATGTTTATCTAAGTTTGTACAAATGTATCACTAGTGTTGCTGGAAACAGACAAGTGAGAGTAACAAGACTAAACTTGAGCTCTGCTATTCAGCATCCTGTGGATAGCAAGAAAACTGTTATTTCAGCTTGCTTGGGTGGCCTGAAAGAGGCAGATGTTCGAATTATTTACAAGAGTCAACTAGAATGGCAGTCTTGCCTTCCTTCACCTGCATTGTACCTCCCAGCCCCCCCCAAAAATTTAAAAGTTAATCATGCTTTCTCTTTGAGGTACTCCAAAAGTATGTGGATAGGGAAAAATCTTTCAAATAGTCATGGAAATTCTGGAGCAAAATGAGATCTAAATGTGGCTTTAGGCAGGAAGGTGGATACTTAGGCAAAGTCCAGGGATTGAATTGCTCTTCTCAAACTGGATGTCTCAGACTCTCATATCTTTTCATTGTTGACTTAATCTACTCTCTGGAAAGTTGTGTTAGCTCTGTGTTAGTTAGTCTATCACAGACTTTACTGACCACACAAAAAGTTCTGTACTGTAAACTCAGTTGTACTGTAACTATTTGTAATTAATGTTTTACATGCCAAAACATCTATTGCTAGAGTTTTCTGAACTTTCAAAAGCCTCTGTCATCCTAAGATTATAATAGACTCTGTGAACTTAATGTTTCTAGCTGTTAAAACAGGGGTTTGAAAAATACGATATTAAATCATGTTTCAGAACAAGTACAGCACTTTGTTCAGGATGGAAACTGTAACAGCTTGAAGTATGATAACCATTGTTGACTGTTTGCTGCCATCCTTAAAGCTGCAGTAATAGCTAATGTGTCATTCCTCTCCACTTCTTCAAGAGCCAGTCCAGCAGAAGAGGTAGTCTACAAACATACAGACTTGAAGAGCAGCCTGCACATCCAGTGGTAAGTAATTTTTCAAAATACACAGGCTTTTAGCTGTGCTAGGTGCTGACATTTCAGATGAGATTTGGCCTTCCTTGCCCAGCAGCTGTCCTGACAAAATGGCAATTATGGGTCTAGTTCAGCTGTAAAGCCTTCATGTTTCAGCTTTGTTTAGCATTAGCTTGATGCATAGCCTGTAGAAGGAAGTAGTCTTACCCTGATGATATGAGTTTTGTTTTTCAAATGGTTTGCCTTATAAGTGTTTACTTCTAATTAAAAACTATACCACATTCCATTATGGTTTAATGGTGACACTGCAAGCTGTGATCTCATAGCCAGAAGTACTAGGCTGCATCAGCCATGCCTAAACTAGATATATAAGTAAATCCTTTAACATGAGGAGTTTGAATTTTGTATAAACAAACAAAAATCTGTTACTTCATACTATTCAGTAAGTACTTACATACTTCTTATCTATTTTATCCAGTTCATAAAAGTCATGAACCTTCTGGGATATAGTTTTGTTGTTTTAATTTGACAGAGGAAAGCCTTTTCACAGTAAGTTTCATAGTTTCCTTAATTGTTTTTCATCTGTTATCACTAATATTTAGTTACTGCCTACTTCATCTGGATTACCCCCAGGCTGGGAAGAACGACAAGATGAAAAAGGAAGGTCATATTATATAGATCACAATTCTAGAACCACTACCTGGATAAAACCAGTTGTACAGGTACTATCTGTCTTCAATTTACTGACGTTTGTATTCATTGAACCTTTTAAATATCTCGTGTAATAGAAGTGGAGAGATGGCTTTGAAACAGAACACACAAAAGGCGTAAACTGGTAAAGTACCGCATAAAATAACTGAGAGACTGCACAGAGAGTTAGGAACAGTAACATTTATGGCAAGTCACTCTACTGTGAATGTACCAAGAAAACCTTCTGGAGAGTAGTAACTGACTGGGGAGGCTGGAAGGCTTCTGTAAACCTTTAGCATAATCAGTGATTGTTAGTCAATGTTGTTTTGATATTATGAAATCTGTGTACTGTCAGACACTTGCTTTATGAAACTGCTTTCGTGAGTCAAAAATATAGGTTAATAGAAAAAACACATTGCTTTACAGGGCTTTGATTTGATAGGATGTTTTTTGGTCATTTACCATAGACTGCTGTGGAAACAAGTCAGGTGTCAGCTGCACAAAGTATTTCTATGGGAAGACAGCCACAAGCAACATCAAGTGATTCATCACAACAGTCTTCTCATCAGCAGCCTGAAGTGGAGCAAGGATTTCTCCCTAAGGGCTGGGAAGTCCGACATGCACCCAATGGGAGACCATTCTTTATTGACCACAATACCAAAACCACAACATGGGTAATGGAAAACTGCTCTCGTGAACTGAAATTCTAGTTCCTATTGAGTCAAAACTTTGCTGCTTTCAGCAAGCTTTTTTATGTTTCTTTAGTGCCAAGATAGCTGTGTCTGACTGTTCAGGAGCATGGTCAGAGCATGGTGCTAATAAGGGGCGTTCAATCCCTATACAGGCCATGCACTTAAGAGTTGGACTCCATGATCCTTGTGGGTCCCTTCCAACCCAAAATATTCTCTGTGAGTCTGAGTGATATGTAGTAAAAATGCCTGTCATAATACCTGTCATGAGTAGAAGATCATCAATGATACTTATTGTATTGGTACTTGAAAGTTTAGCTTGGAAGAAGGAAAACGGGAATCTGCTTTGCAGATGTGAAGCACCTCCTAAATGACATTGCAGCACTGTGATAGCTTATAGGAGCTGTTAATAGAAATGAGTTTTGTAAACATACCTTCAACTGGAAGTCCATTGCCTTGAGTTATCACAGGGCGCAACACAAATTTCTGTAAATGCTTAGAAAAGCAGACCAGGTGCAAGTACCATATGGATGAGGGAGCTGTACAGCTGCAGTTCCACAGAGGGGCACTGCACACCACTTGGCAGTGCTATTAGATGGGTTTAAGCATCTCAAGAGTAAGTCAGTGTTACTGTCAGGTGAAAGGGAAGGAGAAATGCATTAAGTTGATTCAAAAGGGGTATTCTTTTTTCCAGGTATATGAAAAGAACTCATTTAACACAAACACCTTCATCCTATCTCCCACAAAAAACCCCAACCTATCAACCAAGCAACAAAAAACCCCACCAAACCCAAAAAGCATAAGGTGTGTCAGAAACTGTGTGGAATGAGTAATTTGACTCAAATACACACAAAGTGAGTTGAATGAGGGATTTATATTTATATATATGTAAATAAAATAAAGTGAGATGTCACAAGATGATGATTGTAAATTACTGGAGGACTGAGAATCCACAAGGATTCCTCTGGCTGCAGAATATGCAAGCATTACTAAATTGGTACTAGGCATATTCTTTACAAAATCATTAATAACAAAAAAAAAATTAAAAGCAAAACAAAACAGCAAAAGCATTTTAACATGCTGCTTGTTTCCTTTTCAAAGGAAGATCCAAGACTGAAAATTTCTGCTCATCCGAAGAGAAAGACTTCCCTAGACCCAGTAGACCTGGGCCCATTACCAGTAAGTAAACCATTCTGTACTTGTTTTGCAGGTGAAACAATTTAACTATTTAAATTGGCATTATTGAAATTTGCACATGAGAAAATGCAGCCTGCTTTTTTCCTACAAAAAATACTCTGTTTTGAATTTCAGTGCTGACAGTAGATGGGGGGGAATGCCCACAACTGCAGATCATGTTGAGTTCTGTTCACACTGTATGATCAGAAATTTATAATAAAAATTTAATTTAAATGTTGCCTTTTTACAGCCAGGGTGGGAAGAGAGAACTCATACAGATGGAAGAATATTCTTCATAAACCACAGTATGTACAATGTAGTATTTTCCCCCACTCATCATTTTATTTGTGAACATTATTTACATGAATGGAACTAATTAAGAAATGTCTTGCAGATACAAAGAGAACACAGTGGGAGGATCCTCGACTGCAGAATGTGGCAATAACTGGTCCAGTAAGCTCTCCTGATGTAGTTTTTTGTATTTTTCAGAAATGTTATATGTTAATAGAATCCAAACAAAATTTTGTTATTTATCAGTTAGTTGGTCTAGAAAGTGAAACTTTCCAGGTATTTAAACAAAGCAGTTTTATTTCTTTTTAAAGACCGTTTCTGGGGAGATGGTCTTTAAATGCCAGAAAGAAAAAGCAGTTCCCATGGTAGTAAGAAAGTTTCCTTATAGACTGGGGAGAGGGCTTTGAAGTGGGTAAGAGAGTCTATTTCTTTTTTGTCCACACTAGCTCAATTCATCAAGTAAACTTGAGGAAAAAGAAAATAAAAAAGAAAAAGGGTTAAAAAGGAATTAAATTAATTTTCAACTGAAAAATAATTATCCTGCCTTGATACTTAATCTGAAGTGCAAAATTACCAGAACTAATTGCAAAGATGGTTTGCATTATAATTATAGATGGGTTTTAGTGTTCAGCTGATATTTGTGTTTATTAATAGCCTGCATATGTAAACAACCTTCCCTGTCCATGGAAAATAGAGGTGTTTGTAGCCCGGTCTCGCATGATACAGCAGGGAAAGGCTACACATTATGGACGTCACCAAAGGCATTTTGGTCACTTTGATCTGGGCCACTCGGGGATCTCAGGCAGTTACATCAGCTAGTGGTGAAGTACAGGATGAATTCTGTGGATCCGATCTGAACAGAGAAGTGCTTTTTGTTCCAGGGGTTTATAAACTGGAAGTCTTCCCTGGCACTCAGTAAAACATTTATTCCTGTTATCTTAGAATTTAAATGGGTTATCTGTGTTTCACAAGACACACCAAGCTTTTTTCCTTTTTTCCTCCCCAAAGGCTGTGCCTTACTCCAGGGACTATAAGCGGAAGTATGAATTCTTCAGAAAGAAATTGAAGAAACAGGTTAGTAATCAGTAGGAATCCAGCAGGAGGTTATGAAATTTAGGCCCCTAAACAAGGGAAAGCTTAGGTTACAGGGAAGGTAGACTTACTGTCTGATCACAAATACATTTGTGAAGCAGCAACTTGGTAACAATTAGCAATAACAATTTAATCTAACAGCAGGGTTTGTGACATTATGCACTGATGAGACTGCAGGCAATCTAATTGAAAAAGTAGAAATGCTCAAAGATTAAACAGTTGTGAACCTGAAAATAAGACTGGCAACAGAAAAGTTTGGAAATCACTGATCAAGCATAAAATAGTTTTTGAAACTCAGAATATGGAAAGTTCTCAGAACAGATTTTAGTCTGTGTAGAAATCTCTACTGTTACTATGGTCAGGCTGGATGACTACAATGAATTGTTACAGCCTTAAAATCTGAAGTTTATGACTCTTGTTTCCATACTCTAGTTTGAAGTGGCAGTGCCAGGTATATTTATAACATGTAGCATAAAAGACTGTAAATAGCATCTGGACAGCCAGATAACAATGAGTCTCTGCACTGCTTCAATCAAATTGTACATCCTTGGGAGGTATTTTACATATATAATAATAACCTTTGAGTTTAGATCCATGCTTCACCTTTTACCTGCCAAGTCTGCCTATGTATTTTGAGCTGACATGTAAATTGCACACAGTTATATGCACCTCATTTTTTGTGTTCCTAATCAAACAAGATTGGCATTCATTCAAATGTCAGTATCTTAATCTGAGAAGTGATAGAGAGCTCAGCCACACAATACAATTGTGGTAGTTTAAGAATTAAATACAACTGTAGATTTTGTCTTAAGTAAGAGAATGGGACACCTAGGCTCATAGAATATTGAACTAGAAGGTGAAATAAGTCAGGTAAAATGGTTCTAGATAATTTTATGTGTCAACTAATCAAGTGTGTTATATGATAAATGTTCAGTGTCAGAAGAGACTCCGTGCCTTGCTGCATGCAGAACAACTGCCCATATGCTGTTACTAGTAAGAACTTACTTTAGCTGTATTTTTGTAGCATGAAACAGAAGTTAGTATCTGAAATTCCCTTTGTTAGTTGAATTGTAGGTAAATAGAGAGCCTCTTTTCAATCATATTGTGTTATGTTTTTATGTAAGGAAAGGGTTTCTATGCCCTCTTTGTCTATTTTCAGAATTCGCATATTCTGCAAAACTTTAAGATGCTGGGTTTTGTTTTATTATTCTGTGTTTTCATATTCTCTCTTTTAGAGTGATATTCCAAATAGGTTTGAAATGAAAATTCATCGCACAACAATCCTTGAAGATTCTTATAGAAGAATTATAGCTGTAAAGAGAGCAGATTTCCTTAAAGCCAGACTTTGGATTGAATTTGATGGTGAAAAAGGTTTAGACTATGGAGGAGTGGCCAGGGAATGGTTCTTCCTTCTCTCCAAAGAAATGTTTAATCCTTATTATGGATTGTTTGAATATTCAGCTACGTAAGTAATACTAGTCTGGAAGATGTGAAAACTTAGGAAAAGCAGATCAATTGTATTTCTCATACCTTCTCTAAAAATGGGATTCCTGCCCCCCCCTGCAGTCTATGGGAGGGTTTAGTTGATAATAACTGCAATAATCTGCACCTAGTTGTTTGACAGTAGAGTAATGTGGAGACAGTACTTGTGGGGTTTTTTTTACAGCAGTCTAATGTAAGCCATGTCATTTTTGCATGGACAAACCTGCTTGTAACCATCTCCAGCGTACAGAAGAGGCAGTATTTAACCAATAACACAGAGAATGTTATTCTGACTACTTCAAAATTAATGGGAGTTAATCCCTTTTCTTTGGTATATCTCTAATTTACTAAAGTAGTTCATGGTAGTTGTTTCTGATGTACTAGTAGTCTTCTATTGAATATTGTAGAATATTCAATAGAAGATAGCTATCATCATGAAAAGCAGTAACTGATTTAACTAGTGATGTCTTTCAGATCTTCAAATGTGAGACTGTTCCAATAGTACAACATTTTGTTTTTCTTTCTCTTCCCTGCTCCCTTCCTTCAACTTCAGAGATAACTATACTCTGCAGATCAATCCAAACTCTGGACTTTGCAATGAGGATCATCTCTCTTATTTCAAGTTTATAGGTCGTGTGGCTGGAATGGCTGTTTACCATGGCAAACTTTTGGATGGTTAGTATTTTTCTTATGTAATGTGATATTCAGATTAATATTGTGCCTGTTTTGAATCCTAAGTTCCATCTGTTCAATTTGTTTCTTCTTCTTTAAAGCCTTTTTTATTCGTCCTTTTTACAAGATGATGCTCCAAAAACCAATAACACTACATGATATGGAGTCTGTGGTATGTAATTTGCTTTATCATGTTGATAAATTTCATGTTAAATTATAATTTTTATGTATAAGAACTATAATATTAACTATTTCATATATATAATGATATATTATATAATATTATTAATATTATATATTGTGTATATATCTTCAATGGCATTTTGAAGGTTGAAAATGCATGATTCAAAGATATTTTATGCCACATCTGTAAGTTGCGTAGGAATTAAAACTTCTAATGAAAATTGAAGACCTAGACTCAGATTTAAGTCAGTTAAGCTGTATTGGAAACTTGAATCTAAACTTTCTGTGATTTTTCTTTAAATGTTTTAGACACTGAGGTTAAAATTGAATATAAATACCTTTAGGATCCTATCTTAACCTGCTTTTTTAATTAGTTTGTCTTTGATTATTAAAATTAATAATTTCAGGAGTGAAAATATTTGAGTGATACAATGTAACATTTTTTAGAGGAAAACATGTCCCTTAGACTTTTCTTGTTTGGTTGGTTCCCTGATAATGACTCTTATCTAGAATACTCATGAACAAAGTGATTTTTATTCTATCTTTTTAATCTGTTACTGGTTTTGCTGCTCATCAAGATTACAGAATATAGGTCCTATCTGTTTCTGGGTAATAGATTTATAGATGTGTCCTGATTTTTTTGTTTTGTTTTGGTTTGGTTTTTGTTCAGTACTCTAGAATGATGGAATGGTTTGGGTCGCAAGGCAGGGACACCTTTCACTATCCCAGGTTGCTCCAAGCCCTGTCCAACCTGGCCTTGAACACTTCCAGGGATGGGGCAGCCTCAGCTTCTCTGGGCAACTTGTGCCAGTGTCTCACCATACTCATCGTGAAGAATTTCTTAATATCCAAGCTAAATCTACCCTCCTTCAGTTTAAAATCATTATCCCTCATCCTGTCACTACACTTCCTGATAAAAGGTCCCTCACCATCTGTTCTGTAGGCCCTGTATTGGTACTGGAAGGTGCTGTAAGGTCTCCCTGGAGCCTTCTCCAGGCTGAACACCCTCAGCTCTCCCAGCCTGTCTCCAGAGCAGAGGTGCTCCAGCCCTTGTAGCACCTTGGTGGCCTCCTCTGGAGATGCTGTAGCAGCTCCGTGTTCTTATGCTGGGGGCCCCAGAGCTGGGCACAGCTGACTAGGGAGACAAAATCACTTCCCTCAACCTTCCGGTCACACTGCTTTGGATGGAGCCCAGGATGTGGTTGGCTTTATCTTAATTTTCTTTTCCTAAGGTTCTTTGTAGTGATGTCTGGCAATAAAAGGAAAATAAATACAGGATGAGAGACAAGAGAAGAGTCCAAAAGATGTTACTTGTATCTTACCACCATTTTAGTATGTGAGACATTTACGTAGATTGCTGAGCCTTTGGGTTTCAAAGGTCTTCAGAGCTTTGTACAACTGCAGTGTCTCTGTATCCAGTACAGGATTACCCTAGGTAGCAGTGTTCACTGGGCTGCCATGGAACCTCTTGCAGTTTGTAAGGTGGCTACTCTATTTTGTGTTTACTGTTTTGTAATTCTTTCTTAGGACAGTGAATATTACAATTCTCTGAGATGGATTCTTGAAAATGATCCAACAGAACTGGACCTCAGATTCATTGTTGATGAAGAACTTTTTGGTCAGGTTAGTAAGTTCATGTCAAGTAGTATAGACAAAACATGAACAAAAATGTTTGACCTGTGAAATTAGGGGATTTTATTTGTGTGGTGTTAAGAAAACCCCTTCGCTCTCTCAACTGCTTTTCAGTCATGCAGTGCTTTCAGCCTGGCTGTGATAAAGGACTTGGAAATAAGCAGAGCTTTAAAAAATTGCTTGTGCTTTTTTGTTAAATACTACTTGCATTGAAATGTAGCTGTTGCTGTGAAGGCAACCAAGACTAAGACATCTATAGTCCCATTATTTGATCTGGAGTAGAGGCTGGGTTTATATGATTGGCTGGAAAGGATGAGCTCTTTCGAAAATTGCTGGAATCGCTGGGAGATTTCTCTTAAGATGTACTAGAAACCTATAGAATAAACAAGTTTGTTAATTGCTTACGAAGCTCTTTAAGGTAAGTCATGTTAGAAATAACACAGGTCTTGAATAAAACTTCAGAATTACTGGTGCCAGCTAGATGTAAGGATAATAACCTTTGTCGTCTTGTGTAATACCAGTGATCCTAAGAAGCAGCAATGAAACTGTATATCCATGATAACTGAAAAGGAGATATTTGTCTCCTGAGGTTCTAGTAATATAAGTCACTTTGTAAGAGAGATGCACATTGATTCACTTACTGGGATCATTGCTGAAATGGTTTCTGTAATTGTTTTTCCTTGATATTTGGAAGGGAGGCTGGGTCATATGCAGTTAGTGAAGTCTGCCTGACTCTGAACTTGTGTGCAGTCTTGGGTGGTGTGTTGTAGCAGGTCAGAAAAAATTGAGGTTTCCCATTGCAGTCTAGCACCCTTCAACATTACATCTTTTTAAAAAAAATGTACCACATTCTATTTGTTAGGTGACCTGTGGGACTTGATCTGTTTCTCGTAGTTCTCAGATTCTGCAGTCTTCAAGAGTTGCGTGAATTACCTAATATTAACATATGAATTCTGTTACATACTCACCTTGTTTAAGACCTATTCTGTGCATTGCATTTAGACCCATCAACATGAACTGAAAAGTGGTGGATCAGAAATAGTTGTCACCAACAAGAACAAGAGAGACTACATTCAGTGAGTAGTGGCTGCTGTGTGTAATGTATCTCACTGGACTGGCCTCTAGTGCAGGCACTCTATTAGCTTTATTTACAAAAAGTAGTTGTTGCTTTGTATATAAATCACTTTTATTTTAAATGTGGTTTTGTTTGGTTTTTCTTTTTTACAGTCTTGTAATTCAGTGGAGATTTGTGAGCAGAGTACAGAAACAAATGACAGCCTTTAAAGAGGTATAATTTTAATTACATAATAAGTTCTTCTACGAGTTTTTTGCATCTGATATTAAGTTTCTTTTGACATCCTGAAGATGCACAGATAATTTTGTTAAAGATATAAAAAAAGGCAGTGATACTGTTTGTAGTGTCATCTTTGAATTATTTCACAGTTAAAAATATTTTGGTATATTTTTACTGAGGTGTTCGATTCATATTGAAAAATTTGCTTATTTCTCAATTCTGACTGGCAGCTTTAGCTGTGGAGCAAACTATTTAATGACCTCTGGAGAAATTAAACTTAATTAAATTATATTAGTTTGATTTAAGCTAGGTCATTTACCCTTACTTGTATAAGTTGTATTACGTATATGATATTCAGACTTCCATACTCATCACTCAGTGTTGCACAATAAAGATGTGAGTAGTCAGTTAAAAGTAGTATAAGGAAACTGGAGACTACTGGTGTCCAAACATCTGTATTTGATACATGGCTTTGGCTCTCTTTACCAAAGCCTCTAAATATTCTTCTTCATGACTAAAAATGCTTAAATAATGTTGACTTGATTTTTACAAACTTTCCTCATCTTTTATAGGGCTTTTTTGAACTAATACCACAGGATCTGATTAAAATTTTTGATGAAAATGAGCTAGAGGTAAGTGTATCATGGAAAAGAAAACAAATTGTGTTGAAACTTAAGTTTACTGACTTAAACTTTGGTGTTGTTTGTTTGTTTGTTTATCTGTGTAGTTATTAATGTGTGGATTGGGAGATGTGGACGTGGCTGATTGGAAACTACACACAAAATACAAAAACGGCTACAACATAAACCACCAAGTAATACAATGGTTCTGGAAGGTATCATGAAGTTCTAATATTTTCTTATTGAAAATGTTTTTCAAAAGCTGCTGCCTTTCTGCTATACTAGTTTATAGTTTGATTCATTAAAAGGTTAGGTAAATATTATTTGACCATTAAAATTCCTGAGAAAGTAAGAAAGTAAAGGTGAGTTGCACGGTAAGAATGTATATTCAATACTGAGGCTTGCTTTTTCAAAAACGTCCATGTCTGACTGGGGTTAAAAATATTTGTGTAGGTTTTCCTGGCATGGTTGCACTAAAGAGGTGTTAAACTCTTCTGTTTAATATATTACAGGAATTTGGCTTCTAGTTCATAACATCAAGAAACTTCAAAGAAAGTGGGGGGCCAGGTCTTCAAGGGAGGCACTTTAACAGCCTGCTAGGCTGTAACCATACTCCTGTTACAGTGCCATTAAAAATTGTTGACTTCATAGCTTTAAGCAATAGGCAGAGAAGTAGACTGTGTGTCACTAAAAAAATGCATATGTATATCAAAGATAATGATTTAGAGGTAGATACTGTGTTGCTTACTATGTGGCTATGTTGTCTACTAGCTTAAAACCTTAATTTTAAAATAAATCTTTAATTGTAATCATTATCATACCATAGGCAGTCTTAATGATGGACTCTGAAAAGAGAATAAGATTACTTCAGTTTGTTACTGGCACATCACGTGTTCCCATGAATGGGTTTGCTGAGCTGTATGGTGAGTACTTAAGATTATCTTCACAATTAAGTAACAAAGAACCCGATACCAACATTGTCCTGATGTTTGACTTCAGACATTGGCAAATTATTTTTCAAATTTTGTTTTAAAATTTAATATGTATTGGCAGTTATAAGAAACAAAGTTAGAGAAGAGTCACTTATATCACGTTTCCCATGTTCTGTAAATGTTTTGTTTTAATTCTGGTTTTGGAAGTTTTCAAATGGATAGGACTTCTCAAATGAATGTGGATTTTTAAAGTTCTCAAGAGCTGCAAAAATCCCTGTTTAACACATGATTGAGCTTGAAGAAAATTCTCAGTTATCCAAGATCTGATTACAAAGACATGCTGGCATCAGCAGTTAACTTCAGTTCCCCGACTGCTTTTATCTGCTCACAAGCCACGGTTGTACAGATGCAGTTGTTTGTAAGGATATACTCCAAAGGGGACCACTGAAATGACACGAGTTAAACATAAAGCCAGAAGAAAAGTAGTGAACCTACAATGCTGAGGCTGAAACAAGCAGATGACAGCAGGGAGCGTATTTCAATAGCAAAGCCAGAAAAGCCGCTGTGGGCAGACTGCGGGCAAGCAGATAGAGCAGCCCACAAAGGGTGGGGATGCTTGGCTTAGGGGAAGTCTGTTCTCAGCTGCCATCAGTTATTAAGTTTTCTGCTAGATTACTTTATTAAGGCTAAAAGTGCTTGGGATGCTGTGCAAATGACTGAATAGCCTAACTTGCCTCTTTGATTAAACATTTCCTTTCTTATAAACAAGACATTAATTTGTTTATAAAACAAAAGGACTGCGAACAAAACCACCCATCATGTGTTCCCATTTACCCATGTCTTCATTTTTATCTTAAATACTTGGTTGTTTTTTTTTCTGTTCCATCAGTAAATGAGTTGTGAGTTCCAGTGGGAAGGACAGTGTCTTCAGCAGGCTTGAGCCGTGTGTCTGCTGCTGCACCTGAACCTTGGCATTGTTTTTGTTGCAGCACATGCTCATCGCAGGGGAACCCAGTCAGAGTTCTGCCACCTCAGGAGTTCTGCTTATTTGTCTGAGAACACTACTAGAGACAGAACTAAGAAGTGATACAGGGAAGAAACTGCTGAAGTTCTTGGCTTCCTTCTGCCCAGGGATTAGAATACTTGGGCAGTCTTCTGTAGTTGTATTCATTCACTCGTTAATGAAAAATTCAACTAGCAGTTGTCTTGCACAGTGCAAGTTTTTTTCTCTTACAGTTATTTCTGCATTACTGTGGCCAGCATGGCATCCTTACAGAACCCCAGTAACAATTATATTTCCTGTACCTTGTCTTGAAAGAGCTGTAGGTGGTTTTTCAGTGTTTTGTGCTGGTCCGTGGCGCTTTGCTGCTGCCGGGCTGTTTCCTTCCCACGCCCTGTCTGCAGCCCTGGAGCCGCTTCCTAGCGGAGATCTCCCTCTCGTGGCACGGACAGGCATTTCTGCTCCTCAAACGCGGGTGCTCCGAGGCCGGGAGCAAACCCACCCGCGCTGGAGAACTAGGACACTGAACAGTCTCTGAAAAATAGTGACTTTTTTGTCTGTCTTTTTTTTAACTGTACAGTCTTCTCCCAGTTTAAGGAAACGGTTACAAAATGCCCTTTGCATCTACTTGCTGAGAATTGAGAAGTCCAAGAAACTTTGAGATATGACATGCTGTAAGGCAGTTGTTGAAGGACAGAGGGAGCTGGGGCTGCCCTTGCTAGCCAAAAAGTGTTCTCTCGGGTGCATAAGAACATGCTGGAGTACACATATGATTGCCGTGTTTCCAGAAGTTCTCAGTTACTCTACTTTGTTGTTGTGTAGGTAAAGCTGGACATTGAAGACTTTCTACCTGGTTATATAACTTGGCATGTGGTGATAAACATGTATCTGTTTTTACATGCAAAATTTATAACAGTTCAAAATTGTCTTGTCTAGAAAATTTTCAATGCCAGTTGCTACACATATGCATTTAGGTCTTAGGCTTCTGAGTTTAAGGTGTAAAAGTCTCTTGAAATTGAGGTATAGCAAGAAATAATTAAAATACAAGTGAATTGGGATTATTGGCCATTACTGACAATAGTCTGTATTTTATTCATATAGATAGCTCCTTCTAATGTCAGAACTGGATTGCAAAACCCCCAAATATGTCATAATTTTAATTTCTGATTCTAAAAGGATCTTATAATAGGTTGAAAATGGGTGTGTTCTTTTCTGCAGGTTCAAATGGACCACAGTTGTTCACAGTTGAGCAGTGGGGTACCCCTGAAAAACTGCCAAGAGCTCATACCTGGTGAGTATTTAATTCAGATAAATTATGACCTCTAGTAAGAGTGATAAAATGCTTAAGAGTTTTCGTCTGTTTTTCAGCTTTAATCGCTTGGATTTGCCTCCATATGACTCGTTTGAAGATTTATGGGATAAACTTCTTCTAGCGATTGAAAACACTCAGGGTTTTGATGGGGTTGATTAAGACACAGACATAAATTATATTGGTCCAGTGCTGCAATTTCATTTTAAAGGTTTACAAACAAATCTGAATTTTCCAGGGACTACCATTGTATTTAGTCACATGGCAATTGAATCTTCATAGTGTCACATGTAAAATAACTAAGTATTAAAAATCACTAACTTTTGAAAATGTATTTTGTCATTTCCCTAGTTTTGTGTACTTTGCTAATACATGCAATATACACATTGGATCAGCCAGTGCCGAGTAAGTCAAAACCTAAAATATTTTATCAGTTGCCTCCTGTACAATATTTGAGACTGTCCTGCAGTAAACTACTGAAGTAAAGCTGTGAAGAAATCTTTGCAGAGGATTTAAATTTGATTTGCTGCTTTAAGAACAACAACTGAAATTGTTAAACTGTTTTAGAAAAATCCCCAGCCAAACAAAAAAAAGGCAACAAACCTAAAAAACTTCATGCATTACAATATCATAATCTGTGCTGCTTCAGGCTCTTTGCAACAGATCTGCCCAAAGCACCTTATAACTCAGCACATTAGATAAAACATGGGAAAACATTTGTTTGCAGAACATTGACTTGCTGACATGGTTGTTAGACTTCTGTTTCTTCTGACTTGCTTTTGCTAAAACAATGTAACAAACCCAAGATTTTTATACAAAACAGATAAGAAGCATAATTCTGAGTTTTAATGAGAAATTATATCCATTTTTTGTCTGAATTTGTATACCGATGTTGGTTTATTGAGTGTTCATCACTTTTTTTTGATAAATTTGTAGCTGATAATATTTTCAATTCAGCCTTTTGCAACAAATCAATCTTAAAGTGAAATTTGTATGGATATCACTCAGTATTTAGTTACTGATAGTTAGAGGCCTTTATTATCCATTCTTGCAGTATTGCACTACATAACAATAAAGAACATGTTTACAGGGTTTTCTGGGCCAAATTCAGCAGTCTGTTATGTGCAAGCTCCTCTAAACTGCATGGAGGTTTTGCACATGTGATCAGGTGCAGAATTTGGTTCTGTGATATGTTTACAGGTTGCTAGTTTCTACAGCTGCATTTTTATATTTTTTTTTCTCCAGTGTTAGTCTAGAAACCAAATTTGTTAATACAATATAACCAAAGTCATAACCAACAACATGCAATTTATCATAGATAAACTTGTCATATATAAATATTAGTTTGATTTCTTTTGTAAATGTGGATATTTTTTGTATTAATGTTAAGACTGTTTTTGAGCAAGTGCTGGTTAAAATGATTAGCAAAGTTGGTTCTGAAAGAAAAAAATTGGTTTGTATACCTGGCTTGCTCAAATTTTAACATTTTATTACCAATATGATCAGAGGAAATGACAGTACCCAGCTTTGTCCAGCAAATTTCTGTTTAGTCACAGTCTTTATAAATATGCAAGAAGGAAGTGTAGCACATCTCTCTCCGAAGATATGTAAATTATGTAACAAATGTTAATGGGTCTTAAGGGATATTTAAAATCCCACTTTGTTTTATCCTTTGACTAGGTCATTAGGACTGAGAGTATTACATGTAAATAAAAGTAACTTATACAAATTTCCCAAATCTATAAGCAGTTTTGTACAACGTAAATGATATATCAGTAAATCTGTATAGATTTGAATGTAGCAGGTTTTGTTGCATACTTTAAAGTATAAAATAAGGATCCTGAGAGCAGTAAATAAAAGTTTATTCTAATAAGTTGTGATTCAGTTCTTTGAAGTGCAAATGAGTAATCTTGAAATAGCAAGAATTTAGTAGTTTTTATACTCCTAGGTAGGCCACGGCAGTAATTCCACCACAACATGCTGCTACTTTTGCAGAGCTGTGAAGATGCAGCAGTGCTGTTTCCTGGTGTTCTGCTCCTGAGACGTGCAGCCTCGGAAAAATGCACACTGTGTTTTTATAGAAGCTCTAGGTCTCTGTCAGCCTTCAGTGCATGGCCGGCCTAGAGACGCTGAGGGGAGGCCCCTCAGCAACACTGCTGACCAGGTGAGGCAGGGCCAGGCTCCTCCTTGCTCTAGAACCTTCCCAGCAGATACACAGCCAGCACAGCTGGATGGGGAGTGGAAGAGGGGCCCTGAAACTCTGCACCTGCAGCAGGGAGCGCCCAGCAACACATCCTTTCTCTGGGCTTTAAACTAGGTTTGTGGGGGAGTGATGGGTGATAGCAGCTTGTGCTTAAGTAAAGGAGAGGTTGGTGGTGCTGAGTACCATAGAATGACCTGGGCGGGAAGGGGACCTTGAAAATCATCCAGTTCCAACCCCCCTCCCATTGGTAGGGACATCTTCCACTAGACCAGGTTGCCAAAAGGCCCATCCAACCTGGCCTTGAACACCTCCAGGGATAGGGCAGTCACAGCTGCTTTGGGCAACGTGTTCCAGTGCCTCACCATTCTCACAGTAAAGCTTTTCCTAATATCTAGTCTCAACCTACTCTCTTTCAACTTGAACCCATTCCCCCTTGTTCTGTCACTACATGCCTTGCCCCATCTATCCTGTAAGTTCCCTTTTGGTATTGGAAGGCCACAATTAAGTCACCCTGAAGCCTTGTCTTTTCCAGAACAATCCCAATTCTCTCAGCCTTTCCTTAGAGTAGAGGTGCTCCAACCCTCTGGTCAGCTGGGGCAGGGTGATAAGAATGAGGCAGCCTTTGTGGAGGATGCCACAGGCTGAAGGGGGCCTGCCTTGTGTGCCTGAACACAGAGGCAGACAGGGAAAAGCCAGGAGGAGTAAAAGACATGGCTTGTATGGCTGGATGCAGGGAGGACTGTGGAGGGGGCAACGGGCTGGTGCAGGCCCTTGTGGGAACATCCTGGTCAGGACTTGCCCTAGGCTGCTGTTTGTCATGAGGAAGGGGGTAGGGTGTTTTTTGTAGCTTCTCAGGAAATTCTAGAATTTTAAACCCTGGCTCTTAGGGGAGACAAAATTCCCTCACGTCTGTGGGCAGGGCAGTGCAAAGGGGAGCAGCCTGGGAGGCTTCTGTAGGGGGCCATGAACAGCCAAACAATGGTGCAGTCTTGGGCAACCAGGGAGGTGCTCTTTGGGATCTGCTGCATGTCCCTTTGTACTTGTATTTTCTGCACATCAACCTCTGTGTTCCCTGAAGCACATACACAGAGAGAGGGGGAAACTCCAGAGACGCTCCTATGAACACCAATTTTTTTCACCAGAAACACAGTTCTGCATGTCAACTGCAGGCTTCTTACTGTGGCATTGCAGAGGAGAGGTTAACAGCTGCTTCCTTGTGAGCTGGCAACCAGCTGTGTCACACTGATTTCATTGCTCTTAACACCGAGCAGTGCCAGGTGAGGGGTAAGGAAGAAAAGCTTCTCACGCAGGTAAGAGCTAATATGCTGGGAAGAAAAGAGGATATAGGATTGTTTGGTAAGAGATTTTGTGCAGATCTGGTTAAGAAGCATTGATCTGTGAAGAGACTCTCTGAGAGCTCATGAGAAAGATCTTGAGAAAGATGTACATTCTAAGGCAGAGGCTGGATCACAATGGGAGGGAGAGCATGACTGCAACGGGAATAGTTTTGCTTTCCTCAGCTTTGAAAACACCGCACTGAAAATTTAGGGGAGTTTGTGCTTGCAGTTTTCTGGGCTGCTCCAAGCTGGAGAGAGCTGCAAGCAAAACAGTTCCCTGCATTTGTTGTGGCTTCTGCAGCTCAGTACTGATTCCAGACATCTTGTATAGAACATGGAGACTCCAGTGGAGGCTCTGCCCAGGATTTGGACTCTTGGCTGGGCTGGGAGTAGCTGCAGGGCCTCCCTGGGCACTGGAGATGGCTGGGCCAGGCCTCCCCGGGGGTTCACCCTGGCCCGCTGGGGTCACTGGGTGACAGGGCAGCACAGGGACATGAGCTGCTGGCACAGCAGGATGTGAGCTGCTGGCATGGGGGTTAGATGTGTTAGGATGGTCTGAAACCTCCGGGAAACTTCTCAGGAGCTGAACTTTCCTGGGAACTTAAACCATTCCTGTTGCATGTTTAATAAGGATGATGGTGTTTATTTGTGTGTTAATTATTACAGTTATATAGTAAAGGGTGTTTCTAAATAGATAATTATGATGCTTTTGAATAAGTGAATTTATTTGGTCTAAAAAAGGTAAGTATATAGATTAACTAAGTATATAAATGCACCTCAACAAAGACTTGCAGTGTAAACTGTTCCTAATTCAAAGGTCTGCTTAGGCTGCTGTGGGTGAAGCTTTCTTAGATTTTTCAGTCCATGTCACTAATTTGATTTGTGTTGACTTACAGGGTTTTGGTAAGAAATCATCTTTCTCTAAAATTTCTCCTTTACTCTGAAGGTAATTATGTCTGTGTAATTGCTGTGCAGTCTGGTGGTAGGGAAATGAGACTTTAGGCATGAACAAGACACATTCAACACTCACTTGGAGGTTAGGGGTGGTGGGGGCTGTGGGTTTTTCCCTTCAAAATTAATTTCTCTCAACAGGTTTTTAGGCTGAGTGGTACTTGTATCAAGTCTCTCACTTCTCAAGGTGGTGCAGGTGATTCTTCAGCATTCTGGCTGCATCATGAGGTAGAGCTCCAGGTTAAGAGGAAGTTAACAATTTCTATAGAAAGTGCCATTGAGTCTTCACTTATGCAGTTTGAAGGACACATGACTTAAATTCTTTTTAATTACTATCAAAAATCACATCTGTGGCATATCAAACAAGGTTTTTTTTTTAATTAGAGACTAGGTTGAGTACTAATGCATCAAACCTAGGCAAAATACATGAGCGTAAACTACTGATTTTCCTTCTTTATCCTAACTTTCTCTCTCTAACCTCACTATTTCATACATACACTTACTTTGTAAGCTATCCTAGTGCCTTGACATTTCATTTGTTTTGTAAATTCATAGCACAGTTTGGTGCTATTTCACTAATTAATGACATCTTTACAAAAATCTGCACGTGTCCTTTAAATCCACAGCTGCCTCTGGCATACTGTCAATGTGGGGCACATCCTGGATCAGCAGAGACTTCCTTTTTTTTTTTTTTTTTTTGTGTACTCTTTTCAGTGCAATTTCAGCATTACTTACCAAATACATGATACTCATCAATTCCCTAGGGTGGGAATTGCATCGTGGCAATGATAACATGCTAAAACATATGAAATACTCAAAACCGAACATGTGTACTTCTAAATATTGTCTTCATTTTACTCATTTCTTGTGTGGTCAAAAATGATGTCAGTTGTTAGGAGACCAACTCTTCTGTCCTTTTTCATGCTGTCTGTTTTCCTTTCTGTTTCTCATTAATTAGTTTGTTGTAGTGCTTGAGTTCTTCAGATAGGGTCTTACAATATTATTTTTGTACGAGATTCTGCATTTTATCAGGCAGTTTGTTTATTTTAATATCTCCTGGTTTTACTCAACTATTAAAAGACTCACTGTGCAATTCTTAACGATGTGAACTGAGAGGAACCCATTTATCTGCAGTCTATCACCAAGGATCCATACCTCTAGTGTCATAGAAGCATGTTTTTGAAATGTCTATACATTTAAAAGGCAACCAACACTTACCATCTTCCATGGTTATAAATGGGAATTAAGTATTTAACAGCTGCCATTTTGCTCTGCGGCATCACAGAATCAGTAGGAGATGCAAGCACAAGCTTTGGTGCTCTTAATACTAAATCATTTTTCTTTGAAGTGGAGACAATTGCTTTTTCTCTGAGGAACATATATCATTAGCACGCTAATCAGAATACAAACAATTCACAAAGGGGATAATGAGGGAGAACTTCCATGTAATGCTTGCTTTATGTCCATGTGATTCTGTAGAAAAATGTTTTGTTTTGCTGAGCTGTCCTTAATTTGAGGTTTCTTGCTTAATGAGACTTCAAACAAATTTTGCATTGTAGGTTTCAGGTTCTCATCCCAGAGAGAGGCTTGGGATTTTGGGGAGGGGGAGGAGGCCAAGCGGCTTGGAAAACCTAAACAGACATTAAGTAAGTGAGCCTGCCTCTTGAGCAAAGACAGATAAGGGCAGCCTTCCCAAATGTGACAGAATGTAAAACTTCCCATTGAAATACACCACAGTCTAAAAACATACATTACAATTTGTTTTTCTTAACCCATTTTGAGTTTAATTTAATGGCACTCTTCCATAATTTTCTGTTAGCTTTTCTGATGCTTTCTACAAGCTGAAATATTTCTGATTGGAGTTTTGTTTTGAGGGCTGGGAAGTATGACCTTTTAGAGGCTGTTAATACACCTCCTTCTATGCGCTGCTGCTTGGGAGTATGCAAAATGCTGAAGATTTAAATCAAACTGCCCCGAGGACTGCTTACTGACCTTTTCAATGCAGAGCTGTCAAAACCTTCAACTAGACATTAGCTAGAGAAGAACACTTTAGGCAGATCAATGCAAATAGAAAACAATGTGGTTTTGACTTTTGATAATTCCTAGTTAGTGAAAAACAGTTCCTGTGCTGCGAGAGCTGCTGGAAGCAAACCCACACTGTCAGGGATTTGCTGTGAGTAACGTGTAATAGTTATTTTTCAGGGAAAATCTTTTGTAATCTACTTAAGAAATTAGAAGTTTTCATTAATTGCTAAATCCTGATATAGTTATCCGAGCAGGATGCTTCATTGACTTCAAAGGGATTTTTGTCTACTTAAGGAATGCAGGGTCAGGCCCTTAACTAGTGATAACTTTCTTCAGTGGGTTGTCAGATATGACAAACTATGCCACTTCAGTAGAAGTTACCCTGGCCAGGCCATGCCATCCCTTTGTCTGAAAAATCTGCTTTCTTCCTTTGCCCAAGTAAGGGAATTTCTCTATAAAAGATATTAGAAATTATTCTCTAGCTGAAGCTGTGGTTTATGTGAATATATTTTATTTTCTTTTAACAGCTACAACACATTATTTTCTAGTTATGATAATTATGTAATAAATTCCGTTTCAGAAAGTGTTTGATGGAGTTATGAGCCTTCCCATTCTATGTACTACTGCCCAGCAATTAGTTGTCCGTCCTTAACAGATTTATTCCTAATTAGTTGCTCATGCACTATTGCTTGCTGTAATGTAGAATTTTAAATAAATGCCTGCCTTTTTATGTAGACTCACAGAAATTACCCAAAACCAGGGGACTGAGAAGGCTATTCATTCCTATTTTGGGTCTCAGTCCAGTAGTTATAGGCATCCTGTGCTGAAGACTCACAGAATAATTATTTCACAGGTTAGTAAAAAGTCGTTCTGTGCTCTTTATCAGAATGTTAGAAGTGCTTTTCTTAGTATAATTAAAGGTTAGCTATCAGAATGTGAGGTGCTGCTTTATCCAATGTAATACGATTGAGCTCTATTAACAGGTAGCTAAAAATTATTATTTTGCAAATTAATTCATTTTGCTATTTTCTGTGCTGAGAATTCAGAGTCTAACTGTAAGCCTTTCTAAGATCACATTTTCATTTGTATAAATGTCTACAATTTTGTAAAGATAAGAGGTGAAGTTGAAATTTTGCATGCTTAGATAGACCTGCGTTGGAAAAATGAAAACATTTTGGTCACGAAAATACTTTTCTGTACTGGAAAAGGTCCATCTATTTGACTCTTAAGGTGCAAACAAACTGGATCAGTTGATCTCTCACTGGAGAAAGAAATGAATCCTGATCACGCTGTATCTAATTGAAGCAGCTCAATCAATTGGTGTGGGACTGCAGCTGCTGCAGGGCTGGGCTGTGGTGGGGAGTGGCCTGCAGGATATGACTGGTGGTGTCCTGCACTGGAGGTGTTAACAGGGCAGGCTCCCCCTGAAGCCAACAGGAGTTTGAACACCCGGCAGGATTTGGAGGGCTGCTGTCTATATGTTGAAGGTTTGCTCTAGTTAGGCATCATGCTTTGGGTGCAGCAGCTTGCTGAGGCTGGGTGGGATGGCCCCAGCCTCTCCAGACAGGATTTCCACACAGTGACTTGCAGTGGCCTGCTCCTCAACTGAGCACATTAGGCCAATTTAACTCCCTAACTTGTCATAACTGCCCCCCACATGGCACGCTTACTTTTTCCCCCTAGTTACTTAGCATGAACATTTTGGTATGTGTTCCATATGTTTATTATTTTAAACAATACAAGTTCTGTCATGTGCCAGCATCTGGCCACTGTGATCTTACAGAGGTATCTGAACATAAATGATAGCAAAATGTTATTTAGCACTTAGCAAACGTAATCCTGGGCTAACGATTAGCAGCAGATAGCTGGATAGCTGCACAGTTATACTATGAGCAGCTTTAACTTCTGGTTGCTCTCCCTATGTATTCTGCAGGCATACCTGGGTATGCCACACACGAAACTGAACCAGGGAATTAATTCCAGCAAAACAAAACAAAAAGTTGTAACTTGTCCCCCAAGTTATTTCCATCAGGATTAGTTCTCTGGATTCTTTGCTTGGCCACACAACCTCTTTGCAACTGGCAGTGCTTATGCTGGTTGGCAAGTGCTAAATGGCATTAAACTGAGGGCACCTGGGGATGTGCTTCCAGCAGAGCTTCTGATCTCCTCCTGCTCTGCTGTGCCTGGGCAGGAACCAGGTGGAGACCTAAGCCAGGTTAGCAGCAATGCAGGGGAAGGAGGAATCGGGGTGGGCTGCTTTGTTTCCCCACCGTCCCTTGGCACATGCAGGGCACTGTGATCCAGCTGCCTTCATATCCTGTCCAGCCCTGGGCAGACAGTTCTTCCAGAGCCTTTAAATAGGGGAGAACCCCACAGGCCCCCAAGTGACTCCTGCAGCCCAGCTGAGATAAACTCCCAGCAACTGCAGCTGATGGAGGCAGCAATTTGGGCATCAAAAGAAATCACCCCTGCAATGCCCGGCTTTTGGCTCCCCTCGGTTCACCCCCGCCCCCCCTTAGCTCACTCCTTGCACCGGGGTGTTGCCTTTAGCGGGTCAGCCCGAATTCTTGCTAAAGCCGTTTAGGTGCAAGTCACAGCTTCGTGTGGACCTTCAAACATCTCGGTCTCCATCCCCAAAGCTGTGTTGTGCACAGGGGCATTTGCAGGTCGAGCCTCTGTGTGCATGTGAGGGGGAGGAGGTGCTGGGAACATGCCTTGAAGGCTTCAAATCTGTTTATCTTCACACTCCTGAGAGGCGATCGCTCTCCCGTGACAGGGCAGTGCACTGGAGGGAGCAGCCCTGGCAGCACCGAGATAAACCGATGGGGCACAGCCTGCTTTGGCCAAGTGGCCTCTCCCTGACCAGCAATTCCTTATGTCTCTGTGAGATGAAATGGGACAAGAGCAGCAGGAAGCCTCCTCCAATCCTTCTTTTTAATAGTTCCTTGGAATAAATTGTAGATAAGAGAGACCACTTTGTTAACATGCTGAGAATGCAAAGACAAAGGAAGAGCAATCTTTCACAGCAAAAATAAATAGGTCTCTGTAGCAGGGTATATTCAGCAGTATGTCCAAATTCTAGCTAGCCTCTGACTTGCCTTGGTTTTAATTTATTTTATTTCCAATATTTGTTTTATCATTGCAAACATATAAAGGAAAAGAGGAAGAAATTTGCCTGTTTCCTGTTGTAACCGCAAAGTGAAGGTAACATATAGGGATGAAAGGAGACCATATTTCATGCCTGTTGCTAAACAAATAACTGCAGAACAGTGAGTTATCATGATAAGCATGACAGACTAACAAAAAACTGCCTCTGGGAGATTCCTTTGTAGATTCAAACACAGAAAAGGGTAACCTAGGAGATACTTTCTTTCTGCTTAGTTATTCTTGGTCTGATACTTATTGTATCGACCCAGTGCCTAAACACTTTGATTTATGGAAGATAACATCCGAGTACAGTACTGCAGCATTTCCAGGATTTTGTTTGTTTCCATATTGAGGAAAGGGTTGAGAGAGAGGACTGTACTGAGCCAATTAAAAAATATATACATTGCAAATGCATTTTATGGGACTGCTCTTCTCCTCTTGCTGGCCATTCCTGTGCCTTGCAATTTCTACATGTGCATAAACCCTTTATGAAAATATTCTGTGTGTTTCAGTGTGCAGATTCCAGCTGCTGCTGCCAGTCTGCTGGCACTTTGGTCCCACGCCAGCTACGTGCTGAGGACTTTCCTCCCAGGAGTGCTGAGCACTCCTGAGCTCAGAGGAAGTAAATGGTGCTCAGCTCCTTGTTTGAGAGCCCAAGGTGGCATGGCAGAAGCGTGCAGGCTGCCTGGCGTGGGAGATGTTCATGGTGGTTTCGCTGATCCAAGCTGGTGTCCCATGCTATTGCCACACCTTCTGCTCCATGTTGCAACCCTTGGTGTTTCTACACCTAAGAACCAGGCTAGGGAGATAAACCAGGAGAAAAACTCTACTGAAAAACAGAAAGGATTTTCTGGCAGGTTATGTGTTCAGAGAAGTTCACTGAAGCAGAGGAGCATCAGCTGTGGCATGAAGGCCAGAAGAGAGAGCTTGGAGCTGCAGTAAATCCAAACTCCACACCATGAAGTCTTTACACTGTATGTGAGGACAGGAGCACATCTGGGATCAGATATGCCCCTTTCTCTGTAGCTGTGTGGTTTGTTTGAAGTACCAAGATCTGGTGGCTTGCATCTAGGAAACAGCAGGCTGACAGACCAAAAATACTTAGGTATTTTTCACGCCTTCCAGTAGCAGCAAATGGGCATGGAAGAGCAAGGGATTGCACTTTTCCAGATCCCTGTGAGGTTGCTCTTCCAAACTGCATGTGGTTACCTCTGGCAGCAGGGAGGAGGATGTTGGGGTGTCATCCATCTCCTGCTGAAATTCATGGCGGGTTTCCTCTTCATTCTGGTGTGATGAGCCTTAGACAGTGGGGGTAAACATCTGGAGGCTGCCTCTGGGGCACTGTGAAACAACCTGGCAAAGGTGCACCACTGATTTGGGCCAGTGAAGCACCAGAAGGTGTCTGGAAGGGGAAACAAATGCTAATATAGCAAATGATTGTATTGCTTTCACTTTGGAGTTGTTGTTTTATGATGAGGTGAGATCTGTGTTCAAATCCCTTTGTCAAGGTGTGCTTTTCCTGTACAGGAAGGCTCCCTGGAGAGAAAGTTCATTAGCATTCCAAGGGCTCAGCCCAAAGTGTGCTTGCCCTTCTGCTCATCGAAAGAGTGAATCTCCTTTGAGAAGGCAATGGAGATGGTAACTGTATACAGGTTTAGAATGAAACAAGAATCTACTAAGTGACCAAATGTACCAAAAGTAAACATTTTTATGGTGGGTCTTAATAGAGTTAGTGTAACATACTTAAAATCTGGCAATACAGTTGTAACTGGGTCAGGAGTTCGGCATGAGAAACAAGAAAGTGTCTAAACATGCTTACAGTGACACCAGATCACAAACACTCAGAGCAAGAACTATAAGGACAAAACGAACTTCCCTGAAGAGCTGATTACACCCTGCTAGGAAGTGCAGCATCATGGCAGCCCCTTAGCTGGGCTTTGGGTACTCTGAAGGCAGAGCTGGCTGGTGCAATTCGCAGTAATTTCCCTGTAGTTAATAGCTTTCTGACAATTACCACTGCTCCCAGACTGCCCTGGGCTGCAGCTCCAGTACTGCTACAGCCACACTCAGCTGCGTGTGCTGCCGGTACCCTGCGGTGCCTGTAGCTCCAGCTTCCTCCACACCAGCAGTGACACTCAGCAGCTCCTACTAGCAGGGCTGGAGGATCAACTGGGACCTGGCACTGGTACCAGGGAAGGGCTGATCCTGTGGGGGACCATGATAATGATTATATGTCTGTTTGAAAATGGATTTGGGCTCCAGGACCCTACTACCATATCTTACAGGCTACAGCTAATTGAAGATAGTGTTGTGATTGCACATATTCCAATGGGGACACTTTAAACTGCTGTAAATAACTCTCTCTCCACCTCTCCTGTTTCCCACCCAGAGGTGCTCGTTCCTCTCCTTTTCTGTTCCATGACGTTATGGTGTTAGAGCACAGCCATGTGAAGCCAAAACAGGAGAAGAGACCATGTGAGCAAAACCACTTTCCCATTTCTGAACTTGTTAGATCAGGTGGGATGCAGCAGCGTGTGGGAACCCAGCTCAGGCCATTTGTGGCCATGCCAAACACCATCCATGCTGCTGTGACAGCTTTTTCCAGGCCACGGGGATGAAAGAGCTAACATGATTCTATTCATTTTCCCAGACAAGGGTGAAATGCTCAGTGCAAAACTGACCACAGAGCAAACAGGTCTGTTTCTGGTTTAAGCTGAAGGAGAGGTAAATGTTCTAACACCAGAAAAATTTTATTCTAACGTGGGAAGAAACTGCATTCTCCATCCTAGGTTTGTGACTGCAGTGATCTCATAGATACAGAGTTCACCTTGGGAAGGTCCAGTTACAGCAAATTTTCAGCTTCTTTCCTTTTCCTGAGGCTGCTCATTCCATCCCAGAGAAGACTCCTGCCTATCAGTTGTCTTTCTAGAGATGTTGGTAACAAGTTAGACAAAGCGTATAAACACCATGATCATGAGATTTCATTAACGTTTGGAAAATCCCTCTCTGGTTCATAATAGTACCAAAATTCTGGATTTTATAGCCCTAGCTCAGTTTAGCAGTCCTGGATGCATTGCCAGCTGCCTATGGAGCAAACCCTTGAGTCAAATCTGTTCATATCAATCTGATATTTAAAATCTTTCCTTCCAGGAAACATATAGATTTGTCTGGCCAGGGCTGAGGCTGAAATGCAGCATAAAAATCAGGTTATTTACAGACAGTAACCTGGACAGCATGTTGTTGTTCCAGCCATGGATAACACTTCAAAGAGAACTCTTACTACTGACTTGTGTTTTAAGACATTGAAGAGCTGACTGCTCAAATATTACAAGTTATTATTTCTTTGAAAGATGTGTGCAGCTTGTTTGCAGACCCAAAAATCTAAGAGAAAACACAGAAAAGGGTTTATATGGGTTTGAAAAGAACCACAGAAGCTGGGGAAATTTGGATAGCCAAAAATACAGCTTGAGTCAAGGAAAAAAAGTCTGTGTTGGTGACAGAAGAAAAATTGCTGCCTTGCAGCAAAGTACACATAGCTTTGTTTATGTTGGTTGGCAACCTCTTGTACTCCTGGACTGCCTTTCTGTCTTTCTCAAGATAGTGCTTCTGAAATGGTTGGACAAGTAGATAATTGGGTTCATTGGCTGCATATTTACAAATATGGTGTATTTGACAAAGTTACAACTGGCAGTGCCTTTAAACCGTGGTTCAGTGAGTTTATCAGTTATATATGAATTTAGATATGTTATCGCAAGTCTGCACTATCTCTAACCCAATTAATTACTGGGAAATGTGTTAAAATAATGAATCCTGACAAATTAAAGAGGGAGAGTTTATACTTATCTAGCTATTGAACTGCTTAGTTCTAGTAAGACTTGTATTAATTATTTTATTAAACAGAAATGTGAAAATTAAAATATTGGCATTTGTAGCTGCCCAGACACAGGCACAAGAAACATTCCAGAGGGAAGCACTTTCTTTGTTAAGCCATTTAAGACAAATATTGCATTTGATCTCATGAGTCAAAATCTCCTGCTGGCACAGTGTAGTCCAGGGAGATGGTAAAGCAGTTTCGCCATCACAGCAGAATACAGCAGTGAGCACAGACAACACAGCTAAGGCAAACCAGCCCACAAATAGGACAGGACTACAATTTCCTCTCACTGTGTTGGCTTTTTTTTGTCCCCTGGTCAACTCAGACCAACCCCTCCTTCAAAAAAGGTTAGTGAGTTGGGCAAGGTGTTCCCCTGGGACAGGTGGGGTAGTGTCCAGTGCTGGACAGTACAGCTCAGCCATCCGCTCATGCCTGCAGGAAGCAGTGCCAAGGTCTGCAGGAAAATGACCTTACGTCTCCCAGGGACAGCTCCAGCCACTCCACCAACTGACCAAGGCACCTGGCATAGAAATGTTACTGGATACTGCATTCCCTATTGTATTTTTCTTCTAGGTGTGCTGAGCTCCTCAAGGAAACCTCAAATTCAGGTCATGCTGGTGAAGTAGAGTTTAGCAGGAGAGAATACAGTACCAACATGAGGTGCAGATGAAAGCAGTGAGTTTACCATGAGAAAGAATGAATATTTAGTCATTAATGCTCAAAAATAATGTAAGCAAAACTGCTTGTGATTTTTTTTCATAGTTCACACTTTTCTGATTAGATAAATTGAAACACTGAGGAAAATTGAAAAATACTGAATCAAGTGGATCCTGTTGCTCTATTTGGTCCTATTTGGACACCAAAACAGTGCATTTGCAGTTCTGCTCTGTAAAGTGACTGAAACTGTCTGGGTGCCTTTTGGGTAAGTGATTTGCATGTAAAGCAAATATTTCCTAATTACCCTACCTGAAAACTCTGCTTGTATATTTTTGACAAGTGGAGAAGATGATGTAGGTCAAACTATGGCTTTACATCACATTTTAGTAGCTCTGATTTTCTCCCAGACTTTCAGAAGAGTCACTGACTCGGGCTGTAGCCAGTCCTGGTGATGATGCAGCAGAAGGGACTGGTTTGGCTGCCAACTCTCAGCTCTGTGAGCTTTGCAGTGCTGGCAGGAACAAAAAGCAGTAAAAACTTGCCTGTCAGTGAAGTCAGCAGCTCTCACAATGAATGCAAACATAAGGTAAATCTGCTGAGTAAGAAGATGCCTTCCTACGCGGTAACTTTAGAAACTAGAAATCTGAACAGACAAAAAAAGAGATTAAAAATTTGCTTGCTGCAAGCATGGGGTAAAATTAGGGGTGGAACGGAAAGCTTAAGTGATAGCGGCAGCATTTGATGGTATCTCCCATACGCATTATCCAGAGGGTGGTGACAGCATGATTCTCAAGCCATGTTTGCAGTTTAGGTTGCATTTTGGCAAGCTAGTTCGCGGCAGATGTAAGCGTAAGGCTGTTTTCTGAGGATGCAAGTGAAGGGCAGCTCATCCTCGACAGCACAGTGCTGTTCCATGTGGCCATCTGGAAGTGGTTTTATTGGTGCTGTAGGATGGGCTCAGTGAGAATCAATAACAAAATTGGCTTTTTTTTTTCTGGTCAATGCCCATCCTCAAGTCAAACATTTGTCTGCATGTACGGGAAGGCCAGTTTTATCTGGGTGTGAGGTGTTCTGGCACACCTGGACAGTGCTGCACCTGCGCCGGGCAGTGCAGGGTCTACTGCTCAGCACCTCCCCTGGTTCGGTGCTCTGGGCGGACAGCTCTGGGTTTGGCACAGCCCTTCAGTAACGCCGCGCCGGGTCCAGCGCACGTGTTGCCGATGCTCGCCATGCCGGTGAGCCGTGAGATGTCCCGGGGGAGCCCGGTGTCCCGGGGAAAGGCATGGCCGGCAGCTCCTGCCGCGGCTGGAGAGCTCAGCCCGCCCGCCAAATACCGCAGCCGGCAGCGCCTGCCCGGCTCAGGGGTCGGCGGAGCTGCCGTCGGGTCCCGGTGCTGTCCGGGAGGGGCCGCCTCTGCGGGGCCGTGCTCGGCCCAGATGGCGCCGGAGCCCGCGGCCCCTCGTGCGCGGGGCTGGCCGGCCCTGCCGCCCCCCGGCCCCGGCGCATTGTCCGCCGCGACCCCCCGCCCTGCGGCCCGCCCCGTCCAGCGGCGTCCCTCCCTCCCTCCTCCGGCCGGTCCTGCCCCGCCCCTCGCCCCTCTTCTCCCCAAAGGCCAATGGAGACGAGATGCAGAGAGTAGGGCCGGGACGGGCGCGCCGGGGCCGCTCCGTCCGTCCCCAGTCTCCTCCCCTCGCCCGCTGACCGGTCTGTGGAGCGGCCGGCGGGGCATGCCAGCCGCGTCCCGCTGAATGGCGCCGCTCCGCCGCCGGCCGCTGCTGCGGGCGCTGCTGCCGCCGCTGCTGCTCTCGCTGCCAGGTGAGTCCGGCCGGCCCGCGCCCCATTGTCCGCCCGCGCCCCGGCCCCGCTGCGGCCCCCGCACGTGGCTTTATTTATCCGGCATCGGCGGGACCGGCCGGGAGGGACGGGAACCGGCGGCGGCTCCGCGCTTTGTTCGCGCCGCGACGGGGCCGTGAGGGGTGCGGGCGGTGCGCGGCCCCTCCGCGCTCTGGTGAGGGGTTTTCGCTAACGATTCCTTGTAAAATCAGCCTTTTTACGGCGCGCCCCGCTCCGGCTGCTTTGGCAGGCTTGTAAAATTAGCGAGTGGGCCGGGCGGAGCCGTCGCACCTGTGTGGCCGCCCCGGCGCTGCGCGCCCCGCGGCCCCCGGGATCACCGCGCACCCCGCACCCCGCCCGTGCTGTGGCAGTGCCCGAGCCGGTGTGGAAGGCGCTGGCTCTCTGGCTCCTTGGCTTTTTGCAGCCTGAGGGCTTCGCGCCGCTTGGAGTCAGTACCAAGTTTCCCCAGAGTTGTCCGAGTTCGGAGCGCTCGGAGCGTGTGATAGCGACAGCTTCACCTCGTGCTGTGGGTTCCGCGGCATGACTCGCGGCTCACGGTGCTTGGTAACTTGCACGTCTCTGCTTACATGTCTGTCCTTACAGGCAAAATGTTTTGTTGTTTGTTGGTTTTTTGTTTTTTTTTTTTCTTCTCTCTTAGGAGTGTGGTGCTTTAGTGAACTGTTTTTTGTGAAAGAGCCTCAGGACGTTACTGTCTCAAGGAAGGATCCGGTGGTTTTAGACTGCCAAGCCCGTGGTGAAGCTCCTGTAACTATTACATGGCTGAAAAATGGAGGCAAAGTGTCTGAAAATGAACGGATCTACACTTTATCCAATGGCTCGTTGTATATCAGTGAGGTGGAAGGAAAGAAGGGAGAACTGTCTGATGAAGGATTTTACCAGTGCTTAGCTCTGAACAAATATGGGGCCATTCTCAGTCAAAAAAGCCACCTTACACTAGCAAGTAAGTCCCAGCTCCTGTTTATTAACCTGCTCGTGAGTTTGTGACAGCAGTTCCCTGAACAGCACACAACAACCTATCGTTTTGATTGTGTACCTGAAAAGTTAAAATGCAAAATTATAGAGTAATTCTAGAGAACCTTTATTTCTTTTTAAATGTTTAAAGATTATGAGAAAAACTTATCGTGGTCCCTTTTTGAGTCTCTGCTGTGGCAGAAGTGGTGCAGGCGCCTGTGGGACCTCTTGGGCAGTGGTGCCTTGTGTGGGTGGCTTATGTGTGTCACCAGTCTATGGAGCAGGTGGTGATGCAGAGTAATGCTGGCTACAGAAGTCCTGGGTCTTGTTTCCCAAGTGCTGTTCTAGCAGCCTGACAAGGGTTATCTACAGAATTGATTAAAAAAACCAAAAAAATTCCTTGTTCGGTAGCTTGATGTTGTGTTGTGCCGTCTTGGGGCAGGCGGAATGATTAATATACATGTTTATCTCTGGAGAGGAAAGAGGGGAAAGGTTTTCTGGCCAACTGTAAGGCCTTGCTTTTCTGACGTGTTGAGCCAGGCAGGTGTGGATGCTATTCCTTTTGAGACTCCTCTGGAACCTCCCACAAGGGCCTGTTATGTGTTTCCACTAGGAAGCGAGAGTTGCATTTCTGGAGTGACTCCCTGCTGCTGGATGAATGGTGAAGGAAATAGTTGTGTCTAAGTGCTTTTATGGCTTTAACAGACTGACCCCGGGTGTTTGTTGCCCTCTATTTTCCTATCATCTTTAAACATTGAGCAAGAGATGTGTGTGAGGAACGGAATGCTGTGCCTTTTTCTATGGCAGTGCAGAGCTTTGCCACTAGACTACTTCTACAACATGATCTCCTTTTGCTTCCCAAAAGTACATAGGAATGTACTTTTCAAAGAAAAGTAAATTTTTGGCAAAGTAAAGAAAACTTTCATTTCAAAGAAAGTATAACACAGAGAGTACACAGTTTATGTAGTCTTCTCATGTTCCCTCTATAATAGGACTTAACTGATGAATTTAATCTAATAGGAAAAGACTTCCTTTGACCTCTTCGACCCTGTTTTTAGTAGCAAGTTGCATAAAACTGGTGCTGGTACCTCTGTGAAAACTTGACATTAGTTCTAAGTTGCAGCTTTTACTAAATTCAACATGACAATAGTTATTGAAATTGGTACATCAGCTTACGTTAAAAGACGTGTGAATGTTAACATTTGTTAGGTTTTTTTCTGTGTCCTTCTGACCTGATTGTAAAAACTGTCCACAGGATCCCCCAGGAAGGTGAGAAAAGCCTTTTTCAGTGAGCCAGAGCATTGGGTGGTTCAAAACCATTCTGGAAGCAGGTGGCTCCAAGTGAATGCTGAGTTTTCACATGCTGTAAGAATGTGAAACTCTGGACTCCTCATTTCAAAAACCTGCCTATGTATTACTTTTTATCTTGCTAATGTACAGGATTAATAGACTAAGTAATTCTTGGGTGCTTTTGGTAAAATGGTGAAAAATGAAGTATTACAATTTTTGACATTTAAATTCACCTCACTCAGAGTGTCAGCATGATTAAAAATTAGACAAGAAAACCCTTCTAAAGAGGATAGAATTTTTTGTTGTTGTTGTTAACCAACATAAAGCTAAGTGGCTGATGCATTCTGTGTGTAGGTCTGGAAAATTCAGGGCCACTTTAAACTGGAAACATTGCAGGATGAGCTCTATGCTTAATACCAGAGAACTTCTGGAATAGTACAGAGCATTATAGTAGAATAGCATGGTAATGCAATTGTAGTATTTGGATTTATTCAGACAATACTGGGCTTCTGTAAATGTTTGCTTCTAGCATACACATTGTTTCATCAGAAAGGTGGTTTAATTTTGCTGATTTTCACCAAGAAAGACTTGTGAACCAATAGATTGCATGCTGTGGAATGAGATTCTTGTTTTGCAGCCCTTTTCTTTTTCCTTCCCCCCTTCTCTGTGGACTGTGACAAAAGGTTTCTTTTTCTTCTTTGAATACTTGAAAGGCTTTCTATGGCTGTTGGAGAAAACTGGAAGAGATAGCGGATCCATAATGATCACAGTAGGTGTTGTTGACTTAGTGATTAAGTGGTTAACTAGTGGCCAAACATGAAGTTATCCTATGTAGCAGTCTCTTCTCTTTAGTCATGCGCCAATATGACTCGTTTCAGATTGTCATCTTTACTGTAAAGCTGTGAAATATGGCAGCAATTTGTATTGTGATAATTTGGAGCCCATAAAACGTGCAAAATTAGTTTTCTCTCTCATTTTCACAGTGTTTCTGCCTGCTCTCACGAACTGATTGAACTTTGCAGACGTTTTAAGTGAAATAAATGAAAGTCTTGTCGGGGGATTTTGTAGCCTTACAATTTTTCTTTTTAGAAGCAGTTGTCGGTTGCTGCAAAGGCAAATTACCTTGTGTTCAGGGTACAGAAGGAACTATACATATTAAACAGGTGGAGAATAGGCATTAAATGGGCATTCTTTCTTTGGAGGAAAAAAGCAAATGCTCTCTTCAGTTACTGGTAGCAGCAGGGTGTGAGGATGTTCTTTTACTTTGCCTGGTCAGAGGTTTTTCCAATAAGCTTATCTTTTGCTTCAGAATTGTAATGTTTAGTGTTGCATTTGGAAATCAAAAACTTTAATCTGTCCAAGAGTTTAAGATCTGAACACACAAGGAGATCAGGTCTTGGTTTCTAAACTTAGAAACTGGAAGCTGAAGGTTGCACTCTTGGCAAGAATTCCATTATTCATGTGCAAATTAAGAATTCACAGGGTTAAAAGGTTAGAAACTGGCCAGGATGAGGTTTACCCTTGTGATAAAGAGCAGATGACCCTCATTCATTGGCCAAAGCTTTCATGTAGCTCCTCTGCAAAGTTAGTGATTGCCATGAATTGTTCTTGAGGAATGCAGAAATTCAAATGTGAGCAGGCCTTTCCTTAAGTGTCACTATGGAGCCTTATCTCCCGAGCACATCAGAGTAGGTCTGCAGGGACAGGGTTCCTCCCCAGAGGCCCCAAGGCTTTGCTTTCCTGTTGTTCATCCATGCACAAAAGAATTTGACTAATTTAGGGCTCTTTTTTTTTTGTGAGATCCCCCTACTTTTTTAGAAGGAAACTCTGGTGCTGAGGTGGTGCTTAAGTAAAACTAAATATTAGTTTCAGTACATGCTTGTAGTTACTTCCAAAGCTGGCTGATTGATGTGGGAGCAGAGGAGGAGGTCCTATCTGCTTCTTTGTGAGGCAACGTGGGGGGGGGAAATGGTACTACTTAAGAGCATGACTTACTCAAAATTTAACTTTTGTCACTGCTACTGAGAGAGATCCCTTTTAACTGAATATAAAGGGAATGGAGACTCCAGCGAAAGTCCTTTTGGTACAACTTGGAATCAGCCAAAAGTAAACAAGCGGAGATTTTTGTTTTCCTGCATTTTAAAATTTAGATTGTTTAACCAAAGTTAACTAAGATTTTGTCTAAAAATAAAGCTCCACTTCCAATAAGATATTATTCAGGACAAATGGAGAAGGTGGATCATGTTCTGAAGCTGGTAACATGGGCACTGGGCAGTGATTGGATAGGTTGCTCACTGTTTATTTCCTTTTCGCAAAAAGTGGAAATGGAATTCTTGAGATGGTTGGATGGTATATAAACAGCATTCCTAGATAACCCTTTCTCCTCTTGTAACTTGGCTGAATTGATTTTAATGTTTGTGAATTACAAGAAATGTAAGCCTAATTCTTCTTGTACAGGTTTCTACATTTCACAAGAGGGAAAGGTTATGCAAGCAGAAGGTTTCTGGGAACATGTTCCTGGAGGGAAACTCTGTGTGTGCCCACTGCACTGCAGTTTGTGGAATGCTGGGCCCTTTACACATAGCAGGCTGTACTATGTGGAAAGTTCGTAATTTTGCTTACCTGCTGAGGCAGTGATTTGACTTCTGGTCCTGCCAATAATTGGCTGTATTTATGTTTTTATAGCCTAATAGCATCTTTTGCTCTGCTTTTAAATATTTGCACTGAAGAGTGCATCCAGCTGAGCCTCTTTCTGTACTGTGACAATCATGTTTCCTTAGCTGTTCCAGCTGTTCGTTCCCACTTTGGCATTGTGCTGTACCTTGTGTGGGCACAGCTGCATGTGTAGCTAACTGAGCATGGACTGGTCTGGGTTAAAATAATAGAATTAAAACAAAAGATGGTGTTTAACCCAGATGAGTTCCCTAATATGGTTTGTCTTGGAGCCACTCACAGTGATTGCACTGGTGTAACTGAGAGGACTGGTGTGGAGGTGGGAAGACTTAGTGGGGACAGGGGAAGGCTAAGGAAACTTAGGCTCATTAAACTACAGTCTTTGTGAAACATGTAAGCAAAAATTTTGCCCTTCTGCTACTGATTTTTTAAAAAATAATTTGGTATATTGCCTTAAAATAACAGGATTAATAGCTGTGGTCTAACAATATAGTTTTCATTTTCTATGGAATCTGTCATTTCAGGTGTCTTTCAAATGCGTATAAAACTCAAAGGTATGTTTAATTATTTTAAATAGTAATGGAGAGAGGTACAAATTGTGAAAAAGAAAGGTGGTGAGGTACAAATTGTGAAAAAGAAAGGTGGTGTTAGAGGGCAGAAGTGGTTTTGGACTGTGGTGGAAGTGAAATGGCAAACGGCAGCTGTAGCCAATAGTCTTGTATTGAAAGAGATCCAAAGTCTTAATGCTGTAGAACTGGTGTGGTTACACACAGCTTGAGAAACCTGGTGATCTAGGTTTTGACAAGTGCTGCCCTACTGCTGTTGCTTTGATTGGTTGATTTGAATATCCTGAGAGAAAAATTTATTTCTAAGCTGAGAGTGAACATGGCTGATCCTTAGTCCATTTAAATTCCAGTATTTTTAGGCAGGAGGATGAGGTTCCAATGTCTTAGTCAGCCATGTCAGTTGATAGCAATGAAGAAGAACTGTAAGATTTTTGTTCTTTAACTGAGATATCCTTGAGAAATAAGAAAACTGAGAAATATTATCTTTCTTAACCCTTTTTATTGTAGTATTTTCCTCTACAACTCTCCAAGTGTCTTTTGACCTGAAGTCCTGCAGCACATTGACAGAAGACAATTATCCTTTTAAGACACAACCATACTTTTTTTTTTGGTGGTGGTGGTACTAGGGAATTCCCTCCTTTTTCAGCAATGACTGGGCTGCACTTGTAAGAGCTCTTCCACAGAATAAGGAATGTGCTTTTATGTTGTTACCAAGATAAAAAAAAAAAACCAAAAACTTAGTGCACATGAACAGTGTTCATTTCCACTACCATGTTACTTGAGAAGTGAGCTTTTTATGGATTTCCTCAACACCTCAGTTTCAAATTTGTGTCAAGACTAATGCCAGACTGAGGCCTTCCATGCCCTTGCTTTTCTTCCTAGCTAGTAACACCAAAGCTGTTAGGGTTTATTTACTAGTTTTTATCAATGTAACTTTACAATGTATAAAGTTTTTACTAGCTTCCCTTTTAAAAGAATGGTCAATCTTTTTGTCAGTGTATTCTGTAGCTAAAGCTAATAAAAACTTCACCTACATGAGAAGTATTGAGGGAAAACATGGTGCTGTGCTGCATGTTGTTCAGAGCTGTGACCAAAAGCGCTCACTTCTTACCTGGTGCAAATTCTGTGTGTGCTATGTGCACTAGCCTATGGAGATTCCTTTCCTACTTGCAAGCAATGTATGGCAGCAAAAGATGCTGTTCTGTTCCTGCAGTGTGGTGCTCCCCCCCACTGCTCCCTTTCTTCCCCCTCCCTTTTTCTCTGCATTTCTTGGTGTAGAAATTGTTGAAAGGGCATTCAGTAAGGCCCCCTTTTGTCAGCCAGCTCTGATTATCCTGAAGAAAAGGATCTCACTCTGAGCAGTTGTTTGCCTAGAGACTTGTTGTCACGTCTTCACAATTTAACAGCTGTGGCTATTGATGGTGTGCAGAACAATTTAAGACAATGACAAAAGAGAATCTTGGAGGAAGAATTTAAAAAATTACTAAGTGTTTTCCTACAGAAATATGGTCATGCCCATTGTTGGACAAATTTGTGCTTAGTATTTGTTTGTTTTCCTCAGGATTTTGTATTTTCTCCACACTTTATCTCCAAAATTGTGGACATAATCTTTATTTAGTTTTGCTTTTTTTTTGTTTTGTTTTGTTTCTGTTTCATCAATAGGCCCAGCTGTTAAATTGGGATTGATTACTTCCAGTCTTTATAACTGGTAATCACCACCTAAGTGAAAAAGTAATCAACAATGTCAAGACTCCACATTTTGTTGAGTAAGTGTGGGTTGTATGGTCAACATTAGTTACTAGGGTCAACCTCTAGGTAGCTTTTAAGCAACAGCATTTTAAGCAGTGTCTATATTTAAATGCTGATTGTCTCAGCAACTGAGTTAAAGGTGGAAAAAAAATTGCACTAGATCACTTGTGTTGGGAGGTAGAAATCCATTTGGCAGCCTTCCAAAACCTGCATCTGTAGTGGAAACAATTTTTGGTTGTATAGATTAAATTGTTACTTTTTAAAGACATAAACAGCAGACTTAGGGAAGAGATGGCTGTGAAACCACCTGAGTATGGACAGTTTGCCTAAGACTTAGTGTATGGAATTATTGTAACCTCCTCCTCTGTTTTTTCTGTATGTAAAAACTTTGGAGGGAGATGGCCTTCCTAATTTATTAGAGGAAAATAAGAATAAGCATTGCTAGACAGATTTTTTTTTCCCTGCTTCTTTTACTTTGTTTCCTAACTCTCAGTAATAAGTCTATTGGTTTTGCTGTTTTTTTTTTTCCCAATTAAATCAAACTTTGTCTTAGGTGAGTGGAAGTTTTTATTTGTTTTTAACAAGATAAATGCCCTCAAAGACAAAATAAACTAAGTGGCATCTGGATAATATGGTTAGCATCTCAAGGCCCTTTTCAAAGTGCTTGTTTCTCAAGTGCCCATCTCTTGTACTTCTGGTAGAGGTTTCTGACACAGCAGTGCATCTGCAGCTTAGGGAAATAGAATCTAGGTATCATTTCCCCCAGAGGCAGACAGGTTTGCTCCTGAAGTTCACTTAGATTCTTATTATCAAAACCCAAAAATGACAGAATGTGTAATCTTCATATTTTATGGGGTAAAAATTTCAGGGTTCCTGAGTCTTTCTGTGCCAGTATTACACATTAAACAACTTTTAAAACTCCCACTGTGGTCAGGGTCTGGCTTCTCTGACTTTGGCTAATGAGAAAACTGTAAATTTTTCAGTAGTTAAGCTTGAGCAAGTTATGTTTGCTTCTAGCCTGCACACTGTAGCAATAGTATTCTGTAAGTACCTGCTTGTTTACAGGATGTCAGAGCAGTAGAATGCAATGTGAGAAATGAAATACTGAAAATGAACTTGTTGTAAAAGACATAGGAATGCTGACAACAAGCTTTATATCCAAAGCTTTTATCAGGATTATATCATTTGAGGCAAAAGTTGCAATGTACCAAGACACTACTTCACCATCTCTGGCAGGGTTACTGGGGAGAAAGAAAGTCCGCAAAGAGTGCAGTTATTTAACCTTCTGTAGTCATGATTCTTGCATTTATACCTGTTTTAACTGTCTTCCTCTTCTGATTAAAATAATGAGAATATACCCTTATTCCCATAAATTATTTGAAAGGGTTTTTTTGACGTTGTTTCTGCATGTAGGCAAAGCTTTGGGGAAAGGAATGACTCCTGGAACACAAATGTCTCTTCTTCTCAAGACCTCACAGCTACATTTTTCTTGTATTTTACCAATTTTTTCAATGGTAGAATAGTGCTAAGCAAATGACACCTCCAGCCTTGGAGAAGAACTGTGTTTGAAGGCAGTGTCTGCCATCAGAATCCTGGTACAATTCTCCTGGACAGTGGGGAGTAAGATGATTGCTGTTTCAGGATGGTGGCAGAAATGTATTGTGAAAAGCATGAAGCCAGCTGCAGAGGGGGTCTTTGATATATTTTCCCATCTACAGAATCTTAGGAAGAAAACTTCCTGTGTACTGACTGATACCAAGAGACTGGTGGTCGGATGGGTTTGGTCTCAAAACATTGCAATTCACTGTATCTGTATTCTGATGTGGAACATCTTTGCCAAGCACATGTTTTAGGTGGATGGTGGTGTGGGTGACAAATTCCATATGTGCAAGATTTTTGGAATTGCAGCTTCAGGTGGGACAAACACAGTGTTTTAGATAGAAGAAAAGTCTGTCTTTAGCTGCAAGCTACTCTGAGTGTATTGATGACAAAGCAGCAAAACTTACCTTGTCCTAGTCCTCTAGCCTCAGAAGGTGTTAAAATTATGATTTAGAATTTAATAATAGCAATAATTTACCTCGGCCTAGAATTGTGTTAGAAATTTGCTCTTCAACTCTGAGGTGCAATAGTTTAATTCTGAAATTATTTGCTTATGAGAGAGAGTTTTAAAAGAAATAATTATCTGATTGACCAGGCGTAAAAGGTACTTTATTACAAGAGGTAGTAAGAGGTAAGTTATTACAAGAGTTAAGCATGTCATCTGGTGTTCTTTTAATACATAGCTGGGGGGAAGTTAAACTAAGTCTTTACAGCTTGTGGTGTGCATCTTGTATAGAGTGATGAATGAATGTTGGAAACTGGAGAGGATTCTTTGAACAGAAGCAATTTTATATTTTCAAATTTGATTTTTAGCGTCTTCAGATAATAATCTTGATCACACTGATTGAGTACATTGTGTGTTCTCATTTCAGTAGATCAGAATTTCTAGTGTAAAACCTGGTTGCTGGGGTTTTCTTGGCTCTATTTTGAGGTATTTCAGATTAAAGTCTAAACAAGATAAAATAAGTTTAGAAAACCAGCTTAAGTCTCAGCCTTTGCAGCATGAGTTTCTCATATGAATAGCAAGGCTCCATCTTCTCCCTCTAAAATCGTAAAAGTTATCTATCAGCATATTTTACAAAGTGGGTTTGCCAGCTCTTTTAAGCTGTATTGAGAGACACTTTACACCTTAAAATGGAAAGGAAAACATATCAAATAGAAAAGCTCTTCATTTATTTGCTGATCTGTTCTAACATTGAAATTTTTCTCATAATTTGTGTCCTCTCCCATGTTCCCACCCTTTCTTCTTTCTCATGTCAGGTGCAGGCTGATTTTGCTGCATTTAGTTAGATTTTGGTTTTTCATTTTCTCTTATAAATGTCACATATGTGCTATATCATTGTTTTGGATCTGCAAAACTGCTTCTGGTGACCCCTCCTTCCTTATTCCTGTCTGATGACTGGAAGGAGGTGCTGTTTTCCAGTGGAGCTTATTTTCACAGCTGTGGCAGAGGAGGGAAGTGTCATAAGATACTTTGAGGTCAGTTTTGACCCCAAATTTAGATGAGGTAAAAATGATTCCACAGAACTATAATATCTTGTCTCAGGTGGTCTGTCTTTCACTTAAAATCAGACAATAATTATGATTAAGAAAAAGCTGTTTTAATAACCATTGCAATAATGTACAATAAAACCAGTTCAGTGTTACACACTATTGTTTTTTGCTTTACAACTTGTTACAGCTGGAAGTTTGCAAATAACCTGTTATCTTTTGAAAGAAACCTTAAAGTCTTTGAACATGCAGAAGAATTTTAAATGCTTACTCCTGCTTGTACAATCTTGAACATATTAATAAATTGCTTAGATGACTTATCAGCAAATTAACTAGTGTAAATTATTAAATTACCATTTCCCTGTCCACATCAAGATCTCTAGTAAACCTCTAATAACTGTAACGTGTGCCTCAGGCAGAGCTGTGCATTATGTATGTTCTTTGTAGCGAGAATTCGTTGACTTTATGAAGCCATTGACAGACATTTATCATTTTGTTCATTAAACTTGTCTGTGACATCCGGTAAATTGATGTTAACTGGAAATATTCTCTGGGAGTTCTGGCACGACTTTGTCATTTTGCCTGAGGAGAAACTTTGTACATAGCATGTCCCAAATTACAAGGGTGAAACTTCCTTCCCCCACCTCCTCTCCCAAAGCCTAAGTGAGCATATGACCAGCTCTTTTTTCCCCTCTTGCTTTCAATGCTTATTTATGCAAACAGCCCTGTAGCCTTGCAGTTTGCAAGCAGATTTATCATTGATCTTCAATAGAGGTTGAAAGTGGATCTTGCTTTTATTAGTTCAGCCAGTCTGTGCCAGGAAGGCAGCTCAATTTTATCCCACAGCATATAAGAAATTAACAGCGGAATTCTTGGTAGCATTGATGGGAGTTTTGTGACATTCCCAGCACGGGACAGTTAGTACTTGTTTTTAATGGTCATAATCTTTACCCAATGTTGCTTGTTGCTGATTCTCATAGTGTTTCGTAGGTGACCAAATGCATTGCTGAAAGCCTTTTAATAGCATAGAGCAGTGCTTTGTTTGGTCTTCTGAAATTATTTTGTTTGGAATGATGAACAATTTTTTCTGCTTTTGACCACCCAGTATAGAAAAAAATACACACTTTTAACACCTGCCAGTGTTTGATTCCTGTGGGATAGCTATCTCTGGTAGTGGTAGAGGCTGTTAATAGGATATCTGCCTGCCTTCTAGTGTTCCTGTTGTGCTACCTGGATCCAGCTGTATCAGGGATCTTTCAAACAGATATGAATGGACTAACAAATTGTGCCATAACTAACCAAAATATTTATTAAAGGGTCTAAGATACCATCAAAAAATTGAATACCCAAAAAATCCATTACATAAAATTTTTCTCTTTTGAGACAAAGAGTAGAACAGTTGGCTCTTGAAAATATATTGTGTCTCACTACATAATAGTTCACTGGATTAAATGAATTTATTGATTTCTGCTTCTTTACTGACACACATTTATGAGCAGTTTCTTTGGCACCATGGCCACATGTCAAAGGTCATAACTTTCCTTCACTGTGGAAGAATAAAAGCTTTCAGATGGTGAATCCCTGAAATCTAAACAGGGCTTTATCCTCCCTTCCCCCCTCTATGTAATTACTGGCTTTGCATGGATTTATTTAAGATAAATACACAATAATAATAAAAACTATACATACTAAAGGAACTCCTATATTATCTATCGTAAAATGACTGCAGGAAACTCTATACATAGAAGGCAACATATCTAACCTGCTAATAGGTATTATTATGGAGCACATGGTAGTATATTAGACTCCTTTATGGTCAGAAATTTAATTGAAAATGGTCAGTTTTGAGAACACAATAAATATTTTTCATGAAGAATTTTATTACGCTTCAGTTTAAAAACAGTATTTCTTTTCTTTTAGCGTTGTGTATACTTGATATGCCAGAGGAGATCCTGAAAGCAGATCCTGCTGAGAGAATGAAGCACATTCGAAATCTGTGCTTTGTGTTTAGATGAATGTTTATAATGTTGACATTTTCTTTAATGACCTTCATTAGTAGTAAGTAGCCCGTGGAGCTTTTCGTGTGTACTAGATATGAAAGTTCTCTCATGACGTAAACATGAAGTTACTAAAAAAAGAAATTGCAGTGAAACATAAAGAAGTTTAATCAGTCCACTAGTTTGCTAGAGGTAAGTAGGCAGGAGTAGTGGGGCTTTGGGACTATCTAGGAAGAGCTTGTCTTCTGTTTCTGGCAGCTACTAACTGGTAGATTAGCTCTGACCCTCTCAAGACATAGCAGTTGAAGGTAACCTCAGCAGGGTGTTACTTTGATTTAAAATAATTAAAATATTTGTGCTAGGTAAGGTGCCATAGGTTTGAATTGTTAGCATGGCTGGCTATAGTCCTCTTAGCAAGGATGTTTCTGAATAGGAGAGCCTAGAGTTCTATCAATGGGAAGAACACCCCATGATTTTCTAAGAAGGCATTAAAAGTCCCCCCATCGCCTGCCCCAAGAAAGAATCAGCTGCCAGCCTTTATTTTTGCATAGTAGAGATGAAGCCTATTAACCTTTTAATCATGATTTTTAGAAAAGCTTTTAATCATGATTCTTGCAAAAAAACTATCATGGTAGACTTTTCTTCTACTCCGTTATTTTTGTGTGTGTGTGCAAATGATGATCTTATTCTAAGGGAGCTAGTGGCACTCTGCTCTTAAATTTACCAAATATTTATATTGTAGAACTGTTGTTGCTAATTTTCTGACTTGTTAACCTTTTGGATAGAAATTTGTCATGTCAGCATCCATCTCTTTACTTTTAAATTTTTCTAATACAGTATATTTAATCAGGGCTGTTTATCCTGTTGCCTAGAGCAAATCTAAGATGAAACTGTTTTCTGTGTTTTCTCTTTTTTTCACCAGGACAGCATGGGGATGTCTGCTTAGGGAACAGAGACATGGAACTTGTTGGGGAAGTGGTCTTTGTGTCTGGAAGTAGCTTTTGTTGTTGCTATGACTAGAATTGGTTGTCCTGTAAGTTCTGAGGAAAAATCTCAAACTTTTTTGGTTTTTTGGCAAATGTTCACACAACCTTACTCAGCTTGACTAGCTAGAGACACCGAAGGTGCTGCTTGTGCTGAGCATGTTGCTTGTGAACACCAGGTTGGGCTTTCCCTCTAAGCAGTCCCGGACAGATGTAGACTTGCTTTTTTTTTCCTGTCCTGCATTAATGAGGAGCTGAAGTGTGATCTAACACTGCCTGGAGAAACCAGCTGGCTTCGAAAGCTGGAAACAATGCTCTAATTACCTGGAGAGGAAGTTTGGGAGGGGAAGGGGGTGAGGTGGAGGTGTGAGTGGTATCATGTGTCTAGAGGTCAGGAAGGGTATTGGTGGGAAGAGGCGAGTGCTGAGGAGAATCTTGTGGAGTGAGGGGACCTGGGCTTGGCTCAGTTTGGAGACTGCCATGGGTACAAGATTGGAGTGGAAGAGGACTGGGAATCTGCCAAAGACTGACTCAAGAGAGTGTGCCCATCTGAGCAGCTGATCTTTCAGGACGTGGAAAGTGTACCCAGGAGGCCTGAACTTCCCTTGGGAACTTCAGAAAGACAAAAAATAATCTAGTCAGGGGATCTTTAGAGTATTAAAAATGCATTGCTGCTTCAGCCAGAAGCTTCTGCAATATGTGACATGAGCCCACGTGTCCCTACTTTTCATGGGAAGTCTTTGATTATGTGTTTCTTATGGCCTTGATATTTGATACGAAGTTCTGAGGTTTGATCAGTTGGAGCTGCAACAAGTTGGGGGAGCTGTCCATGATTGCAACACGTGGAGTGCTGTGAAGGATCAGTGTCATGTCTTGGACGTCTACATTTAGTGAATATTTCAGTCCGCATCCAAATGTTTGTCCATACCCAACAGTAAAATTAAATTAATAATGGAATGTAATCTCAAGGTGTTGTGAAAGTGGATGCAGTAACATTTGTGAAGAACTGTAGTGCACAGCCCAGCAGGAAAGGCCATAGGGAAGTTGGTAACTCTGTTCAGGGTAATGCTTAACAGAGTGTAATAAACAAGGAATGAGGCCACACACTGAACAGAGAGGAGAAAACAAAATATTGAATAGATGCTCATTATGTGAGCACCATTCATTTGGTGCTGTGAATAGTGGGGGAAGTGGATTGTGCAGTTGTATTATTTCCTAAAGCATGTATATAAACAGAGCAAATCAGTTACATAAACAGCTTCATTTCTTCAGTTTCCCAACTTCTGAGCATTTGGGCTTGGAAATTTTCGTTGTGTGTGTATACACACATGTGAGAGACAGGTATATTGAATGTGTGAGTGGGAAAATTTAGGGATTAGCTTCATTTATCTAATGATGTATGTAACGCAAAAAAAAGAAATAAATATGCTTGAAAGTATTAGAGTTTTATATGGACAGGATGTCATGAAAAAAAGATTTGTAACAGAGGTGTGGCAACTTCTTAAACAAATAGATTTGTCAGAACTTTCTGATTCAACCAAAACGTGGTATCTGAGCATGTATTCAGCAATAACTTTAACTTGATAATAATAATGCTCAAGTAATATTTTATATGTATATATATATACACATATGCTCATCTATACACTCTCTGGTGTTTGTCAGTACAAACTTTACTCTGCCATCTGACTGAGATGAAAACTGGGTTTATTGCTGGTGCAGAGAAGAAGAGCTATTTTGAGGTGCCAGGCAGGACTGTGTGCTCCAGTGCTGTGGAGGAGTTGGCACCTGTGGGTTTCACCTCCTCTTTTATCTGCTCTGTCTCTTCTCTTAAGTATTTACTCCTCCACATAGCCTGGACTACCACCTTCTTGTTAGGCTACGTTGAGCCATAGGACAGATTTTTGGAAATACAGCCGTGCAGTCGTGACTAGAGAAAAGCCCCAGTACTTGGGGTGATGTGTTGTTGTTGTTTTTCCTTTCTTTTTTTTTTTTTTTTATTTTTGTTGTTTCTCCTGATACATTTATATAAAGAATCTCAAAAGCAGTGAAGTATTCAAGACCACGTGCCTTCAGTGCAGCATGTACACCTGGATCCTCTTGGGGATCTGTACCTTTGGGTGCAGGGACCTTCTTTCTCTGAGGGTGTTTTTCACAGGCCTGTTCAGAAGCTGGAATTATGGGGAAGTGTAAAGCATTATTTTTATGTATTTTAATTGTTCCTTTTCTCACTATTTAGTTTCTGCAATGTTCACCATTGTCTTCTGTTTATCTAAATAATGGTTGCCCGGCCTATCACAAACTTGTGATGGGGAAAGATGGTGACCACCTGAAACAATATCATCTGTGGCAGAATAGCCTGAGAACTTTAAATAACCAAAGGGGACCGTTTCCAAGGCAGCTAAGTGACCTTTGTATCCCAGGAGCAGACTATTCATAGAGGCAAAGCCTTTGTCCTGCTTTGACCAGTGGTCAGTGAACTCTGGCAGGCCCCTCGGCTCACCATCTTGGCCCTAGACTAGCAGCTGGTGATTGATTCATTTAACTGTCCAGATTCACATTCTTCTGTCAAGGACTTGTCAAGGAAGAAAAAGGTTCTATGGAGGGCTATTCATTTTACTAAAAGGAAGGGGATGCATTATATGATTGAGTGGATTACTTTTGGGTCAGAAGAGTTCCTGCATTGCTCTGTTTTAATTCGGCCTTCAATCAAAGAGAGATTTAGTTTATCAGTGCAGTGTGGTGCTCATGTAGAGGGACAGATAATTTCAATTCCATCAGTGCAATAGGGTTGTTTTGTTTTGTTTGTTTTTTGTTGTTTCCCCCTGTCCTTTCTGTGACTTGTCCACCCCACTATGTTTCTGCCAAAAAATTCATAGATTTTTGTGATTTGCTGATATGTCAGAGTTAAGAATATTAATTATTATTAATCTCACTCTTAGATTTAATATGTGTGCTATATGAGTATTAATGTTTCTACCTCTTGTATATGGTTTTAAGCAATCCAGGGAAGCCTCAAATAAGTAAAAGATTAGTGTGTTACCTCTGTTTTGGATGAAGGGAAAAGTGAGAAGAGAGTAAATTCTACAGGACCAAACGAATAAATTACTTTCCTCCAGACAACACAGGCAATGGTAAAGCTGAGGTTAGACCCTAGTATTATCTATCTAGTCCCTGTTTTCACCTCTAACAATTGTTTCTTGCACAAACTCAGCATTTTCTAAATGCTCAGGAGAGCTGTTTTCTTCTGCTGGTTTAGAATGCCTTTTCTTGTAAAACAAGGAATCTGTTTCCATACATTATGAAACCTGAATCATGTTTTCAGTTTTATAACTAATACGTACAAAAAACCAACTTTGATTTGCACTAGGGAGGTGTGTTTCAGCTTTGGTGTGTTGCCAGGCTCCTCTGTCCATTTGACCTCCAGCTGGGTTGTGTTTCCAAGAAAATTAGGATTTTCTTGCTGGTCCTCTTCATGAAGTACTGAGCAAAGCACGTCCTTGCTTAGCTCCTTCCACTGGAAATAACAGGCATTAGAGAGCAGATCCTGCCAGTTAACCTCCTGCCTCTGTTTGAATGAACATGATGAGCTGCAGCAGATGAAATACAACCTTCAAGTTTCTTTTCCCCACTCTCATAAGCTATGAATTGTTTTGATTTGGCTTATTGAACGTATTATGAGGGATTTCTGATTGGCTTCAGGCCAAGGTGTTTTACTTCTGCTGATGGAAGTACAAGTGCATAATTTAGAAGAAAATACAGTAAAGCTTGATCTGTTGTATTCTTTTCTCTCCCTCTTTTTTTGGGGGAAAAGGGAGAATTTTGTATTTGTCAAGATAAATGAATGGCTTAACTATCTTAAGAACACGAGGGAAGATGAAAATTTGAGATAATCTAACCTTGCTAACGCTTCTCTGTTATACACCTCTACATATGTGTCAGAAATCTGGGAAAAGTAAAACACCTGTTGAATAGGCAGCCTTCTTTCATGGAGGCCTGGTGGTATTCCTTTCCTGCCAGCAGCTGTGTTTCCCAGGGATCAGTCCCCTTTCTTGAGACTTGCTTGTTTCAGGCTGGAGTAGGATGTCTGAGATGGTGATACCAGCTTCTCTGGGCTCCAGATAACACTTCCCTCAGTGCTTCCCTGGTGGCTTTGATTCATGGCCTTGAGTCAGAGACAAATAATGAGCTTTTAAAAATCATGGAAAGGAAAAATGGGTTGTCATTGTGTATTGGGAAAAAAAGTATTCTAATAACTAGATGTATTACCTACTTAGTAGAACATGGCTGTTTAGTTGTGCTGTGACTGGGCAAACTGGAAATCCAAGAGTCCAACAATTGCCTCCCACCCAAGCAGTCAATAGCCATAGCAAGGTGACCTCCTCTAAAGACATTGAAGGCAATATAATTTTTATCTGGTTGCACTTCTACTTTGTTTCATGTGAAAATTGCAAGAGTTGTAAACACTTCCCCCTCCCCTACCTCCAGAATTTTTCAGGTAAACGTCTAATTAGAGGATTTAAGTTGCTTCAATAAATAGGTAGTACTGACAGTGTCTTTTGTTACTTGGTTTTTTGTGTGAAGTTTGTTTCTGATTTTCTTTCTGCTACCCTCTGTTGAAAGACTGTTCTTGGGTGAGATCTCTGGGCTGTGTAATGCAGTAGTGGAGCATTTGGTGACAGGGAAATGAGCTGCAGGCATTTGGCCCTTGAAAGTGGAGGCATTTCTTCTTTCCTTTCCCTGTGGGAATGACGAAATGTTGACATTTGGAGAGGGGGCTGAAGGGCTTGAATTCCCAGCACCCCTGCTCAGCATTTTGCAGTGAAATTGTCTTTCATCCTGGGTTGCTGATCCTGAAACACTGTAAGCAAAAAATGGAGAGTGCTCCTATCTCTCAGGAATATCATTTCTGACAGTCTGGAGACTTAACAGCACCACCATATCAACTTACACTCATTCATATGGGGATGGTGTCAGTTTGCCACTGTATGAAATGAAACCCCTTTCTCTGCCTTCCCCCAGATGTGAGGGAAGGCGCAGTGGTGGGCGGTGCAGCAGAGGAATGTGTGGGGCCCTGCTCCTGGCCTGGGATGTGCTCTGTGGTGCTTCCTCTGATTGATGAGCTAGGCAGGGTGAGGTGAAGAGTGGGTTTTGTACTCTACTTTGGGTCTAGTTTTATTTTAGCCAGGAATAGTATTTATTCATTTTTAGAGATACAAGACTGATAAATAGAGGTCTTACCCTTCTGCTGGCATCTGCAGTGAAAGTCATTGGTCAGAATGGTGCAGATTTATGCTTGCAGTGCTGCAGACTCTTGTTGCAAAGTGCTGAAATTGTCTTTTCTGTGTTGCACTGAGCAATTATTAAATTTTTCTTGTTCTTTGAGGAACTTTAGAACCATAGCAGTCAATCTTTAAATCTTTAATGTTCTATTTTTGTTTCATTATTTTTGTTTTGGTTTGTGGGGTTTTTTTTTTTGGTTTTTCTTTTTGGATGCCAGATTAGGTTAGTTGTGAAGGGGCATGTCTTTTGTTGCAAAATCCTGCTTGTGTTCTGATCCTTGTCTTCATGTTGTAAAGTGCAAAACTGTTCTGGATGCTCCCCATGCAACAGTTGGGCTATTAAGCAGAACTAATTCTTCACAGAATGGCAGCAACTCCAAAGAAAGGCATCTGTGGGATTAAGCATAGATACTAGAAGGCAATCACTAGGCAAACTGCTGAAGGAAATCAGTCCTTGCAAGGGAGAAAGTGGTGTGTTCTTTCTGCTGAATGCATGCAGCCACACAAGTAGAACAGCTTTGAAGCTGGTTAATGTGGCTTACAGTGTGCCTTTTCTCTCCTATTTCCTATGCTTCTTGTCTGCAGAAGAGCAGAGGGGAATTCCTTGATAAGTGCATTAGCATTTATTGTGCCTTCTGTGGCCACACACTGTCGCCTGGATGATAGATAGACTGAGAAGGGAAAACCCCAGCTGGGATGCCTTCAAAAGTGGAAAGATCAAATCTCTCATGCTTGTTTACATGGCTCGGTAAGGAATGTCAGTCACACCATCAATAAACTGTTGAATATATAGAGGCACATATTTCAAAGCCTCAAGATTTTAATTCCTTTAAAACAGTGCTAGTGATAACTCCTGAGGTGATATGTTTGTCTGCTTTTATTGGTATGGGTGGTAGTGGTATATTTTTTCCCTCCTATCAAATTATTCAGATGTAGTAAGGCAATATGTGTAGTCATGTGAGTAGGTTGTATGTAGCTGCAAGAGTGGCATTGTTGCAGTATCAGTAGCTGCTTCTAGCAAAGTAAAATAGAAAGACCTAGGTGTATTATCCTGTACTTTCTTCCTTCACAGATTGGGAATTCTGATGCATGGCCTTGCATTGCAGTTGTGGATTCTCATCTCAGTGCTGCTCTAAGAGCATCTGATGGGCAGGAGAACAAACTGTAAAATAAGGTGTTCATGGGTTGGTAGTTTCTAAGTGAGGATCCTTCTGTTATTTTCTCTAGCACATTGCTGCTGCCCAGGATCCCATTTATTGTCACAATTATGTTATTATGTCATGGATAACAACCTCTGTGTCTGTTCCAGGAGTTTGAAGAAGTGAGGAGGGAACAGACAGTCACCTTGTCAAATTGTACCTTTCTGTTCCTGCATGTGTGCTTCTGCATTGAAGAGAACTTTTTGATGGGTGATTATCCACTTCTGAGGAGCCAATTTTCTTCAACTGTTTTGAGATTTTTTTTTTTTTCCATAACATTCAGAGTGGACATGCTGATTATGAACTCCTTCTGTTGCTAAGGTTAACACTTTCCAAAATTTAGTGCTGCCTGTTCAGCAAAAGAAAAGAGCATCTTTCTTAAAGTACATTATATCCTGAGAAGAAATTATTGCTTTTATCCTTGAAAAAATTGATCAATATCAGAGAGATTCCTGATGTATTGTGATGGTGTTGAGGTATTTTTTCTTAACTTTTTGAGGTTTTTCTCCTTTCCTGTCTTCAACATGCATGCATTTGAGTCCTCTTCTCTTGATTTTCTGCACTGGAATAGATCAGAAACTTGCTCACAAAACTTCCATTCTCTATGTGGATGTCATGGTTTTAGGCTGAAACCAGGACAGTGGAGAAGACAATATATTTTCTTACTTTCTGGGAATACTGTAAGAATGAAGGAATAAGGATATAGTGTAGGAAAGAAAGGATAAATGAGTACATTTCCCGAATAGCCTAGTTGACTTCCAGGTTTTCAGGAGGAGAAAATACTATATATGAAACTTCAGACTGGTCTTAACTTTGAGAAGCTGGTGGCGAAAACTGCCTGTGTGTGGCCATAAGCACTTTTATAGAATCTAGTCCCAGCCCAAATGATGGAGAGCTTAGTGAACTTCAGTGGACAAATTCAGACTTGGTTATTCCTGTACAGGGATTTTTAAAATGATCATTCATCAGCCACTGAATTAAGAGCTTTAAAGAAAGGAGCAGAGGGACCTGAAAGTGTTAGAGGAAACAAATGAGATTGCAGCTGACATCTCCAAGGGAACTTTTGTTCAAGGGTGCTCAGGCTGTTGACCTCTTTGCTTCTCCATTTCACTGCCTTTGGATTATAGCATTCTTCAGTACCAGAAAAGTAGTGGGTAATTTCTGAATGGGCAGGTTTTAATTTTTTTTTTTAAAGCAGAAACATTGGGCATTGCTGTACAGAGATTTTAATGCACAAAGAAACAGTTTTCTTTGTATTTTATAAGTATGGGTTTTGTATATGAGGCTAATTATTTCTTTTCTCCCTTCTTATTGGAGATTGGAGAGTAATGCCTGGTGATCTGCATCTTAGTTTGGAAATCATTGTCTAAACATTTCACTTCTTAGATACCTGCCAGCAGGTTGGCAAGCATATGAGAGAGGAAATGACAAATTAGACCATACCATTGTTTCCTCCTTTTTAACACTACTTTCTCTATTGCTTTTCTATCTCATTGTTTAGTTTAGTGTGGAAGTAAGTATGTGGTAGGCTTGGAGTAGATGTTTTTGCAATAAGGTGACCATAAGTTTTAGCAGAGCAGTTTCCCAAACTGGCTGGCAGTATGTTGAAGGCAAACTGCAGTAAGCTGTGCAAAGGAGCTCAGCCTTTAGCTGAGCAGTCAGGGCCTTTGAGAAGATTTGTCCAGAGCAGAAGTAATGAATTGAGAGTAGCAGAAAGGGCAGATGGCCCAAATCCTCACTCATCACCTCATCCGGGATCTTCTTGGTATTTATCAGTGAAAGCTTTCTGTAATTACCCCTATGTGCAGAGCATTTTCTGGTCCTTCCAAATTCAGAATGTGATTTTGAAAGGGTTTTGCAGGCTAATGCTCCAGAAAAATTTGCTCCTCAGATACAACAGTACTATTCTGTGAACTGAAACATGAGGAGCACATGGTGTGAAGGATCAGTTTTGTCTAAAGGGAATGTCAATTTTCATGGCCAAACCTGGCTCGTACTCTGTGCTTGTGTCTTTCATGCTGTAGAAATGGGGTTTTAAATCTTGTTAGGTTTTTGCAATATTTGGACGTTTTTATTTCTTTTTAAAAAATTATTATTATTGTTTAGGTTTGTGTTTTCAGGAACCCAAGTTGTAGTATTAAGATAGAAGCTCATAAAAATGCAGTTCTGTAATTTCCCACTCTTCAGGGTTTTCCAAAGCATCCGAACGATTAGTGTAGAATATCATCGTGTTCTGTACTGACGGTAATTCTGGTCCACGTTCTCTGAAGTGTTAAAATGACTGCTAGGAAATACTAAATGGCAAATGGTTAAAAAAATCTGTGGGGTAGAGAGATTAATAGGTGTCCCATATCAATTATTGATCGTGTCAAATCAATGTGGCAGTTTCGGTCTCATTTAACTTCCCTATTATTTAATTTTAAGGTAATAGTTTGAGTCTGGACTCCTTTTTCAATGCAGTTCTGAACTATCATCTTTAAAACTGCTGCTACAGTGTTCATACTAAAGGGAAGGATTTTCTTCCTTGGATTTGATATTGGTAATTCAAGGCTGCTGTTTGATTTGATATCTTGTTTTTCTTTCTTCCTTCAAATAGTTCTCCTCTGTTACATAATATCTGAATTGGGTGTCATTTCCTCCCACCCCTCCCCCCACTTTTTATGTGCAACCTTTAGATTTTCCAGGAAAGTTATTTTCCTTTTCATATTGAGAAATTACATGTTGCAGTCATGGCAAACCAATGTGTATCTGTCATGTAGTCTTAGGTCTGTCTATTCTGCCTTTTTTCTAAGAGTGAGTTTGTAGTAACCAGCTTGATAGAACAAAGGAAAGGTAGGAATTAAAGCAAAAATAGGAAGCTGGGAAACAGGTAAAATTAATGCCCTTTAGCAAGATGACCACGCTGCCAGGCAACTCGAGCGAATACTGATTTTAAAGTCATGTCTAACAGTTTAGTGTTAGTACCTAAAATCCAGGGATTAATAGCAGCAATCTCCTTGTTGCACATTAAAAGGATTTAGTTTAATTTGGGATTAGAGTGTACAAGGTGCCATTCTAGCACAGCTTTTCCTAAGGTATCAGTGAGGTGAAGTGAGGTAACTTAAAGACTGGTTTTTCTATCTGTTGCAGTTATGCTATATATGCACACGCACACGTATGGATTTTAAAACTGTGGTGAACTGGTTCATTAATCCTTTAAAATTTATGCTACCTTTAGAAGTGAAATTGTCTGGAAAAGCTTGTTTGAAAGGCTGTTGGAGTTATAGGTCTTTCTGGGACTGAAGATGTGGTTGGGCCTAGGTTAGTTCAAGGACATTAAAATCTGTGGGTACTGGTGTTGGAGCTTCAACGTGTAATCAGGACTTCCTTGTGCACTGGATAAGGATAATGTGCAGTATTCTGCTCTTCTCTCCTGCAGCTACACAGGGGGTGGAACAGGATGGGTCATTATTCTCCTCCCATTTTCCCTCCTACAGGTGTTTCTCAGCATGCAAGTGAGAAGAACAACCACCTTGAGAGCCTTGAGTTATATGAGAAAAGGCATATGAACTGCAGTCCCCTCCCTGGTTTTATTTTTTTGGGGGAGAAGGAGAGAAGAGTTGTTTAGTTGTTTTATTGCTATCAGTTACTTTTTGTTAGGCTAGCACAACTTATTAACATGTCAGTGTGAGATAGCATTACTGCCAGGGATTATTGATAGAGAGAAAGAAAAATGCAGTTTTTAAATTCTAGCGTAATAAGTTAAGCACCTGATACAGCATTCTCCAGAATTTTCATTGAGTTCTTAACATGTGGGCAGTGATGTCAGCAGCCTGGATGATTTATCTGATTATTTATTTATTTAGAAAAAAGCAATTAATTTTGTTCCAACTGAGTTTAAGTATCAGGCTTCAGCCTGGTTTGGTTGTTAATTGAAACTAAGTATATTAAACTGAAGTTTTAGCAAATAGTAGTACAAAAACATGCAATTTCAGAATATCTCTTTAAAATGCAGGGTTATACAAAAAGTGTATTTTTCTAACCATTCTGGCCGAAATTAAAAATAACAGCTGACTTTAGTGAAAAAGTCACACTTGCAGTTTATCAGAGGACTTAAATCTCTGGTAATTTATAGGAATGCCATTATGTTGTTTGAATTACAGTCTTTTATAACAGTCAGAATGAACTGACACTTTTCCTTTGTGCCTGAAAGGGCCAAATGTGTTCTGGATGATATCACTTCCTCTTACAGATGGAACTCCGTTCCTAAATAATAGCCATTAGAAGAAGGAAGATGCCTGTGCAGACAGAGTGAGATAGTCTTTGCAGATGCAGTTGCTTCCCTTATTTGCCTGCTCCGTACCAGTACATTTCCATTCAGCAACCTCACCTGAGCTCCCCATGCTGGAGCTAAAACCTCTTCTTGCTTTTTCTGTTCCTACAAATATACAGAGAAGTATTAGGGAGAACAGGGAGCAATGACTCTCATTAATCAGTAAGACTATCACTTCTCTCTTGAGTTTCCTTTCCCAGAGCTAATCAGATCCTGGCTCTTTTCATCTTTCCTTACAGGTCAGGTTCTTTTTCTCCTGAAATCTCTCATTTTTATGCATCACATTGTAAAAATACTAATTCTAGGTCAAACAACACTTGGTTAAAGTTTTAAGAGTGAGTGTAAGGAATCACTGTGCAGTAGCACATACAGGATGCCCTTTCACAGTAATCCCCTTTCACTTACAGTTATGAAAATCTTTACCCATATTGCTGTATTGTGAACTGTATCTGAACTGTGTATTGTAAGCAGAACTTCGGCTCCAAAACACTTAATTTTTACTAGCATCTCTTGGGAAACTCAGGAGAGATTCACCAATTACATCACTTGATGACAGCCCCAGCACTGTGTACTCCAAATGCCTGTTCAGAAATAAGAAGAGCTCAGTCTGCAGTCTTGCTGTGTGTCTGGATCTGTCAGTATATACTCATACGAAGTTTATTCCAAATCCAGATCCAGACCAAAGTGTGTAATTTGAGCAGCAAATCATTGGAAATGTGTGTCTATATAGCCAAAAGGCATGGCAGAACTCCTTTTATAATCTCTTTTTAAGCCTTGTTCCTACAAGAACTGAGAAACTGCATAAACTCCAAGAAAATATGTGCAAATTTGCTTTGGTGTTAAAATGTAATACACATGTATATTTGTTGGATTTTTCAACAGTGTTTCAGAGAGAGTACATCACAAAAACCTAGATCAAGAAGAGAAGAGTTGTCATGTGCTCTTCTGAAATCTATTTCTTTGGAAAAAGCCATAGCTTCTCTTTAACATAAATAAACTTTAACAAGTTTATTTTTCTCAAATGAAACCTCTTCACCGGAGAGTTTAAAGAAATTGGAAGATCTTGGCTTCACTTGAAGGGTTAGGGCTGTTGTTAAATTCTCAATAGCATTAACACATGCCTTGTCCAAATGGCATTATGCACTTTTGTTCTTTCCACCTTAGCAGTTCATCTCTCTGAGTGGCCATTATCTCTTGAGAAACACTTGAGCATCACTATCATGTTCTCAATATTTGGTGCATTCTGGTTATTTGAAAACTGTCCTACTCTTTCAGTTCTGGGTTTATCTTTCATTCTTACAGGTTTTTTATTTTACAGTTGTAGTCCAGTCTTGGGCTAGAGTCAGCTGTGATGAAACAGTAACCAACATGTAAGTTTCTGGAATTTCTTTTGCCTTTTAAGAAGGCTCATTCAGAAAATCACATAATGACGTGAAGTGTGTTAAGTAGAAAGTGCAGCATGTAAGGAGCAGGTTACTGGATTTGTGTTGCAGCAAGCTTCAGGACTTCAGGAGGGAATGAAGTGGGTGTGTGTTGTGCTTTTTTTTTTTGCTTGTTTGTTTGGTCTTTTTCTTTTCATAATTAAAGTCAGTGATGGACAGCTGCTGCATTTAAACAAACAAAAGGTGTGAGGCATGAGCTTCTTAAGTTTTACTTTTCCTTACCTTAATAGTTAAATCTGTGTAAACCTGCTTAGGTACACAGAAGGTTTTTACATGATTCAGGATAGTATTCAATCCATGTGCATCAGCAGTGGTTCTGTCATACTGCATCAGTGTGTCACAGCAAGTAATGATTTGGGTTTTGAACCTGTGGATATTTGCCTCAGTGGTAAATGAAGGAACTCATACCAGAGCTGAAGTCTGATTTCTCTCTGCATAGATAACATTGATAGCATAAATCACACAGTTCCGTCCAGTAAAGATCTTCACACTCAGAAGTAACTATACAAACACACGCACCTATCACATAAATTTCAGGAATTTATACAAGTAAATACAGTTTCTAGTTATTGTCTTCTGCTTCTGTAAGCAACATTTGGTATCTTGCAAGTTAAAAAGGGTGGGAGCATCAGCTTCTCAGAGTAGCATTAATCATTTTCCTTTGGCTATAAATCTGGGAACAAAATGATTAAATAGACTGGAGAAGAGGGAGTGAAAACTTAAATAAAAAGGCACTTACATTTATTGTGTTGCAAGGTTGTTTTTGGGCGCAGGGTATGTCTCTTGAGACATTGTTTCTTATCCATTTTATAGAGCTCTGGCGTCTTAACAGCGCTGCTTTAATGACTTGTTCTTGGGGTTCTGAGCTGGAATCAGCGTTTGCCAGGAAAATCAGCCTGTTACAAAGAGGTCAGGTTTCATGAGACAGCAATAGACTTGTAAAAACAGATTTTACTGGAACAAATAAAGCCAGAATTAGGAAGATACCAGAAATGTGCATAAAGAAAGATACAGAAGAAGCAAGTATTGAGCTAAACTGATAAACAATATGTAAATTTAAATGAGAGATAAGCAGGGATTTTTTGTTTCTAAAACTGCATTTAGTGACATCAATAAATTTTTCTGAAGATTTTGTGCCGTTTTTCATAGTTGTGACTTTTGCTGTCTTTAAAGATGAATTTTCAGGGAAAATACATTGTTCCTGATGAGGTGGAAAAATGTTCTTTATGTATCAGCTTCAATTAACAACCTGCACTGGACTTTCTGTACAGTGTACCTGAACCTGTTCTTGCTTGCTATTGTGATGGAATTTTGTGTTCTGTGAAATACTAATTGCCCTCAGTTTGCTTTGTAGTTCTTGAGAGTCTCGCCTCTGTCTTTCATCTTCAGCTGTAATGTACCAAGTGCATGGAAGTAAATCATTCTTGTTATATATGTAAATGAAAACCTAATATTATGTTTCTGTTGTCTCACTGTGTCCCTTTAAATAATTGTACCAATATAAGAAAATTCTGGATGCAATTTTATAGTTCCAATGGAGATTAAACTCCTAAAGCTGTGAAAGAGCTTTCCTTCAATAAGACTGTATGATTATCTTCTTGCCTTGTTGCAATGATCCTTTTTCATGCTGCTGACTGTGGTGCAGCTGTGTTACAGGATGGCTCTGAAACTCGCATCACATTGCATTGGTTTGGGTTGTTCTTATCATTTATGCCTTTATTACATTCCTAGAAATTTTATTTTGAAATGTGAGCCAACTTGTCTAGTTTGCTGCATCATACTTTCAGTAAATAAATGAAGAATGCAAAGTGCTGTATTTTCTGTTAGAAAGTCTGTTAAGAACAGCACTAGGGAAGTATTATTCTGACTCCAGGTGAACACACGTTTGCGTAGGGAGAAATTAGAATGAAGAGGAAGGGAAGGAAGTAGGACAATCTCGATGCCTTTTTTTCCTGTTTCTTTTTCCCCTCCTCTCTCTTTTGTGGTGGAAGACTACAGGAGAGCTGGGTTGCATCAAATCCAGCACAAAGCAAATCTGGGAAGTTTGGAGTTATGGGAACAACCTGCTGTGTGTGCAGGTTATTTGCCTTTTACTGAGTCTGTTTTGTGCAGCTGAGCTTTTGTAGATAGCCAAAAAACTACAAAGTCTCTTTTTTTACTTCTGATGATTCCTTTGTAATCAAAAGAAAATCTGTTTAAGGCGAGAACTGTTTTTGTGTCTCCCCCAACAGGCTTTAAATATGAGGGCTCTGTTGTAACACCTCTATGCATGTTGTGGGGGTTTTTGTGTTCTTGAACCTGGTACTGCTAAAAAGTGAAAGAAAGAGCAAAAATTGGAACCTAGTTCTGTTGGTGAGAGGACAGTTCTGTCTGCAGTGAGGGTGGGGAGGGAACAGACTCAAGAGTCTTTGGGGTTGTGTAAACCTGCTGCCAAAAGCACAGGTTGGGCTGTAAAAATGGGTACCAGGAGCATCTCTGCTTCCTGTGTCCTGGGTGTCTGAGCCACATTTGAGGTGCCAGACCTAGTTTACAATGGCCATGGTGTTTGCATCATGTGTTTCCAACAGCTTTCAAGTGGTTTTGCTGTACAAGGTGGTTCTGTTGTCTTGCTATCCACAGTCTTTGGGTGGTCTGTTCACGAAGCTACACACTATCACTGCTGATATGATTAGGGACACTCATTCCTGTAGTGCTGATGCAGCTACAGGAATGCAGTGCAAAAAAAAAGTGGATTTATTCACACCTGGGAAGTGAAATAGGGATATGAGTAATAGGAATCTTTAAGTTGTGTAGTTAGGCCTGTGCTAGGAATTAATTTGTGCAGGGAAGGGAACTCAGGTGAGTTCACATTTCCTTCACACTCCAGTATTAATCTCTTAATGCTGTGCTGTACCATTAAAATGACAGGAAGGGGGAGCACTCAGTAGAATGCCTGGTGTGCATCAGTACTGCCTGTGTCCTCCATGCAGAATGGCATTTTTGAAATGTGTTGGAGTAAATAGGATGAAAAGCTATTGTCATTAATAAACAAGTAAAATAAAGAAATTATTTAAACACAAAGCTTGAATATTCAAGAGATGGGTAACTTTTTGCTGTTGGTTTATGTATTGCAACCATGTTTCTGTATCATTTATAAAGGAGTAGAAATTTAATTGGAATCTGATTTTTTTAAAAACAAAAAAAGTACCATTGAGTTTACAGAGACTGTTCCCTCTGCAGTTACTGGGGGTGGAAACGTGTGTGAAATTATTTGTGTTGAGTTATCCAAAAGGAGTTGCTTCGGAAGAATTGTTCTGTTAGTTGTAAGTAGCAGTAAATAAGCAATTAATTAGCAGGTTTTGTATTACTTTCCCTTATTTTTTGAGCAAGGAAATCCAACAACTGATCAATTTCTTAGCTGTCTATTAGCTGCAGGGTATCTATTGATCTCCCACTTCAGTTGGCTCAATATTGTGAACAACTCAAGTTGTAGATGCTCAAAATGACATTGATGCTCTGCACATCAGGAGTCAGTTTGGTGACTGCTCAGACTGTTGGGATAAAAGTGTTCTCACCTGCTTCAACTTATTTTGAGATTTTTTTAAAAAAATTTTTGATTTCTTTTTCTTACCACACATGAACTTGTACAACTCTGCAAATGCTTTATTTTATTAAAGTGAGTCAGGAACCAAATGGTGTTTTGGAAATTTCCTATTGTAGTCAAAATTTTTAATGCCAGTCCCAAACTAGTTGAATTGACTTGAACTTTGTTAGTCTAATAATTGATATGGTTACCAGCTGCATGCCGGTCAATTTGTATTCTTAATTCTATTTGAGCATGTCATATTTATTTTCATTGAAACATTTTTTACTGAATTAGGTTAAAGCAAAGTTATTTTAAGTAAACCTTCAACCAGTGAAAACATGCTATTGAGCTAAGGTGACAAGGCAGTTAGAGCCATCTTTCTTTGCATACAGAAATAAAAGGACTATTTGAAGTATTTCTGGGTGTTTTAACAAGTTGATCTGTGAACTAGAGTTTGATTTAACCAGGAATTTTTTCTCACTTTAGTCCATTAAAATTGATGTTCTCTTATTTTTAGCCATTTCTGCATTTGAAGTCCAGCCGCTTTCAACTGAAGTCCAAGAAGGTGGAGTAGCTCGATTTGCCTGTAAAATAACAGCAAACCCTCCTGCCACTGTGACATGGGAAGTGAATAGAACAACTTTACCTTTAATCATGGACAGGTATGTAGAGTTACACATCTTAGAATGTATTTTATTCTTTGCTATCATTTTGATCCTGCTACAAGAAGAAAATCAGAATACTTGCAATGCCATTACATTAAAAAAGTTCCATGACAACTATTGAAATAGCTAGTCAGAGGTATGTTGCTAATGAATTTTAAATACGTGTTGTGAGTGCAGACCAGAGTCACCCCCTATTGTCTGCACAGTAATCACTGATCTTTGAATTCTTATTGGTGAATTTTGTATGCAACTCATCCTCAGGAACAGGAATTGCAGTGGGGAACGGAATGGGTGAACTTTGGCTCTGGGAGTGGTCTGAACTAGTGGGGTTGCTTTCACTGAAGAATTGATGCTGAACTTGTTTTTCATTAGAGGGACAATAAAGAATTATATATACAGAAAATTGGATTAAAACACTTGATACCAGGGAAATTCTATGCAAGGGGTCGTCTCATGAACTGATTAACTTGAAGAATAGAGTCTGCTGTCTGCTAGATTCTTTCCATGTCCAGTTTGTGTTCATTGAAGTGACTCCTGTCCTTTTTGACCTGTAACTCCATTTGAACGTGTCTAAGATACCCAGCATGCAAAGGAAGGAAAAAAGAGAAACTAAAAATTGAAACCATAGGTGGGTTTCTGGGAACTGTACACCAGTTTGCCCATATATCAGAAACTGCTGTAAAAATCATCCAACCTGAATAGTATGAATGTACTAGAAGGCTAAAGAAGGTTGGGATAGTTGATTCTGAGGCTGAGATCGATCTGCTTGTTGAAAGTAAATTCCTCTGCTCTCATGGTGGTGCTGGGGGGAATTCTGCCTGTAGTTCAGAAAGGCAGGAAGGTGAGTCATGTATCGGGAATGTTTTTGAGTCTCCAGCCTGCTGTTCCCAGGTCAGTGTAGCAATGGCTGTTTGTAAATCAAGGAGTTAATTCCACAGTGGTGTTCACTGGCTGAATGTTTACCTACATTTCTTTTTTTTTTGTTTCTGTGGCAGGATAACTGCTCTGCCTACAGGAGTGCTTCAGATCTATGGTGTTGAGCAGAAGGATGCTGGGAATTACCGATGTGTTGCCACGACTGCAGCCAATAGACGTAAAAGCACCGAGGCAGTGCTGAGTGTTATTCCAGGTATTTACCATGTGAGAGTTTTTCAATGTCATCATATTCTTTCTTACAGTATAGCAAAAACACCTAGATGCCTTGACGAGATGTAGGTGTCCCTGAACCACTTGTCCGAATAATTTTGCTTGCTTGTATCTTGTACCTAGAATATTGTTCAATGTAAGTTTCCACAATTACTGAAATAAGGCTTTTGTGTAAATGTAACTTTCAGCATCCTTTAAAAAAGTAGTTTTATTTCATATTAATTGAGGTTTTGTTCAGCTGTGCTCACTTTTTATCATTTTTGTTTATCTCTGCAAAGCCTCAGAATTGAAGCCTTTTCACAAACCATCTATAATAGCTGGTCCTCAAAACATTACAGCATCTCTTCATCAAACTGTCATACTGGAGTGTGTAGCCACAGGGAATCCAAAGCCAATCATCTCATGGAGCCGATTAGGTAGGTCTTGAAATTACAGCATGTGACCTTCAGCCTGTGGAGAGGAAGTAAAACTGGAAAGAAAGGATTTGAGCAATTAGGTTTCTGTTCTGAAGCTTTGTGTAGTAGGTAACAATTAGTAGGTTAAGGTAGGATGAGTGAAACACTTTCAGTTCCATGCTACAGTACTGCTCTTAAGAAGTCCTGAGTTTTTTGGAAGCTTTGGACTCCTTGATTCTGCTGTCAATCTCGCACTGCCCCCGGCACAGGGTGGGCACAGGGACAGGCAGGGTGCTGACCTCCAGGGATCCCTGACTGGAGCAGAATCAGTGGTGTGGGCAGGTTGTGGTGGCTGCATCCATGAAACAGACCTTTAAGTGTTTCTCCTCCTCTTCTTCTTAGAAGCCCTATGAGAATGCAATTGCACCCAATCTAATGGGCCATTCGGACTATAAATAGGTATAGACAAAACCAGGGTAGTCAGCTTGGGAGGGTAGAAGGAGGAATGCAGTAAGAATATTAACATTGAGCAGAGCATCACATTTTTTTCATGAAAACAACTTATGTTTTCATTCTAACATGTTCAGAAATGTGGAAGTCAGGACTGCACATGTAGAAGCAAACCATGAAAAACTTTCCTACATTTCTCTTTCTAGTGTAAGAAATAAACACATCTTTCCTGACTGATTCAGTGGTTCTTACAGAAAAACAAGTAAGAAAAAAGTTCACCTAATAGTCATAGAGCATTTGCTGCGAAAATAGGAGAAAATACATGGTAATCAAATATACTAATTTTATCTGCAGCATAATTCAGGAGATGGATGATCACTGTAAAGATGGTGTGTATGTTGGTAGTGATGAACTGAATCATGGTGCCAGGCAGTTGGGGAGGTTAATTTCTAGCTGAGGTGGTGAATTTCAGATATAAACCACTTGAGTAGGTGAAGCCCAACCATCTGAATGGTCAGGAATTAGTGAAGAGCAAATTAAATGCAAAACGGAAACCTCGACTCCGATTTCCTTTGCACCTTTTGACTTTTTTACTCTAATCTAAGCCATTACTGCGTACACAACCTAATTTAGATAAGTTATTGAACTGATCAGCCTTGTTACCCGCTTCTGCTGCTCTCTCAAACAGACCATAAGTCCATTGATGTCTTCAACACCCGAGTCCTTGGGAATGGGAACCTGATGATCTCTGATGTGAAGGTGCAGCATGCAGGTGTCTACGTCTGCCGGGCCACTATTCCTGGCACCCGGAACTTCACAGTGGCAATGGCAACTCTCACTGTGCTGGGTAAGCCCGTTTCCGTTTTCAGTGTGTTTGAACACCTTGTGTCTGTCTTTCTGAGCTCTGCTGTGTACTGGGCTGACATTTTATCTCAAACATCGTGCATCAAGGACTGTAGGAAAACTGCAGAGATTGAACAGATCACAGAACTGTGGCTGCCTTCTTCTGTCTGTTGACTTAGATGAGAAGTGTCAGATACCCAAGATTTGAGTTGTGAACTAGTGCTTGGAGATACCCAGGTGCAATGTTTGCTCTGGGAAGACAGGCTTTCAACACAGGAAAGGACCCTGTAACCAAGTAGAGATATGTAACGTGTATCTATGAGAGGACAGTATGTCACAGTCTGGAGTTTGATTTGTTTGTATTCATAGGTGCATGAACAAAAATACTTTCTGTGCAGATAGTGTATCTTTAAACACGTGCTTTGTTTACAAGGAACGTTCTTTCTGCGCGTGTAGATGTGTATTTGGGTGGCTGGAGGAGAGAGGTTTTAATTTGGAAAATTTTGTAGTAGTAGTAGTAGTAGGACTACTGTCCTTGCATTTGTAGGGGCTTGGTTTATTAATTATTTTTTCCTCTTGTAACTTATCTGTAGCTCCACCTTCATTTGTGGAATGGCCAGAAAGCTTAACAAGGCCTAGAGCTGGTACTGCTCGTTTTGCTTGTCAAGCAGAAGGAAATCCTGTCCCCAAAATTTCATGGTTAAAAAATGGAAGGAGAATACACTCCAATGGTAGAATAAAAATGTACAACAGGTAAGACTGCAATTGCTGTAGGAGAGCTGTGCTAGTGATGTGCTACCAAAAGATGACATTCCAATAGCTAAATATAGCCAGTCAAGATATAACTCAAGTAAACCTGAAATTGGACATTAAATGTAGTGATGGATGCACATTAATCAATACCTAAAATAAGTAAAGTTTATGTGATAATTGCCTTACCTGGCAGGGAGGGTGGTGGGAAGGACTGGACTAAAGACTTTCACCACAGAGTTGCCACTGTGGCAAGATTCTGCCACCACAGAATCTTGCCACTACTTCTGTTGAGTGAGCAGCTTATATTAAAGAGTTGGTTCAGGAATTACAAGCTGAAGGTTCTGCTTTTTGCAGGGAGGGAATAGATGTGCAGCTTGGTTTTCACTGTGCCTGGCTTTGGAGGCACGAACAGAAACATGGTGGGTTTTGCAGAACACTTCAAGGTGCTAAATTTCACTGCTGTGCATCCATTGCTAATAGAAGAATTTGTGGCATGTAAGTAAATTATGCTAAATTTAGGAAGCAGAGGCAAACATAACTGTTGTTGCATTATGTGGAGCTAAGTTTATCCAAGATGTGAGCTTCTTTTCCACCTTTTTCTTCCTTTTGGATCCAGTAAATTGGTAATTAACCAGATCATTCCTGAAGACGATGCCATTTATCAGTGCATGGCTGAGAACAGCCAGGGCTCCATTCTCTCCAGGGCCAGACTCACTGTGGTTATGTCAGAGGACAGGCCCAGTGCACCTTACAACGTCCATGCTGAAACCATGTCGAGCTCAGCAATCCTGCTGGCCTGGGAGAGGCCACTGTATAATTCAGACAAAGTGATTGCATACTCTGTGCATTACATGAAAGCAGAAGGTAAGCAGTTTGATTTAAATGCCATCTAATGATTTGTATGTGATAAGGACTTGAACGTCCTTGCAAAGACTGTCAGGTTTGAATGATTCATATTCAGGGCTGCATCAGAGCATTCCAGCATATAAATGCATACTGTAATCAACAGGCAAGCTTGGGGAAAAACGCTTTTGCCACATCCTCTCATTTGTGGGACTGTGTTCTACCGATGTACCTGTGTCTGATGGCTCCAGTGAGCAGATTCTGAAGTTAGGAGTGCACTTTGGAACCTGGGGCCTCCATAGTGCTCTCTGGACTTCCCTCTATCCTCAGCAGCAGCTTCTGCCTATTCTCTTGTGTGTGTGCTTGGCAGGGAAGAACAGAGCATACAACAGACTCCTGGAGGCTTACAGAGTTGAACTTCTCAACACAGACTGCTCTTTTGTTTAGATCTCCAAATTTTTGTGACTTTGCTGGCTTTGATATATTTGGAGTAGAATAGTTGATACTTTGTCTTAACTACCTTCTCTTAAAAGGAATATTGGCCAGCTGGTAAAATCTACTCTTCTTTTACCCCTTGGTGTCCTGTAATGAGAAAAGTCTACTCAAACACAAGTGCTGAATTTCCATGAATGGCTTATCCCAGTCTCTGGAATGGTATACAAGTTCCTGTACAGAAGGGAATGGATAGTTGGAATAAAAATGAGCAACTAGGCATTTTAAAATCCCTTAATATTGTGTAATGCTTAGCTTTGAGTTAAGGTAATATAAGGTGGTAAGAAACAGCCACTTTTCGAAAGCAGGAGCTGGTGTCTTACTGATTTGGAAAATTCTTAGATGCATGGCTTCAAGTAAGCTGCATTGCAGCTCTGTTTTCTAGGAGTGATTTCAGTTTCCATTGCTATTCAGTAAGTGGTTTAGTCAAGGACAGGACTGCAGATGCTCAGCTCTGTGTGGAATACCAGCCTGCCATCTGCTAAGCAGAGGACAGGAAGGACAGCTTAATTAATCTAATACTGATGCAGGAATAGCCACATTTGCTTTTGCAAGTGGGATATTTCAGGACACAGGAGAATTTTGTCTGAAGGACGGAAGGAAGGAAAGAGTTTTAAAAGATAATGAGAACAAGAGGTGTGGGAAATTACCCCCTACTCTTTCAGTCACTGAGGTATTGTGCTCACAATCCCCTCTTAAAGCTAATATGAATAAAGTCACATTGGATAAGTTATCTGGATAATTGTAGGGAGCAGAGACCATACAACTTCAAAGAAAACTGGGAAACTGTCCTTAGGGAAGTGTGTATTTGTGCAGGAAATACTCTTGCACAGTAGTGAAAGGAGTTATCTTCTGGAATATGCTTTTTGCAAAAATCTTTTTGCAGTCCCTGCCTTATTTGCTTGCTTATCCAAAGGTTATACTTTATGAAATGAGATTGCAGCTTGTCTTGGTTTAAAAAACAAAACAAACTTCAAACAAAAGCAAGCAACCAAACAGAAACCTCTGATTTATTTGAACTTTCTCAGATACCCATTTTTTTTAATCTTTTCTGACTGCCTTGTGATATTTATCTTATTTAATGTAATGTTGTTGTACATCCTTTCACATCAGTGAAAAAACCCACATAAGGAGAGTGGAGAGAGCTGTGTAAAGAGGAGTAATTATAGTGGTGGGATTCAAAATGTAGGTGATCTGCATGCATTTTAAATTTTGTAACATGATTGCGTAGTATCAGAAGTTTGCATCAAAACATAAACCCCACTTTTGTTTTATAGAAAAATGTTGAGTTTCAAGGGCTAGTGGACTGCACTTCTGTAAAAAGAATAGCTTTCTAAGTGATAGAATGATAGCCTGTAAACCTGGAGATGTTGCCCTCCCACCAGAGGCATTATTGAAAGTCTAGGAAATGCCTTTGTGAATAATTATCGCATCAGCCATCTCTCTAATGTAAATTCAGAAACATTTAAAGAAGTGCAAATTAAATATTAAGGAAAATCTTTTGCTGACATTCACACCATATCGGATCATAGAAGTGCTAACATAGACTGTTGACATAGTCAACATCTTATTTACTCTAAGAATTCTAGATAATTACATATTAGTGTAAATGTTTTGTATTAATGTATTGCTTTCATTATTCCTTTCAGCTTATCTTTCCCCATTCCACCCTCACACCCTGTTTCTGACCCTAATGTAGGTTAAAAATTATCTCAGATGTATCTGACTTTACTAGATTTTATCTTTGCTTGAAGCTTCTTATGAACATAAAGGTATAAACAAAAAAGTTACAGACACATTTCTCTCTTTAGTTAGGAACCTCATTTGCAAGTGTGAGTAAAGAACATAGTATTGCCAAAGGAAAACAGTGCTTGCCAAGTCTCCAAAGTTGTACTGATGTTTATGATTCCATAAACATTAAATAGAAAGCAGAACTGGACAATGCATGCATCATATGCAGTTTTAAAGAGTTTTTTTGTAGACATCACAATGTGGTAGGTGTTTTGAACACAAAAGATACCATCACTTATTGTTACATTTCACAACTCAAATACTCTGTTTCACTGTAAAAACAAATTCAGGTTCTCTTCTCTATATAAAAAAAAAGTTAGTGTTTTAATCAAGCTAGTTGAAGAAACTAACAGGTGTGGGTTTTGTGTGTTTGTTTTTTGTTTCTTTTAGCAGAATATTTTACATTCAAATCGGGGTCATAGTAGCAAGAAGAATAAGGGTCTGATGAGTGTGCATGTTGGAGTGTGTTAATTCCTTGTTAGTGATTTAGAAAAGGCACAAAGGGAACACTGATTGTGGTGGAAGGCAAGCCTTGTTCTCTATTGTGGCTGTTTCATTAGGGCCTCTGCATGAGGCCTAGCAATCCATTCAATGAGAGAACAAGTCCTTTTAATTTGAGCTCAAGGATCTTGTTTAGCAGGTCAGAAATCGTGCCTTGCAATTCCTAATTAACAAGCCATTAACTAGTCTGTTGTGAGATGCTCGTAATCTTGTCTAATTAAAATGCTATCAAGTTAATTCATAAATGTGGGAAAACTTAATGGTGGAATTTGCCTTTCGTTTTGTTTATAAATTCCGTTGTGAAGAGGAGGAGCTGGCTCTTACAGAGTTTTGATTAAGTTGACGTGCACTTGGTGTGAATTGTTCGTTAGCACAGCAGCTTTCACCACACTTGGTCCACTTTATAGCTTTCCTCTATAGGAATAAAGCCCAACAAAGACAAGGACTGCTGCATGCATTGCTATGCATATTTTTGTGTGAATTGCTGGCAATTTTTTTCTTTTTTTCTTTTTAACAGCTTGCTAAGGAGCCAAACATTTTTGAAGCTTATTCTGGTCTGTTCTTATTGGCCTTTTTCCAAATTAAAATAAAAAACGTGTCAATCAAATGTAATAGAAGTTGCATGGCTAAAATGAGATCCTTTTGCTGAATAAATTCTTTCTGTTTGTTTCTTTTGGGGGGCAGGAGGGTGTTTGTTTTGTTTTTGATGGAGTGGAGCCCTCACATTCCTCACAGTCTGCTATAGAAAGGCTCTGTAAATAGGTTTTGAAAAAAAATCCTCACTCTAAACAAATAGATTTAGAAGCTGGGTATGAATGATAAGGCTATTAGAGCTTGTCTGTTGTGTTACTGTACATTGGGCACAGTTTGTTGTGACTAATGCTAAATAGGGTTTAGAGTTGCATTCAGCATCCCTTATTGAGGAAAATCCTGAAACACCACAACCTGTACTACAGCAAGACACAGTTACTCCTGTGCATAAAAGAGCTTTTGCTTAATAGGTTTGAAAAATAGAGGCAGGCTGGAGAAGCACATGAAATTAACTTTGTAAGATCTTGAAGCCAAAATACTGTGATGTTTGAGGATTTTCAGGAATTTTTGTTTGTGTAACCTTTGTTTTATACCAGGTTTAAATAATGAAGAGTACCAAGTGGTCATTGGAAATGATACAACCCATTACATTATTGACGACTTGGAGCCAGCCAGCAACTACACCTTCTATATTGTAGCTTATATGCCTTTGGGAGCCAGTCAGATGTCAGACCATGTGACTCAGCACACCCTCGAAGATGGTAAGAAATTATTTTGGTGAATGTTTTTATGTGCACTAAGTCGAATTGTGCAGTGGTAACAGTTCTTGAGGGTCTCGAATTTCTATTGATACCAGTGAGACTTCTGGGTACCACAGTACAAGACGGCCAGCTCATGAGAGGAATGAGAATAAAATAACATTCTGACAGGGCAACAATGTGTATTACACAGAGTCTCTTTTTCTGTTGAAAGACATTTCATTAAATCACGTTAACAAATATTCTAGGTCTTTAAGCACTTCCTTGATGATGAGAATTTGACAGTAGCCTACAATTGGTCTCTGATGCTCTCTTGGGTATCTGAAATGTGGATCAAACTGCACACCTACTACATCTTTTGCAAATTTTGTAGGGAAATTTGAAATAAAAATTTGCTGTACAGAAAAGAATTTAACCTTTTGTTTTAGTTTGGGTTTTTTTGTGTCTATGTGCCTTTTTTAGTAGAATCAGAATTTTGTGAAAGACCCTGCTGAATTATTTCTGTGCAATGATTTAATTAATCTGAACATCATGGCAGCAACAAACTGTTTAGTGTAGATCATTAGGACTGATTAATAAATTCTGACAGGGTTAAGCTTTGGCAGCATGGAACACTGCCATTTCTTGCTGTCTGCCTGTCTCTTTGTCAGAACCCTCCTTACATGGGTGGTGGAAGAAAACATGCACCAAGTGTTCGCCAGTGCAGGTTGTTGTCTGGGCTCTCGGTTGGAGCTGCTGCATCTAACTTTGGCAGGCAGTGTGTCAGACCAGTCAGGTGCTGATTGCCTTTGATTACTGCTGGCAGCAATAAGAAGAAAATGTTGAGGGCCTTGCAGAAAAAAGTTTGCTTAAGCTGTGCCGCATGCAGCAGGTGAGAAGTGTCAAGTTATTCTTAAACTAGAATCTACAGAACTTGTTGGCTTATTTAGTTTTACATTACTGACACGTCATTGTAGGCTGAGGTATCAGACAAGCATTTTCTGTCATTTACCTCTTTATCTTTGCCTTTTTAGTTCCCTTGAGAGCTCCTGAAATCAGTTTGACGAGCAGGAGTCCTACAGATATTCTCATATCTTGGCTGCCAATTCCTGCAAAATACAGGAGAGGCCAGGTTGTCCTGTACCGTCTGTCATTCCGCCTCAGCACAGAGACCAAAATCCAAGTGCTGGAGCTTCCAGGCACTTCAGATGAGTATCTCCTTGAAGGCCTGAGGCCTGACAGTGTGTACTTGGTTCGTATCACTGCTGCAACGAGGATTGGCTGGGGAGAGGCGTCTTTGTGGACCTCACACCGAACTCCCAAAGCTACAAGTGTGAAAGGTAATTCTTAACATACTTTGCACTGAACAACAACGCCTTTTGGGGTGGTTGGATTTTTAAATTTTCTTTTTAATTCCAATTATACAGAACAGAAGAAAATGAGTCTAGAAGCTAAAACATTTGAGCAGCTCACAAGCATGAACTAGAGTTTCCTGTACCATTTTGTCCAAAGTGAAATACATTTCTGCAAACTAGGACACTACAGATTAGCACTGTAATGTGCTAATAAAGGATCTGAGTTGATGCATGTATGTCTGTATTATAAAAAAAATGCATGTATGTTTTGAATATGCAAATTAATATTTGAAGTCAAATTTGTTATAATTGAGCTTTGAATTTCATTATTTTTTAGTAATGTCATGCAGCAGTACATTCAACTTTGCACAAATAGATTGAAAACTATGCAGATTTGAATTTTTAACTCTATTTCTTAGCTGTAATCCACACCTTTCTGCTTTGGATTTGACTGAGTTTTGATTACTATAGTGAATTATTAACACTTGATAAAGTGCGATGGTGTTGTTGATCATATTTGCTCTGGCTCGCTTTAAAACAGGAAATAACTTTGTAATTATCTTTGAAATGTTTTCAGTTTTGCTTAAAAATAACTACCTCATAAATTTATTTATTTGAGAAGATGAAGAATTAAAAACTGTTTCTATTATGTTGTGTTCTAAATTAAGTTGTTCAGTTTAGGTTCTAGGGAGTCAGACATCATAAGAAAGAAATAATTACGTGAATACACAGGTGAGTTAGAATAAAAGTCTGGAGTGAAGTTTGGACTGGTGGACATACAGATTTTTGCATGAAAAATAGCTGTTTCTGCCATATAAGACTATGATATATATATATATTTATCTGAAACCAGCACCAAAGTCTCCTGAGCTTCGTTTGGAGCCCATGAACTGCACAACCATCACAGTGCAGTGGCAGCAGGACTCTGAGGACACTGCAGCTGTCCAAGGGTACAAACTGTACTACAAGGAAGAGGGGCAGCAGGAGAATGGACCGATTCTGTTGGATGCCAGTGACCTGGAATATACTGTCAGTGGTTTGGGTGAGTGTATAAAATATTTCTCAACTGTTTTGGAAGACAATGACACCTTAGAGAGCTTAAATCATTAGACCTGTAAGGCAACAGTGTTAGGTTTGGCCACATATTTTCCCATCAATAAGCTCTGCAAGCTTGAGTTAGGCTGCTGAGGGAATAATCCTCTCACAAAATATGTGTTGCACAACACTTAGATAACCAGATCTTGTAAGTCTTGTGCAAGTTGGAAGGACACCCAACTACTTATCACAAGCTACAGAACTTAGTTAGTAAATGACATGTCTTTTTAATATTCACTTAATTATGGAGGTTTTTTCTTTTTTGGTTTTCGTGGTCTAGGAACAGTGAAAGATTAATATGAAACACCGAAGATTTTTCTCTGCTATTTTTAGCTTATTTCTCTCTTGTAGCCTTTGTCACAACTGTACTGCATGACAAGCACTACTTGTTCAACATAGAAGCAAGTGGCTCTTGTGCATGTTATAGTCCTGTTAATATTTTTAAGGAGTACTGGTAAATATTTGCAGTACTGAGCACAAAGATTAGGGCACAGAGCTTGCTGAGTCCCACTGGAGTCTTTCCATTGATCACCTGACTCTGTTTCCTCCTGTAGCTCTTGCAATGTGTATTAGTACAGAGGTGTTGGGATCATCCCTAGGTAGAAGGTACTTGGTTTATGTACAGAACTGAGAATTTCTTTCATCAAAAGATGTGATCTATCACGTAATCAGCAAAAGTAATATAGGACTTGAGACTTGCTTTTTGAAATGTGTTGAGATAATTAGCTTAGCGATATTGTGGGGAATTAATCTTGACTAAGTTATCAAAGTTGACCTGTAGTCTTAACTAGGTGAAATGGCTTCTTGACCATGCTCAGATACTCTCATCTGCGCATACAGCTGAGATACAATTTCAGGGGAGATTTGAGAAGAGCATTCTGGTCTGTTAACTGGACAACTGACCATCTGTGACCATTTCTAGCCAGAGCATCTGGCAGTGGCTGACTGTTTAACAGAGTTGCAAGACAAAAGAGCACTTTTGAGAGCACAGAAAGGATGTAGTGTCTGTGTGTCCTAGGACAGAAATGCATAAATCTTTTTCTTTTCTTATTATGCAATACAAAGCTGTAATTTCAAACGCGCAAACTTATTAACAATGTGAGCTACATGATGTGGATTTTCTCAGAACACTAATACTCCTCAGATGAAAATACTGTTTTACAGAATTGTATTAGAATGTGTACTATCTGTGTGGTTTTGTTGGTTTTTCTTTCCAGTGACCATGTAGACAGGTGAGAAAATGAAAGAAAAGTGAGTTTGGGAAATTAAAACTTTCACATGGTCACAGTTAACTGAATTGCAAGAAGGAATAATTCATGTGCTTGAGTTAACCATTCAGTCATGGTGCACATGATGTGTTGAGTGTTTACTCTTTATCATAATTCTCAGTATCTAAATATGGTGACCAAAACATGATACATTCCATAAAATCTGATTGCTGTGATTTATAATTTTCACATCTACATCACTTGTGCTGCTGTAGGCTAGTTTCACTGAAGAGTAGTTTTTTTAATAACTTCAGTAGAAGTCATCTCTCTTTTTTTTAATGGGATTTATTGAGTTATTTGAAGTGTATATCAAATATGAGTTTTCGTATGCAAGTTTCTTTGCTGGTTTCTTTTTTGTTTGTTTGTTTTATAGCATTTACAGTAAAAGGCATTCATCACTACAGCTACAAAAGACTCAGCTCAGGAAAATTGATTAGGTCATGATTTTCCACTGCTAAAATGATTACTTACACTGCAGCTTGGAAAGTTCACACAGACTTCTCATAGCAATAGTGCCTGTCTGACAACTGTGTTTGCCCATTGCCAAGCTGCCTGTTTGAAATACTTGTGCATGCCAAATTATTTCTTAGAAGACAGTGCACAGTCAATCTACTGCCTCTGGCAGCTGCACATGTGGAGAATGTAGCAGGTAGAATTGTAGGCAATACATAAACCCACAAAGACTGTAGCAACATCCATACATTAAGAAGGGATAGGTTTGTTCATCTTTTTATTTCTTGTTAACAATCTAAGTAATTTGGAGCAGTACATTTATTTACTTAGGCATTTAAAAGTTTAAAATATTAGTTATTAGGAAATGGTCCTCCCTGGTACAATTTGAGGTGAAACAAGGCAAGCCACCATGCTGGGTTTTGTGACTATAGTAAACTGATTATGAACTGGACAGAGGCTTTGAGGACTGATATTCTGTCATCCATTTGCCTCTCCTGAGGACACTAAACTACTGATTTATTGACAGATCCTTTAAAATAAATGTCTTCATTATGAGCTCCAGGAATTAGTAGAATACTGCAAGTGTGAAACTTGAAGAGGAAAGGTGTGTGTTAAGACTTTTGGTGTCATATAAGTCAGATAATATGGTCAAAAGGAAAGGTTATTCCTAATTTGAAGGAGTATGCTCACAGTCCTAGGTGCTTCCCAGTGGCAAAGAGGTTTCATAATGCAGTTTCTCAGGCATTGTCTGTTGCCACTGAATTTATATGGATTCCAAACACTCCCTCGTCATATCTTTGTCATGACCTACAGCTGCCCTACTATTCCCTGTTCTTTTGCATGGTTAATAAAATGCAGATATACCTCTAGTGACATTTAGAGCATGTCAATACATCCATGGAACATTATGCAGATGTTGGTACAAATGCCAGTTGTGCAAGATCTGTGTATTTAAAAGAAGACATTTCACTTACCCTGTGGCAATTGAAGTGCATCACAAAACGAGAAGTCATGATAGTCTCTAATCAAAGAGAACATTAGCATTGTTATTACAAGCACTGTTGATTGCTTTGTTGTTGATAGCTTTGATAACTACTGTAAATGACTGCGAATGTCTACAGGACTCTTGATGGATAATTATGATAAAGCAGAATCAGCAATGCTAGTGTGAAATAGATTACAATTATTGAACATGAAATGTAGCAATATGAATATTATGCTTCATGTTTTTAGTCTTTTGTTGGTTCCTACCTTGTTTTCTGAGAAGTGACCTCTCTTTCTCCAGTGTAGGTCTACCCAATTACTTCTGTGTATTTTTATACTGGATTATTTAGCATGATAGTCACCACGTAAATAGAATTAAATGAGCTGATCATTTATTGTTAAAATAAATATCCACAGTTTCACATAGACATTTGTTTGTGTTAAAGGTCTTTGCATTTATTTTTCAATAGCAGGCTGTTTCCTAGTCCAGTGTAAAATTCTATGACTTGAATTTGCCACAGGAGCAGACCCTTGGGTGCATACCATGCATTTTTACCTCAATTTTTAATTCCTCCATTGCTTCCTCCTGATCTAGAAATTTTTCCCTCCCAGAAAGTCTTTCATTGTGAGACTTGATAAGTCTGCTGGTACAGGTTCTGTTTCTGTATTGGTTCAGAATGTGTGTTCAGAAGTTGAAGTGAGTTTTGCTGGTGGAAGAGTTTGTTGGGGAACCTTCTCACTGTGCAACAGGAGAGGGATTGGCAAAACTTGAAAGTTAAAACAAACAGAGTGTCCAGATAAGCTCATCTCCCCGTTTAAATGTGTTCAGATTATTTTTTTCAAAGAGTATTTTCAGCATATGTGTATGCATCCGTGATGTTGGTATCACTCCTGTGCTAAGTGGAGTGTTTGCCTGTCAGATCTCACTGTATTTGCAGCTGTATCATTGGTAGGAAAGTGGAGCTTATACAGGGATGGCAATGACTTAGAAGAACCCATCTGAAGCTGATCTGGGAGGATAAAATCAAACTGAACTCCTTGGTTAGCAAAAGCAAGAAAGCATGATCAGTTCTGATGCTGTAACACAAGAACTGTTTTTCAAGCTGCCTGGAAATCTTCATCTCTGAACTTCATTGTTCAGTTCTTATCATGCTGGTAATTAATTAAATGAATGCCACTGGTGATGGGGGGTTGCAACGTGTTCGTGTGCCTTTAGCCTCCAAGCCTTCTATGCTTGGAGGAAGGGACAAAAGCAAGAATTCACTCTGCTAGTTCATTCTTCCATGGCTGCTGTGTGGGAGCTGTACCACCCTCGGTGCTGGCAGTTACAGTGAGGGTTTCAGGAAGTTGCACTTTGGTGACAAGGCAGACATAGGGTCTCAGTAAATGCACCCAAAACCCTGAGGCCAGGAGGTACTGGCAGAGATGTGCTCATGTTCTGTAGGTGCTCTTTTGTTTTTGCTGCACGATGATATCAGAGTAACTTCTTTCACTCAGACACCTTAGGGGATGGAAAAACGAGTCTGTTTGCTTTGGTGAAAATGCCTTGAGTATGGGAGCCCACCTTCCTTGGCCTTTCCCTGGAGAAGGCCCCTCCCCAGGACAGCCTGTGGAGTGAAGTGTCCTGTGCTGGGAGCACTGCTGGCTCCCCAGACCTGGGGCTGCAGGGGCACTTGGCAGAAGCTGCCAAGTGATTGGATGGCCATGAAATGGAGTGTATCTGCATAAAAGAAACCATTAAACTAATAAATTGGTTGGTGATTCCTGAGAGGCTTGGAGACACTCCAGGCTTTCTCGCTGGGAAAGCTTCTTCTGTGCTGGTGGGGTCATCTAAGCTGTTTAACATGAGGTGCATCATGACCCTGGCACTTCTCCTGTTACCCCAGTTTTATATTACCCATTGGCATTTTTCCCTGCCCCAATCTAGTACTTTTGGAAAAATAATTTAATTCTGTCAGACTCATGCCTGTGATATACTCCAAAAGGTCTGGTCTTAATCAGAAAAGCTTCTCTGTCTGAAAACTCTTCTGTGTTCTGCCTCTTCCCAGTTACAGAGAGCAGAAATAAAGAAAAGTGCATTTCCCTGTGTTCCTTGACTTGGACAATATTTCCAAGTGAAGAATTTGTCAAAGTCTAAATGACACAAAGGCACATTTTGTGACCCTGCATGGCACTCCCCTTTGGAAAGGGAGCTTCTACTGAAGAATTAGCCAGCTACTTACTACACTTAGGATTCCCCCAGAGACTTGGCCTTCAGTTGTTTAATTTCCCTGGGATCTATTTATATTGTGTTACAGCCATGACTGTAGCTAAGCTTTAGTCCAGGGCAGCAAAAATGACAAGGTCATTCAACAGTCTATAGAAATTGAATAAGGGTGTGTAAGACGAGTCAGTGCAAAGAATTCCTCCAATTAAGCTGCCTGATGCACATCACCCAAGCATCTGTTGTAATGATTCTGTAAAAGTGCTTTAAAGTTTTGTAAAGCAGTTGATAGGATGGTCAGATAGGACACAGTGGTTTCATTTGCACCATACTGCAAATGAATGTGCTGAAAAATGTATGTTTTAAAAACTTAATGGCATCTCTGACACTGTTGATGCTGTCTTTCTTAAGAACTGCAAATGCTGAAGTACTGAGAAGGAACACTGTAACTGCATTTCATGTGTTAACGTAGTTATTTCTGAAAGCTGGGGCTATAATTTCAGTTTTATCCCGTGCTTTATTGATGTCAAAATGTAGTCTCACATACTTGTATCTGACAGTTCTGGAATACTGAAAATTGCATGTGTGGGAATTGATATTGCTTTTTGTTTGTAAGTTACTATGGAAATTTAGCTTGGAATTCCCATACAAATTCAAGCAGCCAGGCATTCCTACAGTTTCATGAAGTGATGTGAAAGAAACACAGGTATTCCTCGAGAAACACTTTTTAAAAAAAATTTCATTGTTAAATGTTTTCAAATGGCATTAAAGTAAATATAATTTAGTATAACAGATATACTTTTTTCTGCTTGTGGTATTGTACATCAGTTCAGACATCCACAGTTAATGAAATGCTGATTTGAACAAAAGACAGCTCTGTTAAAAAATAATTGGAAATTGCTTTAGTTCTTAATAAAGATGAACTGAAAGCTCAGTTTTCTTCTTTGGAAAACCAGATGATTGCACTGTCTGCTGTATATATTGTAGTCATTATATTTACATTGTTACATAGTGGAAAGTGTGTAATAGCTCAGTAGGTGATCAGGACAAATATTATCATTTATTTCCACTGTTTACAGCTGGGTCAGTCTAGTGTTTACTCATGCTGATTACATCCTTAAACTAAACCTCTTATCTGTCAATTCTCCTGATTGTGTGTAACAGCCTTGCTACTACTACTTATCAGCTAAAACATAAGGGATTTGCAGAGAGAGGGCAGGAAGAATCAGACAAATTGAACAGGAATAAAACAAAAAGCCCTAGAAGTAAACTGGGTATGTTTAAAATCAACCTTTTCCTCAGCTGTGACCCCATTTTCTTTCCCAGACATGGCAGATTATGTATATTTCTGGTTAAACCCAAGCTCGTTCCTAGTCCTGCTATGATAGTGCTTCTGTGGCACATCAATAAACAAGAGACACACATTCCTTGCTCCATAATCATGAAAGACAGACCTGTCACCACTCTTAAATGAGTCTGTCTTCCAAATGCAGATGTGGCATATCAGCATATCATTTTTTCCTGTTTTTTTTCTCTCAGGTTTTGAAAGAGAGGTTATAGATTAGAAGAGAGAATGGAGGGGGCTTTATTACCCTGTAACTTTTTTACCTGTGAGATATCAAAGCAAATGGTGCTTTGATAAGCTTTTACCTCTTTTATATAAGGAACCATATTGCATTTTACAGGCTGTAAATGTAAACAGAGATCAAACTGGGTTTTCTGTTTTGTTGTGATTTACAAACGGTTGCATCATGTTTTGTTTCCAGTGTATGTCAGTGCTAGTAGTTTCTCTAGGTCTGTTTGTAGCAGAGAGCCCCCTTTAGGCTCAGATTTACCTGTCTCTGCTTGTGGAAGACCAGACTGAGTGGCAGAGGCAGGGAAGGCATCAAACCTCTCTCCTGTGCAGCATTTCTGCTCATGTACTTGTTGGTCCATGTGCAGCTGGGTTGTCCTAGGGAAATAGGGGAGGCTGCACAGTGCAAATACACTGGCATGAGATGACCAGACACTGATTCCACACTCACCCTCTTCGTTCATGCCTTCCTTATGGAAGGAAAATACTACACTGCTCTGTTTAGGTGAAAAATTGATTCACTAGGGTTATAAATTGAATTCTTACTGGGCAAAACTGAAACCAATGTTGAACTCTGTGGCCCTTTGCTGGAGCTTGTTGGCCTGGCATCCATTACAGCTACTGAGTCTTGGGCAAAGCTGTATTTAAGCACTCTTGCACACGACTGAGTGGGAATCCCAGATAAGTATCAGCCTGTTCTGAGCAGATTTGCTGGGGAGCAGCCAACTAACTGTCAGCTGCTAATGCTGCATACCTTTTATGCAGTTCGAGTGACACATCTGTAAAAAACTGTAATGCCTTACTTCCTGTGTGGTTCTGCCAGTATTTGTTTTGCATTGTGCAATATTGCAGATTTGTATCATTACTGTGTATTTTCACTTTAATTTTTGTTCTTAAAAAAAGATTGCTTGGTCATACATGTTTTCTGTCAGAATTTAAATTTACCTCTATTAAAGAAATGGGATTTACGATTTTTTAAAAATCACATCACAGTTACTTCTGCCCACGTTTTTTGCGTTTTGAAAGTAAATCTTACTTTCATACAGTTCATTTCTAGTGAAAAGCTTTAATTAATGTTTAATGTATTTGCGAATTTTAAATTACACCATCAAGGCTCTCTAGGTTACCAATTTAGCCAGTAATCAACTTCAGCAGGCACTGGAATGCTGCTATTTGTAATATCTGCATTAGCAGCATAACTGGTTTTGGTGTTAATTAAAATGTTATGTATGACAGACCCTTACAAAAAGGATCTCTAGGCTTTCTTTGAATTAACTGCAGAGTCATGGAATGGCTCTAAAACTCATGGAAATTTATTGATTTGTCAGCATGATAAGCACTTCATCTTGGGTCAGAAAACGCATTCTTTCTCTTTTAGTTAAGGTCTTTCATAGACAGGTAGATTGTGTTTTGGAAGGATTGTCTAATACATTTTTATGTAACCTTCTGAAACATGCTCTGGTCCAGCTTGAACTCAGTTATCTGGGAAAATAGTTCTGACATCCTCATTTAAACATGTCTTGACTTTTAACTTCCCGAGCTAGTGGCTCTTTAAAGGGGAAGGACATGGCGAGGGAGTAGATCCTCAGCTCAGAATGAAGATTGAGTGTACTGTACTTCAAAAAATCAAAATAGAGTGCTAAGACAAGTTAAGCCCTGCTCTAAAGAGATACTGGGAGCTGTCAGGATGAGGGAAGTGTCATTGTTTGGGGCAATGCCTTGTAGCAATGTTAAAGGTAGTAATGTAAAGATATGGCTTTGCTAAGGCAACAGGAGAGATTATGTTCCATGGGCCCACTCCAGTAGCATGGAGGGGTTGTGCTTATTCTTGAGAGACTTTTGTCTCTTTATCAACTGTCCCCATAACTGAGCTGGATGCATGTTTTTCTCAGGGGATCAGATTAATTGTGTCACAACTCAAAAAAACTGGAATCAAGGGTGCTTCAAAGCTTTCAAAGTAGGAGAAGATTTTTTGCACTCTGGCAAGATAACTTGTCAGCCTGTCGTGAAGCAAAATGTGTTGTCTTCAGAGTATTTAAAGGTAAACTTTTCGATGGTGGGAAAGCGATTAGAATCTTGCAGGAAATGCTCTCTGCTGCTCTGCGTTCCTGGGGTAGAAATTCCATTTAGAGCTAAACCTGTGTGGGAATTCAGTTGGGAGATTGTGTCATGTTGTTTGGGTAACAGTTAGGATACACACAAATAGTGTTGCATTGTTCATTTGCCAGAGCTGAAGGTTAAAATTTGCTCCATGAAAAGGACATACTGATCACTCCTTACAACAAGAACAGAGTAAATAACTTTAAATGAAAAACCTCAGAAATGTTTGTAAGTATTACAATGAATATGTAATAGATACGTTTTGATAGCTGTAAAGTAAAAGTGACCACTAAATAAAAACTTAATTTCTTGAAACTGGAAATTAAGTTAAAAGTATACCCCCCTGTTTAAAGCTGAAAATGACCAAGCAGATAATGATTGCAGGAGTGACCAGATAAGTGATAAAGTTTCTTAAAAAAAAACAACAAAATAAACCAAACCAAAGAACCCTGGAAAACTGAACTACTGTGTACATTCCTGCTATACAAGCTTTTTTAGATTTAAACAGAACTTTAAATACAGTGGGTGGTTTGTTTTTTGTTTTTTTGTTTTTTTGTTTTTTTTTTTTTCCTTTTTTTCCCTGGAATGAGAGGATTTGTCTCTGGGAGACAGCATTATTTAATTTGCTATTTATTGGACTTCATTAGTAAAATACTTAAGTCCTGGATTGCAAAGAAACTGCTCCTTGGAGAAAGCTTAGAGAAAACTCCTGTTATAGGAAATTAAATCAACATTGTCCATTAATCATACTGCATGTCAACCCCCAGACCTCTCTTGATTGTTCTTGGTGAATGTGAGGAACCATTAGATGTGTGAGGTCCTTAAAGGTCTGAGTAAGTCAAAGGGGAAGAGTTTAAAAAAATGCCACCATTAGCACATGAAAGAGACTTCATAGTGGACAGAAGAAAACATTTGCTGTACAGGGCTAGTTACATTGCTTAATTTTTTCCCCCTTTTTATTTATTTTCTTCTGTTGTTAAACAACAATCCAGATGTTGTGATCAAAATGTGAATTTAATTCATCCTGAAGTTTTTTATCATTAACTTTTTTTGCGTCATGTTACCAGTTGTAGTTGTATGGGAAAGATAATAATAGGGGATCTTAGTAATTTCTGTGTTAGTGATAAGTAAATGCACTTCTAAAGCTAAGCTAATGTTTTCTGGTAGCTTCCCTGCCTTCAGTAACACCTTGGTTATATATTTGCCATGAAGGCATTGTTGCTAGCAGCAGCATTTTTTCAATTTTGGGAAAAGATGCAATTGTGAAAAAGCGCGTGTTTGTTTTTTTCAGGCTTCCTGGAGTCACACTTCTGTGGCAAATTAAGGGGGGGGGGGGGATGCAGGAAGTGGGTGAAAAAAACAATCTTGCATTGGAAGAAGCCACTCTTGCTGTAAAACTTTTCTTCCAAACCTGGATTTTAACTTTTTTTTTTTCTTGCATCTAGGAAAAGCGCTTAGTATAAATAAGATTTGCATAAAAAGTGTATTTCAACATTTATACTCACTTTCACAGTGTTTTTTACTTTATTATAGCTGAATATTGTACCCCTGCTCAAGCTGGTTATCATTACAGAACAAAACCACTTGTTACTGCATGTGCTTGTAGAAGCCAGGACAGGGAAATCATTCTGATCCTGTTTGGTACATCTGTGAAAGACTTCAGTTTTCTGCCTCTTGGGGCATCCAGTTGTGCACACTGGGGGTTTTTTGTACAACTGGCACATTTGTATACTCAGACGAAGGAGTAGAAATAAAATCCTGTATGCAAATACACCTTGAAAATGTGGATTTTTTAAAGTGGTAGGTAGGATAGTGTATGTGGGGGATGAGAGGCAGATGGGTGGTTGTTGCACTACTGTGCCTTCTGTCCATTTACCAACTTTCTCCCTTGTATATATGAGGTGCAGGGAGGGCTGTGCTCACAGCCTGTTGCCCAGCTCAGTATGTGTGTGTCTGTATTTGCAAGTGTTTATAGACACTGTTGGGAGAAAAATAGGATATCTTCTTGATCCTCTTTGTCTTAGTCTAGCCCAGCACTTCTCCACCACAAGCATACCTCTTACTATATTAGTCCTTTTTATAAATTTTTCTTTTCATGATAATGGCTAATGGCCTAATTTGACTTTTTTTCTCTCTTCATTTCTTGGCTGCCTTCTTATGGCTTCTCACCTGCCTTTATTTAATTTCCCAGTTTCCCATCAGCCCTTGTTGCCTTGGTGACAATCACTCGCCTTGGAGATCTCTATCTGTAGCACTCCCTACCAGTTGTTTGTGCTGGAAAACTTTTCTCAGAAGTGGTTTGGATGTATTAAATCTGTGTTATTCAGGCAGAGTAGACAGGCACACATGGGCTGTGATTGGTATCACTGTCATATAGGCAGTGATACTCATCCTTCTCCTTCAGAACTGATAGCCAGATCTTGCTTCCAGCCAGCCCAATAAAATACCTGAAGAAAAGCACCAAAGCACAGTCAAGCTGTAGGGCAGAGAAGTGAACTGCTTGGTGTGATTCAGATTGCAAGCACGAGTCCAGGGTACTCCAGCTGACCCAGCAGTGCCTACACCTCCCTCTTTTCCTTGAGCCTCCCTGTTGGAAGATATGTCTCTCAAGGGTCATCTTCTACCTTGCTGGAGGCTGCAGGAGTCTGCTGGTGGGACCTCAGAGCCTGTATTGCCTCTTGTGCTCCTGTGCAGGGCAGCTGAAACACTCTGCCTGGAGCAGTGTGGCAAACATCCACTTTAGGCAGTTATTCTTATTTCCACTTTGCTAATAACACATGTTCATCTGTCTGTGCTAAGAACACGTGCTGTGCTCTTCCAGCAGTCTATAAGCATTCCCGTGAAATTCACAGGTGAATGAGTGTTCACTGTCCCATGTTACACACTGGGTACCTGAAACACAAGGAACTTAAGGGCCATTTTCATGGACTGCTCAGGTATTGATGGTTTAAACTGAGTGTGATGGGGATATTCCTGCAGTCAGTGACAGAACTGAGCTGTAAATGTTCAGCTTTCCAGCTTTGGATTCAGTCTATTAGATAACAGCTCCCCCTTGAGGGAAATGTCTTTTGTTAATAAACTCATAACAGCTCTGGGATCAGTGAAGTTTTATGGGTAGGTTTGAGGGTTACAGTTTCACCAGGCTGTATAAAACAAAGTTGACTCGCGGTGGCTGTGCTGTGTCCTGACCAGCTGCCAGGGCTCCCTCTGCTGCCTTGGGATGTTGTTTAGCTCTCAGAATTCATCCAAGTGCAACTCACAGCACAATAAAGTAGCAAAAGCTGGCACTTCCGGAAGAAAACACCCCACATTCCTGTGTACCTGTCTCTGCTAATTTGTGCTGCTGCTCTCTGTGCTTGCACACTTCTGACATTTGTGTTGGAGCACAGGGACGTGGTGGGAGGTGGCAAGGGAAGGCAGTGGCAGGCGTGAGTGGCTGAAGGGTGAGGGGAGCAGGCTGGCTTCTTTCAGCAGCAGCACAGCTAATGCTGCTTTAAAGTGCTCATCAAACTGCAGGCTCAACAGAGCATTTGTAAAACTGAATTAATGGTGGGAGACCCTTTTAATTGTACAGAGGGAGATAGCTAGCTAAGAGTTAAGTAGCTGTGTGTTTATTTTACTTAAGCAATCAATCAGTCAGACTGCTTTCCACTTTCTAAGTGCTGTATAAACTTCATATGCAGAGGGATTACATCAAGATAATTTTCTTCTCCTTTCTTTCAATCAAGATATTGATATAGGTTGAATTTAAATCTTGAATGCATTAGGAAAGTTAACAAAAATAACCTTGATTATGAATTGTATCTTAGTCTTTTGCTCTGTACATTTCAGCTTGTTAATATAATGTTTGACATGTATTAAATGCTTGTTCTTCCCAAAACTATTAAAAATACAGTAGGTAAGACAGAAGACTTAAATTACAACTTGTCTGTGGTCAAACATTTGGACAAAAGTAGCATTGCTTCCTATGAAAAGTGATTTTGCTTATTAAAAAAAGTTAAACATTTTGAAGGAAAAATTTAAGCCAGAACAAATTCCCATGCATATAAATTACAGAAAGTACTTTACACATACAGGAAACATTCTTGAAGAAAAGAACACAAGCAGTAAAATTCTACTGCAGTTTCTACAGAGGTGTATTTTCCTTTCCATGTTGTTATTGTTATTCTGAGCATCCTTTAAAGTACATTAGTTTTTACCTGTAATAAATACAATCTACATTAAAAACATGTAATGTTGTAGTGCAATTCCATGTTGGGAAAGATACATTTTTTGTCTTTACGAAATACCACAAAGTATAAAATAAATAGTAGGTGCTGTATTGTCAGCCAGAAGAGCAAAAGATTTTTGAAAGTTTGAGGAAGCCTGAAATATTCCAGGTTACTCTTCTTGTTTAGATGCTTTTTTGTTTGGACATTAAATATCTTTGCAGAAGGGTACTCAGGCCACAGTTCAGAGAATTACTCTGAGTAAAGGATTTGAGCTCCTGAGAATATTAGGTCCAAATTCAGATTACTCATATTGACCTCTTTTACACCACCTGCAAGATTTGTCTATGGTGCTTTCGAGAGCTGGTGTTTCAGAAATTTGGTCTTGATTAAATGGTCTTCAAATAAACCATTAACATCTATTTAACTAAAAGCAACAACATCATTAACTTGCACAGCTGCTGCCACTAATATAGACTGAGTAATCCTCCTGATAAATTATCTTAGATGAGCAGAGTCTTGGCCTGGACAGAGATGAACACAAGATGTCATTGAAATATTGTTTTGGGAGGAATCAATGTGGAGATGAAAAGTTACTGTAATTTTTACAGAGAAGCAGGTTATCCTGGCCTTCTAGATGGGTATTTTCAGCAAATTTCAGCATACTGAAAGCACTCAAAAAGGAGTGTAAGTATGTAGTATATCAGGCTTCATTGCCTGGTGACAAGATGTCACTTACTGTGTTCTTTTAATAAATGTTTCTGTGCAAATTCATATCATAAAACTCATTATGGATAGCTCCTGCCAGTGTGCCATTGGATATAACTGTGGTGAATATTAGAGCCAAGGATGTTGTAGGGTCCTGGATATTTCTATTGTCATAACAAATGGAAATTTTATTTAGGGCGTGTTTTAGAAGTTAGGGATGTGCTGTATGAAAACGTAAAGGCTAAAAATAACACTGCTGTGCCAAACCATCAGGGACGTGGTTCAGCATAATCTAAATGTAATTAAAATGAATACCCTTGCTAAATGTCAAAGATGTGCAACCAGTCAGAGACACTGAAGGGACTGAGGCTTCTAAGAAGATAGTGAGGGAAAAGTAACAGACATGTTCACGTATGGGACAGATCCTGCATGCATTTCACAGCTGAGGAAACACAGCCCTGTGTCCTTGTGCCATCACGCTTCAGGTGAAATTACCTGCTGAGCCAAGGCATTTGAGATGAACTCTTTACAAATGCTATTAGCTGCTTCCTGGTTTATTAATGCGTGTAATTGGAAAATATTTAGCATTATATGATGGATTTTCAATGAATAATTTATATTAAAAATAGTGTAGAAAAGGAAGCTCAATGCCAGCCCTTTTGTTTGGTTTTTTTTTTTAATGCATCTGAATTTAACTCAGCAAATGAAGTATGAGAGTTGTAATATTAGCAGTAAATGTATCAGACTAGCTGGCAGCTCATGACAAGTAGGTCAGTTTAGCAAATTCACTGTAAAATTTGTCAGCAGTCTAGGTTAGCTTGTCCCCCTACCCTGTATCCAACAAATGAGTGCTGAATTTTGAGCTTCATTAAGAGGCTGCTTTGTTTACACCTGCAGAGGGTCTGTATGATAATATTTCAGTGCCCACACAACCATGCATGCTCCCAAGCCCATGGACACAAGTACAGGTGGGTGTCTGTCTGTCCCCTTGGCTGCCTGGTGTCCCAGCAGTGAGAGGGAGCCCTGTGTGAGCAGGAGAACACGGCCCTTGACACCTGCAATAACAGAACATCCCACTGAAGTTAGGGCCCTAATTATAGATGCAGCTGGATAGAGCCCATGCACCCAATATTTGCCTTAAGAAAAATATAGTGGTGGTTTCCCCTTGCATGTATTTAGTTTGTTTTCCTGTCATGATTGACTTGTTTTATGCCTAGCAAGTTGAATGTGTTTTAGTGCAGTTCCTTGTTACCCTCTGAAGAAGGAAAGAGCCAGACTGAATTTTAGTTGCCCTGCCTGAAGCTTTTGCATCTTGCAGTCATGCTTGCAACAGCACAACTCTGAAAGCTTGAGATCTGAGTCACCAGACCACAGATGTTTTTGCAATGAAACCATGCACCTCCTACAAAGTCACTGTGGTGCAAGTAATGATAGATAGTGTTTTCATTTTGTTGCACAGAAGGGTCAAAATGGCACGGGGAGTCCATGACAGACCAGCAGAAAATGTTGGTTCTGAAAGAAAATTTATATCATAGCTCCAGGGGAAAGTTTGGGCGCTGTGAACAGATTGCCTTTGTCATTGTGTGCAAATGTGTTATTTGTAAGGTGATGCTAGATGTCAGGCAGTTGGTGCATATGTATGGTAGAGCTTGGTACCTAAACAGATGTTAAACCAAATTTGCTAGAGTTCTTATTATATTGTGTTTAGGTGCATCCTCTGGAAGCATTTCTCTTAGACAATTTGCCTGGCCTTCATGCTAAACTTTCTTCTTATCTGCAACCCAGAAATGTTGGTCTCCACTGGGGGGATCATCTTTTCAGTCTCTTGTATCTTACAGAAAATAACCTTTTATAGCATGCTCCCATTTTGAGGCGTATTTGTAGCAGCATTTCTGTGTGGGTTGTTTCTTTCCCTTTTTCCTGACCCACTATTGTAATGTTTGATTCACTAACAATGTTCTGTGTCTTGTGCATAGCTCTGCTGTATGTAAGGGAACCTGTTGTGTGGGGTGGCACATCCTGTTTGGACCACTGCATGAATTCTCAGGGGACAAGTGTGTGTTAGTAACTGGGGTAATAGCTCTGCTGGCTTCTTTGGACACTCTCTCCCTCCCCCCTCGCCCTCCCTTTCTTCCTCCAGAGATGGCCTCTCTACATAATTCCATTAAAGTGATTGTGCTCAGAGAGGTGGACTGAGGGGCAGTGCTCTCATCTTTCAAAGCAGGACCAATGAGCTATGTGCTTTCCACTGGGCAGCAACAAAAGAAAAGGTCTCTCAGAAGAAAAGACGAGCACAAAAGATCAAAATTAGGTGTTTGTCCAGGCCTCTGGTATTGCTTTCAAGTTAGCTTTTGAGGGCTCACTTTGAAAACGGTGAGCCAGGCTAGTTAACATAAGGGTGTCTGCTGATTTAGAGAGGTTGTTAGAATAATATTGGAAGAGAGCTTTTTGCTTGTGCAATTTAACAGTTCTCTAAAACACAGGAGAAACACAGGGGCTGATGGCAGACCTTACAGGCATGGAGGGAATGTCCCACACCCGTGAGGAAATCAAGCAAACTTAAAATCCTTGAGATTTGCTCCACTTATTTTAAAAGGATTAGAGACCTTTAGATAGTTCTTGTTTCCGTGGGCTCCAAAAAGCTGAAATGCTGTGCTGGGAATTCATCCTGCCCCGCCAGCCCTCCCCCAGCACTTTTTTTGTATGAAGCTGCCATTGCTGATGGTGGGCAGTAGGAGAGGTGATGTTTTTACTGCAAAGGGGTGTGAGATGTTGTTTGTCCTGGGGCCCTCTAAGGGGATAGTGCAAAGCTACAAAAGGGATACAGACCCTTTTCAGATTTAGACAAATAAGCGAGAGCCATCCAAAGCCATGGAAAGCCAGACTGTTTAGCTGGATCAATTCACATGTGTCATATGTTCCAGTTTCTACCAAAATAAACTTTTACAATGTTGTACAAAGAACAAATTGCCTAGTTTCTGCTTCAGTTATTTGGTTTGCAAAGGAAAACATGAGTATCACAGACAGTCTTTGTTCCATCTAAATGTTTAAAGTTACCTTTAAATTGAAAAAGAAACCATGTGATGTAAAATATTGGTGATTTTTAACTACTCGAACTATTTTAATGGGATATTAAAAGGTCGTTATTTAAAATGTGATCAATTGTGCAACCAATTGAAATTCCAACTCCTTTAAAAATAAAATAAATTAAATATTACTTGAAGCTAATAATAATGCTTAGCAATTGCACATTCAGAACATCAACAAGATTTTAAAAACTGTAATAGAACCGGGTTGCTTAACTGTGTTTAATTGCTCAATTATATGTATAAGCAAGGTAAAAAGACATTTTTCAGAAAAATGAAATAAAATCCAGTACTGACAATCTGAGAGGGAATACCGGCTTTAGAGAGGAACAGACCTGAGTCTGTGTCATCCTCCTGCCTCCCAGCTTTATGTTTCTGTTTGGTTTGATGCACTTCTCTCTGTCCTTTTCCTCTGGTACATTTGAAATGTATTTGCTTATTTTCCTAATAAGTTTCTGCTGTATTTACATTACTTTGCTTCAAGAGTACATTTTTAAGGATAGTATTTCTCAGTGCTCTTCCTTTCCCACCCTTCCCCCTTAATAATTCCCCTGGACCTCTGTTGCTTGGAGCAGACTTTGGCTAGCCCCAGATTTGATGTCAAAGGCCGTGACCCGATGTCAGAGCAGCCCATGCTGCTGGCCTCTTCTTTGAATAATTATCTGGAGTTTATTGTGTTGAAGGGATGGGCTTGGGGGCAGCACAGTCACCCTGGCAAACCAGACCAATGAGCTATCCAGCCAGACCACTACCCAACAATGGACCTGTAGGTTACACAAAAAATCTAGCAGCACAAAAGATTAAATTAAAAATGGACATTTGGGCACAGAAGCTTTGTCCTTAGAAAAACTATTTTTTCAGCCTTCTTAATGTACTGTGATTTTGATACTTTTAACTGAAAGGAATAAAGTATGATTTTAAATTTTGTATGCAAGCTAGAATAAAGCTGAAATATTTTTCTTATCTCCTTCCCCAACTGTTAGAATTTCCATACTGGCTGTAGCTTAAGAAGTAATTTCTAGGGTTTTAGTCACTGAACTTGGCTCAAAACATCAAGACACCAAACCTTTTCTTTTTCCCCCCTCTAGAAATTCAGTGCTATACCAATTATTTTAGAAACAAGAACAAAGCCCCCAGCAATTTCATTTCTATCAATAATTTCCTTTTAAGTTGCTGAGGGATGTTCAGAGCAGGTATGAAAATGTGTTCCAACAGTAAATGATAGTAAAATGTCCATTTTCTTTTGCCTTCCTTATCTTTTCCTCCCCCCAAAGAGGACTTAAAGTGTCTGAAATCCAGATTGTGGGGTGCTGTCTCTTCTTATCAGGACTGAATGAAAGGCTGCTGGAGGTGGACTCACTGTTCTGGAGGGGTGGAAAAAAAAAAGAAGTTCTTTCATGGTCTGACCTCGGATTCTTTCTTAATTTTATCTAGCCCTGACCTGTTGGCTCTGCTCTGGCTCCTTTCAAGGCCTTCAGAGCTTCACAAACATGCAGCAGCTGAAAGAAACAATGACAGGGCTTTTAGGGGTTGCAATCTTACACTCTCTTGTAACCTTGGCTAAGTAGCCTGTAAACAGATGCTTTCTCTGAAGCTTTTGCCAGAAAGCCAAAATTTTGGTTGTGTTGACGTCGGCAAATACTTTGTAACACGTTGATTTAGGACTACTCATTTTGTATTCAGTATGAGCTTCAGCTGAATGAGCAGTTACCCAGAGTGTGTCTCTTGTGTAAATGTATAAAACCTGCTGTTCCAGGTTTTATACTTTCCTTTAGTGCTGTAAATTTACCTGGAACAGAAGAATTGCATGAAGACAAATTATCAAAATCTGAATGGGATAAACTGATTTGAAGATAGTGTTAATATGTAATCAGGACATTTGCATTTCTCTGTATTCTTTTGAGAAGGTAGGGTGGAATTTTACATGGATTAGGTTTTTTCACTGGCTGTGTTGTTAGTGTCATGCTGCTTTAGTCTTAGAGGGTTTTAATTATGTAATGCAATATTGAAAATGGAATTTTTGTTCCTGTGAATGTAGAAGTGGCTTTATTGTTCTTAGTAACTTTTTCTAAAAGTTTGGTCTGTGCAATATTGGTAATTTAAGAATGAGGTAGTTGCATTATAAAGTGCTTCACCAGCTGCAAAGTGATTAGAAGCACGTTTCTGGTTTTAGTTGTTTAACTGCGAATACAGGCATTTAATCTTTGATGCCTCCAGTTTTTCCAGCTGTGTCCATTGGAAGTGCATGAGGACACCACCTGGCTGCCATGAGGTATAACTCTACCAGATGCAATGAGCTTGCCCTGGTTGGAGATGTTCCTTCCTCTCCCCATGCCACCTTTATCATTTGGGAAATGGCTTCAAAGCAGAGGACCTGGAGTTGCTTCTGCCTACCACTGTGTATATATTTCCTAGACCACTTATATTATCCCAGGCTTTGAAAACTGGGCTCCGAATGTTTAATCTGTGTTTAACTAATAAATAGATGTGATTTCAACACATTAAAATCCTAAGTGTTGGAAAAGAAAATGGGAATATCTGACTATGAATATTTCTGACTGACAGCTGTTTTGTAGTTGCAAGTTTTCCCCTTCAAGTTTTCCTGAAAGAGAAATGGAAGATTTACATAGAAGCAAGGCTGATACCAGGAGTAAAGAATACTGAATAATTTCAAGCTGGTGCAATAAAATATAGATGTTCCAATGAGGTGTAGAGCTACAGAACTGCTAATAAGTCAAGTCTCAATTCTTTGTGATATTTTTGCCGTTTCTCTGTTTCTCACATCCAGACAGATAAACAGCTGTGGTTCTCCCTGCATGCTGGGAAATGAAATGTCCCAAAACCAGGGTTGGAACATCTGAGTGCACTGCAGTATTTTTCTTGAAGAGTCTGTTTGGATCTTCTGTGAGCTTCCTGTCTTCTTTTTGACAAGCTAAATATAATCTCTAAGATTATATCTCAGGGGTGTAGTAAAACAGTAAAATACACCAGTAAATCATTGTCATCTGAATTCTTACTGAAATATAGCTACTGTAATGTTTTATGTTTTTCCAAGTTACAATCCATGTTTGAAATTATAGCTCAACTTATTTTTTTTGCTTGTATTTGTAGTATTTAACTTTGCTCTAGTTTTACTCTGAGGTGTAGAACCCATTCATAGACTCTGAAAACAAAGACAAGGCTTCCCCATGTGTTCTCTGATGAAAGACCTACCAGGGTTGGATCTGCAGGACTCACTACAAATTTTTATAGGAGAGTGAATGACAGGATATGAGATTCCAGAGGAATATCACCAGGGAGCAGTGAGCTACCTACAAAAACTGCCATAGGAAGATGAGGCTGATCCAACATAAATTGTCACCAGTGATATTTGGGACAGTATCTGTTTTGATATTTGAAGTTGATCAATATAAGGCATAAACAAAAGACATAAGATACTTTTTCCTACTCTTATTTTTTAGGAGTATTGTTACCAGAGGCAAATTTTGTGCCTCTGATGGAACTATTATTCATGTGTTCTTAATGCTGATAAGTTTTGGTTACACAAAAAAGGTGTGTGCAGCAGATTCATTGAACTGTGTGAAGCTACTCCAACTTACCACATCCAGCCTGTGGTGTCTTTTAAGACAATCTCTGTGTGCTCCAGAGGCACTCTTGTAATAAGATCTATGAATTAGCTTTAGCATGTTACTATCAGTATCTGTGCCAATCCCCTGAATTGCAGAAACAGTGTAGATTTTTTTCCTTTCCACCAGCTGATTTAAGTAATAACAATAAAAATGCCTATTAAAGACCTTTAGGTGCTGTGATAATTTTAAAGCAATCTAATACCAACAGCACAAAACCTCGCAAATGATATTTAACAGAAACAAATTAACTTAAAAAAAAATTCTGCCAGTTGGTAAATAGGCTACAAAATTGTTCCTGTTCACCTTAAGATTGGGAACAAGCCTTCAACCTCTACACAAATGCTGGCAATTGCAAGAGAATTAATTGAAACAATTCAGTGTTACCAGTGATTCAGAGAAATTTTGAAAATGCAGAGGTGAAATATTGATGTGAGGTTTTTTACTTAAGTTGAATTTATGTTGAATAGACTGAGTAAATCACTGCACCTGCTTTGTTTCTGAAGAGCAGTGATTTTCTGTAGAGAGATGTGTTACTCCTGGGTCTGTTGTGAGCACAACTGTTTCCTCCAAGCCTTCTGTGCATGGATGGTACACACTGTCCTTCCATGGAACAATGAATTCTCAAGAATTTGAGACTGTCAGTCCCCAGGTGGCCATGTTATTCCCAATCTTTTAGCAATGATTTATGTGTAAACTACTCAAGATACCTGTGCTGGTTAAAGATAAGAAAGCTCCTGAAGTTTGTTTTCTCTCTACGGATATGTCTGGCTTTGAGTGTTTGATCCAGCTGATGAACTGCGAGATGAAAGTGTTTGTGCCAGGTGTGTACTGGGATTGCCATTGAGGAGTAAATCATATCATAAGCCTGTAAATGAAATGTAAAATTGTAAAAAATATTCTAAACAAAGGCTACTTCAGACAAAAAGTATTTCCCACCACCTCATAAATAGCGAGCAAGTACTGTTGGAACTGAGGCAGGTCTTTGGCAGATCTTTGGTTACTGTGTTTGGCACATGGTGAAAAAATGATCAGCATGGATCTGCATCTTGGTGGTGTTTTTTAATTGGTCTTTGCTCATGTTATGTGTGTAATCTGTGAAGCAAGTTTCACATCAATTTCTATTGCTGCTCAGTACACTGTCTTTAATTCTTTTCTATTATCCTTTTTAGATGACTGTAACATTGAGGCTTTCCTAGAGCAGTACATAACGTACCCCTCCCTCCTCAGCTGTCATTTCAATTACAGAAACCCGCAGATGGGTTTAACCATAGAAGCCCTAATGTGTGACAGCTTAAAAATTCTGACATCACTTTTGGCTTGAACTGGTCCTGCCACCAATTAAACCATGATATCATGAAGTGAAAATAACCTTGTTTTTCAGACGGTAGGGACTAGTCCAGATACTTTACTTTTAAACAGGTTTTTCTCTAAAAAGATAATTCTGCTTGAAATTTCTTGTGTTATACAGGAGTAAGAAGAATGGCATTCAACACTGTGTTTCTTCTACATGTAAAGTATTAAGGATACTTTAAAAGTAAGATTTTAAAAATGTGTTTTTCTCAAAGACATTTGTTTTTTTTTGTGGGAGTTAGATTTTTTTGCCTTTCTTCCACATCCCATTATTCTTCCTTTTCTCCTCAATCAAGTGTTAATGAGGAATTCAGTTTAAAAAAAAAAAGAAATGCAGTGAGGATAAACAGACCTCACAGGCTCCTCATTCAGCTCAGCAGGGCACTAGAGCTCAGCTATCCTTCATTTCACAGCGAAGATGATCAGTTCTGGGTGAGCACTTTCAAAGGGCAGGGAGTTTTTGAAGGTGCTCGGCAGGATGATGGATGGCCGTGCCTGTCATCCTGTGTCCTGCGGAAATGCCGCGGGGGTCTGCGCTGGGGGCTTGTGGAGAGAGGGGAGGGACACGCGGCCAGCGGGGCACTGCCGGCTGCGCCTCCAGGGCTGCTCAACAGTGCTCCGGCTCGAGCCTTCTCCAAGAATGGCTGGGACAAGTGATTTTTTAGTAGCAACCTCCAAAGCATAGTCCTAGAGAGATCTTAAAGATGTCTTGATGACCTCTGTTTTAAATTTGGGCTTTGTTTTGGAATGCTTTGGTTGCATGCTAACGTGTGTATTCCTACCACAGGTTAAGAGGCCTGGGAAGGTGTTTGCTTCTCTGAGATGCATGCTATAATATTCCTCAACAAGGCACTGTGACTTGACTTTGGTGTATTCAAATCACTTGGGACTCCTGAAAGATTTTTATCATTTATCCTTTTGGTTTGGCCCAGTGTTTTTAAATGTACCTTGGTTTTTTTACAATTTTTAATGTAATTTTGTGAAATTTTACAATTTTATATGTAATTTTTACATATAACATCTTACTGTTTTTCTGAATTTTCAATATTAGAATTTCATATTTTCTTTTATCATGTGCTTAAGATTATTCTGTGTGTTTGTATCCGTCTTCTTTTTTCTGATTTGTAATTTGTTGCCTAGGAACAACTGATGTCATCTGTTGTAAAAGTGCTATTATAAAGTGAAAAAAACCTTCAAAGCAAATGAGAATTTTGCTCTAGTTTAAAAAAGCATGCCTTTTTCCTTTTGTAAGAGATCTATATTCATTATTTACATTGTCTGCTTGTGATGTTAAGGTCTTCAAAAAATGGGAATGGCCTGCTCTTGCCTATTCTACCATTAAGGTCAAACACACCAAAGAAATACTTCAAATATAATAATCCAAATAGATGAGCATTTTTGCTTTTGCATCTATATTTAGATTTTGATAAAATAACCTTTCAAAAATAGACATAGAATACATAGAGATGTTAACTCTACCTAGTGATATCTCATTTACAGCTGATATGGGTAACTACAGCACAAAAAGATTGACTATTTAAAAATAAATAGGAAAAGATTTTATAAAGGGCGTTATTAGGAAATTGCCACCTTTACAGAAACATCTGACCGTTCTGTTCAGATGGTGTTGCTGGTGCAGTGACTGCAGAGGGAGCCAACGATCTGACGGAAACAACAGTCCTATTCCTGGTCAAGAAATGTCAGGAATTTTTGTTCCTGTTTATTTCATGAGAAGCCACATCAAATCTCAGCTAAATGGAGAAAGGGAAGAGCTTGTTTTGAGAAGGGATAATATTATGGTATCTTAGGGCAAGGAAAAAAGACATGAACAAGATCAGCACTGTTATATAACATCTGAAAATGTTAATTAAAAGAAATAGGTTCATGTCAATAGAAGAGGAGAATGTCCCAGTGCCTGTCTCAGTGCTGGGGTGAAGTTTAGCTCATGTGAATTGATGGCAAACGCTGCCACCTTGCAAATCATTGCTGTGTGCAAGGGGTTGGTTGCAAATGCAGTTGCAGGGGAGTAGCTGCAGGAAGCAGAGCAGCTGTCCTGGTGCCTGCACTCTGGCCTCCTGTGGGTGCCCCATGCCATCACCACTTACAGAGAGCTCCAGGCCCCTTCCTGACTCATTTCTCTGTAGCAATTTTTCACTTGGATCAAGGCCAGCATATCATCAACAGAACAGAGAAGCAGCAAACTGCAATGTGGCCACCCAAAGGCACGGGCAGAGAAAAGGAATGTGGAGATCCTTCCAGCTGGGAATGGTGATCCTTTAGGAGTGCCAGAACCAGCTTGCAAGAAAACACATGGAGGCAGAATTTGCTAGTCAAAGCATTATTAACAATCCCTGTTGTTTCACAGTTTATCTCCTTTGAAGCCTGGAAGCAAATAATTTCCCATTTCTTTGCTGGGTCCTGTCTTGCCATTGCTTTGACTGCCCTGCTTCCTTACACCTTGTGTATCCAGAAACAAATGTTGTTTTCTGTGGACCTCCTGCTGTTTGTTTTAACAAATATTTATTAAAGGTCTGAAAACACTTCCAATATGCTGAATCATACTATTAAATCTAGCTCTGTAGCTGTGAAGGTGTGACTTTGTTACAGATAAAAATGTGGTATTTGTCCTACTCCCACTGATTCTGTTAAAAACCTTTGCTTTAGGTTATTTTAAGTGAGACTGGGAGATTACTGACTGTTTCTGGGTAAAGATTCAGGGGAATTCACAGGGCTGGAGAGAATACAGGCTTCCAGGCATCCAGCCTGTCCATCAGGGCTACTGATTGTAGCAAACAAGTTTTGAAACAAACTTGCAGGAGCATCAATTTGTCTCACTATCTGTAGAGGCAAGAATATCCTTTTTATGACTTTTTTTTTTTTTTTTTTTTTTGCTTGAGCCTAATTATTCTTTTGTTTTTTCTGCAGATCCTAGAAGAAAGTATCATGTAAGGTTGCTGGCATATAACAGTATGGAAGAAGGTTATCAGGCTGACCAAACAGTCAGCACTCCAGGATGTGTCTGTAAGTGTTGTAGATGCATGAAGAATTTTTTGAGAGCTGAGCTGTTTCAAGGTCCCATCAGCTCTGTGTTTTTAACCTGTAAATAATCAATTAATTCAGTGTAAAACAGAGAACAAGAAAGATCATATCAATGACAAATACTGCCTTAGTCATCCTGCAACTGAGACAGTGTCCTGTGCTCATTAAGTGCAGTTGAAGAAACAAGATAGCCCAAACACATTTCCCTCCCTTGTTGAACTATCTGCTTCATCTAACATGATGTATCCTGTATCTTACAAGAGATTTATCTCTTTTTCTTGTCTCTGCTGATAGTTTTGACTTTGTTTTTGAATAAACAAGTGGGATTGCAGAAATAATATGTGACATGTATTGGTTAGGAGGGATGTCTAATAGCTTTAACCAGATTCTGGGGTCCAAATACCAGGGTAAGGGCAGATTTGAATCTAAACTGGGCTCAGACCTCTTAATGTAACCAGTATCTGTATACAGTGCAGTAAATAATTCCTATTCCTATTGTGTTTTAAACAGCTGTCCGTGATCGCATGGTGCCACCCCCACCACCTCCTCACCACCTCTATGCCAAAGCTAACACCTCATCTTCCATCTACCTTCACTGGGGAAAGCCTGCCTTCACCTCTGCTCAGGTCATCAACTACACTGTGCGCTGCAACCCCGTGGGGCTGCAGAACGCTTCACTGGTTCTCTACCTCCAAACGTGAGTGCAGCACTGCTGAGGACTCTTGGTTTGCCAGTTCCAGATCCTTTCCACTCAGTTTCTACTCTTCCTGCTCTCTTTTAATTGTCTTTTACTTGCAACAACTTTTATTTCCCTTGGAGGTCTGTGTGTTTTGCCCATTGGCTGCTAGTTCAGTTTCTCTATTTTTTTAAGATATATTCCTAGAACAGCTTAATTCTCTGCCAGTGATCCTTGTGTCGTATCATTGGGCAATTTTTAATGTCTTTTTCGCTGTCTAGATTGAATTTAATTTTAAGCTCTCCTTCAACTATACAAAAGAGAATACCTGTTTTATAGGTAGCTTGTCTGGGCAAAGATGGGACTCAGTCCAGTGTCTGATTTTAAGACTGAAAATGAGAATTTTTGAGGGTTTGAGCATTTCATTGTGGGAATGCCATGTACCTGAGTGTGTGGCACCCTGCCCTGGGTAGGATTGCTTGCTTTGCAGAGAAGCAATGCATGAGGCACAGAATGGCTGAACAGGGAAGGGAGTGCGCCTTGGGTTGCTGTTCAGCCTCTGCCCAGGTGGTGTGGGAGCAGAACACTTTGCTCCATGCTGGGGGCTGTGGGGCCGTTGAGGGAATCCATGTGTGCAGCTCCCTCAAAACTTCAGTTTACTCAAGCCTCTAAATAAGAAAAATGCTGTCTTAAAGGATAAATAGTTTCCATCCTAATATTCATGGTTTTCTCTTCCAAGAACACATCTGCTGCTGTATAACTCCCGGCTTAATGATTAGACACAGTATAATCACCATGCAAATTTCTTGGTGTGCAATGTGGAGCATAGCAAGGACTGCTGCTTTTTGTGATAGGATGAGGCTATTGCAGATACTGGTGACTGCCTCTGCAACAAAGAAGATGAAAATACTAAATGAGATTTTATGAAGCAGTATCTGTAAAGTAAGAGCATTTTAAATTGAGATTTAATCTTGATTGGGGTGTTAACACCCAGAATTAACCCTGGCATATATGAAAGATTTCCCTCTGCCCCCAGAATCAAAGTAAAGTGAAATGTGTACAATTGACTTTGTGATCAAATAGTAAACTGCAATACTATAATTAAGAGAATCAAGTTTGCAATGAATGTATTACTAAATATTATTACCAGATGAGTAAGGAGCATTCATATTCATCCCCTAAACATGAGGTGCGGAGGCCATAAGTGAAAGGGATGATGCCCACACAGCCTTTGTGTGTCTGTGAGCTGGGAAGCAGATCTAAGAGGCAATACCATGTGCCTTGTCAGCTGTGACACTGGTTGCAGTTTGTTACTCCAGCTTGAAGCATAGTGTCCTATGTACAAGTGTGGAAAGAGCCGAGTTTGGGATACCTGCCGGTGAGCCAGCCAATAATATTGCTTGTGCATCAGCTGTTCAAACTAGCTTTATAAAAACTTGAACTCAAGTCAACTGACAGCAGACATAACATCCTCTCGAGAGCTCCAGGGCTGGTACAATTACATTTCCAGGTAGGCAGCTGTACAATTACATTTCCAGGTAGGCAGCACAGATGTGCCACGTGTCTGGACTTGAACTGGTTTGTCCTGTGTTGAACTGACAGTGAGAATCTACTCATGTGACTGAGATATCTGATCATCTGAGTTTAGGATGTTCAAGATAACTGCTGCTGTTTAATGTATTTTATTCCTTCATCTGTCCAGGTCAGAGACTCATATGTTAGTTCAAGGTCTTGAGCCAAAAACCATGTATGAATTTGCAGTTCGACTGCACGTGGACCAGCTCTCCAGTCCTTGGAGTCCTGTAGTCTACCATACTACCCTCCCAGAAGGTAAGGAACCAGGAGAGGACCCTATGGTTCTCAAAAGAACGTTCTGTAAACCAAATGGCCTGAAAAATTGCTTATTAATTTTAAGATGTGTGTAGAAGAGGGAAATCCTTTCCTCTGAGATACAGGTAGTGCTCTCTTGGTGAGAGAGAGAAAAGTGCTAGCAGGGAAATCCATGTTTTGGAACTGTGAAATTCTTTTTCAAAATCCACCCTAAATCAGCATTGATTTTATATAAAGTGTGATGCTTTCACTATTAGCAGCCACTGAATAGAAACAACTGGAATAAAAACTTTAAAATATATATTGGATAAGTGTGGCTGATTCATAGGCATTATGAAAACATATTTTATACCCCAGAAGTTTTGGAAACTGTAAGAATATTACACATCTACTGCCTTAGCTGCTGGTTTGCTTTACTGTCAGCTTGGTAGGGGAAAATCCAAACCTGCAGTTTCATGTTCTCACCAATGCAGTGTTTGGGAGGTACCTGTTTAGAGGGTAATGAAGTGGGAGTTTGTCAGTGGCTGTTTCTTTTTGGAGTTGAAGGAAAAATATGAAATTTGTTTTTACACAATCTAAGCTATTGACCAGCTCAGAGTTAACAGGAGAGTGTCTCTGAGGAGCAGTATGTGTTTGTTTCAATGTGGTTTGTGGGATGTAGCAGTAGCCATTAGGTCTGCACATGAGTTTCTTTCTGAGCAATTTAATTGCATGTTAATTGGGTTAGCCTAATAGCATTGTGTTACTGTTCTCACAGCACCATCTGGCCCTCCAGTAGGAGTGAAGGTGACTTTGATAGAGGATAATACTGCTTTGGTTTCCTGGAAGCCACCTGATGGTCCTGAAACAGTTGTTACACGTTACACTATCCTCTATGCATCCAGGAAATCTTGGATTGCTGGGGAATGGCAAGTGTTGCACAGAGAAGGTAAACTAAAATCACAAACCCATGAACTGGACAAACAATGATGCTACTTATAAGACACTTTGTTACTTTCAGCAACCTTGGACTACAATAAGAAATAAATTCATATAAATGTTCTCATGAACGTTCTAACTAGTTTAGAATTATTGCCGTGGGAAGATGTGTTAAAAAAAAGTTCATATTCAGAAGGTGAGGGAAGAAGGGGGCTCTCTGTGTTGCTTTGGAGCTCAGTGTGCCTATAAACCAAAATGTCTTGTAAATCCAATTACATCCATCTTAGTTCCATTGTAACCATGATTGTGATGGTTTCATTTTGTAAATGCACTTTTTCAAATCTGAAGTCTCTGAGATGCCTTTCTCTGCAGAAAGAAATGTTTAAATGTGGCTGTGTGGGTTTTTATGTTTCTGTCCATCACTGCCAATCCAGTTAGGTCAGTTTGCTTAATGAACGTTCTCCTACTCCCAGTAAATCACTCTGCAAATTCAATTTAACTCTCTGGCTCTATTCTACTGCTGAGCCCCAGCTAATCTAATGGTACCTCGGATATGCTGACATGAACCACAGTCACACCTCTGTGATTAAATGTAAAGATAGTATAAATTTTTGTAGGCACTTTAGTGAATAATACTAGGATTTGAAAGAGCTGAATCAAGAATGGATTTCTACTGTAGCCAGAAAAAAAGGAAAAGGCATTTATTGTTCCACTGATACTCAAAATAGACAGAGGCAGTTCAGAATAGATAATGTTCTAATAATATCTTAAACCAGAGAGGAAAGTTCAGTGTTACAGAGTAAAGTCATGTGCTTGAGTAGCCTGTGTAAGGGGATTGCCCTGGAAGAGTTACTGTTTTGTTGTTCTGTGTTGTTACCTGGCTGAAAGCTTAGTTGTCAGCAGAGAGTAAGGCTGTATTTTCTGTGGAGATAATTCCAGAAACATAAGGAGTATGCTCTCAGAGAGGATAATTCATTTCACCATCATGGAGAGTGAGCTGTTCTAGTTCAGAGCTGTTGTCCTTCGTGCTTCTCCTGAAGAGAGGATGACGGACCAACAGCCCTTCTGAAAGGCAGCAGTGCCACTTTGTCTGCTGCAGCATGATGGTGTTTGTCAGGCTGGCCTCAAATAGAGTGGGCAGCTGTGATGAGTAAAAGGAAAATGACTATTAAACAAAATTTGTGAAAAATAACTAGTGTCTGTAATATCAATCGGGTCTAGCTACAGGGGAAGATTGAGCCCATGGGTTTTCACTATTAAAATTGTTCAACGAAACAGTAATTTAAGTAAAGCTGTCCAACTAAATTGTTGGAAGAAATAGTGATATAAAATTGTCATATTAAAGGACAAATTTACTATTAATTTTTACTCAGTAAAAAGCCCAGCAGATTTAAATTCATGGAGAGCTTATATTTGAAGACTAAATCCTGTCATTCTGGTGATGATACACTGTATTTGCTGCATGCAGCGAAGTGGCTGAATTGCTTTCAGATACAGGCATGACTGAGCTGAAAGATGTGAAACTGAACAGCATCTCTGATAGTATTTCACCAGAGATTTTGGATGACAGGATGGCAATAACAGTAAACATTTTCATGTGTTCTCATACTGGAAGTGTTGGGGGCAATGAGCAAATGGAGAGCTATAAATCCCAGTGTATTACTGCATCCATCAATGTTAGAGCCACAAATTTTGTATTTTGACAGATATATTAGGGTTTGAGGCATGGTGTGGAATTCAGGCATCTTGACACACTAGGACAATCTGTTATGCTCTTAGTTAAAGTATAGATGAAAAGGTCTGTGAAAGGAAATTAATATGTAGAGATAAAATTGGGCAAATACCATGATCAGTTCTGTGATAGTCCTTTCATAGGTAATTTGAGGTAGAAGCAGGGTTTGGGGTTTTTAATGCATTTATTCTGATTAGATCAGTTAACCCTATTCAAAAAACAGCATTATTTTGTCTTGATGCTAAACTTGTTCTGCAGAAGATTTGTGAAATCTTGACCCTATTCCATTCTCATACCTCCAGAGAAATCCCCTAAAATAAAAAAAAATATTTAAAAAGACACCAAACCAAACAAAAGACTCGCCACAAACCAACCCTGCAACCTATAAAAGTCCTTGCATGGGCTTTAGTTTATGCAGGAAATCTCCCAATCCAGCCTGTAATTTGAATGAGCTTGTGTTAAGCCTGGCAAAACCAGAAAATTATAACTGCATTTTGGTGCTGATTTGTGGTGTGAGTTATCTTCCAGCCACCTTCCTCTTCTTCCCTAGCTCTCTTCAAGTGGATCAGAAGTTACAGCCCTTGCACACTTGGTGTGCAGTAAATCAGTACCAAGTGCTCACTTGCTTTAGCAATGCAGCAGATTGCAAAGGAGCTGGTGGGAAGAAGCCTGTGATATTGAAATGTGACCTTTCACCCTTGCTGGTGCTAAATATTACAGCTCCTTTGGTTACAGATACCTCACATTTTACTTCAAATGCTTTCAGCTAATGCGTTTTTTTTATGGAAGAACTGAAATAGCTTTTGAAGTAGCTTCCTTTTTGCCAAAGATACAATCTTTTCTGTCAACAGAACAACCTTATATTTTATAGGCTCCTATGATACCATAAATTTTGACTTCTCAAACTGATTAAAAAAGTTAAAATTTTGACTTAAGTCTGAGAAAGTGAACGGAATATGTGAAAGAGAACAAGAGATAGATTTAGTGCTGTAACTGCCACTATTTAGGGAAATAAAAGCAGTATATTTTTATGGTAGCAAGAAACAGGCGTTTTAGAAATGAATTGGAATTCTAAGCAGTAGTTGAAGTCCCTGGGCAGGCAAAGCTCTCATTGACTTTTGCAGGAGTTTTGCCTGTCTGAGGACAATGCTGGTGAATCCTATTTATGTTCTTAATCTTTTTTCCGGCCTTCAGGGACTTCAGGAAATGAATCCCTAGCATATGAAAAAGACATTTTCTGTAATATTCTTAGTAGCACAGCTTAGGTGCACAGTAATCAAGGAAGCCTACACAGGTCTAAATAGGGTTTAATTTTATTTTAAAATTGTGGCATAATGTACTCTTACAAAGCTGTCCTGTTCATTTAACCAACTAGACCTGACATTTGATAAACTGAACATGGATTCTTTTGTTATATCAATTTTCATTCACGTTGAAGGTACAGGGGGTGGAGGAGAGGCACATGTTCTATATGAGAGGGGTTTAACATTCTGGTTTTGCTACCTGAGAGTCTGGTTAACGCTGGGTGCATCTCCTCACAGATGTGATCACAACATAAAGGCTGTCAGACTGAAATGCAGATGGTGCTAGATTTAGGGTTAGTGTGCTGTGTGTCGTAGCCAATCCTGGTTTTTAACTATACTGGCACTTCACAGTGTCCTATGTTCAAATAGAATGGAGAGAAAGGAAACAATGGATGAGAAGGCAAGCCCAGTGTTCATTCTGTAGTTTTTATATGCAGGGTAGAATATATCAAAGTGATCACAATCCTCAAGCAAAATTTAGAGGTAGTACTGGGAAAAAAGTGTATGTCCCAATGTCTAAATCTGAGTCTGCTCCCAAAATTTTGTCTAACTGAAACTGTCTACCATATCTTTTCATAGGAGCAATTACCATGGCTTTGCTGGAAAACCTTGTAGCAGGAAACATCTACTTGGTTAAAATAGCAGCCTCCAATGAAGTGGGAGAAGGACCCTTCTCAAATGCAGTGGAATTTGCTGTCCTGCCAAAGGAGACATCAGAGTCTAACCAGAGACCTAAACGCTTGGATTCTGGAGATTCCACGAGTCAGTGGCAATGTTTTGATTACTCTGTCACAAGTATTGGGAAGAAAAGATCCCTGTTTGTTTTAGCTGTAACCACTTTCTGGGTAAACCATTCTATTTTATGTGAGGCAGTCCTAACAGTATAGCATTTTCTTATTCTAAATGAAACAACTTTGGAATTTTTATCTCAGTTCAACTCAGAGCTGGTCTAATTCTCCTGCTCAGAAATGGAAAGTTTGCCTTTCAAATGAGAATATATAACTGGTTTGAATTTTACATCAGTAACTTTGCAGACACTCTTCTAAGGCATTTCCTTTAAGTCCTTCATCTGGCTTGAGATAACAGTAGCACTGGGTCTGTCCCAGGAGGCACTCCCTTCCTCCCCTCCCACACCAGGGCTGCACTGACCAGACACTCCTCTGGTCTACAAGTTTTATTTTCAAAAGCATAAAAATGTGTGACAGAGAAGGCCTGGAAATCTCATTAGAAGGAAGCATTTGTCTCTGTGGTTGTAACTGTAACCCTATTAATTTCCTGACAGGGAGCAGGGGTTAACTCTTCTTATTTACTGAGCCTTTCTATGTTCCTTTTTGATATAGCTTATTCTGACTATTACCATCTGGACCAGAAATCCATGACTGGCATTGTTGTTGGGGTTTGCATAGCCTTGACCTGCATCCTTATCTGCATCCTGATCTTAATTTATCACAGTAAAGCCAGGTATGTTTTTGTTCTTGAAGATTGAGCTCTTTTTCAATGCACTCATTCTCAGGACGTGCCTTCTCCTCCAAGAGTGCTAAGTTCTCTGAAGTACTCTGTCTCTTCACCTGTTTCTACCAGCGCTGGAAACAAAGCACTTTGTTGGCTCTTCCTACTCTACCTGAGCCCCTTCTCCAATGAAAAGGAGGAAGAACCCACAGAGTGAGTCAGTGGTGATACTTTGACAACTAAGTATGAGGCATGTTTCCAGCTGAACCCCCACTTTGAGTCAGATAAGCATGCTGCTGTAAATCATCTGCTCTTCCTGCTTAACCCTCCAGCCTGCCCACACCTGGCTTGCAAGGCTTTAACCCCCTGGGTGTTGCTGGACAAGAGGAACTCTGACTCTTTCTGAAGAAAGGAGTTCCATGATGCAGATTTTAAAGCAGATCCATGATGCAGTTTCTTTGCAGTGGTGCAAGCCACCATCTGTCATCACCTGCTAGAGGGTATAAACTGGCCCAGTGACTCTGCCCAAAACTTTGGGATCAGAACAAATATAAGTCACTTGAAATAATAAATTAAAAAACTCTCTGAAAGTGTTTTTCAGTATCAAGGGCTTTTTAGCATACGTGCAGGAAAAAATATGGATCGGGAGACGGTCTCTGTGTAGTACGGTAGAAAGGTCTTAATGTCATTAGTGGTTACTTCCTCCAAGTAATATTACTAATCATGACAATTCCTGTCTGTGCATAAGCTTGTAGCCTACCATGTATGATTAACTGGAAGCAGATGTTATTTTTATCAGAAGCAATAACATTTAAATTCCATGTGAGTTAGGAGTATCATATAACAAAATGTAAATGCCAAGGATATACCAGGATTACTTGATTAATAATAGCTTTGAAGTTTATCCTTGTTTTTTTTGTATTGTATTCCTGTGGGTCAATTTTATTCCTACTTAACATTGTGTAGGAAGGCATCTGCTCCTAAGCCTGTGCAGCAAAGCGCTGACCAGCTGTCACGTACCAGCATCTCATTAGCCAGTCCTAATGAGGTGGAGAAGAATATTGAAGGAATTGCAGAGAATGAAGAATCCTTATTGCCAATGATAGTGGGAAACAGCTTCATTGATGCTAAGGTACGGTGAATTTTACTAACTCCCAGATCAGAAATCTTTCTTTGGAATTCATTGCTATAACGTCAGACTCCTTATAAAAGTAAAATATGTACACTACAAACCTCCAGGAGTTTGGGGTTTTTTTAATGGGACAAGCACAAGCTTGGCAATCCAGGCTCAAATTTTCAAGATTTATCTGAAAGTTCAGCTGGAGATCTGGTTCAGTACATTTGTCTTTGACTGTACTCTGCAGCTTGCAGAGTTTGGCTCTGGCACAGCATCAAAGCATAAAGGCTCTGTAGACTCGGGGCTGTTGGTGGCCTGTGCTGGTCCAAGCAGCACAGAGCGAGTCCCTGTCAGCACCGAGCTCAGTAAGTGCCTGTGCACAGTCTAGTCAATTCTGGCACTAAGCAGGTGTTAAGAAAAATATTATATTTCTGTATATTTACTGGTAAGACAATGTTGCAGTTTATAAACTCATACTTGGTCAAATTATAAATTAGCCTAGATGGCAGGATGTACCAGTGGATGAGTAGAATCTTCAGTCCAGCAGTCTAGTGTGACAACACCACAGTGGCCTTCCTTTCACATGCAGACATACTGAGTTAAGGCTTGTTCTGTTCACACTGCAGGCTCGAGTGCAGCTGCTCCCTGAGGATATGTGTGAGAGTTGGGAAATGGAAATGGACCCAGTAGAGGCACAGACACTGCCTATGAATGGCCATATTCTAAGTACTAGAGCAAGAGCAGTAGCTGGAATATTTTGCTGTGTGTCTGCAGTATTGCAGCTTTGGGTCTGGACAGAAAGCTTGCCAGATATAGTGGGTCTGTTCTTGACTTGTGCAGATGGGTACCAGACCACAAAAATGTGACTCACCACTGAGGCTTCCTTTTTCTTCATTTTCAGTATGGAACCAATAGGTAGGAATAGAATAAATATTTTCAAGTATCTTAGAAATTTATTAAAATAAATGTCTGCATCTTCCTCTGTTGTAGGGAGGGTCTGATCTGATAATTAACAGCTATGGGCCTGTCACAAAGACTAATGGCAAGAAAAGGTGGCTGTTCTTCCAAGATGCTAAGAAGGTGAAGACTGAGGAGGTAATTGCTCTAACAGGCAGAAATGCACAATCTTTACTGTCATACCCTCTTTGCAAAGGAACATTGGTAGTTTTCTATTTATGGAAAAACATGTTTCATGGTCTTAGTATTAATTGGATAGTTTCACTTGTGTAAGGTTGATGGTGTTCTATCTCACCATAGTAAAATCTTACAGAAATTTCATTTTCTGAAAGATGTTGTTAGGACACTGTGACTCTTTACAGTTGGCAGACACTGTAACTCTACAGTTAACTGATTACTTACTTGCCTTTGCCTTTGCATCTGTGAACAGATGGATTTCTGTGTACTTTGCATCAGATGAACTACTTCTGCAGAGACACTGTATAAATATAATTACAAATTAAATATTTAGTTAGAAATGAAAATAATATTTAAATAGAAAGAATCCTCTCCTACCCTGGCAGCTAAAATTCTTGTTGGCTGAAGGGAAACAAAAGAGGGAAACTAAATGATATACCCAAAGTACTGAGAAAATTGAGAACTTGAATAGAACTGTCTGGCTTCTGGAATTGTTGGTCTGGACACATTTGCTATTTGGCTGAAAAAAAGAACAGTTTAAAACTGAAGTGTTAAACCAAATCTGGGACATTATTATGCAAATTCACACCTACAGAGCATGTAACTATTCTTTATTGCATTTCAACTTGTGTTGTGCTCTTGTGTGGTTAAGAATTAGAAAGTTCTGATATCCATGTCGTAAATTTCTATTGAAAAAAATTTCCACAAGCAGATGTGTATTTCTTATGCCTCTATATGAAAAATATTTGCTACCACCCGAGGAGTAATGCTTAAAGAATATGCATGATGGGATGGGAGGGAGCTCTACCAAGTGTGTTTTTAAAATACTTTTCAGGTCTCTCCAGTGAAAGAATTTTTGATTAGCCATGCTTATCTAGAAGGATTATTTCATCTACTGTGGAAAAGTATGAGCAAGACTTGAGATTATTTTAAAATTCCTGTAGGAAAGCCCTGAGAGAAGCATTCAGGTGGAATAGTAGGCAGGAAATGCAGTAAAAATTCAAATTATGGCTCAGCTTTTCAGAGGCTCTTTTCTCCGTGCATTTCCACAGCCCCAGAGGAGGTTTGTGCAGGCGGTGTGTCTGTACCAGCCAGGCCCCACGGTGCTGCTCGGCCAGGATGGCTCCCCCGGCTCCCCCGGCCAGCAGTCCAGCTTCCAGGTGCCCTTCAGTGTGGTGGCTGACACGGAGCATTCGGCCAACAGCGAAGGGAGCCATGAGACTGGAGACTCCGGGAGGTTTTCTCACGAGTCCAACGATGAGATCCACCTCTCATCCGTGCCAAGTGCCACCCCTCCTGGCAGCAGCCCTTTGGCCAGCAGTGACTCGGGGCTGGGCGCGGGGAGCCGGGCCATGAGCGGCTGTGCAGAGGCGCCGCTGCTGTTTGCTGCTGGCCACGCTCCCACCTCCCCTCTGCAGATCCACCCAGCGGTGCCCAACTGACACCCCGGGGCCACGCCGGACGTTCTGTGTGTGTCTGTTCGAAGGACAATGAACAGGGAGCCAAAGTTTGATTGTGGAAAGCCTGACTAACCTAGCAGGTGATCTGCAGTTCTGGTGAATGTTCGGGTTTTTTTCCTATATTTTGGTTTGTTTTTTTAAAGCTCACTCATTTTGAATGTTCAGTGGTCAAAAAATGTGAAAGGAGTGAAGACTTCTGACTAATGTTAAAAATATGTCACTGGAGCAAAGGGAAGGCTGTTGGCCCTTTTGCTGACTATCTACCTCAGTTTACCGAGAGGTGAACTCTGAATGACGACTGCTTTACCTCATTTGTGTTCTAGTTGGTCTCAGCTATGGAACTGAAGATACTTCCTAGTAGTGTTGTTTCATTTTGGGTTTTTTTATTTTCTCCCCCCCCCCACCCTGCCCCAGTTGTGTGTAGAGTGTGTGTGTGTGTGCATGTGTGTGTGCTCAGTGATCAGGGAGTTGTATAGGTTGGTGGACAAGATTGTTTAGCTGAAGCTCTGTCTTTAAAAAGAAGGAAACCCCAGAGTATAAAATGTTATGATTTAATGTGGTTGACACAGAGTATGTTAAAAACTGGGAGAACTGGAACTTCCATGTATACAACCACATGAAATCTTTTGTACCTCTTGATTTCTTAGACGCTCAGTAAGCCTAGGACAGTGCCTTTCCCTCAGAAACCTGTACCAGCAGCTGCTGGCAGCATGTATGCTATATCCTTGGGGCTCTGAGACATGGTGGATTCCCTCCACTGTGGCAAATATTGCCCCTGTATTCACAGTTAAGGCTAAAAATCATAGTAAAATGAAGAAGTACTCAGCATTTTCAAACAGCTTGGCTTTGCCTGGGAATTATGGAATAGATAATAATATTTATATTGTTATGAGTATTCCAGTATCACAGTACTTCTTAGCAGTGGTGCCTTGCATTATATATTATGAAATTACTGATTTGCCTTATTCCTTTTTAGTATTCATAAACTTCCTTTGGAGTACAGAAAGATGCCTTAAATGCTTCTTAGGTGTTTTAAGTAAACTGTAACATGCATTTATAGTTCATTTTTACCCATCTTTGAGTGCTGATAAGCAGTGCTAGCATTGTAGTATGTCTCAGAACTGTTAGGATAAAAACCTGCTCCTTGCCTTCACCTAGTGTGCTATTAGCCAGGAATTTTAGCTCAGGGAGTGACTTTACCTATATGCCAATCTAAAACTCTGATTAGGGATGAGAAATAAAAAAGCCAGAGCTTTAGTTGAAGAGTCTGTTGAAAGAGGTGAGTGCTGCTACTGCCTCGAACCCATGCAATTCCTGTTTTATACTACCTCCTTTGAAAATGATTCTAGTGTTTTTTTGGATTTTGTTGTTGTTGTTTTTTCCTGTACTCAGGGAACAGTTGTTACTTTTAAGCTGCCTCACGGAAACGTGGAGCAAACTGACAGGGTATCGTTTTATTTTTTAATAGGAGAGAGCGAAAGGCAGGGAGAAGGCTGGAATCATCCAATGTCATAAACTTGCCTGTATCTATATCCAGTCCTCTTCTCACTCCTCCTCTTTCTCTGTTCTACTTAAAAAGAAAGAAAGAAAAGGAAAAAAAATTAGGCATATGTTTTTACTTAAAGGAATTGTTTAAAATGTAATGTAAGAAATCAACCATAGGATCTCCTGGCTCTATTTAAGTCTGTCAGAACTCCCACTGACTTTACTGGGGCTGAGATGTCACCTCCATGTGTGCCAGGCTGACTCCTGTGTTGCTCCTCAGTATCAGTAGGTGGTCAGAAGTTGTGGGTAAGCCCTACTCTTGTGATTGGATTGTGCTGAGGAACCGGGCTCTGGTTCCTGGAGTTCTTTCCCTTGGAACTGTTGCCAGTCCTGAAGCACACAGTACACATTCACCTCTCCCTAACAGTGTTGATTCAAATGCTTGAAGAATGATCTTGTACCAAAGACTTTTCTGTAGAAGAGAAGGAAGCCACATCCAAAAGGAATTGAACTAGTTAAAAAGCTGTAGGTTTGAAGAGCTGAAGACATTTTATTGTATAAGTAGTTACTAACAAAAACCAATAGGGCTTCTTGATTGTAGTAGCCGATTGCATAGGTGAGTTGTATGCTTCAACAATTTAAACTACCTTGTTGTTACAAGAGCCTTTAAAGAAAGTTATAATGCCAGCAGATATCTCCAAAGAATTTTGAGTGTAATTTTTTTTCTCCAGCAGGTAGTTGATGAACAGTACAGTATTAAGGAAAGTATTTTTTAACAGTTTTTTATCTACTTGCTGAAGAAAAAGAAAACCTTTTCACCAAAGATTTATTTTTGGTCTTGTCAGGCAGAATGTGTAGTGTACAGCAGAGTACTGTTTTTAGTTAGGTAAAGTGTGAATTAATCAAAACTAGAGTAAGAATGTGTAACTGTAGCATGAAGTTTCACACTTCATCTTTCAGAGTAGCCCCTTGTGTTAGTTGCCTTCAGAAAGAGCTGATATGCAGACGGTAACTGCTTCTCCAAAGACTTGTTTGCTGTAAGTACTGGTAATGGGATATAATTTTATGATCCTCGTTACAGGTAAATACTATAAATCCTAAACTCTTTCTTCTAAAGATCCATTCTGTAGTTTAACCTATGGATAATCTGAGAGAAACAGACTTCATATAAAATCTGCCAATCTTATATAGATGCTTTAAGTTCAATAGCCAAAGAGTTGAAAATGCTCAGTGTATAAGAGAGCAGTGCACCAGAACTGGATCCATCACTTATTGTTTTATTGAGGTACTTCTTAGCAGCAAATAAAGAAAACCAAAGATATTTAAGGTTACCTCAGCATATAGGCAAGCTTAGTTAGGCATTAATTATTCTGTCTTTATTTTTATGTTAACCAAATATTAAACATTTCTCCAGAACCTAGTCTACATTCATGTGCTTCCCTTTGACACAGTCATGATTTCTACAGAACAAAAATCCTCTCCTCAAAATTCATGGCCTAGTACTAACATATCACAAGATTTTATGAGAGAAATTTGTCTCATGATGGAAAACTCCAACAGGTAAGCAAAGGAAAAAAAAAGAAAAATTGTAGAAATTTATAATATCTCTATTGAAGTTAACAACAGATTCAATCCTTCATGATTGGAACAGAGCAAAATTTAAAAGTTTAAATGCTTCATATCCTTGCAGTCAATGCATGTAATTTTAAATACAATATTACAGATGGTAATTTTTTTGAAGCTATACCTGTGGTTGTCTAATAAGAGAATGAGTTTTTCACTTTGTTCATTCCATTTGCCTAGAAAGAGCTGGCAGAACAGACCAGGCAGACCTGTTTCAGGTTTTCCTTCTAGTTTATGTCTGTAGAAACTGGGTCCTGGAGAAAAAAAAATAATTTCTTAATTACAAATTTTGCTAAATATGTTCTGGAAGATGAACATAAATGTGGAATTTAGTGTTACACTGTGTGAATTGATTTTGTTTAAGTGTAGTAAGAACTAAGGAGCCATGGCTGGTGTAATGAGTGTACGTGCAACCCTTGTGTTTTAAAAAAAAAGCAAAAATGTTACCATTGATGTGACTTGAAAAGCATCAAAACTTACAGAGGAAACCTTGAAACTGACTTGCCATGGTGATGGTGTTTGTAAGAGAGGATCTGCCCTTCAGCTGCCACAGCAAGGCCTGTTCTGCAAGACCTGGAGCCAAAACTGCATGCTCAATCTGCCCACAGCTACACTTGTGTACTTTCTCCATATTTAACAAATGCAAAGCACTGTCATCTTTCAGGAGTTACCCAGAATTGGGAATGTGTGTGCTGTGCAGAACAGGGCATATCAGTTGGTTACTTTTTAATAGCTCTGCTATTGTAAGAGAAATCTGAAAATTCTACATATCACTTTCAGTAATTTCCTATATTAGCTCTCCATTTTTTGTATAACTGATGCTATTTTTAACAGAAAAGAATATGAAGAGATTGTTTTGCCTGTTTTTAATTATTCTTATAGTTCATTCCCTCTCTGGGTTTAATCCCATGCTTTAGATGTGAACTTCATCTTGTTTGCCTTATTAGAATCAGGGTCCTCATCCTGTTTCTTTTTAAGCCAATGGGAGAATTAATTTGTATTTCAGTTTGCATAGTCTGGACAGACAAAATAAGCTTTTGTTTGTTTTTTAAACCTTCACAGTACTATTATTTTAAAAGGACAGAAGACTTAGATGGTTAAAACTCCCACTGGCAAATGGATTTTTGTAAGAAAAGTCACCATGCATAGGAGGTCCTCTGTAACTCTCCATGAATCCAGTATTAGCCTGTAGTAAACACTGAGTATTTCAAGTCAGTTTACCTCTTTTCCATTGCAAATCAAGTTAACTTGAATGACTTCTCATTTGCTGCAGCCTGGGTGTACACAAGCAGAGTTACTGTTGGCTCTCTGTAAAATGTTACTCTGAGCTAGCTCTGAGCTCTTGTTCATTTTATCCATTACAGAATGAAGTTCATGCAGGGAAAAGTCCATCTCCTAGCATGGGGAACATTGGTAGGTTTTGTAGGGCACTCCATGTTTAGCCAAAACTCCCATTCATGGCAACCAAAAAGAGCTGCCCAGGTGTAATGCTGGTGGTATTTCACAGAAACCATTTTACTGACATTATTCTCAGAAAACAGAAAGCAGAATTCCACTTAGTAATTGCTAAAGTGGTAGTTCTTAGGTTGAACAATTGTTACACACTTACCAGTTGCTGCAAATGCTGCTCTGGTAATGGTAGGCAATCTCTAAAGCAGAGGGATTCCTGTCTGCAGGAAATACTGAGCACCTTTCTGCAATAACACTATGTAGTATTTTGGAACGTGTTTCAAAAACCACTGTTCTTCAATACAAGTCCAAACCCAAATCGCTTACTATTAACAGAGAAAAGAACACAAATTCAGTTTAGCTTAAATGTGAGTACATTTATTTCTTTGGAATCCCTCTGGATTCATACTGAGCCTGGTCCCCCTGGCTGACTCAAAAGGGATGTAAAAACATGCTTAAGGCTTTGCTGTGTTGGGCCCTCTGATTCCATAGGGTTCCTTCAAAAAAAAATCCAGCTTTTCATGGTTGCATATACTCACATTGCATCTGCCTGGTGTGTTTTCAGTGAAGACTGACTGTATATGAAAAATGGACTTACACAGATGTTGCTTTTTGATTGTTTGACTTTTTTTTTTTTTTTTTTTTTTTTTAAAGTTGTGAATGACTTGCCAGTGTAGGAGCCAGGTGTGTATCTCACATTTTGGTGTTCTGGATCCTTTCACTCCGTGTGCCATTTTCTTCTAAGGGCAGCAATGGCTGACTGGCTAATGGAGGATGGAGCTGAATTGTATTAATTTTATATTTGTCTCAGGGGATCAGCTCCATGAATTCCATTGCATGAGGGAAGCTAATGTTTGCCCTGATTTGAATGTAACTTTTTAATGTCTTTTAAAAACTATTTTGTTTAATAATGTGGACTTGTTTTTCTTTTTCTAGCATTCTAGTAAATATTACCTAGTGTGTTGGTTAATTTCTCCCCTCCAGGGTTGTTTATATACTACCCCAAGGTCATGCCAAAAAGTAATAGAAGTTTAAATGCCAAATGTTTATGAAACTGCTGTCTAAATACTGATTGATTGCACAGTTGAAATAAAAGTTTTCCTTAGTAAAAGTGCTACTTGATACTTTATTTTCAGTGTCTCTGAGGAGTGGCCCAAAACAAGGAAGATAAAAACTGCAGCACCTCATTTTGGGCTGAGCAGATAGGGAAATTGTTGGCACATGAAGTCATAAAAAGAGGTAGGCAGTACACTGAAATATAGTTATTGAGAGGTAATTGAGAAAATTAGACCAATGCTGAAAATATGATCAAGTATTTTAAGAGAGTATTGTAAAAAATGAATAAATCCTAAATAGAGTAGATAACCTACATTTAAAAAGACAACAGTTTCAAATAGCTAGGGAACAGTCAGTCTTGGACTGTGCAGTGATACAAAAGCTCTACTAGTGCAATCCACCAGGGCTGCTGCTCTTTCTCTAAGTGAGAACAGGAACCAACTGCAATTCCCAGTTACATTACTGCTGGTTAGTACTTGTTCATTTTACGGTCCAGAATTCTTATTCTCAGTAGCAATAATTAAACAGTAAAGCTCCACCTTTCAAGGAGCTAGTATTGCAAAAGAAAGCTTAGAAACAGCCCTGGTTTGGGATCTGATGCTGTGCTACCTGTCTGCAGTCTGCCACCAACCTGAATGTCTGAGCTACAGCCAGGTGAGTGCTGTGGGCCACTTACACTGCATGGCCACATTCACTGAGATGACAGCATTGCTATTTCTTTGTTAGGTTTACCAGGGACAACAATCTACAGTCTTAGCTTATCTGTTTTTTGGATAAAAGATCAATACCTTGGAATATGAAGGCCAGCTGGTCTAAAAATCTCCTTTGCACCTAAAGCCAGACTTCATATCCTGTTACATATGAAAAAAGACCTCTGCTCTCCTTTCATTTATTCTTGAAGTTACTTCTGTGAATATTTACAAGTAAATCCAGTTGGGTTTTCTGTTTGGGGATGCACAAACATTTGTTACCAGTAGGATTAAACTATGCCATATCTTATTTCTAATACAGGTTGGCACTGTGCAGCCCAGCCTGTTTTCCCTTCTTCCTTCATTTGCAGTCATGGCTCAGCATTGGCTGCTGGACAGTAAAGTATGTCCTCTGTCAGGAGAGAAGCTGTAGGTGTTAAAGTTGCTGCTGTCTATGCTGCAGGGTCCAACTCTTTCTATAACTGATGTATTAAGACCTGGCTTCACCTTTTTCTCCCCACACAGCAAAGAGGATGGAATTTGAACCCCTCTCTTCACATACTTGCATGTAAGAGCCTCAGATAAATGCATTCAGATTTGACAGAGAGATCAAATTGTTTCTACCTGAAAGAGGAGTGTAAACTTTATTTAAATCCCATAATTTAAATCCTATTTACATAGGAATGCACCATTAAGACATACAGAAAATGTAAATAATTCAGGATCTAGCTGTGCCTCAGTGACAGAGATGCTTGTTATGAATAGATGTGGGGGGTTTAGATAAGTCCCTGCCTTGCTTTATTGAGGTGGCCAGCACCCCAAAACCCATCTTGTTCACAAGCTCTTTAATAATGGCTGATTCAGTCTGGTATAGAATGAATTATTTATCTAATAGACACAAAACTAACAGACATAAGACTTAAAACAGACTACATACTACACAGGAATGCACAAAAGAAACTATTAACAGCTAAATATACAGTGCATGATAGGGTACCATTTTTTAGTAGCTAGTGAAGAAATCCTAGATTGGGATTCAATGTATGTTGCCATCCAGTTGTTGACGGGGCACACATTGAAACCCTTTCCCTCAATTTACGGAAAAGTAACAACAAAGATGCGTTCAAGCTTCAGGCAGAAGTTGTCTCACACATTCTCTGGGAGTGCATAAGAGACTTCTGCCTCTGTGATAATTCATGTGTCTTTTATGGATTGTAAAACAGTGACTCTCAGCCAAGAATATTTATTTTTCTTTTATCTCTTCCCACATTTGCTCTCCAGAATAAGATGTTGATTCTTAGCTGGGGGCTTGAGCATTTTTGGTGCCTGTGCCCTGCCTGGGTTATCTCTTCCATGTGCAACAGCTATCTGTGCTAGAGAGGGGGAGGACACATCCTGCCACATGGTTGCAATCCACAACTCACCTATTGGAAGACTTGATTTCGGATGGCATCTTTGACACAGGGCAGGTGCCTTTAGTGGCATGATGAATGTGCTGAAAAAATTTGAAGTTTCATACTCAACACAATCTGGAAGTTACAATGCTCCCAAAAAAACCAAAAACTGAAATTACAAAAGCACCTTACCACCTCTGAATACGCAATCCAAAATCATGAACTTAAATATTCCCTGTGTTTAATGCTATCTTTTTCATGGTGTCTTCAAAGCCTCTTGCTTTAGAGGCCAAAAGCAGCTGCTGAAAAAAAAGCTGAGATAAGCTGAACGATCCCCTTCATTGAAATAAGAGAAGTGCTCTTATCCCAATTAGTCTCAGAAAGGCCATGAACCCCTTTGGCAAATGCTAGGGTTAATATACCCCTGGCAGGGCCCGTCTCTCATTCCCACTATGCCCATGAAAAGGGAGGAGGTCATTACCACATGGTATAAAAGCTCTCAAAGGAGCTGTAGTTCCTTGGCTTCTCTGACTTAAATTCAAGGTGAGTAAAGGGCTGGCTACAGAAGAAAACTCTTTAGGGAAATGATGATACCTTCTTTTTTACTACAACTACATCCAAAACCAAAAACCAACCAACCAACCAACAAGGTCCCCCTCCCCCCCCCCCCCCCCCCAAAAAAAAACCACCCCAAGGCAAGCCCTTTATTCCATTTCAAACCTCTTACAGTGGAAATCCAGTTCTGACCTATCCCTGTTTCAGATGATATTTGTCAGACTTGGTAAGCCACTTTTGTTATCGTGTTGGACCACACATGCACCGACACCAGCGTATGTCTAAATACCAGCACGTTTACACATTTCCTTCCAAGAGAACTGCAGAAAAGTTATAGTCAGTGACACAGCCATTCCAAATAATAGGAGTGCCTTCCATGAGAAAAAAAATCTAAGCTGAAAGAACTGCCTCGGTGTAGATCAAACAGTTCATTTAAACTCTGAACAGTAACCTGAACAAGCAGGCCAACTTGACTGTTGCAGGCAATATGTTCCTTTAAAAAAAAAAGTTAAGAAAAAAAACTGGGGAGACAGCTGAAGCAAATGAATTTAAAGGCCAGATTATATTTTTTAAGAGTCTCTGCCTTTTTATTGGATATAGCGGAACAGCCAGCACCACCACCACTGTGAAAAAGCACAGACAAAACCCCCATGACATAATAAAAGAAACAGGAACTTGAGTATAGCTAGAAAAAAATTAACTTTTTAAAAGCTAACCTATTTGACATACATTTCTTCCTTGGACAAGTCTGTAGGTAGAGCCTAACATTTATTGCATCAGACACAGATACAAAGAACATTGCTCTAAACTGGAAAAAAAAAGTTAATTTTACATTTCAAATGCTTTGCAAGCAACATTAAAAATTAACATGTCTCAAGACATTTTTTCCCTTCCACAAAATCTTTTTATCTATAAGCATTAGTAAATACATTCCACGGTCCCTCCATTTAAGAGGGTACCTGTAAATTACTACAGTGTGATAAACAGAAGCAAATCAAGAACAGTGAGACACTAAAGCTGTTATATGTGGCTGTAGTACATAATCACAAATAGTCCAGTAACTGTTTATGATGCTTACTGATTACCCTGACCACAGCAGTTCTAATCTTGGCAACTGGCTGCTGCCACCTCTACCAATGCAAGCTTGCAAACAAAAGGGTAACCTGGACCTTGACCATGTTTTATACTGGTCATTGCTGCTTGAGAGTAACTGGAGTCCAAATAGAGCCTGCAACCCCTTTTTGGCTATCAGGAAGAGGCTAACAGACCTCTATACAGCTTTCTCTTTGCACAGGCAACAAGAATTCAAGCCTCACAAAGCACACAATTAGGCAAATTAAGCATTCAGATGGTCTAAGTATACTCTAATATTAGTTTAATTCCCAAACCCATGTAAAAATACATTCTAAAATAACCTCTTTAAAGGGGATCTTCAAAGCTGAAGATTATAAATAAACAAGAAACCAACTCCCTGAAGACGCAATCAGGGCTGTCAATTCCCAAGAGGTTCTCAGTCCTCCTTCATGATACATTTGATACAATTAGCACAGGGTGGGAATATACTGATACATCACTACATTATTGAAAGTTGCATGTGCAGGTTTCTACCCATCTCCCCTTTCACAGACTTGCTGGCAGAGGTCAGTTACTTCCCATAAAATTTCTTATTCAGAAGAAAGATCAGAAGATTGACGTTCACTTTTGCTCTGTCGAATAACTTCATGACAGCAACACCTTCATACTGCAGCTGCAAGAGATCCTGCCAAAGAGAGTATCTTAATGAGTAAGGAACCCTCAACAGCTCACAGAGAATAAAAAAAGACGCTACAGAACAGTAGGATCTTAAGGAATATCAATGAAAAAGTACACAGTGTAAGATAGAAAAGCAGGAGACTCAGTAAAGATCCACTCTTACTGTGTAAGAAATAGTCATTCTAAGGCATTTAAGATCTTAATTATTTTAAGCAGTGGGTTAAAAGAGAGCAGAAATAGAAGACCATTCTAAGAAAGCCAAATTTCAGATCTAGCCATCTCTATCCTTCTTATTCACACTAGCCATAAAGTTGCTTTAACATTTAGAAAGGGTTTCCTATGTGCCTAATTCTATCATGTACCCATGAAACATGACAGCATTCCACAGTATCCCTTTCTGAAAGCTTTAGTTGCCACAGATCTCAGGGAAGTGGCTTATAGCACTTTAATCTAGGGCACAAAAAGAAATGGCATCTCAGTCACTATGCATACGATGCTGATTCAATCTCTGAGGTGTTTATGTAAGGCGGTATTTCTAGTTATACTTTGCTTTGTCAGCAATGCACCTGCACTGATTTTATCTCACTGATTAAATTCTTTAAGCAATCCCACTCTTGCAGGTGACAGGGTGGGTAGGTGTGGGCATGTGGGTGGGCGTGTGTGATGTTGCATCCCTTGCTGCTGTCCTCTGACAGCATCTACTTTATCTGCAAAGCCCTGCTACAAAGGCATAGTGGTATAGTAAACCACGTGCCTGAGAAGCGAGTAGCCCCATGAACCAAGAAGTTCATGACCAGCTCTGATGGACTAGGACCAGAACAAACTAGGGGAGTCCTCAACACAAATGACAGGTGTGAGGCAGCTGTCCATCCCAGCAGCCAGTTAGGTGGCATGAACTAACTGCAATGCAAGGTGCTCCTGCACACAATCTGTTTTGAGAGGCCTGAGGCTTCCACAACTAACAAACCTAATGAAGACCAAGATGGACGGGGATGGACAAAGAAGTGGAAGAACGGGACAGAGACACCACATGTAACATTACTGGCATGAGAAAAAGAACAGGGAGCCATTTGGGAAAAGGTCAGTCAGCATGCCTGTTCTGGTGGCCTAAGTAAAGGTTGACACCTAAGGAGGACACCTAAGAACAGGAAAGAAAGGGGTAAGTATAGGGTAGCAGAAAGAATACCAATACATAATGACTGGCTGAAGCCATCACACACAAGCCCAGGTGACTGCTGCCACAGACTCCCAAGCTCTCTGCTGTAGCAGGAAATTGCTGAAAATGCAAATGCTTGTTTTGTGTGCATATGTATAAACGTAATTAAGAACACAGACTGACATCAGGCTTTCATTAGTGAAGAAACAGAAAGGAGTTTGGATCCCCCTTTATGTGTTGCATCTGTATCACCTGCAACAAATGGGTTAGTTTTGAGAGCATTTTTCAGACTGTTTAGGCAAAAACCATGTCATTGCTATTTTGATGAAGAGTCTGGCAAGGGGAACTTACATGACACTATTAAATAGGACAGTTCTTACCTGATAATGCAACATAAAGGTTTCCATCTGTACCCCCATGAATTTTGCTTTAACCTCAAAATCTCCTACTTCTTCTGTTGGACTGATTTCAAAAATCACGTTTTTAAACCTGTGAAATTTGAGAAATGAAAAATCACAAGGAGGCAATATATGAGATAAGACAAAGATAAATTTCTAAGAATTTTGTTCGTAACTCTTTATTCTATTATCCCCACTGGGAATGAGCCTGTAAAAGCCAACCAGACTCAATACAACAATGAACAGAAGCCTAACAGATTCTGTGGCAGGTAGATCACATCTTCACATAAGCACAGCAGGAAACAGGGTAATTTAAGTTAGCTTGTACAATCTAAACAGTCTACTTTAGTGTTGCACATTCATGCCTCATTTAGTGCACAAAATGTGATTCAGGGTTGAAAAAATTCTAGTAACAGGCAGCTCCTCTATATTCCACACAAGATATGCCAGCTTCTCAAGGCTAGCAAACTACAGCTGGAGAAACTCAAGCTAGCATTAAGCTGATTTTTTAACAACGAAAGCTATTAACCATAATAACAATTCACCCAAGGAGGTACCCTTCCATAACTGTGGGGGGGACAGAGAAGGGTTTGGGGAAAAGAGGATGTCATGTTTAAATCACATTACACTTCTCAATCAAAGAATTTATTTGCTTCAACCAGAAAAAGAGAACTGAAGAGTGATCACTATGCAAGGTTTCTTGGCCCTAGTGATGCCAGCCTAGGCATCAAAACAAATTTTTCAGCTTTAATAGCCAAGTCTACCAACAATACTAAAATTCCAAGAACAAAATTGCAAGACAATGCAACACAATCTCAAATAGATCTCAGAATTTCTGGTCCTCAACTATCAACATCTAGACTAGTTCTAAGAAAAAGACAAGAATTCAGCATACCTATTTTCCTTTTCCTCCAAAAAGGTTATTTAGCTCTAAAGAGCTTTAAAGAGATACTCACTGGCTACCTTGCAGGTCCTCAATCTCTAAAAGCACTCCCTTCTCATGAAGTCGAGCTGCTGTGTATTTCAGAGAAATCTTTTTACTGTTTTTGCCTTTCATCTCTCGAGGTTTCTTGGAGACTCTGGGGAAAAAAGACAAACCAAACAAATTAGAAGGTCACTCAAACAAGTAAAGACATTTTGAGCAGTAAATATTCAATCCTATTTGGCAGAGGGGATAGAATCAGTATAGCTAATGAACTATGACTAATGATAGATAATGATGTACTTCTACTAGTGAGTTTACCTACAAAGCACTTGTAGCCCAGATCAGATGAAAAGGGTTCACATTCTCTCATCTCACTGGAGAAGACAACAATTTTTTTCCCTCCCAGAAAATCTGAATTGTCTAGCACTAAAACAAGCTGACTTGTTCTGGCATAAGAAAGGGGACAACTTGGGATCAAGGGTTTCCTTGTAGGTAACTATGTTATTTTCATTCTCTGTTCCTAAGAAGGATGACAGGAAAGACTGACTGAGCAGCAAGTGCATATGTGGGCAACAAGCTTCATAGCACTGGACTCTCTGCACTCCCTTCTCCCAAAGGGACCAAAAAGTCTTTCAAGTTTGTCTTTTTGACCCCATTCACGACCAGGATGTCTCCCTGTATTTTCCTATTGCTGCTGAGACCCTTTCGCTAAAACTATCGCTGTGAGAAAGAGCTTGGACGAGGAGCTTGGAGCAGGTGGCATTATGGTTCTTCTTAGCAACACATGCTTCTTGTTAAGAAGCACTTCTAGGGCCATGGAACCACCTGCTGTAGGTCATGAGGTTTGAGACCATCTAAGCAACCTGAAGGGTTGATACCCTTCAGTCTGTGGCCCTGATGCGATGTGCCTGTGGGTACTCAGGGAACTGGTGGAAGAAGTGGCTAAGCCACTATCTATCATATTTGAGAAAATGTGGCAGTCCAGTGAAGCTCCTACCAACTGGAAAACGGAAATAAGGAAGACACAGTTTGTCTCACCTCCATGACTGGCAAGATCCTCCTGGAAACCATGCTAAGATACATGGAAAACAAGGAGGTAATTGGTGACAGCCAAAATACCTTCACTCACATGCCTGGCCAATTTGGTGACCTGCTACAAAGGGGTTAGTATAGAATTTCTGGATGAGGGAAAAGCAATTGACATCATCTACCTGTATTTGTGAAAAGCATTCAACAACATTTCACACAACATCCTTGTATCTAAATTGAAGAGACATGGATTTGATAGATGGACCACTTGATGGATAAGGACTCAATCGGATGGTCGCACTCAAAGAACTGCAGCCAACAGCTTCCCTGTGAGGGTGGTAAGGCCCCAGGACAAGTTGCCCTGGGAAGCTGTGGCTGCCCCACCCCAGATCTGTTCAAGCCCAGGCTGGATGGGGCTTGGAGCAACCTAGTCTAGTGGAAGGTGTCCCTGCCCACAGCTGGTCTTTAAAGGTCCCCTCAAACCCAAACCGCTCTATGGTTTCTACGGTTCCAAGATACTTACTTGCCCTTGCTGGCCAAGTTATCCAAGCAGGTCTTTATATAACTTTTGTAATAATCTACTTGTTCCCCATAAAAAGTAGCTTTGGAGTTCAAGGCACTGTATGTCTGCTGCAGCTTCACCAGCTCCGCCTTTCTTCTCTGACGGTATCTGCGCTGATTTCTGATATCCTACACCGCAGAGAAAGACAGGCAGAGACTTAACAGTCATTTGAGCTCTCCAGGTGCTCAGTCCCAGAGCCACTGAGTACTTGAAACATACCATTTGATTTTGTTTAGTATTGCTTCATGCTACAGGCTTGAGCACTCAGTTGCACTTGCCCCAGTTTAAGTGTCACAGTTTCGTCTCTGTGACAACTGTTTGTGGAACTAACCAACTCTACACAGCAGTACACTTGCACCTTTTGTGGCTTTCTCGAACTTCAGTTCGGTCTTAGTTGCAAAGAATAGAGTGGGCACTGACAGCACATGATATAAAAGCAGCAATTTTGCCACCACTGTGTAGGGAAAGTATCTGACAAATCAAGCACTGTAACCATAGCAGCACACAGTCTTTGTTATTTTTCTTTGTTAGTCAGCCCTTAAGCATCACTTGCCTTAACACCTCAACAAAAACCCACTACATTCATTGACTGCTACTTTAATATGTGACACATATTATCTATAGTACAATTAAATCTTATCAGATCCCTAAAGGCAATTATTTAGTTGGTTTACTTACATAACATTTCCCAAATAGTTTTTCAGTAAACATTGTGATATAAAATACACTGTCACTATAGCAATGTACAACAGTACTGGATCTCTTTTGTAAGTTTTTCACAGCCACCCCTTTATCGTTTAGGTATTCTTTAACGGGCACATTCAAATAAAAATAACAGTTAGGATGTCTTAAAGTTATGGGCAAAACTTCCTTGTGTGAATAAGCTTGTAGAGGCACTACTTAAATCAGTGAAATGGAGCAGAAAAACACACGACACACCAGGACTTCCCCTCCAAGCTATTAAGTTTTTTCTTAAAGTACCTGAGAACTTGGCAACGCAGTCATTTGAGAGAACAGAAACGTTGTATAAAAATAAAGGACTTCCCACATGCCAAGAGGTGGAAATGCTGCAACAAAAGGTATGATTTTTGTCTATAAATGAGCTACTAAAAACCTTACTCTCCTTCTGAAAACTCATGCCAGTTTCACAATGCTGCAAACTGTGGGAAAACTCCACTATGATTACTAGGGAACAACCAAATGTTATACCTTCGCAATGTCGTTGATTAGTTCTTGGTATTTATTTTTGGCATCCACTGTCCCCAGCTCTGTCAACTTCTTCAGGCCTGCCTTGATTTTTTCTTTTTTTTCTTGAAGGTTCAAGTTGCCATCTTCCTTTGCAGAGACAGATTTTTTCATCTTATCAGGAGTTTTAGCATCACGAATGGCCCGTTTCTGCATAGCTCTATGATGCTCTGCTTCCTAGAAAAAGAAAACAAAAAACTGCAAGTTCATAAGCAGATCAATTTTAAGGTGACAAAAAGAAGCAGGAACAGGTTGTCTGATCTCTGGCATAACACAGGATAAAGAGTTTTGCCTGGTGATTCCTGTACTGACTCGAATGAACACATTTTGATGAACACATTCTACATATGGGAACCAGCAGAAGCCTACCTACCATCTAAAATGGTCTTCTACATAAGCAGTTTCTAGCAACTACTGCAGGAGTAAGATTCACACACACAATTTACTTCCATTGTACACCCTCCTGATTATCATTACATCCTGCTCCATCATCGGTGGACAGCTTCACTGCAATACAGAAATGGAGAGTCCCACGTATACCCACATATATCTAGACAGATGATAATTTCCTACTCTAAAACCAGCAGAGATAAACAACATCGTACTTGCTCTGAGGTAGCTGAAGTTTCCAAAATTTCAGTCAGTGTCTCCCCTGGCTGGAAGCGGATTACATCAACAATTAAACGTTTTGTGCTGTGAAGAAATTGGGGAGAATAGCAGAAAAAAATTTAAACAGAAAGACCTTAAATACTCTTCTGTTCTGCAACAATACCAATGTTACTGATTTATCCAAAGTCAGATTATTACTGGACAAGTACTTAGGTAGTCACAGGCTAGACCAGACCAGATCCCTGAGAAGCACTTTACTTTTTGGACAGTGCATTATTGGAAACCAGTTCCCCGTGAGGTTCCTCTCTGTAATATGCACAATTTGCTCCCCAAAATCCCTTGAAGAGCAAGGATGCTACCCCATATATTACAAGGTAGCCCCTGTACTGCCATGTGGACCACAGAAGCTGCATTCAAGGTGAAAGATAAAGCAGCCGCAGCCAATTTGTGCAACCAGAAAAGCCCTATAATATTATCCATCCATAAGTGTGCTTCAATGAGCTATAACAGGTATCTAAAAACTCCAAAGGATTATTTTCTTATGTGGATGGGAGACAAGGCAGATCTCAACTCCAGTCTGGTGACAGACAGGGTCATTCCTTGATGTGAGCTGAGATTTAATCACAGCCAGTGTCCACTCTGAAGCACTTCTGCCCTTAAGCCACACAATGAAAATAGCATCTTTGCAGTCAGGCTGGAATTATTTCTGGAATCACACAAACTGCATCACATAGGCACCTTCCTCATCATTCACAACTTAGATGACTGCCAGTGCAGCTGGGAAATCTTTACTTTTGAAATCAATGCTACCTTCTTCTGGTGGACAGGAAAATAGTGATGTACCTTTTAAGAAGTCCAGTTAAAGTAATTTTTGGAGACAAAATTTTCTTCTGGGAGATCACTTGTCTACCTAGACTGAACATTTTTCATGCTGATCGAAGATTTTTCAATTAAACTATCTACCATCAGAGCAGGAATGCACCAGAGGAAGTAAACATGCATCTGAATGTTAGGTCACTGCTCTATATATCTCAGCATTAGGGATTTGCTTAAAAGTAGGCAAGAGTCAATATAAGTAAAAAGTTTTCCAGAATAAAGATTCTGGCAATAACAAAATCCCTGACAGTCCATTGCCCTCTTTCCATTAGGGTAGTAAGACCTATGCTGCTCAAAAAGGGTTATTAGTCTTCATCTATTAAAAGTCATGCCACAGCATTGAAAAGGACATGACTACAATCTCAATGTATTTGGAGTAACAGTCCCCCCACATTTCTTTAAATTATGCCTCAGTTCTCTTATTTTCACATGCAGATTAACTGTTGGAGCTCCAGTTGTTCCTTCTCTTGAGTAACATACCAAGTAGTTACCCCATACTTACTTCAACAGAATTGTCCTTGCATCCATCTCTGCATTCTCATCACCAGGAACGTCAAATTTATTAGTGAGTGTGAGAGAAACCTCAGTCTTTGCTAGCATTTCCCTGTTGGGGTCATTAACATTGCCAGAACCTTCCCCTGGCAAGAAGAAAGAGTTTAGAGATTAAATCACATTCTTTACCTTCTTGATTGTCAAGACTTCGTAATTTTTCCCTACATAACAGATCACAGAAAAACTTAACGGCTTTCTATACTGTCAAAGGGACACTTCAAAACCCAAACCAACTTTTAAAGACATCATCTTGAATATATTACAGACTTTTTTGTAGCAAATCTAAGAGAATGCACTGGCCACAAAACCACCACTTCATATGCCTTAAAGACTTCTGTGTATTCCACACTGTATCTCAGGATCTCACTGAGAAGAGTGGCTGAACTGCCAAAAGTATTTTAGAAACAAAAATATGATGATGCCCATATGTTCATGTCCTCATTAGAATAAATGTTTCAAGATAAGAGCAAAGCCCTTGTTAGCAAGCAAGCTTGTTATCTTCTCTTAAACAAAGCTATCCCATCAAAAAGAAATTTTCTTGCTCCAATTGCATATGAACTTTCACCAGAACAGTTGTTGGAATCTTCCCTCCCCCATTTTTTAAAGGGCTGCAGAAAGATTTACTTCTGACATATTAGCCACAGTGACACAATGCACACAGGAAAAATGAAATGGGGAAGGAGGGCAAGTTCTAGCTAAACCCATGGTCTATATTTGTTCAGTCAACAGTTCTTACATTCTGTTCTTTGCTAGTGCATGGAAGAAAATGTGCAAGCAATCACTCCTTTAGAAGGTTCCAACCATTGTCATCAAGCAACTTCAAGGTAATTGTTTGCTGTCAAAGCATCCTCTCCAAAAACTGTGCCTGGTTTGCTTCCCTCCCCACTACTAGACTAGAAACTTCAAATACTGCAACACAGAAACCAAGGAAGGAGAAAAACTTGTGCATCTTTCCAGTATATTTTATATCCTGAAGCAGTAAATTGTGGCTCAGGTTTTCAGAAGAGTTTCACAGATTAGTAGTGTTAGTCCCTTCTTCCCCCAACCAGAAGAGGATAAAATTCTGTTTTCCTTATGGAAAAAAAACTCTAAAGGAGTCCACCTGCCAAAGACTCCTAAAGAAACACATGCTATATTTAACACATTTATTACCACACTCTGAAAGGAACACCTACAGATCTCCAGAAAGGACGGATCTTTGCAAACAAGCTGGAACAGGGACACAAGTACAGAGAAATGGCTCCAGCATAATGGAACAAAGAAAATATGTCAATATCCATCTGTCTTCCAGAAATTTCTAGAGTGGGATGAGGTGAGGTGGGTGGGGAGAAAGGAAAGAACCTATGTTTTTTTCTGGGCAAAAACTTCTGCAGAGGAAATACACTGCAATGAATCTGCTGCTGCTTTTTAGAGCACATCGTCCCAAACGACCTGTCATGATTTCTTATTGTTTCTTTACTGCACTTTAAGTCATTTAAGGTAATATCACATATTACTTTAGTTGAACAAACTAGACTACCTATTAAGGACTCAATTGTAGGAACCTCTCCAAGATCATCCAGCAGTTCGTGAATTGGGTCATTGTGCTCAGGAGCAATTGCATCTTGATGGTCTAAGAGCAACTAGATGAACAGAAAAAACAATTATGTTTTAACAGTACATCTCCTTCTAGATAGTAAAATTTCATTACTTTAGGCTGGCATCTTTTAGAAAAAAAACACTGAACTCCAAGCAGCAATATCAACATTCAGAGCTGTGCCAGTATCACACATTCAAATGCTTTCAAAGAAACTTAGTGAAGCCATAACTAAATTACTTGATTCTATAAATCAACAAGCTCTCACAAACTACAATCATGACAACTTTCAGCCTTGGATTCAGCACCTTAGTGTTTCAGACAGAAGCAGCATTTTCTTTGCAAACACTGCTTATAAGGAGCAACTATGACTAGTGTATACTTACAGTGTGTGTATTGATGATTTCACCAATAGAAATATAAATTACTGGTTTAGTGAGAGTCACCAAATCAGAATATTCATCAATATTAAATTTATCCTGCAATTCAGGAACCTCACAGGCAGCCTGAAAAAAACGTCTTCAGAACAAAGAAGGAGAGAATAGTCAGTGTGACTCTGAGAGTCATGTGATATATCAAGAGTATTACCTCCCCATGACAATCTCAAGCATAGTCTCTCCTCTTTAAACTACGGTACATTATGGCACACTACAGTTTGTCAGCTTTAGTTTAACACATCAGAAGCAACCTACTAAATTCAATCATTGATACTGGCCGTGTTGACATTTGCTCATTTTCAGAAGTGACAAGACCTAGCTTCAGTGACCTCATTCTCCTGACCCCACTGCATTATCATCCTTTTCCAACCTCTGGTTACCTTTTTTCCAAAACACAGGAGATGCAAGATGACAATTCTTGAACAAAAGCTTACTTCAACTACATGAATAGCTAAATGCCAACCTGCTTTATTCCTGATCATCACTAGATTTTCATTTGGAACCAGGGTTCACACCGGACAGAAGAATGTATGTCCATTCTGGTTGTCCATGTCCAAAGTATCGTAATAAGTAAGTGCAAAAGCAACCTTTATTCTGGACACTCAAAACTCTTGGCTTTGCAATCTCATTAACATTCAATGTATTGTTCATAAATTCCAGGTATACATTTTATCTACCATTGTCACTGATGCTTGTGGCAGTCTGGAGCGAAATCTACTTTTAACAAATTGCATATTTGACAGAGAGAGAATTTTCCATATTCAAAATTTATTATTTTCCCTTTTTACTTGCAATGTTACCCTCCGCCAAACTTCCCAGCTTAATTAGCTACGGTCTTCTACCTGAATTTCTGGTATGACTGCAATAGGTATTCATTAATGATGCTTAGATGAGCATTGTCTCCCATGAACATCTTATTGGATGCAGCATGCTGTAACATCTTTGCAATGGAACCGAGGTTTCTGCGTTGATCTGTCGTCAGCTGACCTCCAGCTGAAAGGTCGATGATGTCAAAGGCATCTGGTGCGACAATGGCTGGATTCATGTAGCGATAATAGAGCAAGTTGCCAACAATCTGGGAAAGTAGAGAAGAAATGCATCAATAAACAACAGTACAGGACCCAACTGAATTTTATTGAAACTACTCTGTTTTGATAAATTATTTTCTTGTAAGCCTCTTTCCAAGACAAAGGTTCTGCTGTATACAAGCACATACCATCCCAAAAAGTGTAAAAAAAAAAAGCAAAAATCATAAAGATGCAATAGGCGGTCAACACAGAGGAAAGCCTGAGCACTACCAGTCACAGGACAATACAGCAGCAGATATTGCTATGCATAAAGGTTTAGAACTCCAACTTACAAAATGTACGGAGAGGAGATACTACAAGTTACTAATGAACTACTGATATGAGCGTGAGACAGTCTGTCAGGAGAATTAAATGTAATTGAGTTAGCCTAACAGAGGGCAGAATGACCACAGTATAGAGGAATCTGATAATGAAGTTTCAATATAGAACAAGAGCCAATTTTTAAAGAAGTATGCAGCATTGGCTGCCATCTCTGACAAAGCAAAAACAGGGAGGAAGAATGGCACACCAAGAAGTTAAACTGAGGAAATTACTTTCCATTCCTTGTCCAAAGCCCTTTTCTCTTCCAGAGTAATTCTTCTGTGGGCCAGCAACATATATGGGCACAGACCCCTAGTTAGTGAGACTGAGAAACCATTTAATCCAGAAGTAAGAAAATCAGAAGTACAGAAGACGAATGGCATTTGATGCTTCAAAAATCCAATTTACCTAGTCAAATGTGAGCAGCAATATATATTTCAAAGAACTACAAGTAGAGATTATTACATTATCCATAAGCTCACAATATTCTTCTATCCTGTATTGGATATTTTGCCAAAAGTAATTCTAGCAATGAAAAGGTATTAACCCACCATGCTGATTTAAAGCAAAAGCTCTCTCACCACGTGCTCATTTGCAGAAGGCCAGGTCACTGAATCTTGGCTTCACCTGCTTGCCATGTGACTTAAATGCATGGAAGAGACTGGGGTCTGAACAAACAGTTGAAAACACAGAGAAAAAACCTAGCCATTGCTAAGCAGTCCCAGAAATTAACAACTGCTTTCAGTGAGGTCATGTTTTGACAAGTGTTTTATGCAAGCCTTTGCTGTACTCCTGCAAATTATGCCATGGGATGTTAACAGTCTGTTGACTGTTAAGAGTCAAACTGTTTACTACCAGTAAAAAGAATAAAACAACCATGAAGGAAACTGAATTAATAACTTTTGAACTTGTGGGGCAAGAAGAACAGTATATTATATGGGTATCTTCAGCTGCTAAAAAAAAAAAAAAAATCTACAAGTAGTTATTGCATGCAACTGCAGTTTTGACTTTCATGTGGACAGTTACATTGTTTCCATGAGGATTAACAAAAACTGCAGTTTTCCACCTAAATTTACAGATGGAAGAAATTAATTCACCTGCATAGAAAGAATCGATGTCTCAGAATGGGAAAGCACAGAACTAGAAGAGAGAAGAAAACAGCATTCAGATTGGTAATTATTTTGTAATGAAGTAGAGGCAGAAAAGCTTAAAGAGACGTTGTCAAGTATTCTAATAACCAAACTATGTTGTACTAAAAAGTAAAGCATTCATGGGCATAAATTCGCAATTTACCAAAAGCCACGAAACCAAAGAAATTTCAATGAAAACCCCAACACTGTACTCATCTAAGAGCAACTAATATTAGATCCTTTTAGATCTCCAAACCAACTGAAACGCAAAATTCAAAACTGACTAGGCATCATGGGAAGTTACTCTACATATTGCTGTCAAAATATCCTAGTGGGTTCCAGATGGGGCATTAGGAATTTTGCATACAGACATTTTAACTTGTTTCTTTAAGAAAGGAGCACTGGGCTGTGATCATACTAGTTAACCAGAGGTTTACTTTCTAGGAGCAACAGTAACCCCAAGTCAAGAAACCTAAAGGACCAAATGCCCACGATACTAAAAGCAAAACAGAAGCAACAGGGTACCTCCTTCTAAACAACACATTACATCTCAAGTGATGTGTATGAAGCTAACATCAGTAGCCTGATGTGAAATATTTTCTATCCGTAGAGGTAAATAAATAGGTTTACATGCGCTCCTCTCCACACATACACCTAACGAGAGAAGGATGAGTTGTGCTTGCCACAGCCAATCTGGCTGACAATTATTCACAAAGGTGCACAAGATCCTCACCTTCAGAAGCTCATCCTCGCCAGCATCAGGAAACTTCTCATGCAGGGAGTCTTTTAGGACCTTGGCAATGAAACGCATTCCGTAACTTTGAGAGAAAGAAAAGGTCAAATAAGACTGCTGCAAGCATGAAGACACCAGCAACTTCTCAGGGATAACACTGGTGCATCAGACTCACGGGATTTTGTCCACTGAGCTAATAATGGCAGACAGAAACTTGTCTGTCACTGTCCTCATGTTTCTGATTGAGGCATCCAGGCGCGTCCTCACCTCTTCATGACTTAGGGCTTGCTCAGGTGTAACATCATATGGCAGTTTGCTATTTGAAAAAGTCAAACATATAAAGGAGAATATTACTCAAGCTAGTACATTTCAAGAATGTATAGCCTGACACAGAAACAAGTTTATATTCACTTCACTGCCAAAAGCTATGCATTGCCTTTAATTAACCTGTTTGGCACCATCAGAGCTGAAATTCTTTTGCTTTTACTTCCTTTACTTTCCCTTGCAATGGCCACTGCAAGAAAGACCCAGCTAACTCAAAACCTAATTTTTTTTACAGCATACACACTAGGCAAAAAAAAGCACCATCCATAACATATAGTGGTACTTCAGACTGCAAATTGGTGAAAAAGAAAGCTATGCATTTGGGTATTAAGATGATGAAAACTTGGATACAAGCAGAAGCTAGATCAGTGTCCATAAAACCAAAAAACATGCTGCTGGTGGGAAAGTGCCAAATGAATAGGTATCTTTTTTCAATCAGCTGAAACTACGGCACAGTATTCCAGTGAACACAGATGAAGCTGGTAATTCATAAAGGCATATCCTAAATCTTACGTACAGAGAAGAATCTAAACACACATCTTCGCTTGCATTTTTAATGTCCAGAATTTTGCATGAAGTGTGCTAAGGTGTATGACTGCAGATTGCTCTAAATATGGAGGTACTCATTCATCTATATGGCTTTTGCTTTTTTTTTAAAAGTATGTTAAAAAAACCCCAATAACACAATAGAATCTTCAAGTTCTAGCAAATCACAACCTCTGAAGACAAAGAAACCAGAATGACACAAAATCACATAGCTCAATACAATTGTTAACAGTGGCTAATACTAATTAGAAAGATGTTAGGACCAAGAAAACTGCAATGCGATGCTTTCTACCAGCAAGAGCAGCTTTGTGTGCTTGCAAATAGTACCTGTTTGCACAGGCTATGTATGACATGAACATGGACTGACATGGAAGTGATTCCCAAATACTTTTTCCTACAATGCATTCTTTTAGGTTAGAGGGCGTCTCATAGCTAACTATCAAGTTAACATAAGAAAACAACGAAGAGCATTTCTTCCATCACCTAATGACATTCCTGTTTAATACTCTCAGCACCATCACCAGAATATGAACTTTAGAACTCTCAGATGAAAGCTGTCTTGACGAGACGATCACTTGGACAGATGCATGCAGTGGAGCCAAGGATGGTTTTTTGAATGATTAACTGAGCAATGCAAAGCAGCTAAGCAATGTTTAGAAAAATACAGTATTAACAGGTCCCATACCTGGCCTCTCCCGTTTGAGATTCCATCTGGTTAACCCAAGACTTGTAAATATCCACAGGATCAGTTTTGATATTAAGTGACTTGTCATCAATGATTTCCTTCACAACTGGTGCAAGGATCTGCCTCAGGGCATTCTGACCACGGGCACCACGATTGAAACTTACCACCATTTTAATAACAGTAGGATTCCCAGTCACAATTTCATGTATCTGGTCTACTTTTGATCTGAAGAAGAAAGAATCTGTATGAAATTTGAGATATGCATAACTCTTTCACCGCCTACACTTCTCTGGACTACTGTTGCAAGCATGACTTTGGGGGGGAGGGGGGTGTGAAGAAAATATTTTTTAGAAGTTATTTGTTTCAGGCCATATACCATCTTCATGCCTAAAAAGCATTCCCAAAAATGCGTAAGGGTAGTTTCTCAAAAACTTCATTGAATATTCTTTCTCACAGCAAATTGTGCCACTCTGCATTGTAAAGAACTGAAGTCATGTAACACTGAGCTCCTAAGGCCTAACCAATCCAACAAAACATGTCTGAGGACAGCCAGAGTTTCTACCACTGACAGGAAAAAGAAATGCCAAACAACAGAGATTTCAGACTCCTCATTAGCTTTTTGGAAATCCAGAGAGCTTAGATTTAGCTCTGTTCCTGGCTTGTAAAGCCTGAATTTGCAGTTTGTTGGACATATTTATAATCAGACACTGGAGAATTGAGATTAGACTGAATTTTAGCATGACTTTGCATCATGTAAAAGTAGCTGCCATGTTGAGCAGTGAAATCTTGATTGAAGTGAAAAGCCCTCATCTTCAATGGACATACTTGATTCTTCTTTTATAGACTACATTAACAGATATGAAATGGGAAGAGGACAACGAAGGGACAGATTAGCATTATCTGCATATATGCACTAGACTTAACATGAAAATGGCCTCAATTTCAGGAACTGCCAGAACAGCAGACAGCAAGAATGTGCCTTATGCTACCACATACTTGATCTCTTCCTGCAGTGCTGTTTGGAAAAGTCGCAACAACAGGTATTCCTCTCTTTGATTGGATGCATAGTTATACAGCGTGAAGATGACAGAATCCATGAATTTTGTGGATTTGTTTTGAGGCATCTGAAAAATCAGCTTGGCCAAGTAGGTTGGGTTAGTCTACAACAACAAGAAAAATTACTTAGTGTGCATGTCCCTGCTGATGTCGCTAAAAACTAAGGTGGCTCAAAACAGTTGCTGGTTGGACTTGATCTTAAAGGTCTTTTCCAACCTTATTGCTTGTATGACAACTACACTGCGTAAGCAAAGACTGTGCTAAGACATCTAAGCTTCTATGACAAAAGGTTACCGAGCAGTGTAAGAAGTTGCTTACCTGAAGTAGGTAGAACAAATGCTGATAGGCTTCCAGCTTTTCTCTCTTTTCTTTGCTCAGTGCTTTCAAACCTCCCCTTTGTTTGTTCAGCATCATCATGTCAGAGAGCTGCTCCTTATTCTTCTTGGTAAGTTTTTTGCTATGAGAAACAACATCCTGGAAAGAAAGAATAGGTATAGATTTCACTCTCAGCAATTTCTAACAGGCAATACTGGAAAACAGTCGCATCTGAGAGCCACTTCTCTTGGATGCAGAAACGCAGGGTCAAGGAATGCCTGGGGCTATTAAAGAGAAGCATTATTTGGTATGGCAGCAGTTTCTCCAACTGAAGTACATGTTCGGCTTTGTTCCTGACTTTGTGAATTTGTCTGAAATCCTAGAAGGGTTAGTCACTCTTGGCAGCAAATACTATCAGAGCTGGTCACATTCTGAAGATGCTTGGAAATGTTTTCCTTTTTTAAACTGGGCTTACAACTTAAAAATACTGTTCCATATTCAGCTAGCGCACTACCTCCACATACTCTGACAGCAATGGCACTTTTCACTGCAAGCATCAGCCCAACCACTACAGCTTCCTTGTAAGATAAATTTCACTACACCAACTGAGATTCTGCACTCAGAGAATCCTAGTGTAACGAATCCAGGACCACATGAAAAGCTGACCAGTACCTCAGCTTGAAGAAAAGACAATGATGTATCAGCAAGAAACCTTTTTTTTTTTGTGTGAAATTAATCACACCAGCCAAGCTTAGATTGGGGGGGCTTCCTTTAACCAACAAGCATCCAAGCAGCACAAGCATGTCTCCTGCCTCCAAAATCACCCCCTTGCTCCAAGCTTGAGGCATATGACTTGTTTAACCACAAAGGAGCAACAAAAAAAGAGTTCTCAAAGTCTTTAAATACAAAACCTGTTGCATTCGTTAGATCAAGACAGTCTCATTGCCTTTTTTAGCTTTGGGACTTGCTTCTTCTCCTCCTACAGTTTTCTCTCTAGGGATACATACTAAATTAGTGGAAAGGACTAAGAACCTATTGGGAGTAAAAACTGTAAGTCTGGGGAAATGTTTTCCACTGGGCCTGAGCAACTGACATCTGAGGCCAGGAGCTCTCCATGCTAACTACCATTGGGCTCAATTCAAAGTGTAGCTGGTCTCCCAATGACATACTGCTTACCTGCAATGTAATTTTGTTTTTCACTAGCAAACCAATTTTGATGTCCATGAGATTGAGGTCATTTTCCAGTTGCTGATTGGATCGGATCAATGTTACAACTTCTTCACGCAGTTTCATTAGCTCAAGCTCCTCCTGAAAATCTTGGTCACTCTGATCGAGCAAGTGGACAAATTTCCGAACCACAGCCATAGGTGGGTTTTCAGCATTAACTAAAAATAGGCAAGAAAATAGACAACACCAGGAGATGGCAGACAGAAGTAAATATATGCCTTATCTATGTTTAAACAAGGAGCACCCAGAGTTATATTAGTACCATCATGTCTAAACAGCTTCTGACATTTTCATTTTCCTGTTTTGAGAAAACTGTAAGAGAAGTAAATCAAGAACGAAGTCAGTATTAGCATAGGGTAGTCCACACTGTCAAAGCTAACTGCAAAGCTATAGTTCTATTTTTCAGCAGAAAAAAAAAAAAAAAAAAGACAGCTAGAATAAAGTTCTCCTTCAGCCTCAAGAACCACCTACTCCCTGCACTGCCCTATCAACATCATCCCCCTGACATGACCCAGCAATGTACACTTGCAGCATGGAAAGCCAACTGCATCCTGGGCTGCATCAAGAGCAGTGTGGTCAGGAGGTCAAGACAGGTGATTCTTCTCCTCTACTCCACTCTCATGAGACCCCACCTGGAGTACTGTGTTTAGCTCTGGGGGCCCCAACATAATAAGAAGGATGTGGAACTGCAGGAGCAAGTTCAGAGAAGGGCTACAAAGACGATCAGGAGACTGGAGCATCTCTCCTATGGAGACAGGCAGGGAGAGTAAGGGAATCTCTTCTATGAATCTATGATCCCTCACAAACAGAGATTCGAGGCCCATCAGTTTTATCCTCTTGGCAATACTTACTGAGGGTTTTGTAGTCTTCTCGTGCTTTGTTTGCTCGGATAAAGGCTTGAATTTTTACAACATCATTTATCTAGGATTTAAAAAACAAAAAAGCACTTGACATCATTCTGGAAAGAATACCAAAGTCAGGAACAGAATACATTTAACAAGATAGCCTCTTACGTGGTTTCTGAAATACTGTAGACGATCTCTGTAACGTCTTCTGGCTTGATACATCCTGGTCATCGACTGAATCTATTGAAGGGTAACCAAAACATTCAGATAGAAACCTTACCTACAAAGTTCACTACCTCAAAGGTTTACCAAAAAGGTCAGCAGGGAAGCTTCACTACCTTTACTACTTGGTCCTTTTGTGCACGTAAGTAATCCAAACGGATTTGATATGCCTTCCTTTGCTTGTAGCCACGCCATTGAGACTGAAAACAAAATAAGCACACTCACTTTACTTTTCTAATTAAACAGAAGTAATTACAAATCTGAGCTTCTTTGTGTTCCTCAGCTTTCAACTGCCCTTTTGGCGAAATGAAACATGAAGGAGACATGCTTGTCCAAGAGAAACACTGTGTGAAGCATTAACTATTTTCCAACTGTAATCATGAGAGACTCGAAATTACCCCATGAAGAGCCTGGGCCTTCTGAAGCACAGTTAGGGGTCAAGGATACAGCAAAACAGTCAAGATGACAGAAACTGTTCTACATGAGGATCATGTGGTAGCTGCTGCTGCTGGTGAGAACAATGATGTAACATTTTAAGCCTTCGGAGCAGACTCACTGTCATTGACACTTGGGAAGAGAAGTCAGGCAAGGGGCTGGACTACACTTAAAGGGAGGGAGTGTTATTTTAATGAGCTGGGAGTGGGTGTGGAGGTTTTGTTAAATACACATGCAGAGTATGTGCTACTTAGGCAGAAACAGACATACTGTTGAAATAATAAAATGGTGATAAGGTACAAAGCAACTATTTCATGTGCACGCATTTCAGTTACAACACCACAGAAAGAATTTTTTTGTTGCTGTCCTGTAAATGCACCCAGTTTCATGCTGAATTATCCTACCATCTCTTTCAAGTCCTCAATCCTCCAAATCCCTGGACAAATTTGAAGGGAAGAATTTTACTTAAGAATACTGAAAAACATGTTGTTTTCTTGAACTCATGACCAATCACAGCAACAATGCATCTCATGGTATTATCACCATCAACACATACAACACACTTGATATTACCCTATCCCCAAAACACTGAAATGTGTGAAAAAAAAATTGGTAAAGCTTCCTCAAGTAAGTTTTTCTCTCTCCAATTCTATGTGATTATTGGATTGATTATACATGACACCCAAAAGCAAATAATATACCAAAACTCACTGGGAGAAGGAAATATTTGTAAATAATTTACAATATGAGGCAAAGACAACTGTGTGCTGTAGCTACTTGAATTGAACAAAAACTGCCAATAAGCTTGTGTACAGAAAACAACTGCAGAGGACAACTTTCAAATAGAATTAAGGGGTATCACTACCTGAATGCAAGTGATTGCTGGGACTTGCTTCTTCAAAAAATTCATTCTTGAGTTGAACTCCTGGCGAACAAGATACCCTCGACAGCAAGCCTGAAGTTTCATAATCAGGTTCTCATTTGCAAGCCACAGCTGTTCTCGGTTGTAGGCCGCTGTGACTCCGGATATGGTGCTCTGAATTCATGTTATGACAGGAAGAGGAGCCAGAAAAAGAAAATGGAAGTACAAGAAAAAGGATGTTACATCAGCTTTCCACATTGTGCTTACAAGAAATACCAAAGCTGTCTTTCAAAAAACAGTGACATCATGGTCCTGTACTCTTCTAGGGACAGGATAAATTTTTCTGAAATAGGACAAGGAGTTGTGACACACACAATCTGATGATGCCTAGCAAATCAAATGAGTTACTAAGCTTGTTAACATGACTATGGCACTGAAGTATTCTATCTTAGAGCTGCATTAAGGGTGGGAATGATAGGGACATCAACTTTTCAGAGAAAGAGCATGTGTTATCTACTCTACCTGTATTTCCTCCCGTGACAGCTGTGTGTCATTTTGCACAAATTCTGCTGGTTCATCCCATCCTCCCTCTTTGGTCCGCAGGTTATGATAATAATGATAGCCTCCTCTCACCCAGTGTTTCACCCATTCACTGCCATTGCCCCCTAAGAGCAGAAACCACAGTTAGAAGTCTGAAAATCTGACAAGTGTCTTACCTTTCATGCACACAGATGTTACAAGCAGCAAATCTACTTTACAGACTTTTCTTCCTCCAAGCAAGGAAAGGAATGTTTCTGACTCCCTAATGACCTCATATGAGAACTACCTAAACACAATACATTCTACAAGTGGAGAACATTACACTATTCACACACTTTTCTTGAAAAAAACCTCCTTATTTCACAAAAAATCCACAGCTGCCACCTACAACACAAGATTTCTTCCCAGGGGCTTTTTTTACCTCTGGTTCCAATTCCACGTACAATAATCTTGCATTTATTTCACTTAATAGTTAGCTACTTAAGGTGTACCTGCTGCCCTTTTCTTGACTTCTGACAGTTCTTGCTGGTACGTCTCAGCACATTCTGGAGTGACTCCATACAGCCCAACATCAGGTGAACGCAGGGCACTCAAGGTCTGGCTAACATCACCACGATCTACTGCTTCATTAATGGCCAGAATTCCTAAGGAGACTTGGATAACACGAGGAAGCAGGTTAGTGCAGAGGCTCAGTAACTCACAGCAAGCACAGAACAGCAGCCAGAGCAAGGCAACATGAACATACCCTTTCAGCTGGGGTGTATGTAAGATACACAAACATGAAATAAAAATAAAAAAAAACAACCAGACAACTTGCAGTATAGAGGCTTCCTCAGTACAGAGTGTCCAACCATGTGTAAAACTGCACCTGACAGCACGTAATTTGTGTGCCTGAAGTCCCAGATTGGTGCTGATTTACCACCAGAACTTTTCAACACACAAAGTTACAGCTCTCCTCTGACATCTGTTTCAGTTAACACAGATTCTTCTGGCAGAGCCAGCCACAACTCAAAAGAGGTCTTTTCAACAACTAGAGTAGTAATTAGTTGTTTCTGCAGACATTGCTATAAAGACTGGGATGCAACTATGGGTCCACCTGCAAACTGCATTAAGGATCAAAGGTGAGTATCACTGATGTATATCTGTGTATCTGAAAAACATGCAAGTGTTTGTCTGGTAATACCTAAGAGAACCAAGACAACAGTACGTCATGCAAATAAAACGTAATGCTCACCAGAAAACACCACTTCAATTGTGCATGTGAACATTCTCACTTTTAACTAACCACCCACAGTCACACACAATTAGTTGCAAATGACAAACAATTTGTCAAAGATTTGTCCAATGACGTAACATGGTCTAATGGTCACATGCAAAACTGGAAAAAAATATTCCCCCACGATTTAGTATTTGAAGAATCTGACATTCACTCCTCAAAAAAACACACCTGCACGCCTGTAGGTTCATTTGGTTTCCTTTGCCACATTTACATGACATTTCCAGCTCCCAACTTTTCCTTAAATAACTGGTATTTGGCTGGTAGTGGGGATTAACTGCAGTACTGTGTGATAATACTTACATCTCTGGGACTCCTCTGTGTCCTTGTTAGCCTTATGAATCCCATCCTGAATTTCATCTAGCCAAAGTACAGCTGTTTCATCCTGTGTGTCCTGAAGAGAATACAACAAGAAAAATATACAATATCAGGAGAAAAGTATCACTATTTTTACAAAGTTCAATAGCCTATATTCAGGCATACTGAATATAGTACTTTTCCGTATCAGAGTGAATAAGAAGTATTCCAGTCTTCCTAGCTGACTCCAGCACAAGGATGTCATGTGTATTTGTGACTGGCAGAAACTACTATAGCATTACCAAACTCAATACTTTCTCCCAGTCAAAAAATATTTTCAGGAAACAGAACAAGGAAGAAATTCTGTCAGTGGGAATCACTCTAATAAGCAGAGAGAACACAAGGCCAGGGATGCAGTACCAGTTAGTCCTAAAGCCACACTAGCTAAGAGGATATGACTTCCCAGGAAGTTAGTCCTTCAAAAGAAGGTGACTACACAGAGCTGACAATACACATCTGTGTGCAGAAACTAATAAAACTTTGGGTAATTGATGTCGCATCAGGCTGCTCATTTCCATGCCCACAAAACTTTGCAAAACCTGTACAAATTAGCAAAGCAAAAAGCACTGTATGCATTGTGAATGGATGTACACACACAGCAGTTAAAGCCATGTTTTAAGTCTTTATTTTAACAGATTGCTGGTCAAGGAGCAGTGATCACATAGTATCCTGTATTTTGGCTGGGAAATCCACCCAAATGAGCATGCAGAAATTTGAGAGGAGGAAAGAGACAAGTGTTTTGCAAATCCCAAAATATACATAAAGAACAATGACCCAGCAGTTGCCAGGCATAAGCTTCTCCCCACCCACTGGTGCTTCCTGTAGGTAACTACCGAAATAAATGCTATGATGCAACTGCCATCCCTCTGAAAACTCTCCTCATACAAACAGAACACAGAAGACATTTAGTTCTGGAATGGAATAATCATCACACTGCACAAAAGAACTACTATTTGCAACATTCAAGAGCTTTAAGGCCAGACTTAAAATGAATTATTTCCTTACATGCTTTCCATATTTTTCCCACTGTTTTGGCAGATCTGAAACTGACTGGCTAAATGATACTTCATTCAAGAGCTTAACATGACCTTCACAGGCAGATTTCATCTGAAAGCCAGACAGTCCCACAAAAGTACCAGCAACAGCAAAATTCCTGTCCAGAATGTGGAGGAGAATAATCACTGTAACTGTACTGCACTATCTACCCACAAAAGTCAAACCGAAGACTACCAAAACCATCTCGTGCTTTTCTACAGTTTTACTGCTGCAAGGCTTTCTGCAAGGTACACACAGTGCAACACACTGCAGTCTACTGGCTTTTTCTGTCTCACATCATCACACCAGAAACACACACGATACAGCACTCCCCATTCAAGTAAGCAACTGAACAACGTCTTCACCTTAGTCTAGGTGAACTACAATCCCTCTTAGCCCCAAGGCACAGAAATCACTAGTCCATAACAGCTGACTTCAGATTGTGCTTATTTCCCCCACATTTTTACTTAATAATATGATCTTTCTATTTCCAGAATTACTCCCATGCTGCTGGGAGAAGCCCTTTACTTATGCCTAAATAAGGTAATTTCATACCAACTGAGAAGTTACCAGCACAGTCTGGCACAAGTTTAAGCACAGGATAAAAAGATTTCATTGTTTCATTCTGACTCAGCGGGAGGAAATGTTTCAGCACAAAATGGATCCTGAGGAACATTAACCCTGTCAAGGCCCTTGGGAAAGCTGCTTAATGATTTTAATCAGAAATGCATACAGTTTTCAGCTATTGTCATCATCCCAATTGACCTTTAGTCAAAAAACAAAGGGTTCAACACAATCTAGACCATAGCCACTATACAAAATTGTGCATTGCTATTAGAGCAATGAGCTCCACAGCAGAAAAAAGTAAACAAAACACTCTTAAGTCACTGAAAGCAGACATCTGCTACTTCTCTGTAAATATATGAGGGGAAAAAAAAAACCAACCAGTGTCCTATCCATACTACCCCAAAATGAATTGCGTACACACACGTGCACTCATCATCCTTTCTTCCACCTTGCTCTTTCTCTCTTCACCTTTCAGTTAGTGAAAGCTGCAACTACGTACAAGTACATCGAAGTCCTTGGCTAATGACAACTTCTGCTCAAAAAAGTCATAAGCTATGGAAGTGTCACCAGGTGAACAACAGCATATATTTTGCTGGTAGCATGTATGTTGCTTCACATCTTTTTTCTAATTTATCACTTTACAGATTTTTTCCACTTTCAGAAACTTTCTTTTTGCCATATACAACTATGCCTATAACGACATTTAACAAACAGCATTAGAAAAAAATACTTAAGATTGCAGAAAACTTGCATTCAGAAGTTCAGCACTCCTGGAATAAACATGGTCTCCTTGCAAAAACAGATGATGCATATTACTTTTCCACAAAAAAGATACGTATTTCACTTGGGACCAGAGAGTAGCTGTAGTAAGTCATCACATGCACTTAATATCCTTACACCCATCTCCAGAGTTCATGAAGATTCACGCTGTAAGCTGAAATCTCTTTCTCTAGTACAGAAAGATCCAAACTGACTGGTTAAGATCAGTTGAAGGTATGCCCACCTCTCCACTGCCAATTTTGATTCCTGACTTTCAAGACCAGCAAGAATCCAATAACACTAATGCAAAGGTCTTCCAAGAGGTGCATTTAACTGCACTCACCTGTGCTTTCTCTCTCTTGGCTCGAAGTAGTGTATCCTGGTAATGCTGTGCTACCTTTGGGGTTACACCCTCCAATTTTGCTGCAGGAGTCTGTAAGGCTTGAAGAGTCTTCTTGGTGTCCCCTTCATCCAGAGCTTCATTAATAAGACCAATTGCCAAAATCCCTAGGGAGGAACGCAAAGGGGTAGAAAGACAAAGTTCCATTTTTGGTCAACAATAATCGCAACCATCGCTTCAGAAGAAAAGTGCAGTTAGCCCTTCCTAAATCAAGTAACAGCTGAGAACCGTAATATTTTTAACAGAAAACATTATTTACTAGTAAGGAAACCAAGACTATTTCTCCACCCTAAAGTAGTGATAATTCCTGAGCATTGCAATGAAAAAAAAAGTTTAAAAAAAAAAAATCACTCAGGGAGATCACATGCAGGGACAAAACTGCATCCTCAGACACCCAGCTCAGAGCTTCTAGAAGAGAATTATCAAAGCCCAAATGGCCAGAGTTCACAATATTCCAAGGTTCTGGTTCTCCAGAAAGAAATCTTCACATGAAACAAAAGACTTGCATGGAATACCATTTAAAAATACAGTATCTCCATATTTTATGAAACTGTTTCATTAAGGACATGTAGTATCAGCTGTATCATCAGAGAAGTGGATGCTATTCAAGTTCAGTAAAATTTACCATTCAGCAAAATAAAAGCCTTACAGTTAGCTAAATACAGAGTGTACATCATGCATGTCCCATCTATAGCAACCATCTCCTGAAAATGACAAAATAACTCAGGTTGAGATGAACCCCAGAGTCCATCTGATTCAATTCCCTGCTTAAAGAAGGATCCAATCATGGTTTGATCAATGCAGAACAGAAAAGCCTTTTAGATAAAAGAAAGGAGCTCAGTGTGGGGATCTCCAACATTGGTTATTGTATTCAAATATTGTGACTCTTTAATGCAAGACTCACAAAAACAGAAGTTCATACGAAAAATAGAACATCTTGGGGAAGAGATTATATTTGGATGGAGTAGAGATCAGGGAAAAATATATGTTGAGGACATTGCAAGAACTGCATCACTGAAATGATGGCATGATTTTTATCAAAAATCAGATATGATAACTTAGGAAATGGCATAGGAAAAAAAATACATATATAGCCATATAGCTTGAGGACCTTCTCTGACTAATTTAACTTATTCATAGAGAGAAGATAAAACATATCTTTGCATAAGGGCATATAGAAAGCAGACCAAAGAATTAAGAAATTCCCCTGGAGAACAATTTTTCTCATTACAGGATTTTCTGCACCTTTTCTTACATGATACGGAGCATTAAAAGAAACAGGATGTTGTGACTACACACACTTTTAGAATTCCACTGTGACCTCTTACACAGAAAAGATACTAAGAAACTAGTGCGGGTGTGCACACCCCAACTGTGCCTTGTTTGTGTGGTTTAAACAAATCTACTCATGTGACCCAAACAGGAAACAGTGTCTATTTGCAGGTGGAGAAAACAAGTTAACCAAGAGATTTTAATTTAACAGTTAACCCTCTCTCCAGTACAAGCTTTTCAAGGTGAAACACAACACACCAACTACACAAACAAGGAGTGGCAGAAGACCTGCTTGTCTCTGCGTACCACATAAATTTTAGCATCACCTCCACACTTGTGACAAATCTCTCCCACTTATAATGCAAGGCTTTGAGCCTTGCTGAGATATTAAATATTACAAAATTATAAATACTACAAAGGTGGCTTGAAAGTTGGTGTCAAACACAGGAGGTTTTCAGTATTGGTCATAAACAAAAATTAAGAACCCTTAATGAAAATGAGAGAAAAAAAAAAAGAAAATTAAACCATCTGAAACAGAATGGTCCAAGGGTCTGATGAAGAATAAGTTTGTTTAATTGTACTATTTTCAAGGATTCCTCTATCTCCACTCTGGATTTTAAGTCAACTAATACTGTCTTAGCACAAGAAGAATTATTCCAATTTTCTGTTTTGATGATGTTTTCATAATTACACTCAGGCCCAGTCTTTTACCACTGCGAAAAGATAGTTATTAACATAAATACTACTAAGAAATAGAAAGGAAAAACATGCAGGGGTAGAAGCATAGAAATTAGGTTAATACTCATTCACAATTTTCAGCTTGCATCAGTAATTTTTTTCCTTCATGAGTATTTAATTTTCAGTACTCACACTTGCTGGCTAGAGTGGTTTGGGTTGGAAGGGACATTAAAGTTCACCCAGTTCCAAGCCCCCCTGCCACTAGACCAAGAACACGACAGACCAGGCTGCTCCAGTGCCATTGAACCTGGCACTGTATATGTGTGTATATACTGTACCTCTTCCTGTTCTCAGTATAGGACTACTGACCAAAAGCCTGTGAGTGCATTAGTGGTGATTCCTCGACCACACCTTTTATTTAACTGCAAAGAAACAGGTTTCCATGCCCCAGGTCAGTAAGTCCTGTAGGGAAACCCTGAGCAGTGTGATTGCAGGACACAACACACACAGTACAGTTGAAGGATTAACTGCAGAAGCATGGTCATGATGAGAGCTCAAATATCAGTGTCCCCACACCCAGAGAGCTGGAGTCTCATCAGTGATCTGTGTTAAACACTTGTAAACTCCAGAGGGTTTTTGCACATCTTCCCATTAGGGAACTAAATACTGGGAACTAAACTGGGGAATGGAAGGTAAAAAGACCAATGCAGATTCAAGGAAAAGGAATAAAAGGAAGAAGAGGAAAACCTGAACAGGGAAAAATTTGCAGTCAAAGAAGGATAAGACTTCCAAGAATAGTATCTTCTACTGAACAGAGCAAATTAGGAAGGAGGATGGAGGACTCCAAGACAAGGCCACAACTAAATGAGAGATTTTGGTAATACTAGCTTTCATTAAATTTGGGGAATTGAAGCAAAATGAGAAGATTCTAGACTAATCCTAGACACTGACACCAGACAACACATACTCAATCCAAAAAGGGTTGAAATTTACACAGGAAGGATTAACGAAGTTTTGAAATCCTGACATCAATACCACAAACACACCTGATCTCTCCATCAACAAACAGTCCTGCAATCAAGACTTTCATATTGCAGATCACCCAGCCTTGTCCACAAATAAGATGTTGTGACAACTACAAGTCAATAACTTTTTGTATTGACACACACCTAATTTTAGCACTCCTTATAAGCTACGATCAGTCTAGTATGAGTTGAACAGAAAAACTCACTTTCATGTTCTTCATGCACAACTTTATTCACATGATCAACACATGACTGGATATCATTCCATGTGATAAATTCATTTCCTTCTGCACTTGTTTGAGCTTTCAGCTTCACCAAATCGTCAATGTATCTGTCAGAAAACAAAACCCAAACCCAGTAAACATCACATTGCAACAAGCTGGTCAGGGAGCACAAAATCCAGCATTGAGAACTCTACAAAAGTGGGAGAGGTAACAGGAGGGCTGAAAGTGAAAATGGGGAGAAAGAGAAATGCTGTGTGGAGGATGGTCAGCGCAAATGTGAAGTAGGTTCAAACAGACAAAACTGCCAAATAGAAAAAAGCACTGAAACACTGAATGAGGGCAAAGAAAATGTTGGGTGAGCTGGCCTAAGTACTAGCGACAACCCAATGGTATTCCAGCATGGCTTTAATGTGAAGCCCATGAGAAAGCATTGAGAGACAGCACGGGAACCAGACCAGTAAGAAATAGTAATTGCAAAAACAAGATGCAAGAGGCAGCAGAGATTAAATCAATACTGTAACAAATAATGTAGAAATAATGTAAAATTAAAGAGAAGGAAAATTCATGAAGTCACAGAATATAAGCAACATCAAGAACAGGTATGATTCCTTGAATTATTCACCTCTGTGAGTTCTCATCCTCAATGTTTGTAAGGCCTGTGACAGGACTGCTCAATTGTTTCCACACTGTATTCGTATCTCCTGAATCCAAAGCCCTGTTAATCAGAGCCACAGAAGACAGCATCTCTACAGCAACAGATAGTTCTGGATGGGTGAGGTGACCCTGCGTACACAGAGGACAACAAATTAATTCTATTTGCTCTATACAAACTACTGCTGCACATAGAAAACAACAGAGTAGCTGTCAGAACAGACATGTAACAAGGCAAAGGGACAACCTTTACAACAACAAAACAGAAAGATGAGGATCATAAACAAAGCTAGAGCACCAAGTAAGAGATTGAAGTACAGTCTTATAGGGCCAATTAGATCAAGATTTAAGGATTAAACCACATCAGAACAGACTGAACACCAAAGCAGTTCTATGAAGACTCAAGACAGGTTTGCTCCAAAGAATGCATTTAAGAAAACAGATGAGGTAGACCAAGTGACCCATGCCAACTTCCAGAAAACAGAGAAGGTGATACTTACTTCAGGGCTCTGTTGCTGTAAGGTGGCCAGCTCCCTTTGGTAAAGATCTGCAGCAAATGCATAAACCTCTGGTAACTGGGCCTCTGGATTCATCATTTCTGCCACAGTCTTCTCAGCATCACCCATTCGAATTGCTGAATTAATTTTGGCTACTGCTGCCAGTCCTAGAAATTCAAAGAGCATAAAGAATACGGAAGGGAGACAGTTGATAACAGCACTTTTATTTTACTCGAATACTTAACTAGAAAAAGAATAATACCCTAACTGCAAGGAAAGAGCCAAACTCTCAGATCCATACATCCTCAGTTAGTTAGCCTTCCATTACTGAAGACAATTAAAATGCATAATGCTCATATTTAATACTTGTTCACCTTTTTGTCTGGTTATGAAATGACTGTTTTACCATTTCAATAATCCAATACTAAGAAGCCTCACTGCAAATTTTTGGATGGGTGAATCATATCAATTTTCTCTTCCTTTCTGCCTCTGTCCTGTTCAAGGCAGTAACACAGGCACTCCATAGTGGGTACACACTGGCTAACTTAAAACACTGCAAGTAGGTAAACAAATGTGGACATCCACGCCTAGCAAATCAGGTACTCTGAAGGTAGCTGCCTACTTAATTCAGCATTCACTATTTTCCTCTTGTATTCTAAATCCTCTCTCCTCAAATCTCTGGTAATCGCCTTTCTACCTATCACAAAGTGAATTGCTCCAGCACAGTCAGAGCTCTGTGTGGTCTCAGAAGCATCTACCAAAAATCAATCAGCAAATGATCTGCATTTTATTTGCTACCTGATATTCAGGAACCGTAAAAGGTTCTGTAGCTCAGTCTGAATGATCAGCAGATAAACCTATCTTTCACATCTCCTGGAGCAATCCAGATTTTCTTCACAGATCCACAGCACAAAAATTCATACAAGTGTTCTATAAAAAGAGGTTATTTAAGGTGGATGCAAAAATTCTATGTTTCTTAATTCAAATTATATGCTGTTATCTCCAGCCACATTGTAAAAGCTGGATAAAAGACACTACAATAATTAAGGTAACCATCTCTCTTTAATGTTCTTAGCAGCTGTAAAGTACTTAAAGAACATTCATAATGAACATTCATAATAGACCCAAATACTGTGCTGCATCATTTTTTCGATCACATCCATGGTGACTTTGCTGCAATAATTTCTGCTGATCCTTACTTTGCTGGTACTGTTGTGCTGCCCTGTTAGCAGCATCTACTCCCAGCTGCAACTCTTCCTTCTGCAGAGGACCTGTAAGGCCAGCCTAAAGAAAAAACAGAAACTGTGAGGGTGAAACAATGTTACATTACTCATTTCAATTACCTCAACAAAAATACTCCACTTTAACTTAAAACACTCTAATACTATATAGCTTCTGCAAATGAAGAATGCCATATACACAAGGAAATCAGAAATTACTTACCAGATTCTCAGTTCAGGTGCTGAAAGACCAGGTATCTGTACAACCTGATCTTGTTTATATCAGAAGTGCAGTCCCATGAACATAGCAATTAAAGGCAAGACTGCTTCCAAAATGATAAAATATTTAAGACAAAAGGCACAGTTTTGTGGGAAAAAACTCCCTGTACATGAGCTGCATGCTGGAGTGAGATTAGCCATTGTGCAGTTTGCCATGAAACAATCCATTATGTAATGTTGCAGTTTTCCTCTGAGCAACTAAAGAGTTAGCAGAACATCAAAATGGACAACATGCACCTTTGGCTTATACAGACACACTTCTTGGACTATATGATACTACACAAATACAAATGGAGACTGAGTATAACTAGGAAGGCAGGAGGGCCTGAGTAACTTGGGTAGAATCACAGAATCACTGAAGCTGAGAAAGACCCTTAGGACCATTGAGCCCAACCATACACCTAATACTGCCAAGCCCACCACTAAACCATGTCCCTAAGCACCATGCCTGCAAGTGGTGTATGATGGTACTCTCCACAGTGAAAAGGAGTTCATGCTTATCTGATAGGCATTTATAAAACACATATATCCACATTATTTGGGCACTGACAACAGTGAAACAAGGAAGGACATACCTTAATTTTAATAGTTCTATCCACATACAAGTTAGTAGTTTAAGGTTTGGTCAATTTTATGTGCACATACATACAAACATTATACTGGCCTTTCACATGCAAGATAAAACCTAAATAATAGACAGGTTTACTGAATGCTTCAACCTCTTAACACTAACTTTTTCTAGCCAACACTAAACTGTAATGCAGGTATATATCAAGTGATTAGTACACAGTTGTATGGTGAAAGGCAGGAACAGGGGAAAAACCTCACAAATCAGGGTAATCTACACTTTTCCATACCTCTTGTTTCTGTTGCCTATCACTCAAAAACTGCTTGAAATACCAGTCACAGTTTTCTCGTAGCAATCCTCGGAGTCCCAGGGCTGGTGTTGCCAAAGCTTCGTACAGTGCTAATGCATCTCCTTGTTCCAAAGCCAGGTCAATCCTTGATATGGCTGCATGTGCTATCAAGAGCAAAACAGAGTTTTGACGAAGTCCCATGGTTTACATAACCTACTGCTCAGAAAGAAATACTCTTAGACCTGATAGATAGCATGTTAGGTATGTAATCCAAAAGGAAGACTTCCAGAGTCAATTATGAAGCAGTACTTGAAAAACAGGCTAATGGTTGGAAATGGCATGCACTATTCAAGATGAAGAACTGAAGGGCCCAGCAACATGGACAATCCATTTCCAAAAGGAAGGGTAACAGAAGTCAGAGAGAATTAAGCTTACAGCTATGTACTAATAATGACTAAAAAACAAAACCAAAACCAACTAACAAAACCAAAACCAACTAACAAAACCAAAACCAACTAACAAAATCAAAACCACACAACTGAAAAAAACCAAAACATCCCACCAGTAAAACAACCCACAAAAACAGGGGAGTTGCTTTTCAATTTCGTCAGCATTACAGAAAAAGAGGAGCACAGGTTTCATTTTGAAGTACTCTTCCAAGTAAGACTATTAACATAATATGATACCTACTGTTCACTTTGTTGATGTTTCCCTGAATCTCAGCTTGAGTCAGAAGTTCTTCATACACATCTCTCTCACTATCTGAAGTTTCTGAGGCAATCTGAAGACAAAAACTAATCAGGGTTTCTACTGATTCCTTCTCCCTTACAGACCTTCTAACTGAAAAGGTCAGGATGGGTAACTATTTACCCATATAGAGCTGCGATAGGCCACAGATACACTACCTCTACACATGCAAAAAGAAGCCCTAGACATAAATACATTTAAAGTAACTATAGTCAAGCTCTGATACAGACAGCTTAGAAATATATTATTTCTAAGAGCTGTCTTTTCTAGAGCTCCAGAACATAGAAAGCAGTACACAGAGCTAGGCATGCATTATACAGTGCTCTAAAGCAACATGGACCAATTCCAGCAACAGTCAGTTTTGCTCATCATTTCACTGTTAGAAAAACATAACTACAGTGTATGAAAATAGAAGAATGCGCTCCCAACATAAAAATGCTGACAGGAGTTCTGCATCTATGCAACCCATATTTCAGACAGCTAAACAGACTAACACAGCTAACTCTTGCCTGTTTCCTACAGTAAGAGAGGTTACTGGGGAACATAATAGGAAGCCACAAAGAGTAAATCCACCTAAGACTATACATACAGGACTTAAACACACATTCGGTGAATTCCCCACAGTTTACACTGCAATACAAAATAGCAATGCATGCAAATAGTTTGAAAGAAGAACTGAGCTACCCTATTTTTAGCATTCTCCATCTTGTCTTGCTTTGCTCTGTAGAGTGTGGCTTGGTAAGTGGATTCCAGTCGATCATCAAGATTTATTAGCATGGCATTAGGGTTCTTCATTGCTGTAAGAGTGTCAGCTGGAACCTGATGGTCAATTGCTTCATTAATGGCAATGACAGCAGCATGCACTGGAAAACAAGCCACAGTCTGCCAGTTAGTCCCAGACAAAACAGCACTGTTACAAATCAAGAAATCAAGAATCCCTTATTTGAAAAAGCAGAAAAATTATCTGGAAATTAACTGGAAAGCAAAAGAATTATCAAAGTATCTCTCACTCCATCATGGCTTTGAGTTGTTGAAAAAAATAGCAGCCTACTTTCTAGTTACAATACTTTAAGTAGTCGAATCATCGTGCTCCAGAAAAAAGAAAAATACACATGGGAAAAGAATAAAAACATCTTCCCAGTCTTCCAAAAGGCCAATCAGAAAGACTGTACTAGACTTAAAAACAGGCAGCATTAAAACCAACACTTAACTGATCTGCTGATTTGAATAATCAAACAAAATGCCATTTTTCCTTACATGCAGCTTCATCCACAGAAAGTTCATTTGCAAGAATTCCCCCAATCTTGCTGAAGGCAGGCATCTGAATACCATACTTCTCCAGTTCGAGCCTCATATTACTGATTTCCTCCTCTGAAACATACATTAAAACAGTGCTCCATGGGTTTAAACTCATTAGCACTGCTATACTAACTGCTGCTAAAAAAAAAATTAGGATAGCTACAAGAGATGACAATTATCATTCAAATAATACTTTGAATATAACTCAGTAAATAAAACACAAGAAATGAAAATGCTAAGACATTTTGCACACTTTCCTAAAATCTACATTTCTCCCAGAAACTCGTATGGGAGTATTCCGTAGTTTTTCTTACTAGAAAACAACACAAGAACACTCATGAGGAGCTGGAAACAAACTCCATTCTGAGGTACTTCAACTGTGGTTGCCAGGAAAATGCCAGGTCAGGAAAATGTACAGGCAGTACAATTTAAGATTTTCTTTTTCCCCACAGTCAGACTACACTGAGAGAAGTGAATGGAGTGCCTCAAGACAAGTGGTTGCTAAGTATCATACAACTCTAAAAGACAGTTAATAGTTTAGCATTTTATAGGTATAATCAACAGCCAATTTGCAGGGAAATAAAGTTTATACACCTTTTAACTCAGATATGTGCCCTCAGGCAAGAGCCTCACTAATGCAAAACACAGAATTTGACACTTTAGCAAAATTAAGGAAGTGAAACTTTGAGGAGGCATGTGGACACACGACTTTGTGCTAGCATCTCCTGCAGCAGATCAGCTGGCAAACACTTCTTCAGCTGATGGCACCTCTGAACTGTCACAGGAGGTCAGAACCATGCACCAAGTTCCAAATTGAAAACTCTCCCAAGGAGATGGATGCAAGGCTTAAGCATCTTACAACAGTGACAAAAGAGTTAAGACACTGTTACTTGTGAAAGTGTGAACTGATGACTGACTGGCTCAGAAGCTGGCAAATGAAACCTCCTCTTAAATTACTAAAACTCCTCACAGCCATTAATTTATAATTTTATTTGCATATGGGATATTAACAGTAACAATCCTTTAATTGACCTAAACAAGGGTTCAACAACTGATCTAGCAGAGTATGAGATAAAGGCAGCATACATGAGTGTTGGGGTTTTTTTACCTGTGAAGTCTACCTTGCCATATAAATCCTGAATCTGGGGGGCAAGACCCAGTTTAAAAAGGTACAGGCTAGAAAAGAAAACAAGCAAATAATTAAAACTAGTCATATTTTGTTGTGGTTCTGACAAGGATACAATTTTAGGAGATATAGATTCAGGGACAGGTAAGCCAATATAACAGCCGATAATCACCAAGAGTGAACAGACTCCTCTCTTCACCCCTCAACTGAACGCAACTGGCCCACCACTATGAAGCCTTCACAGAATTACAGAATGGTTGAGGCTAGAAGGACACTTTCAAGTTTGTCTTGTTCAAGCTCCCTTTTCAAACTAGGTCACAAAGGATCAAGTTCCCCAGGATCATGTGCAGATGGCTCTTGAGGATCACCAACAGTGCAGACCCCACATTTCAGAGCAACCTGTGCCACTCCTTGGTCACCATCACACCAAATGAAGAATTTCCTGATGTTAAGAGGGACCCTTCTGTGGTTCAGATTATGCAATTTGTCTCTTGTCACATCATGGGACATCACTGAAAAGAGCCTGGCTTCACACATCTCCTTTGCATCCTCCCTTCAGAGAGTTGCACACATTGTTGACATTCCCAGAGCACTATATGTTATCTAGGCTGAATAGTCCCAACTGCCTCGGCCCATCCTGATAGGAGAGATCCTCTAGTCCATGAATCATCTTACTGACCCTTCCTTCAACTCTCTCCAGCATGTTTGCGTCTCTCTTATGCTGGAGACCCCAGAACTGGACATAGGACTGCAGGTGTGGCATCATCAACTGTTAAGTATTTACTAGGCTGATTTGGCTTACTAAAATGGGGTTTCTCATCAGGCTCACCTGCAGCCTGATGAGAAACGGAACTGCTACAAAGGAGGGATGAACCCATACAGCTGAGTACAGATGGGAATGGGAAAAGAAAAGCAACTCCTCTACATTTTGCCTGTCGTGCTAGCTCAACAGAGATCACAGAATCACAGAAAGGCTTGGGTTGGAAGAGACCTTAAAGATCACGTAGTTCCAACTCACCCGCTGCCACAGGCAGGGACACCTTCCACTATTCCCAAGCTGCTCCAAGCCCTGTCCAACCTGGCCTTGAACACTTCCAGGGATGGGACAGCCAAAGCTTCTCTGAGCAATCTGTGCCAGTGCCTTACTATTTTCTTGGTTAAAGAATGTCCCTCAGACAGCAGAGAGGGCAGGAATTGGAATGAAAAGGTAGTAATCGCAATATACTTGAGCTGTTCTTTTTCCTTCAGAATCTGATGTGGCCACTGCCCAAGGCAAAATATTGGCTTCATGGATCTTTGCTCTGATCTGATGAGTTTGTTGTGCTAGAAAATTTGCCCTCATCTAGCCTTCAGTTCAGCTCTCCCTCCTGATGTCTTTCAGCTTCGCAGAAAGATTTCAGAAGCAATCAGATTTCTGTCCAGTATTCCTTACCTGAGTGCATGAATACAATAGATACAGCGTGGCATGTTCTTGCGATCATAGATATCTGTTGTTTCTGGGTAGAATATCTAAAGATAAAACAAAGTAGCAGTCTGAATTATACTCACTCTATACAGCTAAATCACATCAGCCCAATTCTTCCACACTGCACTAGAGAAACAGCTCACAGAACAAAACTCTTCAAGCTTCTCTGCCCTGGACCAATGTTTCTCCTGCTTGAAATGTCAATCCTTCCTTTTGTTTCTAATACCCAAACCAGAACTCCCATTTTCCTGCCAAGTTCTACATACGTGATGAATGGGTAGAACCTTTCTTTTGTGTGTGCACCAAGATACTGGGTCATGAGGTATTAGCAAGGACTTTGGTGAAAGCCAAAGGATGAAAAAAAGACTTACAGGACAAGAGAGAAAAGAGAATTTTGTTTGGATTAAATGCAGTTGAGAAACAAGAGAAGAGACAGTTTCAAATGGAAACCCAAAGCAGCACTGAGGTGCTCTGCATACTATATTTTCAGTTAGCTGGACCCAAGAGCTTTCAGACAGTCTCAAACACAAAGCTCTTCTAAGTTTAACAAAAGAGGTTGATACTGAAGTTTCAATTATTTCAGAAGTACTGACAAAGGATGTTATTTTCCAGTTATTTGAAGGTTCCTCACTGTTGCCTATGAGCACAAAACAGGACTGCTCTTTCTGTAAAGGCAAGAGCAACTGAACAACCCTCAATTCCCCCAGGATCAGTTCCCTGGCTGTTCTGCATGGGAAAATACTTAAAGCACCAGTATCTCTTGTAAATGTACTGAACCCCAGCCCAGTTTCTTTAACATCTTCTCACACATTTACTTCCACCCAAACTCTACTTACATCTGAAAATCTTACCTCATACCTGGCACTTCACATCTCTCTGTCTAAATCCTTCCCCATTTCTTTTCACCTAACCACCCTAACAGCAGATTCCAGTATTTCTTAATCCCAAATGTGTTTCTGTAAGATCATCATAGATCCCAGCTTTTCCAAAACTGAAGTGTTCAATTTGCAAGCTCATATGCAAAGAAAACCTACATCAGATTAAACTACACAATGCCAGTTTTGGTAAGACTACGCATAACACAGCTACAAAAAAACTTGACTATCAGCCCAACACTACCACAGTTACATATATTTTCAGGCATGAAATTAGCCCAGAGAAGTTTATCAGGCCATTTCTCTGGTCAAGTCAATAATTTATATTTGATTAAGATACACCAGGAACATTTCAAGTCGACATGAAAATTTCACAGGAAAATCTGAAGAAACGGAGAACACAGTATTTTCTGTTGTGCTGCTACTTTTAGCATTGATTTCTAAAAAAACTTCCACAATCGAACTGTAGCCCGGATACTGCTCAAAAGAATGCATGGCAAGAATGATGCAATGCAGATATTATGCAAGATAATTAATATTAGGGATATGGTACAAAAGGATAAATTATTTTTCTCTTGGTCATTCTCACACGTGTAGCAAAATGAAATCTTTCAGTAAGTTTTAGGAGAGAGTTTCTATAGGGACACAAATCTAGAAATCTAAGCATTAACTAGAGTAACTGCGCTCATTTTTTTATAACAGCAAATGCTTCCACAGAACGCAAAGCTTTTCTGAGATTATTTATTTATTTGGATGCACAAGACAGAAGTTACCTTGGGGAGACCAATCTCAGACATGGCATTCAGCCACTGGATTACATTATCTGTGTGTCGGAAGTGGAGACCAGTTGCCTGAAACAAAAATCAGCAGAAACAAGAGGGAGGGCAGTAAGAAACAAAATACCACAGCTATCAAGAACAGCAGGGAGGTTCATTAACACAGATAGTGAAAACAGCACTTCTGCAGGAAAGAAGTCAGCAGTCTTCTATATATGCTTATATTGACTGTTTATGACAAATTATTTCACCTAAGTGCAAGCCTAGATATAAAGCTAAGAGTCCACTCACCCTCTCATTTAACCATTGTTCTAGAGTGAAGGCAGAGTTTCTCAGGTTAATATGAATTAACTTTCTGCTTATTTTCTCACAGTACCTCCATGTGTACATATTCCCATTTTAGATGTCTATCTAAAGAAGTATCCATGGTCAACAGCACTCACCTTATACCTAGTCTGTTCCCTATCATAGATTTTCTTCACAGAAACCACTTTAGGGGAGAAAAAGTTTCCAAGTTTCGCCAGGTAGACTCCATTTCTCAATCCTTCTTCCAGCTCTGTTGTAGCAGGCAGCTCCTCATTCAAACAGGCCTCCATCCATCTGGAAGTGCAAGAACAATGGTCACATCAGTGTATTTCCAATTTGTGAACACGACCCCATGCCAAACAAGTCTCATGCTGCTGCTGCTGTCATACTCAAGCATAGTATTCACTTAGCACTAGAGGTTGAAAACAGATATAACACTACCACAGAGTCTGCATCATTAAAATGCTAGTTGGCAACACTTCTGACAAAATATTAAGGAGAAGTACAGAGTTCACCAGCCACAGTTTCAAAAGTAATTAAGACACTGTCTCATTCATGTTTCTCCTTCAGCCCATGACTTAGCTTGTACCGGTTTAGACATAGCGGCCATCCTGTCCTTTTAACTAAAGTCTTCCCCTTGTATAGGTTTATCTCACAAGCATTTCTTTACTCTCACTAAGTATTTGCTAGTTATTTCATGACTTTGTGCTGCTTACCAAGCTCTTTTAAATGATCTCACAGAGAGCCCTCACAATGTTCACAGAATCATAGAATGGTTTGGGTCAGAAAGGACCTCAAAGCCTATCTCATTCCAACCCTCTGCCATGAGCAGGGACACCTTCCACTAGAGCAGGTTGCTCAGAACTCCATCCAAGCCTGTTCCCAAACACTTACAGGGATAGGACAAGCCACAGTTTCTCTGGGCAACCTGTTCCAGTGCCTCAACACACACAGAGTGAAGAATTTTTTACTAATATCTAATCTAACCCTACCCTCCTTCAGTTAGTGATGTTGTTCTCAAGTCTATCTTCCTATATATCTTCTCCCACCCTACTATACATTTCAAGAACAGGAGAACAAACATGGAACAGGCATTCCTCTCCTCATAACTCATCTTCCCTTGTTGCCTTCCATCTCATTTAATGGTATCATGGACCTCATGACAAAAATAAAGACTACAGCAAAACATTTTGAAAAATCACTGTTCTCAAAACAGAGGTACACCTCGATATTTCTTCTGTACAAGCTACTGGAGGCTGTAAACTGCAAGCTCAGCTATAATTTCTCCTAAAGATGACATGCTACCTGGCTGTTCTGGGCTCTAAAAAATGGACCTGCACAACCACAGGCCACTTTCTAACGCGTCTTACTCAGATCATGCCTTACTTGCAGCTGAACTCTAAAGCTCTTACAGGACAGATAAGCCTTGGATGAATTAAGATCACAGAAAGGTGGCTTTCAAGACAATAGGGGCCCAGAATAGCATCAGTCCATTCTATAAAACAGAGCTGACAGTGTAACGTAAACAAGTCTCGTAATTTGGCTCACAGGGAGGATAAGCCCACATTACTGGCACTGATCTGAAACATAAGCAAGTAGATGATCCTGCTTCAACCCAGTGCACTTTAAATCCCAAATGAGACACCAGTGCACTGTGGACTGCAGCCTGAACCCAAGAAAAGGAAGGGGGGCGGGGGGGGGGAGAGGGCGTGGCTTGCAGCCCAAAGCAGGACCTGGAAAAGCAATAAGGAGTAGTGTTTACCAGGAAGAAAATGTTTCTGGGAACACCTGGCCAACATCTGTACATAAGCTACAAAAAGAAACTCAGTTCTTCTTAAAACTACTGTTTTCCCAGATTTTGCTGCTTTCCTCTCAAAAACCTTAGTCGCTCTTGAATATTGAGCTCTAGAAAAATGCACACCCTAACTGAATACGTAATAAACATGACATAAGTTCAAAAAGATACCCTTGCATGCCCAACCAAAGATTCCTGAAAGGACACGGAGCTACTCAGACACTGGAAGAGTCCAAATCACAGCAACAGTTCGCACAATACCTTCTCAACTACCTTACTGGGAAAACAAAAAAAAACCAAAACCACCCACTTCCTTCAGACTAGAAGACCTAAAATGGAAGTAGAAGGGAAATGTGACCAAACTATTTAATTAGTATCTTATGGAAGGACACAGAGGCAGTGAGCTGTCTATCTCCATACAGAAAGATAAATGGCCCATAATTAGAACATAAGCCATCTCAATGTACTCATACCTGTTTCAACAGGTCCTAAGTGGGTGTTAATGTAACTACAAAGCTAGAACAATTTACATACAGTAATGTTCCCCCTTGGTGTGGCACTGCTTAACCATTTGCTAAGCCAGAGGACAAAGCTGTGTTTTCAGAAAACATCATCCAGTACCTTTTATATTTAAAAGCTCACATACTTGTATTAAAATTAACACCTGTCATCCTTAAAAGACAGAAGTAAATGTGGAATTTCCAGATGAACAAGATGAATGCATTTCTCAATGAGCAGGGAACCTGGCTGATGGGCAACAACCTCTACTCCTTTTAGACATTAGGCATTAGAACAATATGCCATCAATAAGCTTTTCACAGGAACTTTCAATTCTTTTCTGCTACTTGGGTTGTTTCCACTATGCTCCCTCCCCCTCACCAGTACAGAAAAAAAATGTTTAACCCAGAATTATTTTTTCAATCAAGTTTCATCACATGACTGCATAGATAACATTGGACTTAAAATTTTACTGAAGCTAACTCTAATTAAAGTAGTAATGGCACCTTTCCAATCAGTTAGTCATACTGTTACAAAATCCCCCTCCTAAGAAAAGGTTCTTGAATACCTACATGCAGCTACTACCATCACCTGCAATTTAGAGCCAGGCCTTCCTGACAAGACATGACAATAAAAATGTAGCATCAGGTACTGCTGGGCAGCCCCAGTCTCTCAAGTAATGTTGTCTTCAAGCTTTCAAAGCAAACACTGCTCCATTACCAAGGACTGGAAAAACTTAACATCAGTCATCTCAACTGCCATCTTTTTTATTCTCCCACAATACGGAATTATTGAGGATTGTGACAAGTTACACAAATGTGTCCTATGTTTGAAAAGTATCATAGGCATATTTCAACCAGAACTGGAGTTTAGACACAACAAAAACTTAACACTGATCATATGGCATACCTGTTGCTCTTTCACTTGTGAAAATGTTGAGTCTGGCTAACCCTGAGACAATGGAAATAGTGTGGAAAAGAAATTAAAAGTCACTCTTTTCCTCTCAGACTGATTATAGACAAGCCTGAAGAAGTAGAACTAGCAATCAGTCTCTCCAGAAACTGTTGCAAGAATATCTAATTGAATAAACAAAAATATTAGAGCAGAAAATTTAAAAAATGGACAAAGCCTCTAAGAAAGGCTGCTCATTTCATGACAGGACTACCGTGCAGTATGTTCCAGCACAAAAAAACCCCAGAGCACGGCACACAAAATACAGAAGGCATCAAGAGTTGGAAAAAAAGTGATTTTATCCACCAATGAGGAAAGCTCACTTTTTGGTCATCATTAAGTAGAAGTAATTTCCAGGCAAAACAAATTATTTGCAGGGGCCAGAAATATAAATAACATTTTCTAGCCTTCAACTGTCCTACAGTTCTAATACAATGGCCTTTCCTTTTTCACACAGACCTAGCCAGTGACATTTTTCAACTCCAAGGCGACACAGTGGCCCAACACACCATCTGAGTCTGCACCTGGTGGTCACTTCCACTAAACTATGGAACCTTGATACAGCACGCTGAAGAATAACTGGTACCATTCGTATCAGAGTCTGGTACCAACACCGTTGGCTGAAGCTCAGTTGTCCACAGGACCACATCACATTCTGGTTACTGCACACCTCACCAGTTTCATTAGCAGGAAAGCTGCAAACAGAACCTCCATGTAAATTTCTGAGCTGCTAGTTTAAGAGCACTGGCCACAGAGTTCTTGATCATCAGACAGAATCATGCAAGTCTTCTCTTTGCAAGCATGTCAGTGCCACAGCACTCCTTCCTTGCTTCTAGCATTCCCCTACCAACTACATTGCAGAAGGTTGCCATCTCCTTCCTCAAGGAGCATATGCTCTGTTTCCTCCTGAATGAGGTCTGGAGGGGCATAGAGTTTAACACTCTTTCCAGGCGCATAGGACTGTTAGTCTCCAGTCTTTGTAACACCGTATGCCATACCAACGTCTTCTAATTAGAAAAACGAGCCTGCCTAAACCTGTGCCTTACCAACAGACCTAGATTGCCTTAAACATCTCACAGCCATGAAATAAGCAGGCTGTTTGCCCAAAATTACATTCTTCAAACACATCTTCAACATGTGATTTCCATATGTGTGCTCACGCCATGGTTACAAATTCTTGAAACCAGGTCATTTTTGTGCACTTTTAAAGTGCCTAGAGCATCAAGAAAATCAACACTGGATACCTTTGTGGTCTAACTCTGTCAAACATCACAGTGCTGACGCAAAAGTTCCTAAAGTTGTCCAGTCCAGGCTCAAAAAAAACCAAAAAAACCAAACAACAAACAAACAAAAAAACAACCCAAAACATATAAAAATTTTGCCCACAAGAAAATAAATGGAAAATTTGCTCTTGATCTGCCAAAGTCAATATGAAAACCTGCAGCAGTAAAGACGCAAAAATATTCACATGCTTCAGTTTTTGGTAGTTAATTAGCTGGTTTCACAATTCCAGGACAACTACATTTTGAACAAGAAGGACCTGTAAAGTGATCAGCCTCTCCCTGTGTTGAAAACTACGTTGATTTAGGTGGCAAGTAGCTTGTTTCACAGGATTTCTGACATACAGTAAATAATATAAACCTCCTTAAGTAATAGTTTGTGATAGCATCTTATTCATGTGGCTGCCGTAGCAGGAGAATTTGGCAAGAATCTTGGAGATGGCAGAAAACATACAAGAGGTCAGAACTCTCTGCCAAACAGAGTTTCAGTGATCTCAGTATAACCATCAGTCAGAAGCTGGAAATGAGACAGTGAACAATGCTAGCCTGCTACACAATGCTTCCTACTACAAAAATGACAAATTATGTCACAGAATGACTTTCAGAATATCAAGCGTTCCACTCAGAACAACAAAACCTCAAGAAAGAAACTGTCTCCCTTTCCCTAACTCCCCAATGGATTTGCTCACCCTCAGGGTCCATATTTGCATAACACATCAATGGTTTTGGCCCATCTTGTCTAGCACCTGGCACTGACACAATTTCAAACATTATCATCTTATGCCTGAGAACTCATCCTACAGAAACAAGGGTCACAAAAGAAGACTAAGGGACACCAGCACATTCCAGACAGCAGGTGTCCAATCTAAAGGAAGGTACCAACAATACTTATTTAGAATTCCACTCTTCAAAGATCATAATCACATGTCAGGGAAGGGTGGGAGGAAGAGAAGCACAGGAATGCTTTCACAGTAGTGTAACAGTCAACATCCTGGGAAATATGATCATCATCAAGAGATACAATGTTCAAGATCACTCGCTTTAAGTCTTCCAAAGCAGGTAAATCTGAAATCACACCTGTTAACACTCAGCACTTTGTTCATATCAGTATGACACATTGCCAGGTATCTTTACAACCACTAAAATTACACCAGTAACCACCATAAAACTATCAGGATTGTAATTTGAATTATTCTACTGAGCAAGATGTGTTTACTAAAACACATTTTGACTGCTCTTTGGTCTATAATCCTCTATTTCTCTACCAAAAGCTTCATTCTTAATTTCACTTTCAACTCAGATAGCTTTGAAAAATCTAACAAGCTGAAATAGAAATTTAAATCTTTGTCACTTGCCCCAAAAAAGAAAAAGCTCTTGCCTTCAACCTTGGTCTAAAGCCAGTATCTATTGAACCTATATGTGGTAGACAGTCAGGAAATGTAGTTACACTCATGTTCCAACACCACAGCAAAATCTGCCAGACCTTGTCAAAGGGGGAAGCTGATTTGTATTTGGACATAAAAACTGAAACACCCACCCCAAGGTTTCACTCGACCTTATACTCACAAGCATCAGAAAGTAACTGGTGCCCAAGAAGTCTGTCCTGCAATCAATCAAGCAGGAAAAGGACATTCAAGCTGTCCACCCAGGAGTGGGCCATTACACTTGTTGCCCTGACATGGTGGGTGACCAGTCATCAAGTTCTCCTCACCTCTTCTGGGCACTTTCTCAGTTGGCAACCACACGCAGAATTTACATGTTACAGATAAGGATAAGCCTTTTCCTACCCTCTGATTGTGAACAGGAATGACTCTCTCTGTCTGGTACCACCTCCATGATTCACCAGCATTTGTTCACTGTGCTCTGCCTTCAAAGGGGGGGTCAGGTGAAACCGAATGCAAACTTGCTGGGATCTGGATGACTAGCAGCTAATCCAGGCATTTCTAAAGACAAGTCATTCCAACTGCTGCATGTGGTGCCTTCACACCTAGATGCTTCTGTTCATGATCATTTAGCCCTTCTAGTGCAATTCCCCACAGGTCTACCACGGAAAAGATGCATAGCCACTGCAGCAGGCCAGCACAGGAAAAAGTGGTCAGAGCAAAAGGGCAGCACCTTTTTTTACCCCCCAACAGTGTCTGCATAAGCCATCTGAAAGAATGTACGAAACTATGGCTTAAAGGCTTTTTCACTGCTCCTTACTGCCAACACCACAGGTATGGCAATCTTTGGACTAACCATACTATTAATTTTATTGAAAGATGAGGATTCTCATACTCCAGCAGATCATTTGTATGTAGAAGCAATCTCAAATATTTTTAGTGCAGGAACAAATGTAGACTTGGCAAGCATTCTCACAGATGGTTAAGAAGAGAAAACTTGGAAGACCACCTCAGCTCTTCATCCAGTTCACCCGAACAAGGGCATTAGACAGCCATGGAAAAAAAACCAACAAAAACTTCTCTTTAAAATAACTCGTTCTACCAACTCTAAACAAATCAAGGAATCACCTCAGAAGATGAAAGATCTCTCCGAGAGGTAACAACAGCAAAGTAAAATAAATTTATCACATCAGGTGTGCTCTCCTCTAGAAAATTAGGTGGATATTTAAATGCCTTTCAGTAAGGTTTGTACAGGAAGAGACGCAGTCTCTCAGGTGGAGAGCCAGGAAAACAAGTACTGCCTACTGCTAAAAGGTCCCAGAACATTCTCATTATCCACACAGACATGTTCCGTTCAAAGATACAAAAGAGCAAAAAATTAGTGAGTAACATAGGCCAGATTTTTCCAGTGATTGATGCACTCCTCCTGGCAACATGCAGCCGAACCAAAGAGGATACTGATACTTTGGCATTTAAATCTTTCCCTCCACCACTCCCCGCCTCCTTAAAAGTAAATGTGAGGTTCCTCTTTGCTCCCTTGCAAACACTGCCAACAACCTGTAAAATTCCCTTAGCTGCTCTTGCTGATGAGGATACTACTGCATTTGCCATGTTTGCCAAAAAGATTTGCCATTTGTCCTGGAGAGCTCTCAGATGAGTACCAAGCCCACAGTCAAGGGGAACTTAATTATCAAACACACAGAAATCTTTTTCAAGCTAATTGCCTCAATCACTTAGCATTAGAAACTAAATAGGCCTAAATGCTTGGAAGCTACAAAACCACTGATGTTATTATACCTCAAGACCAACCTGATTTCTTGTAAATAAGGGTTATTAAGAAGCACTCCACAGTATGCAATAGCCAAGAACTGCTAGTGACATCTATTTGCTTTGGTTATTTTGGGTTGCTCTCTCCTTACTTTACACACAGTACTCCTTCAGAAAGCACCATCCAAAAAGAAAAATCCTGGTCTCTGAACAAACAGTTGTTTCTTTCTTCCTGGCCTGCCTTTCATTACTATTTCCAGTGAGTCATAAAAAAAGTATCCAAAGTGAGGCAAAGATGGTGGTACTCCACCACTGTCCTTTCTGCACCTCTCTCCACCCACTTTTCAGAAAAATACAGTTCTGAATGTGCATTCCAAGACACTTCCAGTCCAGACAGCCACTCCCTGCCAACTGCATGAGATCATCAACGAAACAGTACAGGATCTGTAGAGAAATATCTCAAGTCCAAACAGGAGCTGATAAAAGCCCAAATAAAGTGGTAAGAGCTAAGCAGAAGTTACTTCAACTTACAACTAGTGATAATAAAATATTATCTATGAATACTCCTGGATTACAATCTAACACGGGACTTGCATTGTATCTGAGAGAAGCAGAAAGCAAAAAAAACCACCACAAAACAACATACATGAAAAACCAATCCAAACAACCAACCCAAAACCAGTACCTGACCCAATCTACAACTGGAAACACCGATGAAGAATATTAGAGTAAAACACCCTGACTTCTAGATAAGGACAACAAAATTTAGGTCTCTCGGGCTGGTTCTATTTGAGATAAATATACCCTTACCCTTCTGTGAGCATGAGCTGCCAACAGAACACAGTATACTCTTACAGTTTTATCTGCACTGCCACAGCTTTTCTATTAAACTACTGTGATTTGGAGACGGGGAAAAAAAAAAAGCAAAGCAATGCAAACAAACGAAATAAAACAGAACACGAAAAAGAAAACTTGAAGTATTAAACAACACTTATTTAGTAAAGCCATTTTTATTCAAGAATGAGGCATCTGGCCCACACATAGTAGAGTAATCCCTCTATTCACAATCTTCATTTTAACTCCAAATTTCATTTCAGTCTTTCACAATCTTGAGCAACTTAGTTACACTTTGCCTCCCTTTCTCCAACTAGCAAGAATTAATTCCTGTTTCACAAGACTGTTGCACATTATTAACTGAAATAAAAAACTACTAAATAACAATAGAACAACAGTGACAGTGAAAAAAAACCAACCAAACAACGTGCTGGAATACCATTAAATAAGTACAAATGATTCCTCTGATAATGTTTCTGATGTATGCTCATTAGTAGACAGGTCCTGCAAACAGTTATAAATTGCCATAAATTGAGTATGGAAATACTAAAAGTTACTGCACATGGGCTGTCACATCAGGCAGTTCAGAAATTCAAACTTTTCTAAATTTTTTATTTCAGTACAAAGTTAGGTGCTAGCCAATTTTCATCTTACCTTCTTCTAATATTTAAAAAAAACCCCACTTTGCTTCTAGATTCCGTATCTGTTGCTTGGTTAAAGGGATAGCAAGCCTCTGACAGTGCTGATGCAATGCAAATCAGCATGTTGTTAATCACATGATTTTAGGTGCCTTTATGTTATAGGAAAAAAAAATTAATATAAACTACAGTGTTTGAATGCAATATTGTACTGTAATAATATAACATGATTATGGGAAAGAGGAAGGGAGTCACTTAGTGTTGTTCTTCAGCTGCCTCCCACCCTGCCTTGGCTACCATCAACTTTACAACATTCACCTTTTCAGCTTCTGAGTGTGATATGGGGTGCACCAGCTACCTTCCTCTGCTCTTAGGTCCTCCTCTTCTCCTTAGAGATGTAACTTCCAATCTGACATTCTCTCACCGTGAAGAAAGATTATTAGCCCTCCCACAGCTCAGAGGGACTGTAATCAACAGCACAAGCAAAATACCACACTATCTAATTCAGATGCTATACCTTAGTTACACTACTGGCAAAGATGTCAAATACAGAAAATCTCAGATCAAGGGCATTAATTTCACACACACTGATCTCTTATAGTTCTTGTTTAATTGATCCTGTTAAATAAACTCCTTACCAACAACGCACCCAAGAGCCTTCTTCTAGACTGCACCAGTAGTAATAAATAAAACTCAAAGGGCAATTTACAAAATAACTTCTCAGTAAGGAAAAAAAACTCCTGGAGCAGACAACGAACTCGAGCCTTTGCTTTCCCTGGTATATCTTAATTATTAAACTAAGAAGTCTGCTCCCTTCCTGGCCATTTAATCTTTAACTCTTACGTTAAGTGATACAGCCTTAGGAATCAGGAACTCCCACTCACATATACATGAATAGCCTCTAAACCACTAAGCAAACATGGGTTATGGGGTGGATAGGGTTGAGGCTCTCCAAGCAGACCTTCCACTTGAAAAATTACTGCTCCAACTGCCAAGGTGGATACAACGAAGGCTGTACACCACTGCTTGCATTTTGAGCAACACAGCTGTTGCTTCATTCTTTACAAAACTTACTGGTAACCACTGGGCATTGTTTGAAACATCTCAAGACTCACCCGGAGACAAGAGTGAAAACTTCCTTTTTTTCTGACAAGGTGTGGCAAAAATCAAATGCCCAGCTGCTCAACCTCATCAATATCAAGACAACACTCAGAAGAAGAGACAACATCACTAAGAACTTCAGAATCAAAGCTGATTTATTTAAAGAATAAGTCCCCATGATTAAGCAAGAGCTTAATGAAAATACTAAAGCTGTAACTGTGGAATGTATTTTTGCCTGAGTTTTTTTTTTTTGCAAATCTAGGTATGGAATTCAAGAGAGAATCAGCACCTCCTCAAGCATTTACTCCAAGGCCGATGACAGGAGGAGTCCACAAGTGAAGGATGTGGGACTCCATCAAGCTTGGACAGTTACTACAGTGCAACTCATCTCTCCCTGTTTGCCCAGCATTTGCTGCTAAAGACTTTGGATTCAAAGGGAAAGAGTTATTTTGAAACACAGTCAGATCTTACTGACTACTTCAAACTTCATTCAAGTCCGTATGGAAGGAAAATTATCTACTAGTAACTAAGCAGTCTTTGTGAACTTATAATAGTGATCATCCTCATAAAGCACCTAAAGGACTACAGTATAAACTGAGTGCTCCCTGCCCCTTCAAAAATATACTATACATTCTTGATAAAATTAAAGTCCTGGAAATAAATCCTTTATATTCTGCCAGTGGTAAACTTGTACAAACTCAGTACTTTCTTCTCAGTAAAGTCACTACAGCTGAACATGTCTGTCTTGCTAAGGAAGAATTACACAGATTTATACAAAATTCACCACCCAGCCAGGGAAAATTTTCTGGCTCTTAACCTATATCATCTTTTGAAGGACAAAGGGAGACTTAAGTATTCGGTGAGCCATGACAAAACACGCTCTCGGCTATGCTGAACATGTATTTATGTATGTCTCATTCCTATGCTTCATGTACAGCATATAGGATTTAATCTTTGCCAAATATTTTTTAAAATAGCAAAAATAAGACTTCATGTCTTAATTTTTAATGCCAGTCCTTTTTCCTTCAACAGCAGATATACAGCATCTACCGTGTTCTGATCATACTTTCAATTAGTGTCTGAATGAAGATATACGGTGTGTTTATATGCTTATTAAACGTGGAGATAACACAAAAGCTACACACATGCTGGAAGACAATAAGATAAAAGTTATTTCAATATTTCAAACAAAAATCAGGAAAATCTAATTCAGCAGGATCAAGTGAAAGGTAACACACTTGGGAAAACGCAACAGACCATGCAAACACAAGATTAGAAACAAATTTCAGCAGCACAACTTCAGAGTGACACTCAGCAAAACTCTACTGTATCATAACATCATGAAAAAGCAGATACCATGCAATAATGTACGATACTGTCAAATTCATTGGGATATAGAAAATAATCCTCGGCTCTTTACAAGTAGGCACACTAACACCCTGTTGGAAAAGTTCTCTCTGTTCTGGCAGAGGACTTCCAGAAAGACACTGAGTGCCTGGAGAGATGTCAGAGCAACCCAGGGAAGAGTAGTACAGATCTATTAAATAGATGGATGCAGGGAGAAATATGCAAGAATCGAGTTCTCAGTCTAAGTGAGGATAAGTGCAAGGGATATACACTGCTACAATTTAAATTTATAAAAGGTTTCAGTTAAGAGGAAGGGAATAACTGTTTTTCACATGCACTGCTAAGCCAGGAGGCAATACTGCACCAGACATATACAAGTCAGACAACAGGGAGAACCCATCCAGTGCTAGGAATACCGGAGCAATAACAGCTACAGAGTCCTTGCCACGAAGTCTCTGAGAACGTTACACATGCACACCAGAGGTCGGTTGGTTTTTCTGGGGAGGAAGGGAATTCCTTTGGTTTTTTTTGGTTGGTTGCTTTTTCTAGTGAAACTATATAGCCACTAAGAAACTGAGACAAGACGTAAGATGTATCCAAATTATTCCCCATACCAAATGTCACATCTTCTTTTAAAGTACCAGCAGTTTCAAAATCACTTATTCTCACCTCTTTGCTTCCTCCAGATGACAAAGGTATTCATAGGCTACATTCTGGCGTCGCCTTTCATCCATTTCCTCTGCTGTTAATCTCTCATTATCCAAGACAGCTGAAAATAAACAAAACATGGTCCTCAGATGGTTGAAGATTGAATATAACCAAACAGGGACATCAAAAATCAGATCCAACCTCTCCCAAAGAAACTCACTACAGTTTTTTTTTATTCAGAAAATTAAGGATCTGATGACTTGTTCTTTACTAGCAACAGAAGATGCCCTGTTTCCTCATCCTTGTCACATAAATTTGCCAGCTTCCTTCTTCCTGATTTCTCAATTTGACTGCATCCCTCTAACAATTTTTTAGAAACAATCCTTTATTTTTTTTATTTTCTTCTAGCTTTGCCTTTGTCTTCCTCAAAAGCACATCGGTGACCACTTGGCCCCTCATTTATCCTCTGATTTTGATAGCAAAAGATTAAGGAACAACACAAATACATATTCACATTATATAATCCCTTCTGTATCTTTATAGATCACCTCTAAAACAAGGCAGAAACACTAGTCACACTCCTTATCTGGAAGGGAATCATTCAGATTCACAGCCTGCATGTCATCTTCAGATCAAGCTAAAGACCTACATAGGGGTAATATGCCTAAATCTTCCAGATTCTGTGTATTTAAAGCCTCAGTGAAAAAGTCTTCTCTTCCCATACTTTCAGCTAAATACATCTCATATCAAAAAAAAAAAAAAAAAAAAAAAAGAAAAACACTGAAGTTTTTTAGGTTTTGTGGATCAATTTGACAAATAGGAAATATACCGTTACTAATCAAAGGTTAACTTATACCTAAAATGCCTTCAACTACAATCTACTGTGTGCTTTTGAGACCCCAGCAGGAACACTGCATCCAAGTCTGGCGCCCTCAGCACAAAACCTGTTAGAGCAGGTCCAGAGGAGGGAAACAAAATGCTCCGGGGGCTGGAACACCTCTCCCACAAAGGCAGGCCGAGACAGCTAGGGTTCAGCCTGGAGAAGAGAAGGCTCCAGGGATACTTCATTGCGGCCTTTCAGTACCTAAAAGGGGGCTTATAAAAAGTAGATGGAGATACTGATGGGACAAGGGGGACAGTTTTAAACTAGAAGTGGAGAGATTTAGATCAGCTGATAGGGATAAATTCTTGAACCGAGAAGATAGTGAGGCATTGGCACGGGCTGCCCAGGGAAGCTGTGGCGACCCCATCCCTGCAAGTGTTAGAGGCCAGGTCGGACCGACTGCCGCTTACAACATCGCCCCTTCACAGCACCACGTTTTCCTCCGCCGCTGATAACTTCAGACGCGGTATCAGAGCACAGGCGAGCCCGCGTGTCGGACGCCAAGACCCAAAGCCTCCCTCTCCACAGGAAGCCTCTGCCAAGGCGGTGAAGGGCTGCGATGGCAGCGGTGCTCGCCCGGCACATCGGGTGTGGTCGCCAGAATCGGCGGGAAGGCGGAAGGCAGGGCCGCCCCCGCCCCGCCCGCGGCCGACATCTTGGGCGAGGCGCGGGGCCCGCCCGCGGCAGACGACGGCGGCACAGCCGCGGGACGCCCCGTCGCTGCCCGTCCGCTGCCTTCTGCCAGCGCTCATCTCCGGCACTCAGGAGGGCCGTCGAGCTTCGACGAGCTCCCGTGCGGCACGGCGCCCACTCCGCGAGAGGCGCGGCTCCCCGGGGCCCGCGAGTAGACCCGGCGGGGCGCACCGCGCCCGCGGGGCAGCCCCGGAGCCCGGACCCCGCGGCTCCCCCCATGCCTGCGGCAGCCCAGCCTCCCCTCCCAGCGCTGGACCCGGGCAGGCACGGACAGCTCGGGCTGGGCATCGCTTGGCGGCCACGCGGATTCCCGGACCTCGGGCACTCCGGTACTCACAGCCATAGTGGGGCCGGGACACGGCCAGCCCGTCCACGTCCTCCGCCGCCATGGCGCTGCGCTGGGCCGGGGCTGGCGGGAGCTGGGCGCGGCTGTTCCTCTTCCTGCCGCACCGGGTGTGGCGGGGGCGGAGCCGCTCCTCCGCGCTCTCTCTGCCTTTCCCCACCCTGGCCGCCCCCGCCACCTTCAGCCGCCGCGGAAGAGAAGTGACGAGTTGCGCAGTCCCCCTCCGGCCGGACTCAGCCCCCAGCCTAGCTCGGCCCGTCCCCAGCTTGGCCGCCCTGTCTCTCCCCGGGGTCCTCTCACAGGGCCAGCGCCCTGGCCTGAACCTTCCTGTTAGCCTCATTCGGAACACCCAGCTAAGCTCTGACCTAAACTCTGCCAGCATACCGTGCGGGACACAGCCCAGGTCAACCTACTCATGACCCACATCTTACCTTCTCAGCCCTCCCAGCCCCACTGTGTGCAGTGCAGCCTCATCAGCTCAGCCTCCACAGCCCGGCTGCCTCCCGCGTGCTGCTGGGCCAGGCTTGCCTAGGCCCTCTTGTCCTGCCAGGTTCCCCAGCTGCATTGCCCTTCACAGTAGCAACACCTGGCGTTTTTGGATGCAGCTGTGCTGTTCCACCTAAACAGCTCTGCTGACCAAACTGTGGTAACTCACCTGAAATGTCAGCCGTAAGTTGAAGCACGGTGCCCCAAAACAACAGCAACATCCAGCAGCACTGCCACTTCAGAATGATGCCCTGAAAGTTTCCTTCCCTTCAGTACACATTACTGTTGTTTTGCCTATTTCTTGTTCAAGGGTCAGGGCACTGACGATGACAGCCACCATGTGTCCATTTTAATTAGTCCCATGAATTTCACTGCCAGGGCATAAATTTACTACCTAAGCACAAATTAAGTAATTTGGAAGACCAATAGCCTCTGTTAGGGAAAGCATCATCAGCAGGTAAGGGAGTTGATCATTCCCATCTTCCCAGTGGTGGATTCAGTTTCAGCTTCCCCAGTACAAGGAAGACATAGGCATAATGGAACAAGTACGTTAAGGGCATGAAGCATCTGACATGAGGAGAGCATGAGAGAACATGACAAGAAGCAGTGGGCAATGGACTGAAAAACATAGAAGTCCCACTTCAACAAAATAAAGAAATATTTGTATTCTGAAGGTGATCAAACTCTAGAACAAGTTACCTGGAGAAGTTGTGGAGTCTCTGCCCTTGGAGATACTTCAAACTTAACTAGGCATAGTCCTGGACAAACCCGCTCGCATTCACTCGGCATTGAGGAAACAAGGTTGGACTAGAGACTTCCAGAGGTCACTTCCAAACTCAATGATTCAATGAGCCCATCAAAAAGTACATTTAATTACTATATATACATAGGCAACATGCAATAGGACAAGAAGACATAGTCTGAAGATGTGCCAGGACAGATTTAGGTTGGACATTAGGAAGAATTTCTTCACAGGAAGGGTGATTAGATATTGGAATGGGCTGCCCAGGAACATGGTGGAGACATCATCCCTGGAAGCGTTTAAGGAAAGACTGGATGTGGCACTTAGTGCTTTGGTCTAGTTGACAAGGTGGTGTTTGGTCATTGGTTGGACTCAACAGTCTTAGAGAACCTAATTAATTATGTGATTGTTAAAGAGTCTGTATGAAAGGGAGACATAATTCAATGGTTACAGAAGTAACTACATCGGGGAATGCCAGACATAAATTACAAACCATTTTATAATGCATTATTATTATTAACATTTGCATTACTTAACATGTGGCCACTTGGAAGTCATGTAATGAGAAGACATTTTAAATAACGTTTATATATAGACTGTGGAGTGCAGAACTCATTTTGTTCCCCTAAAAATCTCATAACATTTTTTGCACAGTGCCACAATCCTCCCTCAAAAAAATCTCATTCTGGTAAGAACAATACAACACGATTATTGCATATCATCAAAGAACCTAGCTGAACCTCTCCAAGGTTGTATTCAATGGTACCTATAACAGCTCCCCTGATTTAAGATTTCTGGTGTTTGTTATTGACTCGGCAAAATGTTTTTCTGTTAAGATTTGTGTATCTATGTGTCTAATTTATTGCCTTTCCTGTTTCTTGTCTTTTTTCCCCTTAATGTTGAATGACCACTAGTCAGATAACCTTGCAAATAATATAGAAATACCTATTTTTCTCTAGTTTCAAAATTTGGGCAATCAATTCTGTAAAAAAAAAGTCTTTAAGTTTTTTGCCTTAATGACTAATCACTAGGCTTCCTAGAGAAAATGAGCACCAATATCCTTTAAATAAACTACTGTTATCTGTTCTCTTGCAGGGGTTTCCAGATCAATTGTATACTGTGATATTTATGCCAAGGATGCATAAAAAATACCTAGCTAAACTCTTCAGCCTTTATTATGACGTTAGAAGTTTTGTCAATATAAAGAGAATCGTTTTATTATACTCATACGTGATCAACAGTAATGTTGGGCTTCCCAAGTTACATATAAAGCTGTATAGCTACAGATACTACACACCCATATTCTTCCTACATTTCAGACCATATTGTGGCAAGCTGAACTAAATATGTATTAGATAACCCTTAACACTAAACACTAATTTCTTCTAAATGAAGAAAAGTAAAAATGCACATAGAAAAAGACACTGCCAAAAATGAAGGGGGAGACGGGGATGAAAAACAGGCTGCTAAAAACCACTTTATTAAATAACTTCACAGTTTTCAAACTGGCACTGCTAAAACACTGACAGATAACATGAGAAACCGATAAAGACGCCTAGGGAGGCACATCAAAACCCAGTCTACCTTGCAGGCTGCGCCTATGCTGTTGTCCTGGATGGGACCTCCCGAGCCGGCACCTGCCATCACAGCCACCCACGTTACGGCACGGTTCTCCCGCAGCGAGCCAAGGCCAACGCGCCTCCGGAGCGCCCGGGACGCGGGCGGGGTCCAGAGCGCCCCTCACGCCGCGCTCCGCGAGGCCGCTCCCGCTGCCTCTTCCGGCGTGCCCGCCTTCGCGCGGCCTCCGCCGCCGCTCGTTGCCCCGCCGCCGGTCACTCCGGCCGCCGCCCGCTCCCCCCGCCGCCGGTCACTCCGGCCGCCGCCCGCTCCCCCCACCGCCGGTCACTCCCGCCGCCGGTCACCCCGGCCGCTGCCCGCTCCCCACTCCGCCGCGGGTCACCCCGGCCGCTGCCCGGTCACTCCGGCCGCCGCCCGCTCCCCCCGCCCCCGCCGCCGCCGCCGCCCGCTCCCGCGTCTCCTGGGCTCCCCCCGCCCGCCCCTCCCGGCGGCCCCCGCGCGCCTCCCGGCAGCCCGCGCGGCCCCGCGGCAGGATGATCCACGAGCTGCTGCTGGCGCTCAGCGGGTACCCGGGGGCGGCCTTCACCTGGAGCAAGCGCGGCGGCCTCCAGGTGTGGCACGGTCCCGGCCGAAGCCCACCCGGCCCCCGCCCCGCCTGGCCCCCGCCCTGCGCGGCCCGCCCGTCCTTCCGTCCGTCATCGCTGTTTCCCACTCCAGGTGTCTCAGGAGCTGCCGTTTCTGCATCCCAGCGAGACCAGCGTCCTGAACCGGCTCTGCCGCCTCGGCACCGACTACATCCGCTTCGCCGAATTCGTGGAGCAGTACACGGGACACGTACAGCAGCAGGTGGGGCCGCCGGGCCGTGGTATTTCCCGGGAAGAGCGCGGCAGGTGCCAGTAAGGCCAAGCTGCCCAGGGCACAGGAGTGCCCTGGCTCTCGCAGCTCGCACCGAGCAGAGCTCCAGAAAACTCTCTGCGATGTGCGTAAGGAAGGGTAGAGAGCAGTGAAAGATGAACCGAATGCAACATCTTGTTCTTGGGGAAGTCTTGTAATAATTTCTGACCACAGCAGACTGGCCAGAGTTTGTGAACTGAGTGGGATGCTCATGACTGTCTTGTAGTCCTTCTCAAGATTTGCAAAGAGCCTTGAGATCCAAGAGGCACACTTAAGGGAAAAGAAGCACTGGTATCAGTGGCTCCCAGCACTTCTATAGGCCCACAAAAGAGCTAAATATAAATCTGCTCAAGTAACTCTTCTTGTGACAAGATTGTATTTGTTTTTCTGATTACTTTATGGTGAGCTAAGGTGCATTTCAGCCTGTTCGGAGCCGTGACTACTGCCTGTTTGCAGCCATGACTGCACAGATATTAGGTTACTCTTCAGAGTTACACTGGGATGCTGATGCAGATTTTGTTTTGTTTCAGGATCACCATCCATCTCAGCAAAACCAGAGTGGATTACATGGCATTTATTTGAGAGCGTTCTGCACAGGTCTTGATTCAGTGCTGCAGCCTTATCGACAGGCACTACTTGACCTAGAACAAGAGGTAAAGGAGAAAGATACGGAACAAGAGGCTGTAGTGCTGCTGACAGATTGTGGAAACTTGTCATTCCTGCAGTAGACATGCTAGTAGTAGTTTCTAAGATGAAACAAGGTATTTTCCTTTCCACATTAGGGATGCCTTCCAAATTATTCCTGTGACATTCCATTGTAAATTACTTTTCATCCTAATAAGTGTTGTCCCCTCTTCCTTCAGTTCAGTAAGTGCTCCATCTGTGTCAGAGCCCACGGCTGTCTCAGACTATTTTGGCTTCTGTTTTCAGTTTTAGAGGTTTTGATTAATCTCTGCTAGACTAGTAGCTGACATATCTTGGGTAGTGTTACCATCCAGTGGTTGTGATAATTAATCTTTATTAATTGCTTTATCTTTATAGTTTCTGGCTGACCCACATCTTTCCATCTCACATGTTAATTACTCCTTGGACCAGGTATGTCATATTAATAAAGAGGTAGTGTTCTTTGGTTGTTCTTATCACTCATTGAGTGGGTGGGATAAACAAGGCTTGCTCTGTCATGTCATACCATTTCTATGTAATGCTTCTACATCTGTAGTCCCTTAATCATGCTCAGAGGATCACCTGCACTTCAACACAAAGCTAAGGTCCTCCTCCTTGACCCTCACACATTCCTCACTGTCTGTGTTTAGCCTGAACTACTGCTGGAATATAGTAACTTCGTGCAGCTTGGTCCAGTGGAGGGGGGACATACTTCCTAGAGACTTGCATGTCATGTTTCTAATATGTGGGGAAAGACAGATGAATAGTTTTATTAAATTATTGTGTTCAGCTGCTATCCACAGTTACTCGAGTATAGGTTTTTTCTCTCTTCCTTACGTAACAACCTGGATCAATATTTCACTCCTTGTTCTGCAGTTTCAGTTACTCTTCCCCTCCGTGATGGTCATGGTGGAACAGATCAAAACTCAGAAGGTACAGTAAAATTGCAGCAAGTTTCTCTTAACAGGTTTACTGTTTAACTGATAAAGTTATTTCTGCCCCCATCCCAGACTTCTACTACTAAAAAAGAGTGTAGTTTCAGTAATGGATGCCCTATTACTAGTTCTGCTGTAAGTATTGAGATTATATAATTCATTACACTGGATTTGACTTTTTCCCTTATACGATAATCTTTGATGATTTGAATTTTATAGGACAGGATGCTGGTGGTTGAAATTTTTTCTTTTCTGAGTATGTTTTCTCTGACTGTTCGCTGAAATAAAAAAGGCAGAGGCTGATGTTTTCAGAATCCAGAGATGCTTACATTTTTTTTTTAATAGAAAGTATTGAGAGAAGCTTGGGTGTAGATCCACACATAGAAGGCGTTTTTCATCACAACACAGAGCATGTTACATCTCTCTTTCTGTAAGACTTGTTCAGCTTATTAAGGCATTTTCTTGTGAGCTGAAAGTGTAGTGTTTAAATGTATAAAAAGGTCAGTACGGATCCAAATAACAGACCTAGTCTAACATTTTCTTTCTGCAGATTCATGGATGCCAGATATTGGAGACAGTCCACAAACATAGCTGTGGGGGGTTGCCTCCTGTTCGCAGTGCTCTTGAGAAGTACGTAGATACAATAAAACTATTACTTCATTCTTCTGGAGTTAGTGTCAAAGTGTTTCTTACTTGTTGAAACAGTACATGCAAAACAGCCTTACGTGGTATAAAAGTAGGAGTACCATGCAGGGAAAACCGTCACAATCCCCATTATTTATCTAAAGCAGGCTTGTGGTGGGAATGAAGGCTTTCTTCATACTTTGGATTAAGGGCTCAGAAAGCTTCAGACCCAGGTTTTTTTTCTTCTTTTGAAGTCTACATGAATTGTTTTGCATATGGTAGCCCCGTTACTGATTTTTGATCCTTCAAAATGATAAATGTGATTGTGTGAGTGTTGTGATGTTTGTGTGTCCTTGTGGAGAAAGTCAGACTCCTTAAAATGTCATTTAAGTAGAAACAGCAGCCACTGCAGACTTACACCTCTGGTCTACTAGCAGATTTCTATGGAGAAGCCACATATTCAGAGGATATGTTAGCTTAGTTTTGCACCTTTTAGTTTCATCCACCCTTCTCTGTTAAAAAAAAAAAAAAAAAAGATATAAAATACCACATTAGCCATTTAGTACTTGCCATACTGCCTGGCTGACTAACTGGACCTCCATACAATGACATACAATGAGGTTTTGATTACTGTGTGCAAAGGCCTGACTGACTGTTTCTTTTGACCTCAGGATTCTGGCTGTGTGTCATGGAGTCATGTATAAGCAGCTCTCTGCCTGGATGCTGCATGGATTGCTACTAGACCAACATGAAGAGTTCTTTATCAAACAGGGCCCCTCTTCTGGAAATGTCCCTAGCCAACCTGAGGAAGATGATGATGACTTAGGAATTGGGGGACTTACAGGAAAACAGCTACGAGAACTTCAGGACCTGGTGAGATCTACAAGTCATAACTTGGCATCTTTGGTCTTAGGGAACCAAAAAAGAAGTGTATTGTATTCTGCTTCAGTGCGAGCTATGCTACACTAGACATATATTGAAACCTGCTAGGATGGTAAATCAAGAGACTATTGTAATAGGTTGCTGCTAGGCATAAGGGACAGAGACCTATTGTTTGGCCCAGTTGGATAACCCCAGGGCAGAAAGCCCTTTGGATGGAATCTGTGTAGATGCTGATGTCAGGTAATGGGAACTGCTGCATGCCCACTGCTCTTGACTGACTGGTTTCTCATTCCTTATGGTCAACACTGTGATCTGTCTAACACAGGCATTGGTGGTAGTGTGAGGAATTGCAAGGGAGGGGGTGTGGGGAACTTGGCTGTTGACGTGATTTGCACACTTTCTATGGGCAGCTGGGTCAGGTGCCTTTCTTGCACAACCATTAGTTGTGTGAATGTTACCTAACAGGTTAATGCTACTGACATTACTGGTAGAAAATGTGCTATGTGAGAGTCAAGAGACTGCTAAGCAAGTAACTCTTCCTGTAGATGCTATACCATTGGAGTGCCCTTTTGCAAAGCAGCTTTCTCAGTGGAGTAGTCTTCCACACTATGAGCATTTGAATAGTGTCTGAATAGAGAACAGTGTGGAGCAAGTTCAACTCTAAATTCACACTCTAGTTTGTGGTGAGAAAACATTTCATGGGCATCTATGGAGTTAGTGTGGTGCTTGCAGCTTGGCTGTGACCAGACAGAAACTATGTGTTGCATACTAATTAAGTGCCCTGTGCCAACAGTCTCTGCTGAAAACAGACTACACCCAGAGAAAAACAGGGGAAAACTTTAAAAGGCAGTTAGTGGAAAAATCTGTTATTTCACTATATCAGATAAAGAAAGAATGTGAAAATTGTTGAGTCTTCTAGGTCCATGATGGAAACTGTAGACTAAGCAACTTCTTTCTTCAGTATTATTGACTAATAGTGTTGGCAATTCTTCAGTCAAAGAGTAAAATAAGAAATCTTGAGTGTTAGTGTGATAGACTGATAAAATACTCAGGTATTGCTCATCTAAAAGTGTCACTAGAATCTCAGGAAAAGAATTAACCTGTTAACATCAGTATACAAAGTTGTACTGAACTTTTCTATTGAAATGAAGAATTTTGTAGATGGCAAATGTTCTCAAAAATTTGTTTGGGTGATTATTTCTGGATTATGGACCACTGAAACTAATTCTCCAGTAACAAGAAAGCCAGATGAAATAATCAATATTGTGTTCCTGAAGGAAGATCTTGCCTCCGTACTTGGAATTATTTATTAACATTCAGAAAAGAATTTAGTAACTTGCTGTGTTCTAAAACAGCTTTCACAGGAACTGAGAAAATTGCCTTATCTCTGCTAGCAAGACTTTGGATTTTTGTCCTATTTGCTCACTAGTGGAGGCGTTCATATTTGGCCTGTATCACAAGTGTTCTAAGAGTGTTAAAACATAGGAATGGGTGTAGGAGAGGATTATTTTTGGTAATGCTAGTTAACATGGTTATGGCAGCAAAAGACTGATGTAATGCATTTGCAATAAAAACTCCTTTTGCTGATGTAACATTATCCTTTGGTACAGCCAGTTTGTTGCTGTTGCACAGAGGTTTAGCTTCTTTTCCCCTTCTGCTCCACTCTGATGGAAGCAGTATCTCTAGGGAGATCTGCTAGCATACCAGAAGCATAAGGAAGTTTACTGGCCTACTTAAAGGATATAAATCAGTTTTGCTACCTTTCTGCTTACTTCAAATGTTCTTGGATGCCCCCTCACACACACCCACACACCCCCCTTTATACACCTTTTCTATCTGGCTTTCTCACAGTGTTTTCCATGTGATTTCTTTTTCCTGGTGTCTCTGGCAGCGCTTGATTGAGGAGGAGAACATGTTAGCTCCGTCTCTGAAGCAGTTTTCTTTGAGAGTAGAAATGCTGCCTTCATACATTCCTGTACGGGTTGCTGAGAAAATCCTCTTTGTGGGAGAATCTGTACAGATGTTTGAGAATCAGAATGTTAACCTGACCAGAAAAGGTAAGGAATATCTTTCTTTGCTCAGTTATGAGTGACTGACACGTAGTTTCCAAAATGCCGCATTAACGAATTCCTCAACAGTCACCGACTATTGGCTGTTATTCTTCAGACTATATGAATAGTTGTGCCAGGACAGAGCTGTAGTCCCAGTGTTCTGCTTCTGATTGATTCCAAGGGAGAGGTGTAAATACAGGATGAGTAAATAACACTTTCCAAACATAGTCTCCAAGTTTCCAGCAGCAAGTCACCATGTGATTTGTTCTGGATAAAGCGATTGCAAAGGCCTTATTTTCTTTTCAGTTTGCATCCCTCTCCCTAAAGGCTGCGTACAAAGGCACATCTTGCTCTGAGTGTATATGTTACAGAATGGTGTCATGGCATTAACTTGCATCCACAGACAGGAGAGATTCACTTGCAAGGTGGTCCCAAAAGTTGCTATGAAAGACAAATTATATGGAGTCTTAAAGACAGCAAGGGAGAGATGATTCTAGCTGATGGTTCTCTCTGAGAGCTTGAAAAGTTTACACTGGGGGTGGTTTGGGAAATATATTCCTACACCAGTGGGGGAGGACTGCTGTGATGGCTCTACCTTGAGCATGTCTATGCAAAAGTACTTAAATTACTTGAGCAACATTACAGAGAACAAAGGACCAGTTCTGTTGGACTGTTTTCTTGCATTAGCAGAAGCAAGGGGAAAAGAAATTGGTCTTCTAGTTCAGTTGGTTAAAAAAAAAAAGTCCCCAAGTTCAAGCAGTAGGATAGATTTGAAAGGGGCAGGGGTATGGGGAGAACCAAACCAAGTGGTTAATGCGGAGGAAAAGTTTGTGGGTTCAAAGATCTAGCTCAGTCCTAGAAAAAGGGCTGTTAGCAGCAACCATTTAGTTAGAAAACATTTGGGGGTTTTACTGATAGCACAGCACTGCCATGGCAAGTGTCTATCCTGTAACTGTACTTGCAATAGTAATCTTATACCTTGGTGCTTGTACTTTGAGGCCTCCACGGTCCTTGCCAGACCTGAGACAGTGCTGCCTGGACAGCCTTTCTGTTCCACTGTGCTGGAGTGGCTCTGCATCCTTTTTTACTCTCCAAAACTTCTCATTGCTGCACAGGCTCCATCCTAAAAAACCAGGAGGACACTTTTGCAGCAGAGCTACATCGACTCAAGCAGCAACCACTCTTTAGTTTGGTGGACTTTGAATCAGTGGTTGACTGGATACGGAGCACTGTTGCTGAGGTGAGCATCCTGGGAAGGGTATCTACTGTGCAGGCTGAAAAACTCTTAAGTTTTGTGAAGGACTGGAAGAAGGGGGCTCTCTAACTGGTCTCAGAGCTTCATGTAAACCCAACTTCTAATGACAAAATGACATTAACAAATACTATGCTCTTTCATGAGGGAAAGAAAGGAATTTTTGTGTATTTTTGTATTTCACTTGAAATTACTTCAGAACTTTGCTTTCAGCATAATGGCATCTGACTGAGCACATACTTTGGCAATTTTTAATCTTTTTTTCACTTGGAGCAGGGAGGAGAACCTAAGAAAATGGGGAGATTAGAGAAACAAGAACAAAGCTGGGGTAGAACTGATTTCATAGGAATTTGCAGGGTTTTTTGTCACAGGTCTTCATGTTTCTTAGGCAGAGTTTTTTGCTGGTATATACCAAGAATTTTAACTGCTAGCATGAGCTGCTACACAGGACTCTTAGTGTGCTCTTGTACTTTATATAGCATTTTGTGTAGGTGCTTTTTTTGTATGCATCACAAGTATTGTAAGACAGCAGCTACTCTGAATGGGTGAGGTAATTCTGAGGGGAAGTTTCTGTTGTTTTGATTTTTGTTTCTTCACTAGCATCTTTGGAAACTGATGGTGGAGGAATCGGATCTACTAGGACAGCTGAAGGTAATGCAAGTGCTAGTTTGTTTTTGCTAAAGCAGCTCTTTCTTCCCTTCTTTCTTTCTATTAAATACTTTACTGCCTTACACTCTGGGCTTTCTTCATTTAGGTAAAGCTGTTTTCATTTTCCAGTCTCAAGAATGAGCATACACTGATAGAACTTGGTCAGAGGCAGAGATAGATGGGTATGTGTATGTGCTTTTGTAGCTTGCATCTTGAAGCAATGTAGACTTTTTGGTCAGTGAATAAAATTCAGAGCTCTCCAACTGTGTTTTGGAACAGCAGTTGTCCAAATAAAAAAAATGGGTGCTATCAGCTAGGATGCTTAAAATTTCTGCTCAGTTTTTGGTATGTTAGGTACAAAAAATTTATCTCCACAGATTATAAAAGACTTTTACCTTTTGGGAAGAGGTGAGCTGTTTCAGGCCTTCATTGACACTGCACAGCATATGTTAAAGACACCACCTACAGCTGTAACTGAACATGGTGAGTGTTGCTTATGTGCTTATCAAACTGTCCTCACTGTGGTATAGCAGGAAAGTGGAAAGCCATGTCCAGTACAGAAGAGCTCTATCTTAACCCTCTACACTATGTCATTAGTTTTGAAACTATAGCACCTGTGAATTAGAATGTCTCACAGAGTGAGTGAAAACAAACTCTCCGAAACCTTCTGATGGCAGGTATTTGAAACTGGAATTAAAAGAGTGTCAATAGTGCATAAGTGTTGTCTTTTAGGACCAAGAATAAATAATTAATGGATGCAAAATTAGCACTAGCTGCTGATTTTGAGCTGATACGTGTTCTCTTGTTGTCAGATGTCAACATTGCATTTCAGCAGTCTGCTCATAAGGTGCTGTTAGATGATGACAACCTTCTTCCTCTTCTTCACTTAACCATTGAGTATCATGGAAAGGAACATAAAGGTATCTACTTGATTTTTAGCCATAAATTAAGAGGGGAGATGATGACCTTATTTTCAAATCCTATTACCTACCTTTCTCTCAAGTTAAAGAAATACTAATTTTGTTCCCTTTACTGCCCTATGTGAGGGCCTAGACTGCACTGGCTCAATTCTGTTCTTTCCCTTTTCTTTCTTGCCATGGTTGTACTGACTGAGAAGATAATAATTCATAATTCAGCACCTTACTTGTTTTTAGATGCTTCTCAGACTCGTGAAGGGCCTTCCCGGGAATTATCTCCACGTGAAGCCCCCACATCTGGATGGGCAGCTCTGGGCCTTTCTTACAAAGTTCAATGGCCACTGCACATTCTTTTTACTCCTGCTGTTCTCGAGAAGTAAGTACTAGGTATGGTCTTTCTACATTAATCTGTATGTTCCCTGATCTGAGGCATTCACTAATGTGTTGGGCTTTTTTTTCTCTCTATGGAGAGAAAGGTAAAGCTATTGCTCTCTGAACCTTAAAATGGCTCATTCCACTTACTCATATTGAAAGTACTTGTAATGACAGTAAGACCTGCAAGATGCTGACAGATCTGCACTGATTTACAAACAGTGCTACTTTAACAAACAGTGTTTTCATTGACAGCTCCCCTCCTTACACGGAAACTAGCTTTGTATTTTTTAGGTCAGTAATCAATACAAGCAGAAATCTTACTCTGCAAGATGTGCCACAGGGCACATGGGCCATGACCTGATGGGCCCTAACTACTGGCAGTCACCTCCTGTTTCTTTTTCCAGTCTTGCATTGTTACCTTCTCCAGTACCTGCAGCGGAGGAAGATTTTAGTCTTAAACCACTTTGTATTTTTTGATTGTAGGTACAATGTTGTGTTCAAATACCTGTTGAGTGTGCGACGAGTCCAGGCTGAGCTACAGCACTGCTGGGCTCTCCAGATGCAACGCAAACACCTGAAATCTAACAGAACAGATGCCATCAAGTGGCGTCTGAGGGATCACATGGCTTTCCTTGTGGACAATCTTCAGTATTATCTGCAGGTCAGTATTACAGAGAAAGATAAACTGTATCACTTAATCAGAAACTGGCAGAAATGCATGGAGGCAGCACTGAAGACCTATCTCAGGTTTCTGATTTCTTGTACCTGAAGGAAATCAGGACTTCCTTCACAAGTCTAGAGCTTCCTCCAAGTTCCCAAACTACTGCTACAATTACGAAGTTTTTGGACTTGTGAATCAGTGAAGTGGAGGAGTTCTTTAGTAACTCCCTAGTGCTACTAAATGTTTGTGACAAACCAGTCATCTCTGAAGGACCATCATTAAGATACCATCCTGGTTCCTTCTCTTGCCTCTTTAAGTGAACTCTACTTTGAGTTAAGTTTTGGGTTTTTTTGTTTGGTTGGTTTGGTTTTCAAAGAATTGAGAGGGGGCCTGGCTTTCTAAATTCTCCACAGTAATCTGGCTGAGCTTTTGTACTGCAGCCTTTGCCCTAAGATTCCAAATAGTATCTCCCAGTATAACTTCAGAAATTACTACAATCAAATACCTTTGTTTACATGCTATCTATATACTTTTTTCATAGTTAAAGAAAGTGACCATTTTCCTTTCTACTTAGATATTACTTAGGCATCAAAAATTGTTGTGTACTCCACGTTACGTACTGCTCTTGTATATAATTCCTCATTCATCAGGCAGAGAGGAGGGGATCCTCAACCTCTAACATAAGAATAGCAATGAGGAAAGTAAGTTTCTTATTCAAAACTTGTGGCTGGTCTCAAGCACTCCCAATTCCTAAATCACTAATGAGGTATGTTCACATATCTGTCAGGTGGATGTACTGGAGTCTCAGTTCTCACAGCTTCTGCAGCAGATAAACGCCACAAGAGATTTTGAGAGTATACGATTGGCTCACGATCATTTCTTAAGTAATTTGTTGGCTCAGTCTTTCATCCTCCTAAAACCTGTAAGTAGGTCATGTTTTCACCTTTTTCTACCAATTCTCCAAGTGCCCTAAGAAACACACCTTTTTGAACAGATAGGACAAATCATGTATTTTAAGACAGATCAGTGATAATCTTCTGCAGATCGCAGAGTACAATTCTCAGAGTAAGGCAGGTATAAACTATAATTGATAATTCAATTTAGATCATCTAATTTACAGTTGGTGTGTGTGAATGCTGCATTCCTGGCAATTTTAAGTCAAGCTTATTTCAGTGTTCAGTTAACCTTAGTAATTTGTATTTTATCACTATGTTTTTATCACAGGCTATTTCATTAAAGAAGTACTAATAAGCAGAGTGCTGGGAACTGAATTCCTGAGGGACTCATACTGATATGCATTAGAGTAGGAAAAATTCCCTCTTCTACTTAACAGAATAAAAATAGTTGAGATATTTCCGGGTGGACTTAGGGTCTTTTTAATTTTGTTAATTTAAAAAAAAAAAAAAGTTAGAAGTATTTTTATAAACAGCCCCACAAAAATATTTGCAAAGAAGGTCAGTTTCAATGAAACAGTGTCTCTGTGCTCATCTATGAGGTTATTGTAGAATAAAGGTGGCAGAATAGTAATTACGCAGTCAGATCAACTGATACAAAAGAAATTCCTAGTTTAGTGAACAGTGAAAGCAAAGCCTTGAACCGTATCTCTTGTTGGTCGTTATCCTGCCTTCTTAATCCCAAAGCTGCAGTGATGACCTCCTGGTTGGATAGAGAAGCCAGTGTGCAGCTCCTGTGCCTATCTGGATGGTTCATGCCAATTGCTGTTTTCCCAGAAATGTCTGCAAAAGGTTGTGGGAGGGGTAGAGGGGAGATGCACCATAACATTTAAATCCTTTTTCCATAGAAAACCTTACAAAAATGCTACGTTAATATCTTCCTTCCTGACTAAAAAATACAGTATCAGCAACATCTTTGTTATGAATATTACAACTTTTCAGGTACCTGCTTTCTCTCTGTGTTTGAACTCTGTTTCAACTACTAATTTGTACTTTTCATTCCATGTAGGTTTTCCACTGCTTAAATGAAATTCTGGATCTTTGTCATAGTTTTTGTTCTCTGGTCAGTCAGAATCTGGGCCCATTAGATGAACGAGGAGCTGCACAACTCAGTATTTTGGTGAAGGTGAATCTATGTTTCTGTGGATCTGTTCTTCTCCCATGCAAACATTTGCCTAAGCAGCTATCTTGGCTTTAACAGCGGTAGAGAAAGAGTGCGTGTAAGCAGAGGCCTTCTATGTAAATGCTTGTAATTATTTTAACTAATCAACTCTTCCTGGCTTGGAAATTCTATGTGCACAGAGAGGAGGAAGGGGGGCAGATACTGGAATAGAAAGGAGGCAGAGGTTGGTACCCCTCTTTTTGGATAACTAACTTCTAGGAATTCTTGTGGCTCACACCTTACCTTATCCTAGACCACAAGCATCACATCTCTTGCAGTGATTCTTTTCTTCAGGCTGTTAAAGGACTAGCTAGGCAGAAACAGAGATGAGATGCTTGCTTTCCTTCTCTTCTGAGAGGGCCCAGAACTGACATCTTCTAATTTGTAGGGATTCAGTCGTCAGTCATCACTTCTCTTCAAGATTCTCTCTAGTGTTCGCAATCATCAGATAAACTCTGACTTAGCTCAATTGCTACTACGCTTGGATTATAACAAATACTACACCCAGGCTGGAGGAACCTTGGGCAGGTAGGAATATCTTGTGGGTTGCTTATAGCATTATCCTGAGGTACTTGAAGTACAAAGCCATTTTTATTGATTGCTTCTAATTATTTTGGCTTACACTAAGTGTTGATAAATACTATGACAGAAAAGTAACAAATCAGCATTTTTGGGTTTCATATGCTTTCTCCCCTTTGAGTTCCTTTTGGCAGAAAGTTGAACAAGCTGCTAGCTCATACTGGCTGAAAAATGCTGGTGTGGGTTGGTAAAGGGAGTTACTTTCAATGTGTAGTTAATGCTGTACCTTTCTCTTGCAGTTTTGGCGTCTAAGCACTAAAGGCCTTTCCTTTAGGCTGTGACTAGTGATGCATCAGGTGCTGGAGACTGGTGCTCTTGGACAGCTGGAGAGTTTGCACTCAACTGAATTTTCCTTTGTACCTGGCTTTTGCCTGGTGATCTACTGTTTCAGAAGGAATTGGCAAGAAGTGCCACTTATGTGAGGCTGCCCAGCGATTACAGAAAGCTACTCCATTTCTTCTGAACTAGTAAAAATATGCTTTCTGAAGCCCTGCATATACTTGTAAGTGCTTCTAGGGAGGCAATCTGAACCTCTTCAGAAAGTGAAGAAAACCAGAATTATGATGTCTGGACTCTTCAGCTGGACTATGCTGTCTTTTCAGTTGGACTATGCTCCACATCAAGTTTGAGGATGGAGGAAGGAATCTTGTTCTTGACTACAAATGAAGTTGTGTCTGTATTCAGAAGTTCCACTTGTGTAGTAAGCTGATTTACAGTACACAATGTCTGCTAATCGAATACCACCAGGTAGATGAAACAGCAGTAGCAATTTTCAATTGAGGTGAAGGGGGAGGGAAGAAGTAGATTTTTAAAAATCTCTTCTCATCCAGTGCACTAGTCTAGGATATGTGTATAGGTCATGGAGACACTGGTGATATCACATGCTTTCTCTATACAATTTAATACAGTTTATGTGCTAAAATTACACTTGCCAAGACTGGAGCTTTGCCCTATTTGAGTACAAAGCACCCTCTGCCGGCAGAAAAATGGTAAGGAGTAAGGAGATGCTTACCTGGGATGTTCACCTGTGCTGTTCTCATTCCAGACTATTTAGAATGCTACTAGTGACTACCCTACTGAACCAAAATAAAAATACCTTGTCATGCAATTATATGGAGTATTGTCAATGTCTGCAGCCCAGTGCAAAGGGAACAGCGTGGCCCAGCCTTGTCTGTCATAGAAAAAGCAGTATCTGGCAGGAACTTCTTGCCTGTTACTAAGATTTCCTAGCCTTGCCATAATGTACAAACTGTCTTGATGCAATTCCATTGGAATGACTGGCAAAAGAGAACCCTTCAGTCCATCACTGGGGTGTTGTATCAGGTTTCCCAATTTGAACACAAACGCTGCCAGGAAACCAGCCTCCCCCTCAAAGGGTTGGTACTTGCACACAGCTCATACTGGAGTTACATGTCCTTGGGGGGGAAAAATCCTCTCTGCTCACTCAGAAAGACACAGTAACAACAGCCAGCAAGTGTAAGACCTGGCACCTTCCGTGCATTACAGCTGTTTATGGTAGGACTACACCTGATGCAAAGTTTAAAATCCCTGGAAAAAGCTAGAAAGCTGGAGAAAGTGGTGTAGTTTGGATGTGAGATTTACAGACCAACAAGGTCAAATGTCTGAGCCATGAAATGATAGAGGAAAAAATACACACTGAGAAAAACTTTACACTTTTGAAGCAGGGGACTAAAGATTGTATGAGGATGGAGAGAGGCCGTCAGCCTATAGCACTGTTAGAGTGAAGAGCTTTTGCCTTTTTGCCACCTGACCACTAAGATGTGAATGCAGAAGCTCAAAAGCAGATGATTTATCCCATTAGCATTTAAAGATACACAGCACTTACATACTCTTTGTACCTCAGTCTCCCAGCAGTTTAGTTGTCCAAGGTTCTTGTGTCTATCTCAACTTAGGTAGAGCCAGTCTCCACTATGACAGGTTAATACCTATACAGTCTGACAGGGAAAAAAAAAGAGGTAGCCAAACCAAAATGATACTTTGTCCAAGAAATTCTTAGCACTCACTTCAGCAGCACCTTAATGAAATTAATAGAAAATAACAGCAAAGTGGAGGAACACACAACATGGTATTCTTTCAACAAACAGAAGTGCCACTGCCCTGAACTTCTGCCAATGGAAAACACCCCCTTCCCCTTTTTCTGTAGTTGACTTTGTGTTGAGCTCAGGCTTTACTCAAAGCAGAATATTAGTGCTATTCAGCTCAGAGAAATATAAGTATTTCTTTTTTCTCTGCACTCCTTTCCTGAAGGCATTGCCCTGAAATAAGTTTAGATAAATGAGGAGTACCAGCAGATACCACAAGAGATCAAACATTTATTTAATCATAAAAGTCCAGCAGATAAAACTATATACAATAATCCATGCATACTGCCCAATTCACAAACATTTAAAACCTGTTTAAAACACAGTCTGCACAACAGCTGGGACAGCAGGGCAGAGTTTTATTCAGTGAGGGACATAGTCATGTTTATATTTTGGATGCTGCTTGTAGCCCACTCTCTCCCCAGCAATAAGGCTCTGGATCACCCACTCTTGCGAGACAACAGGCAGCCGTAAAGCTTCTGCACACTTCAAGACACCAGCTGGGCAGGAAAAATCAGTCACCACCACATCGTAAACACCCAAAGCAATATCTGTACAGGAGAAAAGACAGGCATCTGTCAGGTGAAGAAAGAAGATTCTGCTCTGCAGCAGAAGATCATAGAAGCATGGAATGCTAAATTACTTGGTTTGAGAGGGACCTTAAAGCTCATCTCATTCCACCCCATGCCATGAACAGGGACACCTTCCACTGGACCAGGTTGCTTCAAGCCCCATCCAACCTGGCAGATCAGTGTGTTTCACCACCCTGAGTCACTCTTCTATGTCTTCTCTTTCATAGGCAGTGAATTCTCTTTGTAAAAGTTAAGACACACCTACAGCAACCCTGCACCTTGCAAGAAAATATTCCTTTTAGTCCAGACAAAAATTTAAGAGAAAACCAGTAGCCAACAGTATAGGCATGACTCTGAGTCCTGACCTCAGGCTGTGAGTGCTAGGGCCTACATCCCATATGGAGAGGGAGAGACAGCCGAGTTCAGAAGAACAAGGGAAGCACAGTTTGAGAGGCCAACAGAAGGCCCAGGAGCAACTCTTGCCTATTTCCCCCTTTCAACACAGGCTGGAAGCTGATGGCTTGTGTTCTGAATTGCTGCAGCATCTCCTCTGCAAGACAGGTCTCCTAGATGTAATCTATATACAGATTACATTCAAGTGTCTGCCCTTTGCCTTCCCTTCTGCTTACAGACAACCTTGTAAACCATCCTACATGGTTTTAAACCATACTAGAGACCACAGTGGCATAGGATTCCCTGAGAAACTGGCCAATGAGTACCTTTGTTGTGAGCATTTGAGTAATGCTGTTTAACAGATGCTGCTCCCCCCGTCATGAGAATTTCAGACCACAGATCCAGGAAGTTCTCTTGCTGGTCTGACACCAGGAGAACCTTCAGGTTATGGAACAGGTTTTCTCGTGGGTGCCTGTAGAGTAAAGAGAAATGCAGACTGGTAAGAATATCCAGTAGTCTAGTCACCTGATTTGCTCCCATATGTGTTTTTTGAATATCTTGCATACAATGACCCACTCTCTTACCACCCTTCCTGAAGTACTTGGAGTGACTATCCTTTGTTTATAGAGAGTAAAACAGAGCTAGACAGTGTTGGTGGGGTGTGTGCACAGCAGCCTATATCCAAAGTTAGGCTGAACTCTTCCCTAATCCTGAACCACCTTTTTTGTGCATATCCAAAATGCTTCCATTTTGACAGGGCTGATCAGGAAGACATCAGTCTCCTGCCCAAAAGCCTACAGCTATCTACAAATTTATGTCTGCCCCTCAGCTTGCCTAAAAAGTCTGATCTCCCTTGTCATCTCAGAACAGACTTACTGGAAAAGACTCCATAGAAAATGCAGAAGCTAGCTTCAAAACATACCAAGGGAAAAGGAAATTAACATAGTATTGCTCTCCTTTATCCATTTCCAAGCAATTACAGAAGTTAGCCAAGGGTGTGGGAAGCCTTGTCTGAATTCTGCCTTCCTCATGAGAAGACTGACACCTTCCTTACTTCCAAGGAGACACTGTTTTTTGTGTATATGGCACCCAAATGTAGCTTGGCATTAGAGGTCACTGCAAATCCAAGGAAAGATGGAAGTGCTGTTCCTACATGGAAGGGAAAGTATAAGGAGCAGTACTAGGGTCACCTTCAGTATTTGTAGCTATTTAAGAGCCTCCCAAGTGTAACAGGTCTCTCCAAGAGTCTGTGGACTCCGTTCATAGTTATTTGGCACTCACCATTCTAGCAATTTTTGCTCCTGGAGGCTATATCCAGCTGGCAAAAGGTAATTCCGATAATTTTGAAGCTGGTTAGCATGGCAGCTATCATGGACCCAGATATGAGACACGCAAGGGATCCCTCTGGCAAGGCACAGCAAGTATTTCCGCGTTCGACAGTGCTGGTCCGCAATTAAAAGACACTGGTACGCCGCATTACACTTCAGGGGAGAGAAGAAGGCACGTAAGCAGAAGACAATGCTTGCAAAAAAGTCCCCGAAATTATCCTGCTGCTAAACAGTTTAAAGAAGAAAACAACTGAAACCTTGATTTTCACAGCTGTATTATGTGAAAGATGAATTGGATAAAGGCACTACTGATTCCAGAATATGTTTAACAATATCCTATTCCAGGCTCTGCCGTTCACAGGCAAAAACTCTGCCTAGATTTTGTATCATAGCCCTCTTCCAGTTCAGACAAAGGAGATGATTTGCTTTTTAGTCTGACACTCAGTAAGTCACTAGACAAGATTGCTTCCTCAGGCAAGATGTTCCATGAACAATTTACCCTCTTTATTAAAAAAAATTAAATTTAAGTAAAAGCCACATTAAATTACATTAGTTGTCCAAGTAGATCTGGTAAGTGCAGAGCTCTACCTCTAAGTGTTCCAAGGCACACACCTGTGGTGAGACCACATCTGGAGTACTTCATCCACTTCCAGGTTCTGCAGTATACCAAAAACACCAGACATGGTGGAGCAGGTCCAGCCAAGGACCACTAAAAGGCCTGGGCATTGGAGCACCTGACATACCAGAAAAGGCTGAGAGAGCTGAGCTTGTTAAAGATCAAAAAGGGAAGGCTTGGGTGGTTTTTTTAATGCATATTCATGACTGATATGAGGGTGTACAAAAGATGGAGCCAGACTCTTCTCAGTGTTATCCACTCAAAGGACAAGAAGCAACAGTTAAAAATCGAAATACAGGAATTTCTTTCTTTTTAATTGGATCAAGCTGCCCAGAGAGGCTCGGGTGTTTCCATCCTTGAGGATGCTCAAAACACAACTGGACAAGGACCTAAGCAATCTGCTCTATTTGATCCCACTTTCAGCAGAGCGTTGGACAAGATAGGCTATAGAAATTCCTTCCAATCTCAACTATTTTGTGACTGTTGTTCTAGATTAGTAAGTGAACCCTTACCTGGGTCTCATTGAAGTCTTCCAGGATATAGCCAGCTCCTGCTCGCAGCTGTTTTTCTATGTAGTGTTTATCATATGGAGTCATCTCTAAAAAATCTACAGCAGAAAGTTCAATTTTTGACTATAATCTATCTGCTCATGTTCCTACACCTCAGTCCACAGAGCCCTCATCAACTTCAGTAAGGGAACCCAGCCCTTCTCCCAAGAATATCTAAAGAAAACAATTGATAAAGTTAAAAAAAAAAAAAAAAGAGGCAGCAGGAAGGGCAGCACACCACTAGCCAGGTGAGCACCTTGTTACTTCTTTGGCTGCATGAAACATGACACCAGCAAAAGCTAACTGGAGCAATTCATACGTGCTTTCAAGTTCTGTGTTTGCCAGCACTGTCCCTTATCTCTCAAAACCTTCTTTCTTACATTATACTATTCTGACACTGCTGATCTCACTAATTTTCACACCCTTCTTAGCTTGCAGAACAGGCCTATGATCATCACTGAGGTTTGTCACATCTTAGGATGCAAGTTGGCTAAATCAGAGACTGAGTCTTAGGTCCTTTCTGCAAAGGATTAAAGAGCAAAAGGGTAAACGAGTACTCACACAAATGTCTGATCAGACAGTATCCAACATTTTCCCTAAGGACACAGCATTTCACTTGAAAATGCAATGGGTAAGATTTGCCTCACCTTCTTCCTCCTCGCTGCTCCCAGTGGGACCATCTGATGGCTTCTGGTGATTGACCAATTTGTCACTTGGTGTTGCCATGGTGAGAAGAAAGGCATAGCCCAAAAAGAGGGTTTTATTGTGGGGCAAGGGTCCATGGTCACCCTTCAGTACTGGAGGATCTGCAGCATCTACACCTTCACAGGTGCTTACGAACTCTGCAGCTCTCACAGCCCCTGCAGAGAGACAGAAGCACCATAAGTCTTCGAAGATACGTCTTACCTGGGGGACCTGTTCAACTCAGTTTACTGCAGGAGACACAGAGAGGCAGGATTGGGCTAGGATTACACTAGGGTAGGTAGGGATCTTTTATCCTTCTGGTTGCAAAGAATCTTCAAATCAAACCACGAAGGACTTATGGGACAAGTTTGCAAGTCATATCAACATCCTGAAACAACACTGAGTGCTGTGAGGGGTTCCTTTAGCAGCTTTCAGGACTGACTAAAGAGATAAGAAAGGAGAGAGACAAATCACAACATTAAAGTCAGAACATTTCTAAAAGGCAGAACTGAAAAGATTGCAGGTAAATACTCAGACTATGCTAAAAATATCTCTGGCTGCTGAATGCATCCAGGGAGAATCAGTCTCAAACCCTGCAAAACAAAAAAGCAATCTCACCTACTTTTCAGTTATGGAAAGCAGAAAGATCAATTACAGAAAAACCAGGTAGGAAAAAACTAGATGAATGCAAGATAAGAGCAGAAAATAAGGTTCTAACCAGGCTTTATCATTGCTGACTTGCGGCCACGTTTAGCTGGGGATCGCTCATCTTCAGGAGCAATAAGTTTCCTTTTCCCAGACAGTGAGACTGGTGGGACACGTGGACTCTCCTGCCCTTTACGAGTGGGAGTTGTGCTGCTGCTGGAAGTGCTGGGAGAACCAAGGTTACTACGTCGCTTCCTCTTCCCCTCCACCAGATTATCTGCAATATCGTACACAGGGATTAGTCATGGGCTGTCACCAAACTCCACAAGCTTTCACCCTTCCTATCTGTACAGAAGTGGCTGAACTCAATAGTACCTAGAAGATACATGCCATCACCCTCTGACAGAGGAAAGCAAGAAAAAAAATATACCTTTCTTCTCAAGCCCTGTACCCTGCTTGTCTCTTTTCCTCCCAGTACTGCTGGGACTTTATATCAAAGCAGCCATCCACCAAGTGCATATAAGTACGGCAAGCATCACTGTCCTAGAAGCAGACCCCTTTTCACAAGCCAGTCAATACCACTAAGTCTCTGATGCCAAACAATAAAAGGATCTCAAAGATCTCACTATAAAGTACCAAAAGCATCACTGAATACTCAGAAACATTCAGGTACTAGAATTACCTCAAAGGCACAAGACACAGAACAGCAGTCAGCAGCTCAACAGCACCTTTCCTTACCAAGACTGATGTCAGCTGCCTTGGTCAGCGGGGTGACAGGTTCATAAGGACCTAGCCCAAACTGCTCCCGGAGCTTATTTCCTTGTTCCAGAGACAGGATAATAGCCATTCGTTTATACCACTTCCTCTGGCCTTCCTTTTCAATGCAGTAGTATAGTTCTCCAGACTCCTTCCGGTGTCCCTTCACAACACCTGACAAGACAGCAAATAACACCTGTTAGCCAACCATACCCAGGCTTCTCATCCTCCTGGAACAAGCACCCATTTCCCACTACATTCAGCAACTCAGAAAACCAAGGATAAAACTCAAACACTGCTCTTACCTGCACTGAAGTACTCGTCCTCAGAGAGTGCAGTCACCTCTGTCTCCAGTGGGATAGGATCACAGAGCAAAATATCTTTTCCTAGCACATCACATTCATATCCGTCATCAAAGAGCAGCTTGTACTTTCCAGCTCCAACATCTTGGGTAATCATCCCAGAATAAAAGTACCCATTTGAGGACCACTTTGCTACAACCCTGAGGCCCACAAAGCTGCTCCCAGAGGGTGAGTCTGCACGGTCCAAAGGACCAGTCACCATTTGTAATGGGATTTCTGGAGAGTCACTTCGACGTAAGGCACAGAAGCCAGAAGTGTCAGATTTCTCTCCTCCATCTGGCGGGTGAACTGAACGAGTAAATGATTTCTCCTCAGGTGATGCTGTAGTTGAGAGATCCTCCATACCTGGCAGTCCAGCTAAATCTCTGTAGAAAAAAGCAGTCCCAGATAGGGGAGAAAAAAAGACAAAAAGCATTCCCACAAGGATCTGGAAAAACTATTACTAAGTATAAAATACTTGAGTGAGGGGCTTGCAGCTGCTACATGATATCACTAAAAACTAACTTCTGAAATACTCAGTACTCCTTTTCCTCTAGCACATTAAAACAGAAGTTCCCCATTCTCTTTCTTGGCAATAAATTAAAGTTCCAGTCTCCTTTTTCCAGGGTACCTTGTTCCTGTTGTTCGAGATGGTGGGCGTCCTCTTCTTCCTCGTCCGCGAAGTGTCACAGGTGTTCTGCCAGCCTGACGAGTGCCAGGCATAGAGTCCTCCTCTTCCTCACAAGGCAGTGCTCCTGTCTGGCTAACTCTGACTGGAGATGCAGGCTGCCCAGCTCCTTTCCTAGGGCTAGAGAATTTACGAGTTAACTGTTTTGAGAAGAGAAGCCAGCTCACTAGGATCCTCCCATTTTCTTGATCATCTTGCAACAGATCTGAAAGTTTGCCTCTTTGCTGCTAAACTGCAAGGCAATGCCTCACAAGGAAACAAGCTACTCCTTTAGGAAGAACAGATGGGAAAGCAAATACTACCTCCTTATTCCTGTTCATCAACCCAGATCTTTCCCAGAAAACCTTTGACTTAGGTCTACCCTGCTTCACACTCACAAGCCAGATGCTTGTTTCTGCAAAACATCTTTTTCTTTTCCCAAGACTCTGCACTTACCTCAGTTTTCCTAAGATGCCTCTGCCAATGGGTAAAGCAAATTCTCCAGTTTCTGTCCCACACACTTTCCCTCTGACAGCTCCAGTTCCTCGCCCTGAGCTGCTGCTGCTGTGCATGGCAGAGTGGCCACTGCTTCCTCCACTGGATGTACGGTGGAGACTTGAGGCCTTAGATGAGAAGGAGCTGACATCACCAAGGTCCCCTGAGGTCAGTGACGAGCCCCCTGCAGTTCTAGAGGAGGATGTGTCAGTCTCACATTCCTGGCACTCCACTACAGGCTCCTCAGTTTCCTTAAAAGAAGCAAAAAGATGTTTGTCTGAGGTGATTCAAGTGCTAGCTAGATGGAAGCTTTACAATCACCAGTCTAAAGTGCAGACAAGCTGAGACCACATTCAGGAAGCTAATGACAGCCACACAGACTTCAGACTGGGCTAATCCATGGTAGACAGTGCATCTCTCACTACAGGCCTGCAGCTGCTCTGTATCAAGAAGTCACATTAAGAACTCAGTCAGCAGTGTTGAGGAATACATTCAGTGCAGGTAGCACAGGGCTGCAAGCGCGAGCTGCAGGTTGAGGTCTGGGGGGCGAGGGCCCCAGGTAAAATGCCATGGAACCTGGACACTTGGAGGCACAGCAGGAACAGAAGACTCCCAGACCTTCCCACACTTTTCCACCTTAGTCTGTGAAGCTATAAAAGCCCAGGGTGCCTGCCCTTTGTTCGAGGTCTCTCCTTGGAAGCACCAGCTCAAGCTGTTATTTAGTTATTGCAACAAGATTATTTTAAGGATCCAGATGTCTGAGACTCTGTCTGCCATGGGAAATGTGGGCTCCAGACAGTGAGGAAATCTGATCTGTGTGAGTGTGGGGTGTGCATGGAGTCAAGCAGGGCACAGAGCTATCCCAGCTCAGGTGGTGCAGTTGTGACTGCCAGAGTGGCTCCTGGATGGTCAGACAGGGAAGTTTCCTTAACAACAGGGCAGAGCTTGGCTTGGTATCCTGTTAGTCTGGCTTTGAGTAATTCCCACCCTTCTAGAGTGTGAGACTGCAAGAAATACATGAGACACTAGGAGCTTTTGGTTGCTCATAATCCAAGAACAGTTTCAGACAGCTTGTCATCTGGAGTTATTAAAGCTTTATGGATATAAAAACATGCATCTACAAAATAGTGATATCAAGTGTTGGTAGATAAAGCAGAAATGGTTATATGATTGTGATTACACAAACTATGTAAGGATATTTCAGGACACTTAATTCTCCATTTTTATGTTACAATAAGGAGTTTCATGTGTAATGTCAGTTGTAAAAGTATTGAACTGGTTTATCCTTTTGTGTCATTACTCACTGTGACTACACAGAAGACTCTCATGTTATTTACCTTTATAGAATAGCAGTGACATTTTACTGCTAGCAGGCTGATGTGATTACATGAAATCAGCATTTCTCAGCTATCTTTTGTGATACCCTATAGACTTTCCAATTAATGAATGTACATACTACAACACAAATGTACTAATATAAGGCTGTTTATTCCTTAGTTTTAAGTTGATTTTTGTAGACCTCTTACAGAATCTGGTACACAGGACTCAAAAGACTGTGGTTAAAAATGATGTTGAACTGCGAAACAGGCTAAATTATCTTACATAGCTCAATTTTACAGGAAGAAGTGATTTTTGCTTACTAACAGAATTTCTGCTCATTCTGAATTATCTTTATTCCGGCAAAACTCCAAGACTTTTACAATGTTTGGATGCACATAGTTAAGTCTTTTGTTGAGCTCTTTGGGACTTGAGCGTGTCTCCAGAACACATGGCATGAAATATACTAGCATCAAAAACACAGCTTTTACCATTCACTAAATGGCCTGCAAGCTTCCTCATGAAGAAATCCTCGTCATCGCAACACACAGACTTGTTCATTCAACTTGTTTTCTGCAGCCATAACATACTCTCATTCTAACTACTTCTATTTCTCAGGCCAATATCTCATTCCATTTAACCACGAAAACGGGAACTTACCTCAACTACCTTTCGTTCCACCTCTGCACCATTGATGTAGTAAACATCTGTTATAACACGCGTGACAACCGTGCGCACTTCTCGAATGGTTCGCACGTGGCGACGCTGAACTCGGCCTTTGGGTGGGTGAAGAAGGTTAAACTCTTCCTCTCCCTGTAATAAAGAGGATACAGTAAAAACAAAACAGACCACAACAAAAAGCAAACTATTTCTGAGTAGGGCTACCTCTGCAGTACAGCTTCTTCATATCATGTTAAAGTACAGGAGTAGGGAACCTTTAAGCATCTTGTTACAAATTAGATGCAACAACACAAGAGACCCTAAACACAGAAGAACAGAACACATTTTGCTGACAAGTAGAGGAAGGGAAATCATAGCAGCCCAAGGAGGAAAGAGCAAACTTGTTTAGTGTGGCTTCCAATACTCTTTGATTGAGTAGACTCTCAGACATATCACATCAATCTTGCACTTTTTACGGCCCTGTTAATCTCCTATTTCCCACAGGACACATTAGTCTTAACACAGGCTTAGTAAAAAGTCATTTTTCTAGTCTTTCTGTTGATAAAAAAACATACAAACTGTAACAGCCAAGCAGTGGGGGTTTTTGAGTCTCCAGTACTTTCTGAAATACTAATTTGACGTTATTCATCTTGTTAGAATGTTTCTCTGGAGGAGTTCCCCATTCATGTGTTTACCCATTGACATCAGATGGAATGAGAGAACAAACCATCAGAAGTTGGCTGATACAAACCAGAAAGCATCAAACCCTTCACTCAAAATCTCTTGCAACTCCCATCTCCAGCCAACAAAAAGTGAAAAAAATTTTACAGTGTTAACTATATCTGCACCCAAAAAACCCCAACCCCAAACAAAAACAATCAACCAACCAAGCAAAACTTGTCACATTTTTCCAGAAAACATATATGGAGACATTTGCTTCCCAAATTTATGCTGCCCAGTGAGTACTGCTGCTTTAGCAGTCAATTCAGGACAGCTTGTGACCATTAACATTTTTAAGTGGTTCTTTGCCTTTTTTCAACAGAGAACCAACTGTTAGTGAATTTACTGGCTGAAGGGATACTTTACTGTCCTAAAGCAGTTAAATACAGGCAGCCCTCATCCCACCTGACTGTGCAAAGAGTCTGTGTCATCTCCAGAGGCATTGACAAGCTTTTCCCCACTCTCGTCGGTTTGAATGTTCACATCTTGTCTCCCAGGTCTTTGCCCAGACATACTGGTTCCCATTTCCACCTGTCTACAGATCTCTTCTGATGTCTGTGTTGCTGTTGTAACAGTTGTTGGGGTAAAAAGATAGTCTGCTGTAGTCTGGATCCCTTTATTCTTGGTGTTTTCCCACCTCTCTTGATTTTGATCAACTTTAACAGCCTTACTTTGTTTTCTCTGCATTCTTCTCCCATCTTCTGCCTGAGTGCTTACAACATCAGTCTCCATAGACTCTCCATCCTCTGCACCAGAAGGTTGTTGATGGCAGTCCTGCTGCATCCTCTGAGGAATTAGGATCTGTCTACCACTGCCATCTGCCTTGTGTTGCTGGCACTGCCAATCACTGGAATTTGTATGTAATTCAGCATCTTCTTGTGTGCCAGGAAAAATGAACAGATCCCCCCTGCAAACCAGTTACACACAGATCAAAGCTATGGATTAAGGAAACAAGACAACCAATATGCTGCCACTCAAGTGAAAGCAGTATTAAAAAACCCCCACCCTGACAGTCACTCAATTTCTTCTTACGATTGCACAGAACTCAGAGTTCAAATAACACAAAAACCTTCCAACACTTCTCAAGCGATACTCAGCGTAGTAAAACATATGGCTGACACTGTACAGAACTAGTTGCTATTTGAAATACAAAATTTCTTGCTACACTCCACACATTAGGCACCAACTATGCAACTTGCTTCCAGAAGCATGTCATCTTGAAGTTACTTCAGGCTGCTCCAGTGCTTGTTTGGTTTGAAACTGATAATCCCATGTAGCAAGAAGAGCCAGCAGCATACACACAAATGCTGCCTAATGTTCTCATTAGAATTTGTCTGCTCTGCCAAAGTACTGCCTCTGTCAGGTACTGTATGAGACACTATACTGAGCCCTACTATATATATTTGGCTTCCCTCGGGTACTTAAGGATTTTGAGGAGTGACTGTCTTCCCTTCTGGCTGTGCCTCATCCAGCATTGGAACTCCCTATTTGTTATGGTCTTTAATATAAATGTTGAAACTTAGGTTACTCTTTCTACATAGACCAAGACCTCACTGTCTCATCAAAAGATAGAACGGAAAACACCAAGGAAGCAGACTTTTACTTCTAGTTCTCCAGGCAGCACCCTCCTCACCATAACATATGCAGCTGTACAGTCCTTTTCAAAGCAACCAGAGACAGCAAAAACTGATGGATGTGGAAGGGGGACAATAGCAGCAGCAACAACAAACAAACAAAACTGGTCAGAAGATCTTAGAAGAGGAGACAGAAAAGGCATTTAAACAGCCTTAAATATGATCTCAATTTCCTCAAACCCAAGACTTCACTGAAGCATATCAGTCTTCTGGAATCACATGGCTGCTCAGTTGAAAGGTAAGCCTGATTACCATGTGAAACACAAACATACAGATTTAGTATACTTACCCCATTGTCCCCAACCTTCTAAGTCACCCAAAGAAAATGGCTTAGTGCAATTTCTTTGATGTAGAAAACGCACATGTGGATATAAATCCAACCAGGACTGGCAGGCAAAGATTGTGAGGAGTTACCTAAACGGAGAAGTGGAAAGACCATGACCTCTGGCCTCATCCTCTCGACGAACTTCACAGACACGACTAAACACAGATGATGCTTTCTGGGAGCTAGCAGTGCAGATTTAAAACAAACAAACAAACAAACAAAAATGCATCAGGAAGTGAGAAAAACCCTTATACAGCAAAACAAGAATTCTCTAGTCCCTTGTGAAAGCAACAAAGAGTATTGAGTTTATTGACCTACACAGACACAGAATGAGTGAGATGATCTGTCTCAAAGATCAAGAAAGAAGCTGCAACTGCACAAGCATTTCTGTCATTTCTGCCGACACCCTAACAGCCAAGAGCAACGGAACAACTCTGGAAAACACTGGTGAGAAACTGCAGCACCATCAGGAGTTTCAGCATCTACTACCTCTGGTACCCACCCAAAGACACAGTTCAACCCTTTATGGCTTATTTCTCAGGAATTTCATGACACCGCAAAAATACTGGGAATGACAGTCATGAAGCAAACCTTGAGAGTTCATCTTCATCCCATACCTACAAAGGCAACCCATCCTCAACCAGTGAGAAATTACTATCACTCATCCTCAGCAGTGAGGCATGATTACCACCTAGCATGCAATCCTGTAACAAGAGATACTGAGTTTATTCCTAAATTTTCTCACTACTTCAAACCACTATGCTTCACTCGGATGACTACAGGTCACTGTCTTCCTACTCAGATTCCTATTAATACTTAGAAACATTACTTCCTGCAAGCTAAAATCAAGCAAACATTAAACGTGAGGTAAGATAGATACATACAAATCAAACGACCAAGGGAATAACTCAGTGTTTTGGTCAACATGTTAACCTGTGATTTCATAACCATGAACTGATTATGTTTCTATCAGCTTTATACCAAAAAGATTATTCTCTTTCAGAACCTCTCAGAGATTCTTTGCAGAAAGTTGAGTTGCACCATGCAAGAAAGCAGAAACTCGTACATTTGAAATTTAAGAGATGGATAAGGCAGACTTGCATTCCAGACTACACAAGACACGAATTTCTGGCTTTAACTACAATCAGATGGAGCAAAATGCTGGCATTAGTAGGAACCACAGAGCCCATAATGAACAAACAAGTGGGGTTCCCACTTTGCCTATGTAATTAAAACCTGCTGCAAGAGCTAAAGAGTTAATGTCATGTCTACTGCTAAAAATGTTCTTTGCTTCTGTGTCTCCTTCTAATTTTTTTTTCCCCTGTGGCTGATAACGTGTGGAAAAAGAATCTACCCAGACCTTTGTATTAAGTCTGCCCAGCAAGAAGCCCAGTTACCTGGCAGCAGCCTCAGCACCAGCAGGGGATCCATCTTCTCTGTCACTGGCTGCCGGCTCTGAAACAAGAAGGAAGGGAAGGATGATTTTGCCATCATCCAAAAAGACTCTTCTGACCTTTCCCAGCTCCATACACTCAGTGAAGAGAGGCTGAGTAACACTGTACAAAGGGTTCCCAGGCTTCCCTGTCCCACTTCTCAAAACAGACCTAAGTTTCTACAAGTTTTAGACTATTAGATGGAATGTCACTGTTCTGACTAAAATCCTGTCAAACTTCTTTTTGTCCAGGTTACGGACAGGTCCAGAGGAAGCAACAAAGATGATGAGAGGACTGGAGCATCCCTCCTACAGAGACAGGAGAAAGCTGGGCTTGTTCAGCCTGGAGAAGAGAAGGCTCCAGGGCCACCTCACTGCGGCCTTTCAGTACTTAAAAGGGGGCTTATTAAAAAAAAAGGGAGAGTTTTTCTGTGGGCAGATAGTGACAAGACAAGGGGAAACAGTTTTAAATTAGAAGACAAGAGATTTAGGTTAGGTATTAGGAAGACATTCTTCCCTGTAAGGGTGGTGATACACTTTCACATGCTGCCTGGGGAAGCTGTGGCTGCCCCAACTCTGGAAGTGTTCAAGGCCAGGCTGGATGGGGCTTGGAGCAACTTGGCCTACTGAAAGGTGTCTCTGCCTATGGCAGGGGGAGTTGGGACTAGATGATCTCTAAGGTCCCTTCCAACCCAAACCATTCTACGATTATACTGATTATACTTTCTTTTATATATATATATATTTTTTTTTTTTTTAATATTTATATATATAAATCTTTTCCCTCCCAACACAATTAAACTTCACTTCGTGTCCTGTGTACCACTGCCACTACACATTGCATTTTTAGTCTGCTGGAAATACCTTTCCTCACAACAGAGGCCTCTCCTCTCACTCCATCCTTGCTTAGAGCATTGCAGAAACAGAGAAACAAATTTAAATGACACTGCCCAAAAAGAAAAATGAGAAAAATTACAAGGACTCAGAGACTGTCTTGGGGAATGCCACAGAGGTTTTGAGTTAGGGCTGAGATCAAGTAGGGCCTATACATTTCAGGTTTCATCCTCTTACTTTCCAAGCTGAATGGCAAGGACTCCTCACTCCCATCATTTGCAGGGGTAACAGGGTTCATTCGCAGAGAAAGTTTTGCATCTGACTCAGGAACCACACCAGACTCTCCTTTCTCACACACTTCTGACACATCTGCTGATACCACTGCACTTTCCACGGTGACATTGTTGGTCCCCATTGTGCCCTCTGTTGTAACGTCACTGGTTGTTATAGTGCTGTCTGGGCAAGTATCATCCACTGAATACAGAAAAACAAAAACAAGAAGCAAGAAGTAGCTACTGTTATTCACATTGCCAGGGCTGAGGTCCTAGTTTTGGTTTGAAGACACTTCACTGCATGCACTAGTAATGCTGCAGTAGTGGAAGTTCCTTGCTAGAGATCTGAAGCATGAAAATTCTGTAGCATAGGTATTATCCTTAGTTTGAGACAGAATAATTTACTACTACCCAAGTAGAACAGACTTCCTTTCATCTAGCACTTGCAGGGTGCTATTTTGTGAACCTAGCAGAGAAAGTCCTGATAAAAGATGATGAATACTGGAAGCAATCTTCTTGTAGTCTAAGCTCTTTTGCTACTCAGAAGGCTCTTTTACATTCTTTAATGGAGTGGTACAGCACCACAGCGAGCGCAAGGAAGACGTGCTCCATACCACCCTGTACTCAGGGAGCAAACACCTTCACTAGAGACTGAGAAAATATGACAAGGAAACCGTGGGGAAGGGATCAGCCCTGCCCATAGAACAGGAATGTAGCAATGTTTTTTGCCAAGGTAGGTTTGAGTTATCCTATCAGATCCTGCACCAAGAATCAAGAGCTTCCAGGCTTTCATTGCAGAACAGAGCCATTCGGGTTAAACTCACCAATTGGTGTGCTGTGTCTCCTGGGTCCCATTTTGAGATGGCCAGTAAGAGGTGGTGTTATGCTAGTTAAGGACTGAATGACATCACCCTCCTTAGGCAAAGTAAAATGGAACGGGGTTCCTAAGAGACACAGAGCACAAGAATTAGTAATTTCAAGGGTCTACTTTAGTTCAAATATCAAAACCAGAAATAGGTGGAAATAGGAATAGGGAAAAGCATAACACTGGTGCTGTACAAAACCACCCTGAACAGCTGCTCTGATATTCCTCACATTTTATGGGGAAAATCTCTCAGTGAAAATCTGGACTGTGGTCAACTTGATGCAGGTGTTCCCAAGTGCTAGATAAAAGGGAGACTACATATCCTGACATGAACAGGACTTTTACAGAATGCAGCTTTGCTTCAGAGATGCTCAGGATTTTCCACAGAAAAGGGAGATGAGGTCAAAAACAGAAATTAAGGTTAGGACAGAAATGAATCAGCAGAGCTACATGTTGCCTGAATTGATAACCTAAAACTTACACAGAATGATGGCTGAGGTGGCCTATCCCATCAGGGAAACCATGCCTTCATGGATTTACTATGTGCAGATCTTGCAGGATTTAACAAATACAGTAAATCAAAAAACTAGTAAAATGCTCTTTCCTTTTGCCTTATCCCATGCATTTATTTGCAAACTTTCAACGTCACAGGGAATTAATTTGCATAATCCTCTCACAGAAAAATACCCAAGCAGCAAAGTTATGTATCATCTGTTTGAAAACTCTGAAAACCTCCAAGCTATCACAAGCTTTAAAGACATGGTTGAGCAACTGCAACATCCTGAAGACCACCCCAATAACTTCAGTGTATTTTTGCAGTGGGTAGGTAACTTCTAGCACAATGGTACTCACATTGGAAGGCCCAACCACCCCTCCTCATGAACAGCTTATCAATGAATGCCTGCTGTATCATGGCCTAGAGTATATCTCCATTTAAAAAGTGCTTTATTTAAAAACTGAAGCAATTCCACTGAATATTGATTGATTTAGCTACCACAATCCCTTCTAACCTATAAATTCACATTTGGCAGGCTAGTAACAAATGATCAAAAGAATTTATTAAATGATCACCAGCACAGGTGATGATCAACTGCATAATCTAATTACTATACCAAGGGATATCATGGGAGAGAATACAAACAAACTTTCACAAGACCTAAAAAATGTGAATGCCTCAAAGTTTAAATGCTTTCAAATTACTGCTTCAACTGTTCTATCAATGAAAACAGTTAATTAAAAGTAATAAACTTTTCTTATGACCATCAACCTGTAACAGATTTAGGTCCATTTGAAATTGAATCTGGCAAGGGATGTCAAAGACAAGAAGGGTTTCTTCAAGAACATCAGTAGCAAAAGGAAACCTAAGAAAAATGTGGGTCTGCTGCTGAATGTGGTGGGTGCCGTGGTGATGAAGAATAAAGAGGAGGTGGAGCTACTGAATACCTGCTTTGCTTCGGTCTTTGCTACTAAGGCCAGTGCCCTGGAAACCCAGATCGTGGAGGCAAGAAAGAAAGTATAGAGAAAGGAAGGCTTTCCCTCGGTCGAGGAGGATCAAGTTAGAGATCATTTAAACAAATCTGACACCCACAAATATATGGGCCCTGATAGGATGCACCCATGAGTGCTAAGGGAGCTGGCAGATGTTACTGCTAAGCCACACCCCTCATCTTTGAAAGGTCATGGAGAACAGGAGAGGTGCCTGAGGACTGAAAGAAAGCCAGGGTCACTCCACTCTTCAAAAAGGGCAAGAAGGAGGACCCAGTGAACTACAAGCCACCATTACACCTCCGTCCATGGAAAGATGATGGAACAACTCATCCTGGGTGTCATCATTGTGCACATGGAGAAGGTTATCAGGAGCAGTCAGCACGGACTGACCAACAGCAATCACACTTGACCAATCCGACTGCCTTTGGTGATGGGCAGATGAGAAGACAGCAGTGCACTGAAGTCTACACCGCCTTCAGCAAGATTTTTGACACTGTCTCCTGAAACATCCTCATAGATAAGCCCAGGAAGTGTGGTTTGGATGAATGGACAGCAAGGTGGATTGAGCACCTGCTGAATGGCAGAGCTCAGAGGCCTGTGATCAGTTGTGCAGAATTTAGTTGGAGGCCTGTAGCTAGTGGTTCCCAGGGGTCACTGCAGGGTCCAGCCTCAACTCATTTGTCAGTGGCCTGGATGAAGGGACAGAGTGTACCCCTGGCAAGCCCTCACCCAAAGTTTGTGCTCACTGATTTATGCTTCATAATTTGTTGATAAGGGATTATACTCCTAAAATATTTATTAGGAAAATAATTATCATGATAACAAAGCTGCTTTAAGGGTAGAGGGATGCTCTACAGCTCTTCATACCTTAAGGACTGAGTGATGGTGGGAGAGCAAATATCACTCTACATACTTTTCCACCATGCTTCATGAGTCTGAAGGCAATTAGGTAGAATATCTCAAAAGCCTGAACTTCTTCCTAACACCGATCAGCCCTTCAGTGTAATAAAAACGCATAAAACACAAGTAAGCATTAATTTTTGAATTAATTTTCTTTAAACAATGGCTTATAGTTCTCTTTCAAAAGTAAACCCAGCCAACTGTGATGTGTTTAAATTGCATTTATATTTCTCTAAAAAAACCCCCAACATTTCAAGTACAGTATGAGAGGGGTAATATTATCTGAAGTCATACACAATTTTGTTCACACTCTCTTAAAAAGGAAGTTTTGGATTGTGAATATTGTGAAAGACCATACTGAACTGGAACCTGACATTTAACTTTGTTATGTAACTGCAGCTATTTATCTTTATCATTGTTTCAGCAGTGTACTCCCAAACTTATTGTTGTATTTAATAAAACCCATACTGTTCTTAAATTTGAAGACCAGTACTGTTCTCCTGACTATGCCGAATTGTCTTAAAAAACATGCAGTCCCAAAGGCCGTGGGCTTGTTCACAGGAAAGTTCATCTTAGATCACAAAATGCAATGGAGTCAGAATACCTTGAACTTCTTAACTGATATTTTGACTAGATCTCCTCAAAGCATTATTTTCTACATAGTGGAGCTACTTTTTCTTCTTTCAGTTAAAGGAAATTAAGAATATTGTAGCAAAAACTTCATAATTCAACAAAACATTAAATAACATTTGGGGTCCTACAGTCTTTCCCTTTTCCTAACAGACTTCATAGAGGGGAAATACATTTTCTGGCACTAAAATCAAGTTCCTTTATTCATTCTCATTTAAGGACAAGAGAACTGTGTTTTGAAATGAAGTCAGCTAAGAGGCAAAAGCTCCACAGAACACAGGTATAGTACCCCACATCTTGTATAATGACATACAGCATGTTAAATGATTTCAATGAGTCATAACAGTATCTGCTGAGCCACAGCTTGCGTGCAAGTGAAAAGCCATTCTACTTTAAAATAATCTCAAGAAAAAATTTGCTATATTAGTTTCTAGCTCAAAGTTGCTCTTTACACCCCCACAAAGAAAATTCTCCTCCGAGAACAAAAAAAAGGAGAAAGAAAATAAGGAGACCTACAAGAGGGAAAGTACTGACTCCCACACACCCTATTCTTTTCAAGGACCCTGCTGTTGTTTCTTGAGTGGGGGAGAAGTCACAAAAATCCCTGAATGTTGCCAAGGTCACAATATTTTAAGTTCTTCAAGCTGCCCTGCATTTCTACCATAAAGTAGTGAGAGCCAGGAGCAAGAATTACACCACAGGGGAAAATAGCAAAGCCATGTTCTACATATTACACAGTAAGGTGTAGTGCTGCTCTTAAGAGAGACTGCTCAACTTGCATCTAATATCAGTGCTCCCTGAAAACACTAAGGATTGTTTGTATACCGCTCTCTCTGACATTATTCAAAATATACACCTGTGAACTACTAACCTAAATTCACTTACCACTGGAAGGACTGGGGGATTTAGGAGTTGCCTTCTCCTGTGGCTGCATCTGCTCTTCTTGCTCCAGATTCCTTGTCATAACAGTATCCTCCATATTCTTTGGCACCTGATTCTCGTGCTGAATCACTTGTGTTTCAACCCCTCTCTCTTCAAGTGATGGCTGATTGCTTATTACCATTACCTGTCCCAATTCTGGCTGTTTTTTGGCACACAATGGCACTTCTGATTGAACATCACTCTTTAACTTCGGAAACAAATTGCAGTGCTGCTCCAGTAACTCCCCTACAGAAGGTTTAGCTAAACCTTCATTGAGCTTTGCCATGTTTTCTGCAACAGCCTTAACGGACAGTTTATCCATGGTCTTTGCCTCCCCAGTGGCAAAAGTACAACCTTTCAAAGCTTCTTTTCCCTGACATTCTGGTCCAATCTTTTCTAATTCCTGGGCTACATTGTTGCTAGTTTTACAAGAATCAGCAGATTTCACTTCCGTATCTTCATGACACTGTCCTTCCCTTTCAAGAAAAAACCTGTGAGAAAGTGTTATATCGACAAGAGACCTATCTTTCTTTATTTGCTTCTCTTTTACTTGCAGTTCTCGTTCTTCACACTGAGTCTCAGGAACTTCCTCCGGTTTAGAAGTCTCTTCAGCATAGGACAAAATCTCAGGCAGACCAGACTGATCTGCAGCAGCCTGACTTCCAGAAACACACTCGATCTCCCGATGAACTGAAAGGGCTAATGGCCCATCTCCTGCAACACCTGCACTAACAAACTGTCCTACAGGCATTTCTGTAGTCTCTACAGCCTCTTTTTTTGCTTTTTCACAGTTTTCAGAGGGGGCTTGATCACCTGCATTCTCTTTCAGTTTTATTTTGTCATTCTTCACAGAACACAGTCTTGAGTCTGACGCCTCACATTCAGAAATCCTCTCTACTTGTGTGGTCTCACTGTCTTGGCCTGTGTTCAGAGAGTCTGAACTGACATCCGTATTTGTGGGCTGGCTACATGCACTTGCAGAAAGTATCAGTTTACAGGACTCAGGAGGCTGTGACACAGAGTCATCTGCAGACATCTTCGACAAAGCATCTGTGGATCCAGAGACATCTCCTGGTAAGCATAAAGGGGTTAAAGCAGCAGTTTTTTCTTCTCCTTCATGCTTCTTCTCTGGACTCTGAGTTGGAACAAAGATATCCTAAAATGAAAAAAGTGGGACGTGAAGTATTAGGGCACCCCAAGTAGGACTGTTTGTTTATTACTCCTAAAACATTACACTGGATTATGGACCAGAGTAAGCTTAGGACAAAACTACAGATTAAAAAAACAACTAATGAAAACAAAACCAAACAAACATCCAAAACTTTTTTTCCACACATTTATATGAGCCATGATTGACCTGTTTTTGCTGAGAAAAATTATCACCATGCATTACTATTTAGTACATCTGTGGCAAAGTCAGACACAATCCTTGGTACCTTTCACTACCAAATCACAAAATACAGGGCAAATATGGCAAATTAGTAGCTATTTTTACTCAAACAACCAAGGGTTCTGGAAAGATTCTCTGTGATATCTATTATACTAACACAAATGCTGCTTTCAGCCAAGGAGAAGCACTGCTTCAACTAGTGAAGTTTCTAGTAAGTTCATGAAATTAATAATATTAAGGTATAAACCCACAAACTGTCTCTTAAATCCTTTTGAACAGTTATAATTTCCAGAATCAAAATGCACAAAGGAAACAACAGATAGCAAGAATAAGCAACTTGAAAAATGCAGTAAATAAATTCTAGCCTTGCAGGAGAATATAAATGCTTTATTATGGAACAGCTTCCCTTTCTCTATGACAAATGGTGCTAAGGTCTTGCCTGATAAAAGACTAATTTATGATGCAGTTTGAGATGCAGGATGCCCAGTTCAGCATAAGAAGGCAGCACAGTCTAAGACAACAGCTTCTATGTTCTGTAACTCACTATGCCCTCTTAAGCTGTTCTGCATTTTCTCTGCAGGAAGAGCTGCCACACAGTATGACTAATATGGAACTGTGACTGGTGGGAACAGGGAGGTTCATGAGAACCAGCTTAGTAGGCAAGCTCAACACAAAAGAACAGAGGTTGACTCAAATACATCTTCTGCATCAGCTGTATAAAAACCTCAAAGAAGATATATACATGGAGCCTTACATGAGAGAACTCTGGTTGTGATGGTATAGGTAAAGATCCAGGAAAGAAGGCTGGGGCACTCTGGGACACCGGAGTTGAAGCCTGTGGCTGGACAAGAGGTCTTGGAGGGATACAAGGAAGGGCCATCTCCACCAGCACATCTCCTCTCTGCTTTTGCACCAGTTCTCTTCCTTCTGCAGGGATAGATATATCCATCTGTTCATCTGGTTTGAAAGAGCAGAAAAGATATTAGTGCTAAATTCTTGTGTTGTACCTAAATTTCCAACATTCCATTAAAATATTTGTCTTCAGCGGCATACTCAACTTGGTAAAATCTTGTCTCTAGGGGCATTCTTTTTGCAGGGGAAAAAAATCAAAAACATCCATATTCTTATTTTCAAAGGGGGAAGCAAGTGTTTTGTTACAAATTCATATGACTATTTTGCTACAGGTCTAGAACTTTCACAATTAGAAAGAAGTACCTGAAATTTATAAAAAAGCATTTTTCTGAGGTATTTCTTTTGCTATCTTCATTAAAATGCAACTAAATTCAGACCCCAGCTAACAAAATATCTGTTCTAACAGTATTTCACACTCTGTGACAGGAATCTCACAGAAAGGAATAGTTTATTTTGTATCATACTAAAAGTCTGCACTGATGGATATCTTATCCCTGATGGTAAATGGGTGCTTAAAGAAAATATTTAACAACAAAGGTATCATATCGAATCTAACCTCTTTAGGCATGGCATTCTAGGATACACACTGATAGCATATGAAAGGTTTTACAAATATTGTGCAAGTTGTCTATATTAAGGTAAAATAACTTATATGATGTAATTCTTACCTCTCCTCCCTATTGCCCTAACAGTATAGGCTTAATACAGGTATCTGCCTGTAGCAAGAATGGCTTGTCCCTAAAGAAGGAAGATAATTGCTAGCAGCAATCTGTATGCCATACAAAGCATTTCCCATCTTGCAAGTGAAGGGGGACTAGTCAACAATACTAATTTTATTATGATAGCTATGCAAGAAATACCAATAGCAGATAGAAAATATAGAGAATTATAAACAACAGAGTCACAAATAGAGATCTCCCTTCATCTACCCCTCCACTGTTCTCAGTTCTGCTTTACTCTTTAAATATAATTTTAACAGGTTTTGAAAAGGCTGCAAGCTCTGACTAAATTAGCACAGAGAAACATGACCACAGACAGTATGCAGAAAAATGTTACCTTTTGCTTGCTCCTGTTCAGTAGGACTGCTGGGGACAAGGGCATTGGGTCCAAATGAAACAGGAGGAGGAATAACTAGGCCTGAAGAGACACTGCAGACCAAAAGGAAACATGGAAATGAAAACCATACCTCACCAAAAAATGCATTAAGTTCTCCCCCTATTAAGCTCCAGCTTATCACAATACAACTCCTCTATGAAAGGCAAGTGTCAGGTGTTCACCAGTAAGAGACGAGACACAGTCACAGATCACATGGCCACCATCAGTTCATTTTATTGCAAAATAAGGCCATGCTCCTCTCATAGTGCAAAATTAAAACACTGATTGCTTAAAATCAAGCACAAGTCCTTGAATAATGAAGAGAATAAGGGGAATGCACTACTGCAATGAAGTGCTTGAAATAGTTTGGGGATTTTTTGCTTACGTGGAATGATCCTCCTGTACAACGAATGCCTGTCCAGAGAGCTGCAGGACTTGCAGACTGCGGGCAGGGGTGCACGCCAGAGAACTTCCCTCTTCCACCCTGGTTACTGGACAGCCACTCCCTGCAGTGGCTTTGAACAGAAGGAAATAAAGATAGAAATACAGTCAATAACCAGCTGATCAGAAAATTCTGAGCAGTTAAACTCATGCTATTGGACAGCTTCTCAGACAGGCAACAACAAGCTGATTTTCAGAGCTGGTGAAGGACTGTACATGAAAGTTCAGTATGTGAAATGTGAGCACAAAATAGTTCAGATGAAAAAGAAAAATCTGAACAGATTTTAGACTGTGTAAGTCTTCCTACCTGGGAATTTTAAAAAAATCCCCAAAGGCTCCAGTATCAGCACATCTGATCCAGCACTAGAATGCAAATATAGGCAAGGTTCTTGTAAGAAAAGACACCTTGCACTGGCCACTGACTCGGTGTGAGAAGGTTGGTACTGAATCTTCTGGACACAGAAGGTTCATTCACAAGATCAGATCGGTATAGACACCACTGAGCACAAGCCTGCCTACACTACTTATCCACACTTTACATGGTGTGTCACCACAAAGGGTGAGCATTATTAGTTTCAGAAGAGGGTTAAAGCTGGGTTTTGGATTTGCTCTTCAAGCGGCACAGAAAGAAAGGAAATTAAATGTATTTAACAAGCCAGTAACTGCTCTAACAGAAAGTGACATTTAGACATTGTTCCATACTATAGTGAATGAGGCTGTGGCCTTTTATTTCCATAGTGTTCTCAGTTTTAGCAGAAATTACATGAAAAATATTCACGGCACTCTACACCCTAAAACACTACATATCTATAAAGATCAAGTAGGTATGATGTTTATCTCTGAGATGGACATTCTGGCTCTACTTATTGTTACCTGTTGCGTGATTCTCAGGAAACATCTCTTCCTGAGTTGACAAGATATCTGACTCCTCATGACCAGAACTAAGGGATTCCTCAATTTCACTGGGGTCACTGACAGGCGTTTTCTTTCTGGTACGCTCTTCTGCTTCCTGCAAAGTTCTGGAAATGCAAAACACAGTCATTGGCCTGAGAAATTCAAAACATGAAGTAAGACTACAATATTGTTAAGAAAATCTATCAGTAACAGATGGAAAGTATTCACTCATGTATAACACAGGAAAAAAAAAGAGAGAAGGAAGACCACTTCTCTTGACAAAGTAACATTTTCACTCTTGATAAGTTACACTTTCAGAATTGTTTTTTACATTTTCTTCCAATCTAAGTGATGCTTAAATGGAATGCAGATTGTTCTACTGACTTCTACTCAATGCAGATTCTAGGAATTTCATTTCACCCCTTTAACGTTATTTTGTGGCAGAATATGATAATACAAGATGAGGTAAATATTATATAAATTTTATGCCAGATAGAATAAATACTATTCAACAAACTGAAGTTAAATTAAAACAATTAAAACCATAAAGCTTACAATAGCAAATACTCAAAAGCATCCTGGAATACCCAACACTTAGCCTCCAGATTCCTCCTGTGCAGCCAAAGCCCATGCTACAGTGATTAAGTTATTTCAAGATAATTTCCGTGACTTAAAATGAATTATCACTTTTAGTATATTCCAGTCATATCGCTTTAAGAAAATTATTGGCATATTTTATTATGCAGTGAACTCACCCTTAAAAACAAACCTATTGATATCTTTGTGTTTAGGAGTTTGACATCACATCTTTTCTCACCAAGGAATGCTGAGAGCACTCCTTAGTCAGCACTGCTGCAAAAAGGCCTTGGCAGTACTTCATCTTTCCCTTTACCTTTCTCTTTTGCCTTAAATCCTCTCCCATGTCTAAAAATCCAGTTAAAAAAGACACAAATCAGCTTACAGAATGTCCACAAGAGACCTATAAAGAAGACAGACTGTTTTACCTTCCAGACTTCTCTGCCTGGCTTTCCAAAGCAGTATGTGCTTCTGTGCTGGAGTCAGTTTCTGTGTTGTCCCCATGCAGTTCTAGGAAGAGACAGATAAAAGAAACGTATCTGTTACTCATGTCACCTGGATGAATATACAAATAAGAAAGTGTAGTTCTATAATTTACACAAATACCAAGGCAAGCCTCATATGAAAAAAAATTAACCTTGAACTATCTATGAAAACAAGAAAAAAAACCAAAAGAAACAATGAAGTATTTACCAGGGAGTGAATTTAGTATCAAATTGTCTAAATATTCTGGAAACAAATTAGGAAAGAGAAGTGAAAGAATCAACGACAGCACTTGGACAGGTACAGGGAAACAAATGTACTAGCCCAAAGGAAAGAGGGGCCAAAATTCTTTGCAACTACCACTGAGCTGTGAACTCAGTTTTGAAAACTACTAACACTGTATTTCCTGTCCCACAAACATAAAATTAAAAATTTGAAGAAACCAGATAGAATCTACAGGGTAGAAAAAGGACACCTATGATCATTTTCACTTACCATCTTTAGACTCATTCTTCACAAGCCTGGAAGAAAGGACAGCAGGTCCAGAGTGAAGCTGATGCCTAGCATCTCCCTCATTGGGCACGAAGTCGGTCTCAAAGTCCTGGCTCTGTGAGAGCTCTAGAACTCCAAACTGCAGCTGTGACATGCCTGTATCTAACACCAGACATCCATTACAAATATATATATCAAAAAAAAATTTCAAGAGCCATCTATCACTTTTACAAGGGCAAAAGATATACCCTCTAACATGCAAAGCATTTAGGCTATTGCTGAAACTCTGAATAAACTAACAGACTCTGATCTCAGCTGTACTAATTAAAATACAGTACCAGAAAAGGGACAGTGACCATTAACTCAGAAATCAGTATTAATCAGCAAGGGCTTATATAATGCCATTAGGAACCGCAGCAGACTTTCATTCCATGATGAGAAAATAATCTTGATAATACACAGCCTGTGTCTGAAAATCCTCTGATGACAACGACCATTATGCCAGTTCATAAGGCTCCATTTCCTAAAGATCACAATTCATCCCTGCCTCTTCTAAACCACCTTCAGTCTTGAAGATCCATTCTAACAGTAATAATAAAAGAACCTTTTTTTTTTTTTTCCCCCAAACACCAAAGCATACAAATCAACTTCCAGAAAAGGATGCCAATTTCTGACTTATTACTACCGGCACAATTACCCCTGGTGAGACAAGTGAGCCAGCTCAACTGAAAAACTGCACAGACGGTGCGTCTGATTCAAAACCCAAAAAACCGACCTGAAATGGAGAAGTTACCTTCTATACACGGCGAAGAAGCACAGTCCTCAACATCACCTTCACTTCGTTCCCCGGCCTTTCCAAGGGCACTGCAACAGAGAGACTCGCTAACGTCGCGCAGGGGTTCCTGCAGGCCGCCTTCCCGCGCCTCATGCTGCGAGGGGTCACTCGGCACCGACCGGGCGCCCCAAGCCCACCGCACCGCACGTCCCGGCCAGGGCCGAGCGCGGCCGCTACAGCACCGAGCCCGCCTTCTCGGCCTGTCCTCAGCACGAGAGAGATTTCAGCAGGCCGGAGAGGCGGCGGCCGAGAGCCTCCGGATGGCGGCTCCCGCGGCCCGGTCCACCCCACGTACCTGCTCTCCCCGTCGGGCGGTGGAGCCTCCTCCGCGACGCAGCCCCGCGGTCCAAAGGCGCTCGGGCGGGCCGGGCTCTCCATGGGCCCTGCAAGCACAGCGCCGTCAGCGCGACCGCGGCACCCTGACCCGCCGTGACCCCGCGCCCCGCCCTTACCTGCGAGTCGCTCCCGGGGCGCCCCGCCACCCGCGGCCGCCCGGCTGCCGGCAGGACCGCAGACGATGTCCTGCAAGACAGAGGCAGGGGCCGCGTCAGAGCCGGGCCGGGCAAGGCCGGGCGGTGCTGCCACCACGCCGGGCGCTCACCAGCACGGGGCTCGGGCTCTGCCGGGCCGGCAGCCGGCGGGCCAGCACGCCGAGCCAAGCCCGCTCCGCGTCCGCCTCCGCGCCCTGGGGCTGCGAGTCCTCCACGATGAGGAGGGGCGTGTCCTGCTGCGAGAAACCAGGGTCCAGCTGGCTGCTCCCGCCGCGCTCCATGCAGGACGCCACAGGCTGCGCAGCCCGAGAGCCCGGCCCGGCCCTACGCCGCCCGCCCGCCGCCCAACCCAGCCGCACTTCCCGCCGCCGCCATCTTGCCGCGCGCCGATTGGCGCGCGCGACCCTTCCGCCCCGCGCTGTTACCGGGGAGACGCGGCGGGGGGTGCGGGGTGAGTGTGGGCACCGGCACCGGGACCAGGCAGGATGGGGACCGAGACCGCCCCCGGAGCGGGAACGGCGCCGGGCTCGGAGCTGCGCCGCCCGCTCGGCGTCTCCGCGAGAGCCCAGGAGAGACAAAGAGCCTCGTGTCTTCCGTCCCGCCCGAGCCGGCGGAGCTCGCTCGAGGGCGAATGCAGCGACCTCCCACCTGGCGCACATGGCGGGCCAGGGCGACGGAGGTTCGGGCCGGGCGCCGGGTTCGGGCCGGGAGGTGTCCGCGCGGTGCCCTCCCGATCCCCTTTTCATCAGAGGTACAAAACAGCCCCGTGCTCGGGCTCCGGCACGGACCGAGCACCGCGCACCCCGGACAGCCACTGTCGGGTCCGTCCTTTCGTGGATATCACGGAAGAGTGAAATCCGAGTCATTTCCCTGTGTATATATGACTAAACAGTGATCGAAGAAGCCTTGCGCATAATTGTGACAGTATCGTTGTCTTTCCAGCATTCACCTTCTTGCCTAAAAAATAGTGAGTTTGAATAGCCTAATATAAATCTACTTTTGCAACTCCTCTTTTTTATTTCTGCACCTGTGTTTTTTAGATAAGAATTCTGTATATTTTATTTAAAAATATGTTGTAGAACCAAAACCACAGAATCCGAAAAAAATGGTACCTGGCCTGGAAGAAACTCTTATTATGCAACGTTATAGATAAAGGGTGTACATAGTGAAACGCTGTATATATGAGTACGTTACAAATTTTGTGTGTAATGTGAAATGGAAGTTTGCACATGCCTGTTAAGATCATTAAACAGGCTACAAATATTTGCAAATTGCTACACAGGAGGGATGCTTTAGTGGGTGGTTGTTTAAATCCCAGAAGATGCTCCTTTGGTATATATTAAGCTGTATTACGGAAATGTTTTCTTAGAAGCGTTAACAGTTACCTTACAAAATTCACAGAGGATAATGAAGACTAGAAATGGCAAACGTGCCAGTCACTCTTTCTCAAAATTGCCCTCAAATTCTTGAAAACTTTGATAACAAATCCTCAGACAAGTTGGGTTTGTATCCAGAAGACAACAAGGAGAGGATTTAACAGCCAACATTGATCTCTAAATACAAGGTGCATAACATCTGATACCTTATGTCAGAGCAACAGGACAGAAGTGGCAGCATAACAACTTTATTATAGTAAGACTTTTAGCAGTATCTGTATGGGATTCTCATAAGCAAACTAGGGAAGCATAGCTGTGATGAAGTTTCAATAAGATAAGTAAAAAACTTGTTTGGTATTTATCCTCGGGAAGTAGTAATCATCAGTTCAAAACAAGTACATTTGAGTGAGGGTTCAAACATCAGTGTGCTATTCCTAGTCCACCATTTTCTTTAATCACTTTGGTCACAAAATAAGTACACTTATTAATCCACAAGCAATCTGAAATTGAAAGGGACTAGAAGTAGTAGAAGAAAGTTCTTTTTTAAATGGTCTGAAAAATGGACAAAGTACAATGCAGGTAAGAACAATATTATAAAAAAATTAAATAACTGGCTACACAAATTCAGGAGGGGGCTGCTGGGATGCTGGCTGCTGTATGGTATTTCTGCAAAATAAAGCAACAGTGCCTCACAAACTCAGTCGGCGTCATGCTGCTGCCACAGAAAAAGGGGCAAACAGCGTTAAACTTGTGTATAGTATGCATACCTTAGATGCATTAAGTAATTCTTGTACTCTACACTGGCACAGCCTAAGGTAAGCCCTGCATCTAGTGAGAAGATGGCAAAGGATTTGTGTTGAGCTTGGATGGGTTACCCTTCCTTCTCAGACCAGGGTAAGAGAGCAGAGGAGGCTGCTCTTCTGCTAAGTTCTTTATTTCATCATCTCATAGCTTTCTTGAAGGCAGCGTTCGAAGGGGGTTACATGATAAAGACAAGCAGCAACAGCAAACAGCAGGCAGAAAACAGCTGCTTCTTCTATATGGTCTATATTTTTTCTTACAGAACTGTGGATTATATTTTCTAATTAACCAGTAAGATTAATACACGATTCTAATTTTTATTTTCTTAACCTATCCTGGTCTAATTCTAACAGTCGTAAGTCTTACACAAGTGTTACATAGGTATTACACAGATTTGCATATATAGTTTCTATCAGTTCTTATTGTTTATGTGAACACTATCTAAAAAATGTGAACAGTATAGTTCTATCTATATTTTGTCTAAAGTAAAGACTTCTGTGAAAAGGTAACTCTGCTGCAGTAAGAACTGTTTAAGGTCCCTGCTGCAGCTTTTTAATGTTTAAGGCACTTTTTAAGGCACTTAGCATATATTTCTACTAAAAGTTTAAAAATCTGTATTTCTATTTCACTTTGGTGTGACTTCATGTATCTCATCTTGTCTAAAGGTTTTAATTCAACCCCTGTGCTTTGGCTTCCCTCTGGGCCTGAGTCCAGCGGAGCTTTCACTCCAACAGATTTGGCTATCATAATATTCTCCAGATAGAAAAAAAGTTGATGGCAAATAATTTGTTTCTCAATAATATTCACAGTTTAGATGACAACTGAATTTGTTTTCATGAACTGCAAGTAGGTGTAAATTAAAGACAAAGCAGAAATAAGCAAAAATATTTTAAAAGTAAGGCTAAATAAGTCCTAGAAATTATGCCATTTCTAACATTTAGAAAAAATTTTAAGTGGTAACAAATGTGTATAGTTGATCTTGGTTTGAAATAGGAAGTTGGACTAGATTATCTCCAGAATTTTCCAGTCTTGTGTTTTTGCAATTCAGTACTTTCGCATGAACCAGAATAGGACAAAATTGAAAGCTCAGTCCAGGTGGTCAAATTTGTAAATGCCAAATCTGTGTGTGTTTTAAAGGTGACTGCCCATTTTTTGTGTTAGTGTAATCTCACTTTTCCCAGCTTTTTTATGCTATGAAAAGAAACACCCTGCTTTCTTTATAATATACTTGTCTTCATTTAAGTATTTCTTCTCAGCTGGCAGATTGCCTTTTTTCTGAATCTAATCATAAACTATGAACAGGGCATGGCTACCTTTATCTAAGAAAGAATAAAAGAGCAAAATCTGTCTTTGCTTCCTTTTGCTTCAAACAAAACATGTCCAACACCAGAGTTTCAATGAATGAAGGTATGGTAGCTGTCTGACTTTTCATATTTGGAGGATTTTTCCAAATTTCTTGCATCTTACAGAGTTTGCAATAGTGAGCTGACGCTATAGTTGATTTTCGTCCAAATACTCCTTTCCAATGCAGACCACGAACTAGGGAAACTGAGAAACAGGACTGCTATTCCTCATTCTCATTTCTTGCACTCTGAATCTTTCTTGCACTCCATGTCTCAGTGCAGCCCCAAGCCCCATCTTCAAAACTGGACAGTATTCCTAGAAAAAGGACCAAATTCCAGATCCTGATTTCAATTGGGAATTAATTACAACAAAGATACCCAACAAGATAGCTAAGCTTACTAAGAGAGTAAGGACGCCACTTGTCTTTGGAAAACTGGGTTTAGGTTTTGTACTGTGTATTACACTTATTATGACGCAGACGCATCTAAAAACTACCTGGCCAATTTCCTTATGCACTGTCCTCTGCGCCATGGCTTTGGGAACAAATAGTGCCTGGCATTCACCGCTCTCGGTGGCCGTGAGTCCAGAGGCCCGGCGTGCTACCGACGGCGAGTCACCACGAGCTGCCGGTACAACACCCAAGTCCCCGGGGGGAGCTGAAGCCACCGCTGCCTTCCGCACTCGCTCCCGGCCTGCGCCGGTCACGGCGTGGAGCTCCTCTGAACGTCCCGTCCCGCTCCGCGCGGCGCCCCGAGCGGCCGCGGCCCCGCCGTCCCCCGAGTGGCCGCAGCCAGGGCTGCCCAGACGGGGCCTGCGGCGCCCCAGCGCTGCCGGGCCCCGCCGCGGGGCTGCCCCGCTCTCCCTGCGGCACTCCGCGAAGAAAGCGAACGCGGGCGATGAAGACGGCGGCGGCCCGGTCCGGCCCGCTCGCTTTAGCTGGTCCGGGACGGCGAGCAAGACCGAGCCTACCCTGCTGACACCCGGAGGGCACCGCCGGCGGGACCCGCCCGGCCTCCGCACCGTCCCTGGCTGCTCCTGCTCCCTCAGGCAAAGGCTCTTACCGGTAACGCAAGGCGTGTACGTCCTTAATTTGTCGAAGAGTGACCACACGAAAATGTTCACCGTATGAATGCCACAACGAGAAAGGTCACATATTCGATCATGCCGGACGGGGCTGTGATTGCCACACCAAATTAACTTCTCAAGCGTTCACTTTACTTACTTGCATATCACTTTCTCTGAACACTAGCAACCTATTCAATCACACAAAATGCACCACGAAATACCGCAATTAAGCTACTTCACTACAAGCTGGGATCATGTCCTTTTTCTGAAGGAATGTTGAAATCACTGCTCGACTTTACTGAGCAGGAGAAGTTGAGAAAGACATATGCACAATTATGGTGGAAAGGGTGGCATTATCATTTCTTTGCACTGCTCAGTAAGGCTGCTGGCAACCTACACAGTTTAGTCTGCAAAAAAATCTCAGTAATGTTCGATTTTTTATGTTGGTACTTTGCCTGACCATTTCAGCTGTATTATTTTGACTGGTTTTAGCTATGCGGAAAGATGAAACAAAGAGGTATAGATTCTGGACAGTTTGTATTTAATATTTAAATGATTAAAAATCACCTCAGCTTAAAAGAAGGACTGCCATAAAAGTACGAATTAGCACCTTTCAAAGTCTGATAATTTTAATTCCAAAGCTCTGCATCACTTGACACAATGAATATACCTGATAATTTCACCAGCCCTTGATCAGAGCTTTGTTCCAAATTGCACAGGAGATAGTATCTTGCCACACCTTCTGTAAGCCAAAAATGAGAGGAATAGGAGTACTACTCTGATAAATCTGGAGTTAAACGGAAGCAAAAATGTGGTTTGGTCAAACTGAAAGGCTTAGCCTTCTCTCTCTTTCTCTATCTTATGATACATCCTGGAAGTGTCAATATAAACAACCATAAGACTCCATCTGTACATAAGAGCATTATCAATGCTGGGTTCTTCTGCTCCATGTAAGAATGGCTGTGTTCACCACAGGACAGATCAAGGCCTGAACAAAGTCCCTTTGGGCAGTCACCTATTTTTCTCTGCTTCTTAGAAATGTCACAGCCAAAATGATACCATATTTCACCACTGTTAAAGGCATTATTCTCACCTGGGTACTGTCACAGGTCTCTGAATCCCTGAAGTACTTTTATTCATTTGGAAATTTTTAGCTGGGAAGGACAGGAAGTAATCATTCCAGGCTAAAGGACCAAGGAATTGAAATAGTATAGATTGTTCTCCTAATGATATTATGAAAATCCTTTTTACACTATTTTGATCCTACTGTCTAAATCCATTTTTGTAAATGTCATTTACCTGTGACTCGTTGTCCTTCAGTATGAGGTAATCCTTTAGTCTGCTTTTGCCACTCTCCTTCTGTGATGTTTGTCAGGACCTCTAATATCTGCATTAAGCCCAGTCAGCTTTTGATTTTCATGGGGGTGCTGCAGTGCATGAAAGCATAAGCTTACACCATAATTGCTATACAGGTCTGTTCTATGGTTCTGGAGTGTGAACGTACAGGGAAAAGGAGGAATTTAGTAATCTGGAAATCCCTCATTTCACTGTCTCATGCAGTGTGCACTCACTAGGACTCAAGCCTTTTCTACTGCAATTCTACTGTGACCACAGATATCTCCAATTCACATTAGAAAGCAACAGAAATACCATCATTCTATGAACTGATGGTACAGTAGAAGAATGCAAATGGATCACACAACCAGAATTAGTGTTTTAATTGTAAAGTCTTCCCCAGAACTTCTAGTCTCTGTGTTTGGATATTCTTTTTAAGCTTTCACTCCAGTTTGCATGTCTCCTGTTTCATTTCTCCTTGGCAGAAAGCCAGTTGGAAGAGCATCTCTGCACTGCAGTGAAAAGCTGCAGCTCTGGAAAGCTACCATGTTAAAAATAAGCAGCAAGTACTAAGACTGAATCACCTGAAAACAGAAGGTACTTCTGTCAGCTGGTATGAAAATATCTGAAAATCTTTCATCTTCATGTTTTGTTGTCATGTTTTCCCTCCATGATCTACAATCCTACTTTCATGATAGAATTTAAAGTACACTGGCATTTATTTGCAGGTTTACTGCTTTATTCACATATTTACGTCTTCAGTGCAATCCTCTAAAACCAAATGATTGCTGCTATGCAGGTTACAACACAGAGAAATAAACCCTTTTGATACACTAATTCTCCCTGTTTACAAGATTTAGTTCATAAAGCTCATAGCCAGTGGTGTTGTCACCACAGTCTAATGTGAAAAAGACCTATTGCATCATCTTCTAATTTATCTGTTGAGAGCTAGACCACCTTTTAAGATCTTAATTTGAGAAAACTCCATAAGCTAGTAACATCAGCTGTAGCCTGCAGAGATAATTATTTTATATTTTTCTTCCTTTCTGTGGTTGTTTTATTTCCTGACTGTCTTTTGTCAGAGTCCTGTGACACTATAGATTCACATATGCTTGCTAAAATGCCGACTCTCTGGACCTTCTGAAGTTTCAACTGCAGTCTTGGTGGGTACAAAAGAACAAAAGAGGGCAGGATGCTGACTTATCTGCCCATCAAGTTCCTAAACTATAGCTCACCTGTGGAAATCCTGCGGACTGCAGGGGCAGAACCTGACACTGTTTTAGGAAATGCTGCACATTGTTGCTGACTTGTGTAATTTTATAATAGCTGTGTTGCTTTTCCACCCAACTGCATCGGCACAGTGTGGTCCTTCCTTTTCTGTCAGAAAAGACATAGATTTTTCTACCTGAAACTACTTTTTGGTGGCTCTCCCTTGTTCAGCCTGTAGAAGTTTCATACTTCGGGGTTGCTCAGCTTTTGCACATAGAATCATAGGATCACCAAGGTTGGAAGACACCTTCAAGATCATCCAGTCCAACCATCCACCCAGCACTACCACTGTAACCTCTAAACCACATCACCCAGAACCAGATCCAGACGCCTCTTGAACACCTCTGGGGGTGGTGACTCTACCACTTCCCTGGGCAACCTGTTCCAATGCCTGCCCACTCTGACAGTGAAAACAATTTTTCTAATATCTAATCTGGATCTCTTCTGTCTCAGCTTAAGGCCATCTGCATTGAACTGCTTTGGAGCTGTGGCTGGCCAGAACTGTGAGCAACAAGGACTTGTGCCCAAAGTTAGGGCCTCTCTGGTCACCCCAGACAGTAAGAACTCCTGCATACACCGTGGCCTGCCAGTACAGCCATGAACAGCTCACATCAGCTTTGCACTGGAAGCTAGCGAAGTTCAGATTGTTCTCATATCTCATGTATCTGGAATCCAGGAAATCCCATGACTTATTGTTGGAGACCATCACTTTATTGCTGGAGACCTGCTTTTAACTGAACAGAAAGAAGAACCACCAGGAAGGGATCTGCTCAGTGCCAAGCGACAGAGGAGAGATAAGGAAGGCGAATGACACTGCCAAAGCCTTGGAGTCTTTAGAACTGTTGTCTTCCATGGCTTTATTATGGGTATCGCAACAACTCAACACCAAGCATTTAAAAATCTCCGTGGATTTCTGTATTTAAGTAACTAAATTCTAAACTAAACTATAAACCAACACCCCTTTGCCCCCTAATTGTTCTTTCAAAGGTCTGAGCCCCGCTCACGGTTTTGAGCATCCGAGCTGGTCGCTGTACCGCTCTGCCCACCTTGACGGAAGGAACTCAGACCCCGCGCCCCAGCGCCGGCGGGAGCTCCCCGGCAGCCGCCGTGCCGGCACGACCTGCCTCGAGCCGGCAGCCCGAGTGCGGCTGGTCCGGACCGAGAGGCGCCCCGCAGCCGGCGCCGTGCGGGGGCCCGGGGCGGGGCGGGAGAGCCTGAGGGTGGGGCGGGCTCGGGGGGCGGGCCCGTGGGCGCTGAGGGGCGCGGAGTCCGCGGGCGGGGCCCGGGCCCGCAGGCCGCGCCCTCTCCCCGCAGTAGCGCAGGACCACGTGCCCGCTCGGCCAATCAGGGGGCGACTCGGGGCCCTTTAAGAGCCGCGCGCCAGTGACGGCGCGCTGCAGCAGCGGCCGCGGCGTTGCCATGGAGACGGCGGCTGGGCCGGTCGCTATGGACACGGCGGCGCCGCCGGGCGGTCGGCGGCACGCGCTGCTCGCCGTGATCGGGGAGGTCGGGACGGAGCCGGAGCGGGGCGCGCTGCGCGGCGCCCTGGAGCGCGGTGAGGAGCGGGGTCGCGGCGGAGCATCCCGGGCGAGACGGACGCGATCCCTGCCCCTGAGCGCCTGGCGCGTCCTCCCTGCCGCCGCCTGGGACGAGGCGGAGCTGCCGGTGCCCTCCCCGCCCTGCGGCACCACCGTCTCGCCGCAGGGCTTCATCCCACTCGTCCCTGAGGGGCGGCGGCGGAGGCCCGCGGGGAGGGTCGAGACGCTGTCGGGCCCGCGGGGTGGAGGGCGAGGCCCCGCGGGGCCGGGCGGGGCTCGAGTCGCCGGCGCAGTGCGGGGCCGCTCTCTGCGGCGTCGGGCGGCATACGGATTTTTTTCTCCTCTATCATTGCTTTATGTGCATTTGTGACGTGCAGTTAACGCAGTTTTTGAACGTCTTAAAGCTTGAAGATATTTCATGGTTCTCTTTCCCCTCAGTCTTTATTTTATTAGTGGGTTGGTAGATTACATCGTATTTCCATCTGACCCCAAAATTCTGTCTTGTTGGAGGAATTGTCTTGCTGGACTGTTCACTGTGGTCCTAGGGATGGCTGTGAACAGGGGGCTGCTGTGGTATGGCCTCTCCCTGTCTATAGAGCAACTGCATGGGCCAGAGTGAGAGAGGAGAAGCTGCACAGTGAACTGCTTCAGGAATGGCACAATGTAGGATAGGCCTGCCATAACATTTTTCTCCTCTGTTACCTGTATTTTAGTAATACCCAGAGGCCTTGGCAATGAATTAGTCTTTGTATATTAGATGCAGTGTGGTTTAGAAGTAAGGGGAAAGGAGGTGGTGAGATGATAGTTCTTCCTTTGTGGCAGTTTCTGATAGTTTATGACAAAAAGGCAAAGGAGGGCTGATTAACTACATCAGGACCTTAAAGGGAATCCCTGTTCTAATAAGCAGTTGGTACACCTTTGACAAATAAAGTAACAGCCTTCTGACTCTGCATTCACTCCTCCCCTCAGCCCCCCATTTCCAAGGCACATTGATTTGAAATATGCCAGGGATAACAGTCATAACTATTGGCCAAACTGTATTATTCAGAGATAATTCTGTGACTGTTTTCTTCTCAAGCATCAGCAGTACTGAAGAACAGATGGACAGTGCAATTTAAGAAGGGGTGGGTGTAAAAATGTCAAATATTGTCCAATTTCTTCTCTTCAGCATCTTTTCCAGCTACCTCTGTTGGCAGGTCACTTATCAGCTTCTTCATGAGGAGTGTTTCATTCCCTTTTCCAAGGGATGGCTTTAGTCAGGAGTGGTAGATCTGATTATGACCATCTGGCCTCTGAAAGACCTTCTTTGAAGGGGCCACTTCTGCTTCCTGCACAGCAGGGTGCTCATCTTCACTTGGCACTTCACTGAACTAATGTGCCAACCTACATCCTTATCCATTCTCTGAATCTTTGAAATGGTGACAGATCAGACTGTGAACAAATGGATTTCACTCTGGTTCTGCAGTCATATGCCAGTAACCTGAGAATTCCCACTGCAGAGGAAAAACATGTTGTTTGTAACATAAATTTTAACCGCCACAGTAAAAATAAGTTCTACAGTTGGCCTTCTCTGACTAGAAACCAGCTGAAATTCTGCTAAATCTAAACACTTCTTTCATTTGCATGAGGGGGAGCCATTTCAGTGGTATTAGTGAGTTACTGACAGTAGAAGTGAATCATTCAGGGAGTTGGAAACCTGGATTTTGGTCTTTCCTCTGTCACTTACATGGAGTAGGACCTCCAGGAAGTTAGTTTTCCCCACTATGAAATGGGAGAATGACCTCTTCTTAAAATGGACCAATATTTGCAAATTGAAAGATAGATAGGAAAAATGAGAATAGTTAAAATGACAGCAATCTTGAGACCTGTCAATAGGCAGCATATTATGATGTTGTAGACAGTTGTACTCTTGATTCAGGGAGTTCAAGAAATGTGGAAATTATGATTCCCACTTAAGTGTTAGCTGCTGAAGAGGGCTCACGTGAGGGTAGAACAGGCTGCTGAGCAGTGAATACAGAGGATGAAAGCTGGGGTTTGTTTTGTGTCTATTCTGTTGGCTGTGGCACCCTGTCTACACAAAAAAAAACCAAAAAAACCCCAAAGAACAAAATCAACAAAAAAACCCCAAAACACAAAAAAACCCCCACAAAAACCCCCAACCAACCAACCAAAAAACAACTAAAGATATTTTTTTCAGTTGATAAATCTCTTGCCCTGACTGATATAAGAAGTATGTTTTCCCAGTCTTCTTTCTAAACCTTGGTTCAGGAGAACGCAATAGTGGCTACACGACATTCTAGAAACATGCTCATTTCCAGGTGTAGAGCTTTGTAGGCTGTGACATTGGGAATCTGTGGGATATCTGAACAACACTTTTCCAAAATACTAATAAATGCTAGTCTTATTTTTCTGTTCCTGTGTTACTTTTGTCCAATTTTGAAACAATATCTGGAAGCCTAGGTCTGGTATTGGAGAGAAATGCCAAATCTTTTAAGCCAATTACCTCAGCAGGAAATAAAACATTCACAAGGGCATAAAGAATGAGATGGAAAACTGATGAGTCACATGGCTAGGCTTTGCATGTGCAAAGAGCTTGAATGTTTAGAAACCCTTATTGTGGTATAGTCTGCACTCTCATGGTAGAGGATTCTAATCGGCAAGGACAATGTTCTGGCTCATGTGCCATGGAGTGATAAATTGGAATTGGGGCAAATTGAGAGAGATTTTGAGTAAACTCAGACTATCTGTAGGGAAAAAAAAGTTGAATAAATTGTTGCAAGTATGAGAACAAGTAAGATAATTTCACTCTTCCCTTTCCTTGCTCTGAAAGAGCATCTATTCTTTCTGCATCCTAGAGGATGTAGCAGTACCTCAAATAGCACTTATTGCTGCAGTAGGACACGATGACCATGACACAGCAGCTAGTCAGCAGGATTTGCCCTGCAGAGTGCCACCTTGTTCCTGTCCAGGTCAGAATGCTCATAATTACTGCATTAAGATTCTCTTATATTGGACATTTGTTTAAACAATTATGCTCTCTTGGAGTATAGCACAGGAAAACATTTTGTCCACCTTCTTGCTCCATGTCTTTTTATTATGTATTTAGTTTGTTCATATCCCATGTCCAAATTGAAAGGCACTGTGCTGGTAAGTAGTTTGGTTTTCTGGGGTTTTTTTCCTTTTCTTTTTTTTTTTCCCTTAAGTTCAGGTGATTTACTGAGGGGTTTTTGTGCAGTCTGTAGTGCAGACTGTCAGCTGATAAATAAGCTTTATTACTCTACTGTGTCAGCTGTCACCAGAAAAAGAAACTAAGCACAAAGTTTTTTTTAGCTGCTGTAGATTCTACAGGCCTTGAGACCACTGACCTGTGTGATGCAATGATTACTGTGTCTTGGTATGTGTAGAAGGCTGGAGCATGTGTCCTTGAGGATCCTCTCCCACCAGTGGCCAGCAAAAGCTGTTGCACAACATGGAGAACTAGAACTGCAGTAAATGGGAATGATATCTCCATGGAAAATTACCATGGTTCCCTTGAAAGAAAGCAGATAATAGAGGCAATAAAACTTTGTATTTTATGCAAGAGAGATGGTGAAAGAACTCTCAGTGAGGATTCCATCAAGAAATACCAGAGCTGAAATTCTTGTTTCAGTTAACTTTAGAAGTCTGTAGCATTGGCCTTCAACGTCCGAACATCAGCTGGCATCAGCACCAGATGCTGGAGTAGGGATTTAGTGATATCCTGCTTTTGCTCATTGTGGCACAGTCTACAGTCACACCATCTAGGAAAGGCTGCTCCCTACTGGGAACTGAAGATGTGTGGTCTGTAGTGTTAGGTGTCCTCCAGAATGTACATCTGCTCACATTGAGGTCTGAAGGTGACTTCCCCAGTATGGCTTGGTGCCACTTGCTCTGGGAGCAGAAGCAGCTTCCTGCTGTGATATGAAGGCAATTAGCTGGCAAAGATTATATAGATTAAAGAACAGACTCAAAGGGTCTTAGTGGGATCAGCGTCTTTGAAGGAGTGATTAGGCAGACCAAGTTGGAGGGGTGGGGGGCTTTTGTGACTTGGAGGATGCACGGGCTATAGGAGCAAAGAAGCTGATGTCTGAGCTTTTCAGTAGCATAACCACAAAGTAGTCCATCTCTACTGGTGACCAGTGCTGGAGAGTGCAGATGTAAAACTAACATGATGTATTTGTTTGGTTAGGAGGTAGTGTAATTCATTTGGCCTCATCTCTTGTTGGTTTCCCTTTCATGAAGTCCAAGTCAAATGGAGACTTGCTCACTGCATGTCCTTCAGGAAGAAATATTTTATGGAAGGTAAGCATCTTGTGGTCCTCTGCTTCTGAAGACCTTCTCCATCCTAAGTATGCTCATCTAGTAGAGCATCCCTGGTCCTTGTGTGTCCTGCTCATTTCTCTTTTTCCACTTCTGTTTCTGGAGTAGATATAATGACAATGACAGCTCACTTTTTTTCTTTCTTTCTTTTTTTTTTTTCCTTTTGTTTTTGGACAGGAATTCGTTCCTGGAACATCGATACTCTGTACTGTGATCTGAATCATCAACTGCGGCTCTTTGTAACCCGACATCTGGCTCAGTTTTCTTCTGAAGTTAAAGGTCAGCTTTTTGGTTAATATATATTAACTTTTAACTCTTGTTTTGGGTCTGAAAAAATCCCCCAGACCAACAACAAAGAATAAAACTGATTGTGATTCAATTAGTGACTTGTTTGCCCAGGATTCTGCAGAGCTGAATGCTAAAGAAAAACAATCTTAACAGTATGATGGATGCAATGAATTTACCTTAAAATTACAGATCTTACTACTGAGAATAGAGTTGAATAGAAATATGTGCTGGTTTAAAGCCTATTAAATGAGTTAGAAGTTAGAATTCATCTATCTTCTGTATCTTATTCAGGTGGCACAAAATTGTTTACTTTGTAAGCTATTTATTGTCAATCTCTTCCTGTTGGGTTTTAGAATATGTTTTCGTATGCACAAAAGATGTTGCAAGTAGTGTGTAAGAGTAGCCAAATGACATTTTGGATTCCTCTTTTTGAAGGCCTAGCTCCCTTTCCTGAGAACAATGAATAAGAGCATATAAGAATAACATTAACCATTAGAAATTGTGCTTGCTTAGCTTGTGAAAAGCTTGAACTCTGATTATAATACTTTTATGTAACATATGTTAAGTTACTATAATAAGCACAGATGACACTTGCAAAACCTGGTTTATATAAGACCATCTTATAGCTCACTGTATGTTTTGCACTCTAGTCAGAGCTTCTGAATTTTTCCAGTTGGGGAAGCTGTTCTCCTAATGGACAGCTGTGAAAGAAAGTACCTGGACTCTTCTCAAATGTGCCACTGACTGAGAGGTCTCACCTTCTCTGTGACATTTTAACATGGGGATGGAAATTCTCCCTCCTTGCATGATGGTGTGTACGTGTGTATACACTTATGGGATTAAAATAATGTGTATGATACATATAATTTGAAACACTCAGCAGATCTGTCTCAATTTGAAGCAGCTGTAACAGGGCCTATAGTACAAATAAACTAGAGCACTGAAAAGTTGCCATGAGTACAGCATTTGCCCAAGAATTCTTCTAAGTCAGAGTTGAAATATCTGGATTAATGTTAGCAAAATGTATCTCACTCATTTCCCTACTGTGGTCCTTGAGGAGCAAAGGGTGATGAATGTGTTGGGAGTCTATGAAGAGGTTTCTGTGATGGAATTGCAAGTCTGTTAACCATCTATTAAGAGGTTTCTGTGATGGATCTGGGGAAATGCAAGTCTGTTAACCAGCTATCAGGCCTATTGAGCAAAACAGCAGCAACTACAATAAAAGGCAGGATTAGTGTCTATCTGGGAAGAGTCACCATTGGTGCTGCAAAGGGAAGTTCTGCTTTTCAAATATCTTGTAGCTCTTCAAAGAGATCAGCAAGCATATAGATGAGTGACTTAGTCTACCAAGCAAAAATCTTTGGAGAATCTGAGGCTATGAAGTCTGTTTAAGGAAGCCTGTTGGCCACAGAATTAGGGGCCAGACTTTGGTATGCAGAAGTTACTGACAGAAGGATGGGTAAACAGAAGTTCTGATATAAACTCTGTGTAGAGACTTGGTCCTGAACTGGAGGTGTGCAGCTTAACCTGGTATTAGTCCTGCTGCCACTCTTCTTTAGGGCCATCATTACACACCTGCAGAGTTTCCTGTGGGACTATACATTCCAGCTAGCTCAGCACAGTATCTCTTTGCTTTAGTACATTTTTTGGGAAAGGAAAAGCATAGCTGCCTCTCAGCAGCTCCTGCTTCTGATGTGCTTAGCAGTAAAGATGTGAGAGATTCTGGCCTGGGGATCTAGCAGACATGGATTGGTCTTTGGACCAGAGGCGTTACTGTAGGGGTTACTTGGTTTGTGGCAAGTGTGTACAGCTGGCACACATAATTTCTCTAATAAATCTCCCTGGCAGCACTTAAGGCCGGAACAGGCAGGCAGAGAAAGGCTTTGGGGATTATGGGGGTCTAGAGAGCAGCTTTGCCTCAAATTAGATACTTGCACATTTCCTGTCTGGATCCATGTTTATTCAGTAAGCATGGATCCTGAAATGCAGCAAGATGATCTGTCAGAGGCAAAAGGAGTGTGTGTGGGAATAATGGCTACAATTTAAAATGTGTTAAGCAGCTGTATGGGACTGTGGAAAATAATGACAGTCTGTACAGGAAGATTGTGCAGGGGACTGTATCTTGAATGCTGAAAGGCTTAAATTGAGGAGTTATGCTATAATCCCAGGATTTACTTGATGGTGGTAGATCTTGCATGCAGACAGGTTTCTCCCAGTGACAGCAGTAAACTGTGGTTATGGCATGGTTTGTGGGGAGGAAGCGGGAAAGACTGCTACAAGAGAAATTTCAGGTCACAACTGAGAATACAATCTAGAAGAATCTCTAAATGTAAACTGGGAACAATCTTGTCTGCATTCCATATGTACCATCAGATAAAATCCTCTGGAATATAGCTGCAGTTTTAAATGCTCTTTTAGCTTTGCAGTTTCTGCTTGAGCAGCTATTCTTTACTGATTGCTTTGATGGTAAAGAATCTCTCTTTTTTTTTTTTTTTTTTTTAGCTTTTGCTGCAACTTGCTGCAAATTCATTGCTGTATATCCTGTAACAGCCCTGTGAAGGTGTTGTTCATCACTATGCTCCAAATGAACAGACATAAAACTAGAACTTTTTTATTGTTGCTCAGCTCTACACTTTACTTACACTCTTGTTCCTACCGTGGGCAAAGGGAAGAGTGCCTGCAACTGATTTTCCTCTTAGCATTCATAGCTTGGTGCTAGCTTCTCTGAGCAGAAGGCTGTACTAGAGGTCTCCTGAAATCCCTTCCAGCTAATGTTGTTTCGATTCCATACTGCTTGAAAGATCCCAGTCTGGCTTGTGTGGGGGACATGTGCCTCCACACTGGTATGCTGAGTAGGATACCTGAAGGATAAAACTATTCTTTTCAGAGGTGCGTGAATCGGACAATATCATTCCCTTAAAGGCTGATGTTTGCAGTCTGTGATTAGGGAGAAGCCAGCTGGAGCACAGCAGTTACTGTAAAGCCAGAGTAGTTCTTTGACCTTCTGTTTTCTCACTCAACAGACTTGTAGCAACCAGTAAACATTCGACACCACTGGCAAGAAACAAAGGATGGAGACTGGTAATACAATTTGGCTAAGTAAAGCAGTCTCCTACCAGAATATTCCAAGACTTTCTTCTTTGCAATTTCTCACTCGGTTACAATAGTTATTTCCAAACTGTATTTGTAGGATGTTAATGCATAGTGTTTGCAGCTGAAATTAAAATGTGACTGCAGTGTTCTGTGGGAACAGAGATGGCACAGTTATCCCTCAGACAAGCTTTTAGTCTGCTTAAAGATGATGAGGAGCAAATGAGCCTCAAATTCAAACCAAGAAGAAAAAAGCTGAGGGCAGAGCTTGTAATAGTAAAGTGAGACTAAGTGCACCTTATGGAAGTTGATTTGTTATTGGGGTTTTGAGTTTCTTTTTTCCCACACTGACTTGCTGGCTGTCCTCTGAGTACCACAGACGACATGCCCCATGCTGTAGGGGTAACTTCACAGCATAGTTCACAGGCTTTGGAGGGGAGGCACAGCAAGAAATCAAGTGTGGATGTATTCGGGGAATCTGGAACCTAGTAAATTGTCTGAAGGAAGGAAGGAAAGGGTGATGTGAGGAGAAAAAAATGAATGGAAGTGTGCTCTCCTGTATGCTAAGGGCAGCCCCAGGCACATTTCTGCACAACTCTGAGTTGCCACTGGCTGCCAGAGTAGTGTAAGATCATGGGCAGTGTCTCCTTGCACTGGATGTTAAGAGTTCTTTAAAACCAGGAGGGAATGTCCCTTTCAAATAAAAAGTGACATGGTGTGAGGTGAAATGCTCAAAATAATTCTTTCTCAGCACAAGGGAAATATGCTTTCTGATATCTGTTGATTTTGATGTTCAGAGAAAACCACTTTTTCTGAAAGCAGTTAACTCCATGAATATTAGCAGCTGCTTTCAGTGTGACTAGAGGGGGTTTTAAATACCTCAACAACCACCCCAGTGGTCTTTTCTCTCAAGTTGTACTTTGTGTTGGCCTTCAAAAAACTTTTTAAAAATAACTAAAGACATAATTGAAAATCAAGCTATTAAAAACACCATGCAGGTTGAATTTGATGGAACAAATTCTTGAAATAACGAAACATTGATTATATACTTTTCTTGCATCTGTAAAAGGATTATGAGAAATATTAAGCATTTTCAAGTATTAGCTTGCATTTTCCTTTGCAAACATAATGTTTTATACTGAAAGCCGTCAGTAACAGCTGAATAACTGGCTGCCTTGTCAGCAGATGGCCTTCAGGCTCTGAAGCCTTTCATATTCAGCTTAACACTCATACTTCACATCCTACTGATGCCTTTGTTTTACACTTTGTGCCAATTGAGGATACAGATGTATCTGCCACAGCTCCCTGAGAATGTGGCAAAGTTATGTTGCAGTTCCTGAAGGCATCTGTCTTTTGGATGAGCACTCCTACAAGGCTTTTAACTCGGACTAGGAGAAGAATTCGGTGTTACTGCCTTTCTGGAACATACAGGCAGCTACAAAGAGGATGAAGGCTTTACCTTCACAAGGGTCCATGAGTGCAAGTTGCATTGGGAGAGTGTTCAAGTCAGGTAAGAATTTTTTTTTTTACTGTGAGAAAAATCAGTGACAGGGAAGAACCTCCCAGGGACATGGGAGAGTCCCATCACTGAAGGTTTTCAAGATGTAATTGGACAGGGTGCTAGATGTATAACCTATGTTTCATTTCCCATGAAGTTGAACCAGATGATCTTTTGAGGCCCCTTCAAACCTTGGCTGTTCTGTGCTTCTATGTATTCAGCTTTGCAACAGTGAAAGGACAGGGACTTTTAGTCCTGGCACAAACCAGGTTGTATTAGGTTACAAATCTGATAAGAAGAAAAGGCAAATGCACAAGCCCACCATGCACATCTTTCTCTCAAAGTCTGCATTTGATCCTCCTTTTACACTAACAAATATCCCATAGGTCAATGTTTTCACTTGTGCAAGTGATTCAACTTCTTCGTGGAACTTGGAATGTCTTGGAACGTCAGCTTGTGCCGTATGCTTTTTCCTACTGCACTGCTTAGTTAGTCTTCAGTGGTGAGTCTTAAGTGCATGACAGTAAAAAAAGCTGCCTTGTTTATTCAAATTATAGCTTCTGGATAGTAAAGATGATAAGTTTGTGTGTTCAAGCAAAAGCTGTTCTAGACAGGAGGAAAAAGACCAATTGCTTGTGAAAATTAGATTACAGTGAAAGTGTGTGTTCCCCACAGCTGTGGCCTCTTGCTAGAGAGATTTCTGTAACATAGATCATTGAGTGATGGATTTTGTTCAGCTCTTTAATAAAAGTACTACTATATTCTAAATTTGCATGTTCAGGTAGAAAAAAAGTCAGTGGCTAACACTATTTTTTTTTCCCCCCCACAGATGCAACAATGATTCTTTGGACTTTTGCAATTTCTAGTCCTTGAGCAATTAATTGTCCTGTACCATTTGTCTGCCAACATACTTTTGACCAGAGAAATACAACAAAAGCAAGCACTTGTCAGCTTCTGTGCTTCTTCCTTGTGTGCTTGAGGGCTGTATTTACTCTCATAGTAACCACACTGAGCATGACCTCAAAGATCCCATGAATTGCAGTCTACTAAAATAGCTTCCCAGGCTGTAAGCACGGCCCATGTTTCTTGTTGGTACATGTGGCTGCAAAAATCCCAAGCATTGCTCTTTCCAGCTGATTCCTGTCACAAACATCCTTAGATTTTTCTCCCAAATAACTGGTAAAGAATATCTCTGTGGGACTTGCAAGCACCTCCAGGATCTACCAGTTAGACATACTTTAATCAGTTACTTGTGTGTTCTGTAGGAATATATCTTCTCTAAGGCTGCTGTATGTTAGGGTGGGTAGTTGTACTGGCTCAAGCCACAGGTACAGCCAGCACAGTGACAAAAAAATGGATGCGTGGGCAGGAGTGTAAGATGAGTGCATAAAATACTTTTTCCTTGTACTGTCCTGGCTAATATCTCTTTCCTGCTCATGTTTTCTATCTGTTTAGTAACATCACTTTTCAACTTCCACAAAGTTTTTCAGTTTTTCCCTAAGAGTAGAGGAAGCAAGGAATAGAACAGTTCATTGACCTCTCATAGGAAGAAACCTGCAACCACATCTTATTTGCTTGGATTCTTATTCCTGTCTGGTCTCATTTTGATATACCTCCCTATATTGGGCAATTCTGTCCAATCTGGTTGTGTTACAGGTCTGGCATATTTCCCTTCACATGATTTCTCCAGATTAGAGGCGAGACTTACCTAATGGTTTCTTATATGGAAACTATTCCAGACCTTTCATTTTATATTTTTTATTAATGCCTTCCAGATCTACCTCTTTGGGATGCTGGGAACAGAAGTGTGTAGTGTTCAAAGTGGGGTAGAGCTATGTATTTACACAGTGGCACAAGATTTTTTTTTTTCTTCCTTTGCAGATTTCTGACATATCTATTGCTTTCTGACTGCTGCTGAGCAGTGAGCTGACTCCTGAATAGAACCAAGGTTATCATAACCTCAAGATACCCCAGTGGTAACAGTTAGCTCTGGTTAGCAATAGTTAGTGTAATTTTATGTGTGAATTATACTGATAAATAAAAGGGCAAATGAAACTCAGCATTGTGAAGCTTCCCTGGCGGTTCATCTACAGCCATACTTGGTACCATCCATAAGCTTTGCCACCAGTCTCCTTTCCTCCTTTTCATGTAGTCTATGAATACAGTGAGCAGCACGAGTCATGGTGTAGGCTTATATGACATGACTTATGAAATAATGATTGCACTATATCAAGACAACCTTTGAGATTTTGACAAGCTTATTTGGTTTTTATTAAGAAGGAAGGTCATCTTTTCTGTAAAGCCATGCTGATTGACATTAATTTAGTATTCTGTTTGAATCTTTACTGCTGATGGGTTTTCCAGTCTCCTAGGACTTAAATGCCAGAGTAGTGGAGCTCAGATTGGAAGCTGAGAGCTTAGTCAATCTTAGATCTTGTACAGAAATTATCTTTTGCATAGGCTTGGTCTGAATGCTGCAATCTCCCACCACTGTTGCTGTGAAAATTTCATTGTCTCTAAAATACATTTCAATTTCTTTCAACTACAGAACAGAAATATTTACTGAATGTTTCTGGCTCTATTTGACCTGCAGAGCTTAGTTTTAAAATGAGATAGCATCAAAGCATCTGCTCAAGTTGGTAAAAGAAGCATTTTTATATATGGTCTTACATGTTTCTGTTTTTGTGCTAAGAGAGTTTGTCTGGACATTACACATCCTCAGAGTTCTCTTTGCTTGTAAGAAGCTGAACAGAATTTTCCCCTCAATATTCAGCAGAGGAGCTTAACAGAACCAGAGGAGCTGTGAGAAATGGATTCTTTCATAGGAATGATGCTTCCCATGCATAGATGGGAAGATGGGCTGCATTTCATGTGTCTGATGCCAGCATACTGACGCTGCTTTGGCAGGCCAGGGAGTTGTCAGTCTTCATCTCTGTTTGCCTGTTGTATTTCAAATGGTTCCTTTGATCTTGCCATGTGTTTTGAGGTTCTCACTGTGACACCCGAAAGGCTACGGTGTGAAAATAAGCAACCAAAGCCCCAGTGAACTATTTTGAACTTCAGCTCAGCAGAGGCTCAGCAAACATCAGTTTCTTACTCTTGTGCTGTTCTGCCCAAACATTGTAACTGACTGAAAGGGCCCTAAAATTAATGTAAGTTTTAAATTCACCCTCTGCAACTCACATTTTTATACACACTTGTTGTACATTTGAAATTGCTGAGGCTTCAATGAATCATACAGGATATACTCATGGAAAGCATCATTCCTATAAAAGAACCATTTTTTCTCAGCTGCTCTCCTTCTGTTAAGCTCCTTTGCTGAGAACTATGGGGAAGATTCTGTTAAGATTTTAAAAAGCAAGTAAGATCAAAGGAAATGACTTACTAGTTCAGATCAGTGGTCTATCAAGCCAAATTGATTGCCCTTTCCCCCTTACAGGTCCCTCCCTATCTATGTTGGTTTTTTTAAAAATAAGAACGGTTCAAAAGTACTGAGTGAACCAGTTAAGGAAAAAGAAGCAGGGGGAGGGGTGGGAAGAGGATGTGCTTCCACTCAATAGCAGCAGAAAAGCAGCAAAGGCTGTTGAAGACACCATTTTCTTCATCTTACAATGTTAGCAGCTGTCAGTCATTGGATAACATTTTATGGATGATCTGGTATTGGTGTGGGCTCAAGGAGTGAGTCTCTGACCAGCTGCTCTCAGTTCCTGTTTACCCAGGTGTTGCACTCAGGTAAGTGGTTTTGGGTGCACCAGTGGTGGCGTCCTTTGCAGGCTGAGGACCAGGGCTGAGCCTTTACTGTATGTGACCTCATGGTTTGGCCGTCAGGTTCTGCTGCACTTCCCACGGTGGCTTTGTGGGGTGGAAAGCCACTCACAGCCAGCAAATGTGCCCTATCTTACTGTTCCAGCACAGAGTAATGGGTGGCATTTGTGGGCCAGGTGCCAGAGAAACAGGCCATGCAATCAGCACTAGGTGCTCGTATACCCTGGTGATTGTGGCAGGCCCTTGGCCAAGGAGGACAAGGTTGCTGCTCTGCTTCACCTGTGCAGGCAATGGGTCCAAACAGAACTGGAGTGATCTCATCTAGAATCTGAGCTGCTATTTTGGGAAATAAATTCTTCCACTAGGTCCAGATTCTGAAAAGTAGAAAAACAGTGTGGATGGAACATGTTAATCCTACTTTGCCCCAAGATTAATTGTTGTCATGTGCTATTGTAATTTTAATGCCATAATTCCTACCTTCTTAGAAAACAGATGTCCCTCAGTCTGACTGGCTCAGTTACAGGATTTTGCCTTGCTCTGTTAACTATGGCCTTGCTGGAACATACACCTCTCTCCTCCCTCTGTAAGAACTTAAGTTGCAGACTTGAGGCATCGTTTTCCCCTCCTGATCTGATGTTGTTTCTTTCTTGGATAATCTGAGATGACATGCTTTCTGCTTGATATTAAGAAATCATAGTAGTCTTTGTGCTAGAAAATCAGGAATTCTGAAGTGGAGTTAATGGGGATCATTAATGGCTCAGGTCTAGAGGAATCTTTCTTCTGAAGTACCAACTTGTTTTCATTCTGTTCTGTATAGTGGAATGCCTTGCCAGTTGATTTGGAAACTTTGGGGGATTGTGTAGACAGGCAATCAGCTTTTCCTGGTTTCTTGCCAGGACATGTGTTACTGCAGAGGACCCATACTAGTTCCCTAATCCACCTGTAATTTCTTTTTACTTTTTGCTTTATCCTGCTGGTCTGTATGAAGCAGTAGTGGAACAAATGGGTCAGTTCCTGAGTTTGAGCTTTGGAATACTACGAACACTGCAAAGAAAATGAAGTCACTGCCTGAAGATAGTTCCTATTTTCATTTTAAACCAAATGCGTGTTTTAGCTATTGCTTGTGGGTTTTTTGGGGAGATGCTAGGATTTTTGTGTTATGTAGACTTTTTTAGGTAAGGTGGTTTTTTTATGTGAACATATGACGGGTCTGTTATAAACCATAGGTAATTATCATAGAATCATAGAATATCCTGAGTTGGAATGGACCTACAAAGATCATCAAGTCCAACCCCTGGCCCTGCACAGGGCACCCCAAAATCCCACCATATGCCTGAGATTGTTGTCTAAACACTCCTTGAGCTGTGGCAGCATTGGGACTGTGACCACTGCCCTGGGGAGCCTGTTCCAGTGCCTGACCACCCTCTGTGGGAAGAACCTTTTGCTAGTACCCAGCCTAAACCTCCACTGACACAGCTCCAGCCCATCCCTCAGGTCCTGTCACGGAGAGCAGAGATCGGTGCTGCCCTTCATGAGGAAGCTGCAGACCCTGGTGAGGTTTGACCTCAGGATGGCTTCTCACCTAGACTTTTCACCATCTCTGTTGCTCTCCTTTGGATGCTCTCTAATAGCTCCAGATCTTTCTTGTATTTTGACACCCTAAACTGCCTCCAGGACTTGAGGTGAGGCCGCAGCAGTGCAGAGCAGAGCAGGACAATCACGTCTCTCACCCAGCCGGCGATGCTGTGCCTGATGCCCCCCCAGATGCTGTTGGCCATCCTGGCTGCCAGGGCACTGCTGACATATTCAACTTGCCATCAACCAGGACTCGCAGGTCCCTTCTCACAATGCTGCTCTCCAGCCTCTCATTCCCCAGTCTGTCCATACATCCAGGGTCGCCCCATTCCAGGTTTAGAATCCAACACCTGTCCTCAAACTTCATACGGTTGGTGATTTCCCAACTCTCTGAATTGTCAAGGCCTCTCTGTAAGACTTGTCTGCCTTCTGCCTTTGAGGGAGGCAACAGCTGCTCTTAATGTAGTATAACTGGCAAACTTATTTGGTATCCCTTTGAGTCATATGTCCAAGTCATTTATGAAGAGAACTGGGCCTAAACAGAGGCACATGTGTTCATTAAGGGAAAGTAGTCAGCCCAGCCAAGAATTCCTTCTGTCATGGTGGTAAATAGTGGAGAATGCGTTATCTGCCATAGGTGTTGTGTGTGGGGCTCCTCTGCTGCAGGGGTGGTGGTGGGACACTGCTGGAAAGCCAAGCCAGTACAGGTCACTGCTGTGATCCACCTGCTTTTTCTCCTGTCATCGCTTAGGTCTGGTGTGTGTGGGAGCTGCTAGCAAAGCTGTCAGTAACATGCTAGTGGGGGAACTCCTGATGCAGGCATGCTTATTTGAGAGTAAGTCTTCACAAACCAGACTGTTCTGATATAATTATTCAACTAGAAATAAACCAATATAGTTATTTTCTACTCAGAATTAGTCCTTATACAAAACAGAGCAAAAAATAATGTTTGGTGAGGTTTTTCCTGTGTTTTTTTGCATTTGGTTTCCACAGATAATTAACTTGGCAATTTTGCGAGTTTCTTAGCTCAAAACTCCTAGAGTTGAAATCACCCCAGTTGTGAATTCACTGGTTGCATTTCTAAAGTTAGAACTTGCCTTACTAAATTGTTACTCTTGCTTCTAAAACCAGATGCTGTGATTAAATGTTGCTGGCAGTTAATGGAATTCAAAATCATGAAGTGTATATGGAGGCAAAGAATAACTGGGTTTATCCTGGAATAATCTTTCTTATCCTTCAAGGACAGAGGAGGGAGTGCATTGAGCTGAACCAGTCCTGCTGTACTGTTTGTCATATAGAATATTCAAGGGGTCAAGATCTGTTTGAATGGACCTTGAAGGAAGATTTACCCTTGAATTTGATAGAAAAGGAAAATAATGATAAGATCATTGGGGAATGGTTGAACCTTTCTTCAGGACACAATGTAAACCAAGAATATTTTGTTTTGTTTTCTTTAGTACTTTGTGTCCTTGTAGGTGTGAATGATTTTTTTTCTTTGTTACCTTTTAAAAAAGAAATACTAAGTCTGGGCTGTCCTTAAGGTAGTAGCTTGGGAATAACTCAGTGATTTTGATTTCTCAGGCCTTTGTTAAATGGCTTTGATGGAATACATTTTTGAATTGATTTTAAACAGTGGGGTTTGCTCCAGTGATGCTGGTCCTTATCTGTGGAACTTTTTAGGATGGTTGAGTTAGATGAGACTTAAATTTCTGATGCTTTAAAAAAAAAAGGAAAAAGATTTCTGAACAACACAATAGGACAAGGACATATATTTCTTTCAGATGACCTGATCTCAGTGTTTTATTCATTTTTGTACACTGAGGCCTATTCTGGATTTTGTCTGCCTTCACTTTGACAGTAGCTATTGCAGAAATTTGCAATGATTATTTACAATGTTATGTGCCTTCAGGTAAGTGAATGGTTTGGGTTTGACCTAATCCTACTTTGCCTCTGAAATTTTTGTGAGTACTAATGATTCTGTAGAAAAAACCTGCAGTAAACAGACTTCTATAAAGAAAATTCTCCCGGGATCACTGTTCTAAAGATGGCATTTGCTTGCATTCTTATTCCTATTTCATGGGGATGAATAATTCAAAGTGATTATTGATTTCTCTTCCTCCTCTCACCCCACCCCCACCCCTTTTTTGTTTTCCCTCTCTTGTTTCATCTGAGCAAGATCTTTGCAGGAAAGCATGTGCTGCAGTGCTGGTTTTATCATACAGGAGAGCATAAACCCAGGAGGGAATAGTGCCTGAAATGGATGTCCTGTTTGATCCATGTCTAAAGAACATTTGCATATTTCTCTTACTTTTTCTTTTTTGTGACTAAGCAGATCTTATAAGCAGAAAGTGTCTAGAAACCATGACATCCCAAACATGCACACAATTTACTAGAACTAGTTTGCAGGGACTAATGTTTTATCTCTTTAAATTTAAAATATGCCTGAAAGAGCAATTTCTGTTCTGTAATCATAGCGTATGGTTATTTCTGTGGTATCTTTGCATGTAGTAGTAACTAGATCATGTCACTGTTAGTTTTTCCTATAATTTTTAGTTTGTCTTCAAACCTGGATCCATTGTGAGAGAAGCCTCCAAACAATGCCTGTTAAATCTGCCTGAACCTGACAGGTAATGGGTTCTGCAGCCTCACAAAATGTGGCAGAGCTGTTTTGCATTGCTTACATAAAAGTGTCTGCACGTCAACATCTCGGTTTCCAATTCTATATGTTACACAAAAAACCGAAGCACCTCTGATGGTTTCATTAACCCCTGGTATGGGTTAATAAAAATGTACCTCTTTTTAAGCAAGTCATCTCCAGTCAATGTCACAGCCATATAAACATGGCAGTATATCCAGAGTGTTGTCAACCTTCCCAACTGTATGTTGTCTTGGCAATTTTACTTGTGCCACTGCCAGTTCTAAATTCTATTCTATCCTCTCTCCAACCTTCCTTTTGGTTTCTCTGCCAGGCTTAGCTCCTGCCTGCCATTTGCAACATCCTCATTTTTGCCACTGATGCCTGTTGTCTCTGTCTTAGGATCCTGCTGTGATTTTTGTCAGAGCTGTCCTACCAGCTCCCTGTCTGTAGAGCATCATGGCATTTGCTACCTGAATAACAGGCAGGGTACCTGCTGAATTGGTGCCTATGGACTGATGCTGTTCTCCATAAGGGTGTTAGCAGCCTTTGTGCCCCCTGTCCAGGCCTTGAAAACAGTTAAAAGAGCAGGTTCCCAGGAATCCATTTTTGGGGCAGCTGGTACCTTTTACAACAGGTTACTGTCTGGTTCAGAGAAAGAATGTGATCTGAGGCAGTTTGGAAGGAAAAAATCCCCTCTGCATGAAGAGGGATCTTGCACCAGGATTTGGCTCATGTAGCTTCTCTCACATTGCCTTGGTTGCATTTCTTCCTTACTTTCAGTGGCGGACCTGGCTTGTCCCTTCTCCTTTGCTCTCTTGTCTGATAGGAAATGTGGGAAGTTTTGCTGTGTCTATGGGTGCCTTCATGTGCTGGTGCTGGCCCAGCTGGCTGCTGAGAAGTACAGCCAACTCCAACACTGGCAGAAGGCATGGTAGATGTATCCTGCTTCTTGGAAATGCTTTTGGAGAAGTCTATCCTTGAACTCAGAGTAATTAGGAAAACACTAGGGTTTTGTCCCACTGTCACTAAGAAATCACTGGGATTTGATCCTGGTCCCCCTCCCTCTCTGCCATCCTTCTGGGTGCTAAGGAGCCGTGCTGCACTCATACAGGAGCACACTGCTGTTCTCACTGTGCTCCGGTATTTGCCTCAGTCCCTCTTTTCACATTCCTTCTGGCCTTTTAGTACTGCTTGTGTTTGCTCCAGTTTTACAGCCTTGATTTATAAACCTCTTTATCCTTTCCACCGAGAGTTCTAGACAGGTCATCTTCCATTGTTTTCCCTAAAGGTTTGCAGTTGCTGAGTTAAATTAGGATCACCATTTTTAAAACCTTCTTTTCTGGGGCAAGAAGGACCGGAATGTTGCTACTGAAAACTCAGAGGGTTCATGAATTTGTTTAAAGTAGGAATTGGAAAAGAGGCTGGTAGCAGGTGCTGACAGTCTCTCTGGGCCTGTACTAGGGATGCTATTACCACAAAAGTAAAACCTTACTTGGAGAAGAAAATGATATAAAACTAAACGGAATGGACGACTTGGACTCTCCACCTTTAAACTTGTAAAAATTCCACATTAGGGCCGCTAATTCTCAATAACTCAGATAATAATTACTCCTTAGGCCCAGAAGCATCAGAAAGGTGAAAACATCATTCTCAAATTAAGGAAGAGAAGCCTAAATATGTAACTGTATTGTTATAGATAATAATAATAATAATATATAACTGTGCCTGCAAAACTACATGAAAGAATTAAATACTTTAGGGCTCAAAGGTTCCTTTAAATAGAACTATACCAACAACCAAAGAGTTGTCCCTGCATTTCAGAAATGGTTATTTAAAAATAAGAAAACTTGAAAAAAGTGAGAAATACCTCTTTGGTCAGAATTTAAGCAGCCATACAGATTAAAGAGATATAAATACCTGTAAATAAGAAAGGAGATAGGAAGACTCATTAAACAGTTGCAGAGAAAGATGCAGTATTCAGCAAAAATGAGTATCTTTTAAATACATCCTAGTAAAGCCCATAGAAAAGAGTAAAAATTGCTGTACCTAGACAGAAATGAAGATAGTTAAGAGGATTTTAGAAGTGATTTGCCAAAGACTTGAAAAAGTCATCAGTTCATTTGTTTGAAAGCAGATAGCCTGCCAAAGTCAGTAACTGGATAGTCAAAGCAAAGAAATCTTCCAAGAGGACAAATGCAAACAAATCCTTGTGCTTCTTGGCAGTTTTTTTCTGTCCACTGTGCTGTGGGGAGAGTTTAATGCCTCTGCTCTTGCACATGCTGTGATAGCCTTGTGCAGTGAGAGCTTGGAAGCTGGGATGCAGAGCTAATGGAGAGGTCAGAGTTCTGTGCACTCAGAACTCTGCTTTTCACACAGAGGTGTGGGGAAATAAATATATTTTACTCAAATTAATAGCTGGGCTGTGTCTGGGTCAGGCCATGGTTATTCTTTGTCCCAAGGCTTTCAGAAAATAGTATATTCTTCATTAGAATCTCTTTTCTTATAAAGCCTTTGGCCTAGAGTTTTTAAGACAATCAGATGTTTTTGAGCTTAAGATGGTAGGCAGTTTGGAGTGTTTGTTCAGAGAAGCATGACCTTTAGACTCATTGTAAGTCTTATGCTTTAGCTGTAGTTTTTGAGATGTCATACTTCATAAAAACACACAGCCTTCACTTATATAAAACTGTTTTAAACACCATAGTAGAGAAAAAAATGGAGATGTGACCCTGGATCCACCCTAACATTTGAAAATAACAGGAAAACATTTTAAGAACTGACTTCTTATATTTATGCTGGCCTAGGGGAAGACCGTGTCTATAGCTTTTTACTATTTACGATCCAGAACATTCCTGTCAGTGTGATACTGGCTCAGGTGTGTAGTGATGAAATAAGTGTTCACATTTTTAACAGTTTAATTCCATGTTTAATTCCATATCTGAGTCAGAAAGGAATTACGCCTAACATCCCAGGAGGCTCTGTGGCCTTTTCAAAGCCCTGTGGACAGGGAATAGCCCAAAGACAGGATCTTTGTTTCAAATCATAGTTGTCAGTTTGACAAAATGGAAAAAAGTGGTTTGAGGTTTTTTTGGCGTAAGTAGGGAAAAGTTCCCTGTCTCTTTTCTAATTCAATACCTGAAATAAATCTATCCTTGCATCAGAGAATAATAGTGTTTTTAAACTTTCATGTGTGAGTGGTCCTTGGAATTGAACCTCAATGAGCCTCATCTCAGTACTGGTCTTGGTGCCTGGTCTGTGAGGTCCCATAACTGTCAGATGAATCTCCTGAAGGACTGAAGAAATGGAAGTATTCTTGATCGTAGCTCTGGGTCTTCCTGGTAGAAGCTCAGTGCCTTTTTTTAGGAACTGGAAGTGCCTTGAAGATCAGTGAGTGCTTTCCTTACTAGTTCCCTTTTGCTTTTGTCAACTATTTTTAGGCTTTGCTAAATGTTATTTTCTTTAAAAGCTAAAAAGAAAAGATTATCTGCAACTGTTACCTGATCACATGAAGGCAGGAGGGCTGCCTCAAAGAAGATGCATGCAAGAGGCTTCTTAGGCCACTTAAATAACAGGTGCATGGCAAAGGCAGCAGCTGCTTTAAGAACCTCTTCAGTTTTGAGAAGTGTCTTGCTGGTCAAGCAGTATACATATTCCAAGAACTGTGCTTTGTGAAAACCGCCATACCTCATAAATGACTTTTGCTTTGTAAAAAACCACTTGCAAAGTATAAAAATATGCATTCCAGTTTGCTGGGGTGTGAACACATAACTAAGAGCAGAAAGTGAGAGGGAAACTAGAGACAGTAGATGCACCAACCTTCAGACATTAATTTCATAGAGACAGCTATTTCTGATGTAAATTCTCAATAGCAGTTGGAAGATGCTGAATTTTTGTGACTTATAAAGAAGTATTCTGAGGCGAAAGAAAAGAGCATGATGTTGTTGAAACAATATTGTTTCCTTATAAAATAAGATCATGAATGGAAGATAACAAATTAGTCTGTTTATATATTAAAAAGGTTTTAATGCACTTAAGGACATCTGGCTCGTTCATGCTTTAAAATATACTTGCATGACTGTTAATAGGAAGGGATTTTGAAACAATTACTAATCAGGATATGTCCTGATTAGACAGAAAAATCTAATTTTGCTGCTTGAAATAGAATATATCAATATAAAAAAAATCAATACAGAAGGAGATCTTGCTGCTCTGAATATCCTGCTAGGGGCTAAATTTGATCACTGTTGTAGTGGGTGTAGAAAAGGAAAAGGCTTGCAGAGTTGTGTGTCCCTGTGTAAAATGGCCTGGGGTGTATGCCCTTCCTGTGTCTGCAGTCAGAGCTGCCGTTCTGGAGTGCTCTGAAAAATCGACTAATGGCAGTGCAATTTCCAGTGTGGGTCAGTTCTAGACTCAGATTATGTAACCCCTCCCTTCCCTCCTGCACCATTGGCACTGCTCTCTGAAGTGCCAGACATGTTTCAGTGTTGTGGGTTTATTAGGAAAGACCTGAAGAACTGCCCAAGGGATGAAATTGTCCCTGGGCTACCCAGCTGGGCAGTTCTTACAGTGGATGATGTTAACTTAAATATTAAGAAGCCTAGTTTATGTGAAGCAGTAATAGCAAATACATCCTCCTGCTTTGTCGTCAGCACTGCTGCAGAACAGCGCCTTTAAGGTGGTATCCTTTGCTCACCTTGTGCATCTTTAAGCTGTAAAAGTGGACTGCACGTTTGGTTTGCATCCCCTACCTGCTTACTTGGCTCTTTACTTCTAACTCCTTATGTTGACTATGCAAAACTCTCCAGCTTGTGTTTTATTGGTAATAGTGGGATGATAAGTACAATGGGTAGTGATAATGACCCCCTCTGTTTCAAAGAATATCCACTGTGGTGCACAGGGGACTCATAGCATGGAGCTATTTTTTCCATACTTTGTCCTTTGAGAATGTTTTAACCTTTGGTCTTTTAAAATAGGATGTTAAGATGCGGCTATGTTACCTGTCCAAAACATACAGAAATCTAAGATGTTTGATCTAGTGCATTGATTTTTTTTCTCAGATTCGCAGATATTTGCCAATGATTGACATCATCTGAAAGCTACAGAAGAGAAGGTTCTGGTTTAGGGTTTTTTTAACTTTTAAAACTTAAAATTCTGTGATATTTTTATTTCTGAGCATTCCATTGTGTCAGACAGTCCTAAAATCACTGAGAGGGAGACCTGCTGTGGGGCAGGCAGGACATCTCCAGCTTTCACAGTTAATTCTGGAATCTAGAGGTAAGCCAGCATCATGTGTAAGGCAAACAGGGCAGTGAGAGTGGTTTCAGTTCTTGCTGTGGGGGGAAAAAAAATCACTGCTTCCAACTAGCACACCATGGAGTAATCTCTGTATTCCAGTGCTGGACTGGGATGCTTGAGCCCAGCAGAGCAGAAACAAGGAGGCACAATTCTTTGCAAGTGCCTTGGAGCAGATGCTGATCATGAGACAAGTTGCAAGGTTCTCAGAAAACAGTGTTAACATTTATCCGAAAAATGCTGGAAATAGGTCTCCAGAGGTCGAATACCTGCCATTCTTGCCTCACTCATTCGCGTCCACTGTCTGTCCAGTGCGGTCCGAGCTCACCGCTGACCCGTCTCTGTGCGTGAGCTGGTGTGTGGTGCCAGGCACATCTGTCCCCGACTGGGTAGCTGGAGCTGCGTGGAGTGGTTCGTGTCGCTTGTCTTTAACTGGAGGAGCTGCTCTGCAGCTGGAGTCCGACGTGAGGTTTCAGTTTGAGACGCTTAAGCCGAAGGCGCCCACGGTGGGATGGAGAGCACTCCTCCGGGAGCCCGTGAGGAGTGGCCTGAGAGTGCTGGGGAAAGTGTTCAGCCAGCACCGGTACCCGTGCTGGCTGAGGTTTGACCTGTGTCAGGCATTTCGGAGCGCGGGCCGCGGTTTACCCGTGTCGGGTATTTCGCAGCGCGGGACAGGATCTCGGTGCTCGCCGTTGCCCGGAGATCGAGAGCCAGAGCCGCACCGGGCTGGCCGCGGAGCACCGGAGCAGGCAAAGCCGCCCGTGGGGATGCTCGGGGCCGCCGCCGCGGGCGCTGCGCGGTCCGCAGAGGGTTAAAGCGCCCTGCGCACGGGGGTGGGGGCGCGGCGGCTCCTCCCCGCCGCCGTGACACGGCAGCCGCTCGCCGCAGCCCGGGCCGTGCCGGCGCATCCTCCGCGCTCCGGGCAGCCGGTCGGCGTCGCTCCCCGGCCAGGATGGTAGGTGCATCTTCCTTCCCCACCGGCCTGGGGCGAGCAGCGAAGGGTGCCAGGGCGGTCGGGAGTGAGGAGCCCCGGTATCGTGGAGGTTGCGGGATGGAGGCGGCGGCGCTTTGTTCGCGCTCGGATGCTGCTCATTGCTTTGGAAGACGTTGCTCGGCCGGGGAGGACGGGCCCTTCTGGGGAGGTAACGGGGGATATCGGTGACGGCAAGCGGACCTGTCCGGGCTCTGCGCTCCTGTGCGCGGGCCCGGTGAGTTGCTGGGGCTGCGCAGCCCTGGCAGGGGCGCAGGTGAGGAAACGCACCTGCTCGCAGCGGTCATAGCGGGTGCGGGTTTGTTTCCTTGGAATTTGGGGGGGTTGAGGGGGATTAGTAACAAGAGGGGAAGGTGGCTGCGGATGGAGCTTGGGGTTTTTATGATCTGCGGACCTCGCCCCTCCTCAGCTGTTTGTATTCGAGTATAGGAACAAAACCCAAATTCCCCAGCTGCTCAGCTGTTTGCTGCACTTGTGTCCTTAGCTCAAACACAGAGAAGGATGTATGAAGATGGGTCTAGAGAAGAATCTGGAGAAAGTATTCCGCCTGACAGGAGCTTAAGGAGTCCTGCAGCATTATGTTTTATCCCAGTATGGTCTTCCCTGAAGATGGTGTGCTGCTGGAGAAGGGAGGAGGTGGTACGAGGCATCTCACAGATGCTGCCTTTGGGCAAGGCTTGGCGAAAGACAGTATTAGTGTCTGTATCATCGTTCAGCTCCGTGCCGATGGTGGAATGAGGCTAATGCCAGGCAGGAGGGGGGAGGGTTGTTAAGGTGGACTGTCATGCTATTGATTTGATGGAAGAGAGATAGAGGGCCAGTCTTCTTTTGCAATTTCTCTCTCCTTTGGTGCTGCACACTCGCATAGGAGTAGTCTTGAAGTAGCTGAAGTCTGACTTCAAGCTTCACAACACTACATTCTTCCACTACAGGAAACCAAAAAGCATCCAAATGCATCCAGCGAGTGGGGGAGTAAAAAGGGAAGGTTCCTGTAAAATGTGCATGATGCAGCCTTTCTGTGGCAGCAGAGAGAGGAGACGTGGCCAAGCTTGGAGCTGATTTTCATCCATGTAGGCTATAATCAGGCACTTTGTGCTTAAGAAATGAGAATAACAAAATGCTTTCTTTTTCCTAGCAGTAGTCCTTTGTCATCCCTGACCTTGCTGTATTGCCCATGTAACATGGAGGGATAAGGGGCCAGCTGTCTCTTTATCATTAGCTCTCCTGCATTGCCAGTGGTACTGTGTGATGATGACACCTTTGCAGTCACAGACACATGGGGTTCTATTTTAATAGGGTATCTCTGGTATTTGTTAGTGTCACCACCAGCAAGCTTCTTGTTAAAAGTGTTAAATTATCTGTATGCTGGAGCTGAAATGTGTTGAAGTATTTCAAAATACGGCCTTTTATCTCCAGGGTTCAGAGCTAGAGGAGCAAGAGCATGGTTTAGCACTTTGCACAGACCTGGGTATGTGACCATGAATATCTGTCAGACACTGTTGTTTTGGCTAAGAGGGAAAAAGAGAAGAAGCAAAACCCCATTGACCAGGGAGGGAGCAATGAAAAGAAGTCATTAGTGATGACTAATGATGACCAACAAAAGCTTTCTTAATATTAGAAGAGAGGGGCTGAGAGTGATCAGACTGGGACTGTCAGTGATGTAGGGAGGGGAAAAAGGAGGGAGCTGTAATCAATGTGTCATTGATCACACAGTGAGCTTGGAGGGGAGGAGCATGGCTGCTGCACACTCACACACGCAGAAACACACGCACACACACACTGCGGCAAATTCTGCAGCTGGTGCCTGCTGGCTTGTGACTGCAGAAAAAACAAGCTCCGGTTTAAACTCTCTGATCTCAGAGACGAGGCTGTTTCTATTCCAAGTCACTCTGGTTCTGCTGTGAAAAGCCCTGCAGGCTGGGCACTGTTCCAGAATGACAGGGATTCCTCTTTCTTCTGATGGGGTAGAGGCCCTTTTGCTGTGTAAGGTCAGTACCCTCTCTGTCTCCTTGATGGCTCCATACTGGTTGGCTGCATCCAGCCCCCGTGTCTGTCCTTACAATTTCTCCAGCAAGTAGTTATTGAATTGGGACACATTTTTTCCTCCCCTCCTTTCCTTTCCTGTGATCTGGCAAGGACAGGCTGTTAGATCTTCTGCCTTACTCCCATTCTGCAGACAGATAGATGTGTAGCTTTGCAGTAGTTTCTTTCCTGACAAAACAATCCACCTCCTGTCATGTCTTTTTGCCATTTTTCCTCTTGTCTATTGTGCTGGCATACCTTAGTCACATCCTCAGCAGGTGTGGTGGTAAATGGATGATACACTGGATCGCAGGAGCATGGTGAGCAATTGCCAGCACTTTGGTGAAAGCAGGGAAGCCACGTGTGTGAACAAGAGGTGCAATATGTCTCAGTCAAAGGGGCATGGCTGGACACCAGGGTAAGGGCAGAAGAGTGGTTCCTCAGCATGAGTTTCTATGGGATGTGGCTTGTGCTCTTTGTACATGTTCAGACGCAGACCTTCCTAGGTAACGCCTGGGATGCATCTTGCAAAGAAAGGAGAAACTCCGAAGCAGATAAAGATGCAGTAATACATCCTTGTGATAGGTGTCCGAGTATAGAGATCTTAGTGGGTGCTGCTTCTAGCACAGCCCAGGGTGCTTGCTACAGGCATTATCACAGACTTTCCACTGCTCCTTGATGGGCAGAAGAGAGAGACCTCCAGGTCCTTTAGAGGAGATGCAATGGGAGCCCAAAGCAGTTGAGATAGTCTGGTTAGCACACAGAGACCTGACAGTAGTAGCTACTTTAAAACGCAGAGAGTATCTTCCAGCCTTTGTAGTGTTAGTTGGGCAAAAGTACCTGGGGAAGAAAGGGAGGTGATAGAAGCTCTCCATCAACCCAGCAACTGTGTATGGGGGGAAAGAGAGCAAGCTATGTGTAAATGAATGCCTAAAAATTATTCTGGGGAGAATGTACTGAGATGGAAAAACAGGATTTATTTTTCTTTCCCCCCAAAAAGTAATGAACTTTCTGGACTCCAACACCAGCCTAGTAGCTGTTGACAGGAAAGATTGGAGACAGTATTGAGCTAGTTTGGTTCTAACTTCTTAGTTTGTATTATTTTTTTCTCCATCCCCTTAGAGGTGCTTGGGTGCACAGTATGAATTCCTGTTACAAATAAACCTTCTGTGTTTGCAGTAAATACTTTCCTTCTACTAAAGCATTGAAATTAACAAGCTTCTACCAGTTTTGTGAAAGGTGGTTGGGCAGGCAAGTGATCAGTCAGTGCCCTCATGGGAACAGTGCACATCTGTTTGTCCTGCACTCCCTGCTCGCACACCAGCTGTCAGCACGTGGCTGTCTCTGAGCATGCTGCCACTTGTACAGTTGGTAGTTTTGGCTCACAAGTGGAGCTGAGAGTATGGCAGTGGACAGCAGGGAATGTGGAGGAAGCTGGCATTACAGTGGTGGAACAGAGCAGAGTGGACACACAAAAAGCAGTCTTCATTAGTTCATGCCTTGCTGTGCCTAATCTCTATGGCTTGTTTTTACCTTGCTTCACATTAAGAAATGGAGATAAATTTCTACATGTGGTGGCTTTAGATCAGTGTCCTCTCACAGCTTCCTCTCCAGGATCTCAAAAGTTAGCACTAATGGCACAATTAGTTATGTATCCAGCTTTTCAGGAAATTTCTGTCCTTCTGATGCTTTATTCACAGATGAACATGAGCACTAATCTCCTTGGCCAGCAGATTCTTAGCTCTCCTGAGATGGGCCTTGAAGTCTTGCTGGATCGAGCTCTCAAATGTATAGAATAGTACTGGGTTGGCTTTTTTTTTTTTTTTTTTTTTTTTTTTTTTTTTTTTTTTTTTTAATGGGGAGTACAATTTTGATTCATTTCTGCCTTTCTGAAAAGCAGCATTATCCCAGTGTCAGTGTTTGGAAAGAAATTAGTGAGCCCTTTCTTTGCTTTTGAAAGTAAAGGCTTGAGTATTTCCTCCAAGAAGTTGAAGGCTGAGAATCGCCAACCGAAGGAGGCTTGCAAGTCACAGAGGGGCAGGACTCAATATGCATGTCTGTTATCAATACATGTGTGTCTCTTTGCACGTGGTACTGTCATTCATGCACCTTCTTGTGAAGCACTGAAGTCTTTGGCAATTTGCTAGAACCTACCTCAGGGCTGTAAAAGTTTGGTGCTGTGTTCCACAACATGCTGTAGCTACAAACAGACTGTGTTTAAAAAGCATGGCAGCATAACTGGCTTCCTCTATTGACTTTCACGTTGAGAAATTCAGTTAATTGCTTTTGCACTTTGCTAACCTTTTGTTTCACTGAGATCTCATCTGTCCATTCTCTATTAAGCTCTAGTGTCAAATTTTTAAGTATTTTAGGAAAAAAAAATAGCGGGAAGAAGCCATTAAAAAACCTCCCTTTTGAAAGTTATCTGAGGAATATGGGTCTGTCATCAGGCACTCCAGATGCTCTTAGAAGAGAAATGGGAAGGAGCCAGTGATTTACCTTCTGGGTGACTAGATATATGTTCTGAAAGGCTTGCTAAAACTGGATAAGGGTAAGTTAAGTTGTAGTTCTTAGACAGAAATGCAGACACTACCCAAGCCATGTAAGAAGTCAACGGCCTCAATCAAAAATAACTCCTTTGCACAACAGTAAAGCATTGCACAGGGTGGCTTTCTGTGCCTTTGACCCATGTGGCATCTTTCTGAAGGACCAGCTTGCAGGCTGATAGATATGAGCATAATGTGTGTTTTGGCTCAGTTCTTGGTTGCTAGATTTGCATGGGAGTTTTATTTGTTATGGCTTTTCCTTCTTGCTGTTGGTCCATATTCAAAGGCAAAGACCATTGTTAAGGAAGAGGGAGGCGTGGGAGCATGAAAGTGTCCTGTGCCTGCGTGGCTCCAAGGGAACTGAACAAGTGAGAGGCCCTGAGAGAAGTGTTTGTGGTGACGGAGGCCTCTCCTGCTCCTTTTTGTTCTCCCTGGTCAGTAAGTTCAGACCCTGATTCCACCGTGTAATCTGCAGTCTGAAAGGGACCTGACTAGATGGGGTGGCATTGGGAAGCAGGGGCTCCTGTGATGAAATAAGACTTGAGTGAGCTCGTTTCAAGCAGACTGATGGGAGGCAGTGGCTGAGTGGACATGTCACCAGTACCACGAGAGGAAGATGTCCCGGACTATTCTGCTAGAAACCTCCTTGGCTGCTTCCAAACCCCTCTCTCTTCAGTGCTAAAGGGACAGGCCCTGTGTTTGCTGGAAGAAGGGACAGGAGGCCTTGAAGTTTTCACTTTGAAATAACTTTTTGTATCACATTCATTATTGCTGTATTCCACACTGTAAACCAAATCCCAGGAACCTGGACCTGGGTTCTATCAAGGATCAACTAGATCCAAGAGTGCAAAGTCAAGATGCAACAAAGAAAGTTGTTGGCAGAGGAGAGCTGCTTTTTCCCAAGGGCTGGCAGAATACAGTCCTGTGCTTCACCAACCACCTCAGCCACTTGGAGTTCACAGCTGGTTTAATATCTGTATCTTCATGAAGGCTGACATTCAGCAGGTCATCCTCAAAACAAGCAAGGGAGAGAAGAAAAGCTGCTTGGAATGAGACTGTTAACAGTATGGAATAGGAACAAGGTTTGAAGAGTCCAAACAGTTGCTATCAATCAGAGGCAGGACCCTCTTGCCAGAAATTTGGCATCTCAATAGGCAAACAGGAGGAAATCTCAGAGTTAATTCCCTGTGTGTGCAGCCATCCCCTCTTTTATACAATTAAGTTCTCCCTGCCTCAGGCAGTTTATTTGTCATATTGATCAGTTGAGAAAGGAAACAAAAAAAAAAGAGAGAGACAGAGAAATGGAACAGATCATTAGCTGTACCTCCAAGTCTGTCAGAGTCAGCATTACCCAGATGCTCCTAAACTAGGAGAAACATGCAGTTTTCTTCAGTCTATGCTATGTTCTGGTTGTAAGAGCATGTGTTCTGGGATGCATATTCTTATTAAAATTAAGAGATAATAAGATGTCCAACTTTGGCTTACAGGAGTCTTCATCTCTGGAGCCTGAAACAGGGTATCTGCCTCAGTGCCAATGGGAGTGGTTTTGTGGAACCTCTGTTTCAGGGACTGGCAGCAACTCCCAGCTGAAGTCCAACTGACACAGAAAGGGGAAACATTAATTTGGTTTCCAAAGGGACCTGCTGTAATAAGTCTGCCAGGGGTTGGTGGAGTGAGGACACCAGATAAGAGAGTGTCTTAAGGTGTGTTTAGGTTTTCTTTCGTGGATTTAGCTGGAGACATTTAAGAAGTCACAGCTTCAGCTCCTCACAGCTGGAGGCCATGTCTCTGTGCAGGGCTGCATTCCTGATTCATGCGCATGCCGCACACTGTTCCTCAGCAGAATGATGCAAGGCCAGCATGAGTCAGCAAAGCTGCTGCAGGGAACAGAACATTTTTTTGTGGCCAATCTAGCACCTGGTCAGCTTGGTAGAAGTGGTCACCTTATCCATTATCTCAGTGGTGGTATAACTTCCAGTTGAGGGGCAGTAACTTCTGGAAATACATAAAACTGTTTCCAAAGTGAATATCTGCATCTTCAATTAGTGGTTCTAAAATGGCTGAGCTATCAAATTGCTCCTTAGCATAAAAGTGAGACAGTATGTGCAATTAGGGAGCAATGAGATGGTTGCTATGGTTGACATGATATAGAAATAGAGGTTGCCTGGGAGAGGAGCTGTAGATGGCATGAAAATATCACAGGGAGGAGGGAAGATGGCAAGAACAGGCAAGTGGTTAGCAGGAATATCTCTTGGGATGTGGCAGGTGCCCACAGCCTCCCACACCTTAAGGAATATTTCATCTCCTTCTCTTGCCCTGCTGCTGGTTTGCCTTTGTAGTAAATCCCCAGGAGGCAGTCAGTCATTTTGCAGAGCCTGCTCTTACCTTAAAGCATGATCAGTTCTCCTGGCATGCAGTAACAGTATGGTACGGTGAGTTATGAAATATGTCCAGCATTATACATAAAAGCTCTGCTCTGGCTCCCCTGGTGCTCTTGCATATGCTGTGTGCTTCTCTGCTCAGTCCTCTGTGTGCCACACTGCCAAGCTCCCTGCCAGGGCTGGGTGTAATCTGTCACCCTTTTCCTCAGGTACAGAGCCACACAGCAGGAGACTGTTAGCGCATGTGTGGTCGTATTCTGGAGAGGCTGCTCTTCTACCTTCTTCAATATAACTGGAATATGAGCAATAATGGTCAATATACCATGTGTACCCCAAATTCCCCTCAGTCTGCAACTGGGCTATTAGCTAAAACCAAAGCCAGTATCTGGAGATTTGCCCTTGTTAACAGGCAGAAGTTGGTGTGGGTGTGCTTTCAGTCTGTATAGAATGCTTTGCTTCATAAAGACGTTTGAATTATCTTCCCTCTCTCGGCACACTGCTTTGTGCTTTCCTGTGCTTTGTTTATTCAGTTCCTCCAGATAAGGCACATCTCCTGTTGCACATCCACAGGACTTTATTTCAGTAGTGCTGTGTTTTTAACTGTGTGACTCTGTATCTCAATATGAAAAATCATCAAACACTATTTTGAAATTTTCATAAAAAATAAAAACTGAAAACTCGTAATATTTTCCTGCTCAAACACCATTGACTTCCCCTTTTTTTTCTAGGTGCAGTTTAAAATCCCTCATTTTATGCCTTGGTGCATCTGTGACCTGTTGGGTGATGGTTTCCACTGCTCCACAGGCAGCACACAGCTCTGCCCTGGCCCTCCCTGACAGGGGCTCAGCACTTTGCTGCAGTTTCTTGCCTCTCGATTTTCAGATGATTTTCATATTTCCATTACAAGTGTGTTTCCCTTTACTGGAACACAATGAGTTTCTCTGAGAAAATCACTAAAGATCCCCTTAAAGGGGATAGATTTTTTCATTTAGCCATTGACAAATAAATATTTGTCTACTTCTTCAGAGTGTTTGAAGACCTAAATATAGAAAATGTATGAAATAAATCTTTACAGTAGACTTTTTCAGACCATGAGAGGCAGAACACTTGCTGCTGGACCACAAAGCATTGTCTGAAGCCAGTTCCTCATCATTCTCAGCTACTGAATCACACTAGCAAGCTAAAACTACAGCACTTTCCCAATAATCTTATGAAAATAAGTAGTTACTGCAGACATCACATGTTGTGTGAGGAGGGAAGGAGACTGTGGGACAGCCCTTTTCCTGTGATCCCCATTGATCTGGCTAAGCCCTTTGCTCTGCTCATCTCTGGAAAAGCAACGAAGAGCTGGATGTGCCCAGAATTTCTGGGACCCGCTGCATTTCCTTGGGCTCTGGAAGGCAGTGGTTAGGCACCAGTGTGCATGGCAGCCACCCACCTAGGACTCAGAATCTCTCTTCACCTTTTCTGGGGGATTTATGCCTGTACTCCTCACCTGGTGTCTCTCTACTTACCTTGCCTGAGAGTCTCCTCTCATCTGGCACGACGCTGCCATTAGATGGTAAGGAGGAACAGAGTGGGGCTTGTCCTGTCATTGTGATAAACACATCCAGGTGCATCCCTGGGGTGCGAGAAATCGTGTTTGAGTTCCTGAGCTGGAATCACCACATGAGGACCTGAGTGGTGAATCCACAGTTGTTGGCTGTGTACTGGCTGCCAAAGCAATCTCTGTGTTTATTTGTTAACTCCTGAGCCTACCTGACTAGCTGGCAGAGCTTCCAGGTGTCCATCAGCCAGAGCTGGTCCCATCTGCCAGCTGTACACTGTTCAGGTTGCCTGCTGGAGAAAGGAGCTGTGCGCTCTTCATGTGCTGGGAGTGTGACATTGCTTCCAACAAGGGCACATTCACTCCTTTCCCTCATGGCTGGACAACATGGGGTGGCCCTGGTCTGGCAGAGCAGTGGGTCCATAGTGTGGTTGGACACGGGACTGTGTATCTGCACAGACAGGATGAGAGGCAGGACCCTGCTCAGAGTTCAGTGCAGAACCTTTTCTCCTTTTCCTCTGGTCTTTACAATCTCCCTCCCAAGGAGCTGTGGCTTGCTGTACTTGGTACGGTCCTGGAGTGTTTGTGAATGACTGTGTTGTTTCATTCTCTGAATGGACACCATTTGGGCCTGGATCCTTTTTCTCCCATTGGCACTGAAGAAGCTGCAGTTGGAGACTTCACAGCCTCAGAATGAGAGAGTCAGTTACTATCTCAGTGTTGTTATGTAATTTCAGAGTGAAGGAAATGGCAGTCTTTCAGATTGCACTAGCTCATGTTAGTTATGCAAATATATGCACTCTAAGAACCCTATGCATGGTTTGACTGTCCTCAGAGGTAGACTTTGTTCAATAAATATCAGGAAGACCATGTGACCCCAGGCCCAGCTCTTTGCTGAAGTCTAGAAAAAGGTACTGAGCCATAGTGATATCTAGGATCTTCTTGTTAGAGTCTTTTTAACAGTGTCCCCTTGAAGAGAGATGTTCATAATGTCAGGTAAGACAGCCAGAAGTGAGGAAGAGTGGGTTTTTAATCAGCATGGCTTGTGTGCCTTGATAACATTTTCAGACTCTGAAACTTCTGTATTTTTTATCAATGTACTATTGGTGTTCACTTTACAGGTAGAACCTGGCCTGGTAAGCCTAAATAATTTTAGGGACCAAGGAGGGGAAGGGTGTGGGAAGGCCTAAGGGAGGTAATGAGGGATAAAGAATGCACTCTGGGTGGGAAAGGGCTGATTTCTATGTGGTCAGACAAGCAGTCTCCATCCTCTGGATGGCAAAGTCATGGGAGCTCTGCAGCCCAGATTTGCACCTGCCATCAGACAGGTACACAGACTGGTGAGTGAGATCCCTGCCCTGAGTTTTCTCTTTTACTGGCTAAACAGTCCCACCTGACTTCTCCTCTCATCAAGATGTGCCAGTCCTTTAGTCATCTTTTGGCCCTTACCTTCATTCTGATTTGTTGTACCAGTCAGAGTATCATGACTGATTTCAGCACAGTCACTTGAAAGATGACCCAGTGCTCTGGCCTAAGGCATCATTTCACAAAGGTGAGAAACTGGGTCCCGCTGCCCTGACACTTGGTCTCTGATTTCAGCATGCCAAGCTGTAACTGTGGTTCTTCCAGTCCTGATTAACAGAATAAGACCTCTGAGATTTGATGGTCTAAAAGGTTAAAGAAAATAACAAGCAGCATCTTGTGTAGCTATCCTATTTATTCTGCAGCTACAGGAGCTTTAGGTGCTTCCATTTAAAGTAGCAGAACACAGGGATCTGTGCTGTCAGCATGACCTCCTTTTCTGCCTCTACAGCCATCTGTCTGTTTGTAGGATCATCTCTCTCTCTGAGGCATCCTGTTTGTCACAGTTACCCCAGTGCACTGTCCTTTCTTTCAGCCTAGCCTGACCTCCACAGAAGAGCCCTCTCTACCTGATTGCTGAGCACTGAGCCCACAGCATCTGCTCCTCCGTTCTCTCTCCCTCTGTCTCTTTGCAGGTGCAGCCCTGAATGATTAGTTCATACCCACTCCAGAATCGGTGTGGCTTTACTCTTCACTTGCTATCCTCTACCATAACCAAAGTAATTCTACACTCAAGGGGCCACACAATCACAGAATATGTTAATTGGAAGGGACCTGTAGGGATCACCAAGTCCAACTCCCTGCTCCTCACAGGTCTAGCTAAAATTAAACCATATGACTAAAAGTACCATCCAAATACTCCTTGAACTCTGACAGGCTTGGTGCAATTCCCTAGGGAGCCTGTTCCTAAGGCTGCCCACCCTCTTGGTGAAGAACCCTTTCTAGTGTCCAATCTGAATTCTGATTCTGTCCAATCTGATGCAGTTTCATTCTATTTCCTCATATCCTAGTGCTGGTCACCAGAGAAAGGAGATCAGCAACTTCTCCTCCACTGCCCTTCTTGAAAATGCTGTGAACAGCAAAGAGGGTACCCTCAGCCCTTCTAGTATGTGAGCTATACATACTCTTAAAAAAAAAAAATCTGACTTTTCCTCCCATCCCACTAGTTCAGGAGTGCAGCTGCACATCCTGAAATGCCACTTCAATATTAGTAATGGAAATCTATCCTCTAGCCCAGAGTACCTGTTGCTCACCACCTCTGGGATGTTTTGTGTAGTGCCTCCATGGTCAGGAGGAGGCACCCATGGGTGGCTGCTCTGTAGGAAGGAGCTGTATATGTCTTCTGCGGGCCTTTGGGGTGAGGGTGCTGATACTTCTATACAATGGTAAGTAATGTGATCTGTGTGCAGAAGACGAATGCCATGTCTCTTTTCTGAAACCTTACTGTGGTTGTGAATGAGGTGTGTTTGTGTATTAAATCTTTCCATATGTTTAAATGTTTCAATATGTTATGCAGCAGGCACTTTGTGTGGGTAAAAGGCAAGTAATGCCATGAGTCAAAACTACTTAAAAGACAGAAAACAAGTTAGCAAACAAATATATGGTTTGTGCAGCATCCAGAGGTAAAGTACAAGGGCTTCATGATTTCCTACTAAATACGAAGTTGATCAGTACAGTAACGATGAAGAAACATGGAGGTGGCTAAATTTATAGATGACTCAGTTACTGAGATCTAGAAAAGTCTGTGAGGAACTTCAGCAACAAAATTGCACAGTCATGATGTCCATTAAATTCATTGTCACAAAAAGCAAAATCAAGCACACTAGAGAAATTAAACCTTCTAGACTCCCTGTAAGACCTTAATAGTTGGCAGGGTCAAATTTGGATGTCACTATGTACCCTAACTGAAAATCTTTATTTGGTGCAAGCTAATCTTAGGTTATATTATGATGCATAAAAAGATAGGGTGGAGAATAATACAGAAAAGACAATAATCTTCTGTACTTCAGTGAACCTTCTGTACTCCTCCTTGTATACTTCTTGCTCATCCCAGTGGCCATAGGGAGAGGTGACAGCAGTTCCAAGGGACTAAAGAAACTCTCCTCTGAAGGAACAAGTGGTAAAGACATGGGGCTTTCTGCCTTGGTGGGGACATGACGGATGGGAATGTTCCCTGGAAGTGCACATGCACAGGGATGATTGCAGAAATCAGAATGTTCCTGAACACACAGAGTGAGGATTCATACAAAATGAGAACTGCAGTGCTACTGAAGATAGGAGATTTATTTAATGTAGCAGCTTCTGAGAATAGTTGGAGAGGGCTGCACAGAGACAGGGATCTGTGTTCAGAATGCACCTGGAGATGAGCTGTGTCCAGGTATTTGTTCCAGGTAAGTTGAAGACGGCAGTTTTCAGGAGCCTGAGAAGGATATTCCTTATACTGGTCAATGGAACGGAGGGATTTTCTCATTTGCAATGCTATTTCCAGGAATGCATTTCAATGTGATAGAGCTCTAGTAAGGAGAAATGCCTGGAAGTGACCTGAACAGCATGCTTCCAGTCACCGTGTCTGCAATGTCAGTCACCCTGCTACGCGTTTCTGGTGCACATGGTTTTTGTTAGTGAGAGGAATGATGTGCCAGGCTGTGTGTTTAAATCTTCTGTCTGTGCAGCTGCTACTGCAGGCTATACAGAGAAAGTGGCCAGCAAAGGACTTCTCAGCCTCACGAGCACTTGGATTCACAGAGGCTTTGGGCAGGTGTGTTCCCTTAGCTGGGCACGGGGTGCTACTGCACTGGGCTGGGAAGGTCGCTGCCCCAGCTTGGGGTGAATAGGGGCTGGGGCATGGGCCGTGTTAGGGCACTGTGTTGCTGCCTCACTCACAGTTCGCAGTTCAGTCTGGAGTTCATGTGCTATTCTGCTTTATCTCTGAATTTCATTAAAAAACTGCTTGGGGTGTTGGTGTGCATGGGTGTGTGCAGTGAGTCCATGTTTCTGGAAATGGCCTAGCTGTACAGCTCTGCTCCTGTATCCTCCTGAGAATCAACTGCTGCAACTGAAGAGAGGGAATCTGCCCCACAGCACATCAGGAGCAAAGTTATGGAGGGCTGCAGTGCTTCACGTGGTCACAGAATTGGCAAACTGTAGGCTGGAAGGGACCTCTTGAAATTGTGTAGTCTAATCACACTTGTTCAAGAATGGTAAGCAAAAGCAGGTTTCCCAGGCCTGTATCCAGTTGTGTTTTTGAATATCTCTAAGGATGGATGCTCCACAACCTCTTTGTACAACCTATTCCAGTATTTGACCACCCTCACACTAAAAACAGTGTTTTCTTGTGTTCAGATGAAATTGCCTGCATCTTAATTTGTGCCTCACATCCTGTCACTGAGCACCTACTGACAGTGTCTGTCTGACTTCCTCTTCTTCATTCCCTCCCATCAGGTATTATACATATTGAAAATATCCTTCCCCCACACTCAGCCTCACCTTGTATGAAAACAATTTAGTCCCTTAATCATCCTCACAGCCCTTCACAAGACTCAGTCCTTCCCCATTCATCCCTCCCATCTGCCAGCACCTGCTGGCCCTGCAGCTTGAGCCTTCTCTTTCTTCCCCATGTGCAGGGGACATTCCCTGCGGGGTGAGGGGCTGCCAGCAGAATGCTAACAGCCAGGCTTTGTTCACAGCCTCAGCGGGGACAGCTCAGCTGCCTGGGCTCGGACTGCGGGATGGCAGCGAGAAGCAGTGTTTTCATGCCTGTTAGTGCTGCAGACGGGCCCCTTCCCTCTGCAGCTGGCACTGTCAGCAGTGCTGCCCGGCTGGCAACCCGCGGGCTGGCATTGCCCCTGCAGCGCCTGGGCACTTGGTGCCTGGAGAGATGCCCACAGACCGCCCTGTGCCCCAGGGCCCTCCCTGTCGCGTGGCATAAGGACGAGGCTGCTGGTGTTGGTGCTGTGCACCAGGCGGTGTTCCCCAAGTGATATGGGTAACCACTGCTAAAATGATGTCTGGGGTGTGCAGGCACCAAGGTGGCAGAGGCTGAAGCCTGGGGAATGGTGTGAGTGTCACTTTGTCCCAGTAGCAATGTTGAAAAACAGGAACAGATCACTTCTGTTCTGGATGCCCCAAGCAACAAGACTGGAGGTCCTGGTGTGGGGGAGCTGTGTGAATGCTGCACAATGGATCGGTGAGGAACAGGGTGCTCCTTGTGAGCACTTCTGGGATCACAGTTACCATTTCCTCGAGGATGAGTGGGGTTTTGTTTCTTCTGGCTGCACAGAATGCCCCAGAGCACCTCCTGGGCCCTCCTCACCTGTGCCTCCTCTCACCCTCCCATGCTGCTCCCCATGGCTCACTTGCAGCATCCCTTCGGTGCACATGGACTTGCTTCCCAGGGTCTCCAGCCATATACCTGTTCCATATCAAGGGGCAGAAATGCCGCTGAACTCAGTGCATTTTGCACAGTGATGGTTTGGTTTTAGTCTGGAGGGACCCTTTTTTAGCCAAACTGAAAGAAGACAAGTTCAGGAAGCAGCTAGAGATGCCAAGTACAAATAGTTCTGCTGAGAGCTTAGAGCCACTCTCACTTTGGGCTGAAAGCTACCTTCTGGGCTTATCTGTCTGGTTAATTGCTAACAGCTGAGTAAAACATTCCAGTAAAGTGGGTTTGATTTAAAGCCTTCCTTCCTTCCTTCCTTCCTTCCTTCCTTCCTTCCTTCCTTCCTTCCTTCCTTCCTTCCTTCCTTCCTTCCGAGCTATTTTAGAAGGACTGAAATCTGCCTAGAAAGAGCAGTGGGAGGTTGTGGAGGGTGGAAAGAACAACATTGTCAGAGAGCAACAGTTGTCTGAAAGATGTGAAATTAAAATAGGTGTTCATTTTCAGTGAAGATATATGGACCTCCAATCTATATGAGGGATTAAAACCTATGATAGTCTTAAACCCTATAAATTATATATTCCAATAATTAAGTTCTAAGTGCCTGGCTTGTTGAGTGGATGTAATGTCCAGAGGCAGGTATTTTCAAAGACTGTAATCAAAAAAGGTTCTGTGCTGTCTGCAGTGACCAGGGAAGTGCTGCAGGAAGGTGCCATACGTTGTCTTGCATCCCAGAGCCATCTGATGTGGGCATACAGCAGTGGCTCTGCTCCTGGCTGTCAGCATGGCAGACACTCACTACTCTTCTTTCTAATAAATTAATAGGGCCCTGGAATTATGGTAGCATTTTGCCAAATACCTGTACAATGCCCATGCCAAGGTGAGCACACAAACTGCTTTTTTCCTCTCCCAGCATCTTGCTTGCTCTTTGGCTTCTCCTTTTTTTCCCTAAATATATAGAGAGAGCAGAGTCCTGTCTTGGTTCCTATTTGTGCCTCTGACAGAAGAATGAGAATTCTTGTTGTCTAGGTATTTCCCGTAGCAGCGTCTTAGGAGTGCACATTTGGATTAAAGAAAAATGCTTTGTTAAAGAAAAAAACTGCTATGAATGAGTGGAGACTTGTTACCAGTGCTGCACCACTCCAGTGAAAGCTGAGTTGGCACCCAGTGACTGGCTCACAGAGCCTGAGGTGCCTGGGGTGTGGACAATGCCAGAGACACCTCTCTGTGGTAGCTGCGATGAGGCAAGGCACTTCTGTCTGGAAGGGGATAATTTGTCTGCACCAGTGTTTACAAACACAGCCATCTGGCACAGCTCAAAGCGCCTGGCTCTGTGGACTTCAGAATATGCTGGAGATGAGCATGCTGATCCAGAAGAAGGATTTCCTTCCTTGTTGTTGAAAAGAATTTGCTTTGTTCTATGAGACTTGGGTCTTGAATGCAAATTGAAGCCTTGCAATCAAACCCATGCTGAAGTGGAATTCTTGAGGCTAAAACATCAGTAGCTGGATGCTGTCTCATCAGCTGCTCTCATCCTGTCTAATCCCTTTTCTTTCCCCAGGCCAAAGAACTCTCCATCACCGGAGTGACACCTTGGATACGGTGATCCTGGTGAATCCTAATGTGGACAGCATTGTGTCTGAGGTAAGGACCAGATGTGCCATCAAGTTCTCTCCACATCAGCTCTCCTGCCCTTGCTTGACATGGAGGTCATGATGATCACAATTTGCACCTTTTGGAGAGTGCAAACCTGCTGCCAGTCTGCTGCAAGGTGTGGTGAAAAGGCCAGGTGTTCTGGTCTTGCCAGAACCAGGATATACGCAGTAACTCTGATGTGACATGGAGCTGTGTTGGGCAGACAGTAGCAGTGTCTTCCCTCTTCAATAAGCAACTTTCTTGTATGTAGAAAACCTAGGCTGGCTATTTGTGAATAACATGTGAGTTATCACCTGTCCATGGGATTGGGATCCTGGGTGCTGGTGTGGAGTACAGGTAACTTGTAACTGCAGCCCTCTGTCTCATGGGAACAGGTCCGCTCACTTGTGTGTGATTCATCAGCTCACAAACTACTGATCCTCTGTGGTCAGAGCTCAGATCAGGAGGGAGACTTGATCCTGCAGACCGGGACCTTCACTTACCAGAAGTTTGCTGAGATACTTTCAGACCCGGAGGTGAGTGTGAGCTGTAATCCAGTAACATCCCCTCCTGTTCAGAGTGCACGGTAGAGCAAAGCAGCCTGTGCCCTCCTTCAGGTGGCAGATTTGCAGACAGATGGGTTTGAAATCCAGCAAAAGTCTGCATTCCATAAATAATTCATGTTAATGTCTTGGGAATCTTGCTTTAACTCTCTGTCTTAAGTTTTCCAAGACCGAGGCATGGGTGATTCCTTTAAGTGTTCAGCTTGAAATAACCTTCCAGTCTAGCTCTGCAGGGGGCAAACACTCAAAATTTTTTAAAGCAGGTCTTAACATAACTGTGGGCAGCTTTCAAAAACAGCTAAGAGAGGCCATCATCACCCTAGAAAATGTGAGTATTTCTCTTCATGTCACAGTCAGTCCACCAAGCAAGTTCACAAGGTTCAGAATGTTCATTAGATGATGAGAGACTGAATAAATGCTGATTAAGTAACTACATGATGATGACATAACTACAAATGTTGCTATTTAATTGCAGAATTGTTGCATCATTCAGTTTGGAAGGGCACATGAGAGGTCTGTAATCCAGCGTCATGCACAGAGCAGAGTAAGCACTGTGCTTACAATTTAGACAAGTTTGTTCAGGGATTTGTCCAGCAAGGCCTGGAAAACCTTATAGGGTATCTCTGAACCTCTGCTCCAATGCTGATCATCTCAGGTAGATATATGATAGCTTTTCTGACAGACTTTACATTGTTGGCACTTGTTGCCAGTACAGATATGCTACTCTGGTTTTTGAGAAGCTCTGTTTCCACTGATTGTGTTGTTTAGAATGTCTCCATCTGATTGAATATATAGTTGCTGCAGGAATGGCTGGATGATACTTCAACAATTGATATTATTGCTGTAATTACATCAGCAAATATGCTTGCCTTCATTTATTTAAAGCTGATTGTTCTGATTTATCTCTGGTATCCATTTAAATGGACAGAAACTAATCAGTTAAGGGCTGTCTAAGCAAAAGAATACAGTGTAAAGATGTATGCAAATCTCATTTTGGATACTTAGGAAGTTGAGGTGTAATACTTCTTTGGTCAATATATGTTCAGCATAGCTGTAAGGCACCTTGGAAATTATATTGACCTTATTCTACTTACTAATCACATAGCATGTCCCCAACCCTGTATGTGTAGCAAAGATGGAGTCATGACTTTCAAAATAGGTCCCAGGAAAGAAAATTATTCTAAATAAAAAAGAAAATCCAATGTCACTAGAACTGCACAAAGTACTCTGTGGTGGTTGACTAGCCAGCGAGCGAGGCTAAGTTCAGACAATGATGCTTAGCATTGAAAAGGTTTTCTCAGGGTTAGAATTCACAAATCACAAAAAAACCCCCCCCAACCTGCTACTTTTGAGCCCAAGCCAGGGACTGATATCCCAGATTTAACAAGAAGAAGTAAGGAAAGAAAACAACAGTGGTCCTTTTTTATTTTCTTTCCTGAGATCTTGTCACAATACACACCCAGCAGTCAGAAGCCGTAGCAACCCCTCAACATTAAGAATTTCAAAACAGAGCATGGCTCTATGCATTGATTTTCCATGGGCTTTCAAACTATTTCATCTACCCCCTATGTTTCCTGTTGGTAAAGTGCTCATGTTGTCTTCAGTATGTCTGCATTAACTACCTTGCTTTTTTTTTTTTCCCCAAGTGCTGTATAGGTCTCAGAGCTGTATTTGACCTTTATTTGTCTGTGCTTATCTCATTAGGTCACCCAGATTCTCAGCAACACTGATTCAGATACCAAGGCCTCTCTTACCGTGTCGTGCCTGGGAGAAGGAGCCTGGAGCAACCTTGGGCATCCGAGATTTCAGGACATTATTAATCTGAAACTGAATCCTGATCCAGTTCTGCCAGAAATGGATGGGGTGTCTGAATTTGCAGAATATGTCTCTGAGACAGTTGACGTGCCGTCTCCATTTGATCTCCTGGAGCCACCCACCTCAGGGGGTTTTCTGAAGCTTTCTAAGCCCTGCTGCTACATATTCCCTGGGGGACGAGGTGATTCTGCTCTCTTTGCTGTCAATGGGTTTAACATCCTTGTGGATGGTGGCTCTGAGAGGAAATCCTGCTTCTGGAAGCTGGTAAGGCACCTGGATAGGATTGACTCAATCCTGCTCACCCACATTGGTGCAGACAACCTGCCCGGCATCAATGGGCTGCTGCAGAGGAAAGTTGCTGAGCAAGAGGAGGAACAATCCCAGGGCTCTACCAACTACAGTGACTGGATGAAGAACCTAATTTCTCCTGAGCTAGGGGTGGTTTTTTTTAATGTTCCTGAGAAGCTGAAGATGCCTGAAGCCTCCATGAAAGTAAAGAGGAGCATTGAAGAAGCGTGTATGACACTGCAGTATCTCAACAGACTGGGCATTAAATCAGAGCCTCTCTACAGGGTGGTGAGCAGCACCATCGAGCCCATCACGCTCTTCCACAAAATGGGAGTGGGTAAGCTGGACATGTATATACTAAACCCTGTCAAAGACAGTAAAGAAATGCAGTTTCTAATGCAGAAGTGGGCTGGTAATAGTAAAGCAAAGACTGGCATCATTCTTGCAAGTGGGAAAGAAGGTGAAATTTCTGTCCCCTATCTCACATCCATCACAGCCCTAGTGGTATGGCTTCCAGCCAGCCCAACAGAGAAAATTGTAAGGGTTTTGTTTCCTGGAAATGCTCCTCAAAATAAGATACTGGAAGGTCTTGAGAAACTCAAGCACCTGGATTTTCTGAGGTATCCAGTGGCTACTCAGAAAGATATCACTTCTGGAATACCTCCACCTGTGCTGAAGCAGACCAAAATTAAACAAAGAACTGACAGTAAAGAGAGTCTTAAATCTTCCCCCAAGCCATCTGTGACAAAGCAAGTCAAGAAAGAAGAAGCAGTTGAGGAGGGGATTAAGGAAGTAAAACCAGAAGTTGTAAAGGATGCTAAAATTGAGAAAAAGGTTAAAGAACACACAGAGAAAGTTCCTGAGAAACCTGTCAAACCTGAAAAGATAAAGACAGAAACAAGTGATGCTCTCAAAGCTGAGAAAAGAAAATTGGCAAAAGACAAGGTTGGAAAAAAGCATCTCAAAGAGAAAGTGTCCAAATTAGAGGAGAAGAAAGACAAAGAAAAGAAAGAGATTAAGAAGGAGAAAAAGGACTTAAAAAAAGATGACGGAAAGAAAGAAGAGAAAAAAGATTCAAAGAAAGATGATAAAAAGAAAGAAAACAAACCAGAGCTCAAAAAAATTTCTAAACCAGACTTGAAACCATTTACCCCAGAAGTAAGAAAAACATTGTACAAGGCAAAACTTCCAGGCAGACTCAAAACTGAGAAGATCAAATTAAAACCTGAAAAAGAATCTGAAAAGGTACCTGCTGACCTGAAGACATTACCAATGGAGAAGGCACCTGTAGAAGTGGATACAGGAGAGACATCCATAGTGGAACAGAGGTTAGTCCTGTCTTCACCAGAAGATCTTACAAAGGACTTTGAGGAACTGAAGCATGAGGAGAAAGGGGCCTTGCAGTTGACTCAAGAACTGTCTGATATGGAGGCTACTGATAAGATTATGAGAGCACCTGAAGCAGAGATAAAAGACACTGTTGATATGACTGGTCAGAGTTGCCTTGAAGTGGATCTGATTTTAAAAAGAAAGACTCCTGAGCAGAGAGTAACTACTACTGATATGGAAAAAGAACCATCAGCAGAGGAAATGGCAGTCCATCAGCTGGAGCTGAGGGAAGGTCATGCTGAAAAAATAGAGGATGAAAGAAAAACAATCGATGAAAACCATGACATAAGATACTGGGAGGGAGAAGCTGAGCAGGGCAAGGACATTCAGGTATTTCCTGACAAAGAACACCTGCCATCACATACAGACCTCTTGGCAAAGGGTGCTCAGCCACCAGCATTCAGAGAGGAAGAAAAGGAGGAAGAGGAGAAAATCTCTTTGGACAGAAAACAGAGAGAAGCAGAAACTTGTGGAAAGTATATTGAGGGGACTGAGGCACAGGAAGAGGATGAGAAGGAAAAGAGAGAAGATGTGATAGAAAAGGCAGAACTGGAAGAAAAGGAAGAACAGCACATGAAAGCAGAGGAGAAAGTGGAGAAGAATAGAGACTTCTATGGGCTGAATCAGGATGATAGGGAGGACAAACTGTTTACCATTACAGAGAAGGAAAGAGAATTTAGTTTCATGGATGAGAAAACCAAGTTACCTGGAAAGGACACAACAAAGGAGGAGTCATATCTGAGCAGCCTGCCAGTCCCACCAGGAGCAACAGCAGAACATGTTTCCTATATCCAAGATGAAACTATCCCTGGCTATTCAGAAACGGAGCAGACCATTTCTGATGAAGAAATACATGATGAACAGGAAGAAAGGATCCCACACTTGAAGTATGATGTCAGTGCCTATAACATTTCTGTTCCTGACCATCCTGGCTCTTTTGAAGCAGTACATGGAATACAGGCCATGCCTCCTGCTGACCTTTCAGCCAAGGGCTATGCTGGCCAGGAGTCTGAAATCCTGGCGTATCCTACAAACATTGTGGCAGCACCTCTAGCTGAGGAGGAACACATATCTTCTGCTACCTCCATTACTGAATGTGACAAGCTTTCATCTTTTGCAACATCAGTAGCAGAGGATCAATCTGTTGCATCCATAACAGCACCACAAACAGAAGAGACTGGGAAAAGCTCTTTACTTCTGGACACAGGAAACAGTATGCCCTCCTCTCGGACTGAAGCAACACAAGGTCTTGACTACGTTCCCTCTGCTGGCACAATTTCTCCCACGTCATCCTTGGAGGAAGACAAATGCTTTAAATCTCCACCCCCTGAAGATTTCCATGCATTAACAGAAGGAGAGAGGAAACTGGAAACTCAAAAAAAGGATCCTCATGAGGAGGCTGAAGATGAAGAAGATGAAGAAGATGGGACTCCAAATATTGAGATGCCTGAGAAACTCAGAGGGCATTACCCCCATGCCCCCATGTTTGCTCCTCAAGGATGCCCTGATAATGTGATAATCAGTGTTCCCACACAAGTGGTGCCTTTATCTACTGAAGAAGCACCATTTTCCCAGGCTGACTCTGCAGAGGCTGAAGAACGATGCATGAGTCCTGATGACAGCACAGTCAAAATGGCCTCTCCCACTCCATCTGGCCCCACCAGTGCAGGGCACACACCCTTCCACCAGTCTCCAGTGGAGGAAAAGCTGGAAACGGTAGATTCAGATCTGTTTGAAAAACAAACAGATGCTGCTGCCAAGAAACTGGAAGGCCAAACTTGTGTTGTGGTGAAGGGAGCCAAGGGTGAACCTCTCAGAGAAGACGAAGCATCTGTGGCTAAATCCAGACACAAAGGAGAAGTGCCTGGACCTGTGCAGCACGAACTGGTTTTGAGCAGTGATGTTCCAGTGTCTCCTGAGGAGGAGGTACAGGAAGAACCAGTGAGGAGGGAGGAGCTGCCCTGGCTTTCTTACCACAAGCAAGACACGGTCGTGATTGGGGAGGACGAGGAGCATCCCGAGATGCCCCGTGCCAGCACAAAACCAGAAAAAGAGCCAGGAACTAAAACCATGACAGAAAGTTTAACAGGATTTTCAAAACACTTGTCCTTTGAGCCATTTGCAACCACAGGAACTTCTCTAGGAAATGTGGATGTTCCACAGTTCACAAGCCAAAGCGAATCTAAAAATGACAGATCTTGGCAATTTTCACCAGATGGCATCAAATCACCTTCTTTTACAGAAGAAAGTATTGGTAAAGAAAAATCCTCAGATATTTCTAAAGGAGTTACTGCTGAAGAAGGGAAACTGCTGTATTTCACAGGAGACACCTCAGAAGAAGAGAAATCTTCTCATGTTTCAGTTGAAGACATTTCCCCAGAAGAGATCAAATCCATTTCTCTCACTGAGAGTTCCAGCAGGAAAATCTCTTCAGATGTTTTTATCAAAGGAATTTCCCCAGAAGACATCAAAGCTCTTAGTTTCACAGAAGAGATATCTGCAAAAGAAAAAACTATGTCCAAATGCACTGACAAATTCCCTTCAGAATCCATAGGTTTCACAGACCAGAGCCCAGCTACATATGAAAAATCACTGGAAATTTCTGCCAAAGAACTGAAAGAAGCATCAAAATCTTTTCCTTGCCCAGAAAGTAGTTCAGTTAAAGACATGTCACCCAGAGATTCTTCAACTGAAGAAATGTCTCCAGATGACAGCAGTTTATTTTCTGCATCAGAAAAGGGCCTGTTGAGGGGAAGAACTGTAGGCTTGGACTCTCAAGAAGTATCCCCAGATGCAAAGGGCTTCCATTTTACAGAGTCTAGCCCAAGTGAAGATAAAATATCTTCACACATTTCTACTGAAGATATAAAATCCTGCGGGTTCAAGGAAACTCAAGAAAAAAAATCTCCAGAAATGGATAAGTTTTGCATGAAAGATTTAAGTTCTGAGAAGAAAGTGTGGTTTCCAGAAGAGGTAGAAGAGGTCCCTGTTCAGGGAAGGAGGCAGATATATGACAAAGAGAGGGAGAGTACATTCTTGGATGAGGTACCAGAATTTGAAACAAAATCCCTTCCTAAAATGGGAAAGGAGGAGAACCTGTCTCCTGCAGTGCCTGGAAGCCACACCTGGAGAGGAGCAGAAAAGGAAGCATGGGGTTCTGCATTTGGGTATCTTCAGGAAGGGAGAGACAGTGGGAGAGGAGGGCAATTACCCAATGAGGAAGAAAAGGAGCTTCACCATGCTGAAGACAAACCCATGCTACTGCAAGCAGAAACTGAATGTTTAAAGATGGAGTCATTTGATTACAAAGAAGACACACAGAAGAGTGCCAAACCTACGTCAGAAACAAAGAAAGTGGATGTGGTTCCTGCTGACATCACTGTCCCAGAAAGAACACAAAGGGAAGATTCTCCTCTATCTCCTCAGTATGTCTCTGGTGAGGAAAATCAGGACAAAGCTTTAACTGGAAACAAAAAAGGGCAAGAATTGTTGTTGACCTCTAAACAAGATTGCTCCTGCTTAGATGATGAGAAAGCTGTCCTAGATAGCTATGCAAAGTCACTAGACGAAGTTCTGACGACATCTCCCCTGCCTGCAGCAGGAAAGGAGATTGAGGCACCACCAGGAGCAGAGAGACCTTGCAAGTTAGATCAGTGCAAGCCACCTTTGTGGGAGGATGTCCCATCAAAGACAGCTGAGAAGAAATCGGACGTCAGTGATTTGTATCAGGAGATAGATTACAAATACAAGTCAGATAGCAGGCAAGAGGATGACTGCAAATCCACTGAGGGTCTGTATGACTCAATGGGAATAAATGAGCAGACAGCAGCAGCATCTACTCTGTTGCAATCTACAAGACCAGCAGAATATATTGCAGAGTCCACAGAAGAGAGTGCTGAGGTGTCAGGTGCACACTCCCCTCCAGGACAAGGCCCATGTCAAAAAAGCAGTGATGCTGTGGACTGTGCTGGAGCTGTGGGTGCTACCATCCAAGAGGTGTATCCTCCAGAGACCTATTCCAGGAGCTCCCCTAAGCCTTATTCCTATGAGGAAGGGATCTGCACACAGAGAGATGATGACAGTTCCACAAGACAAGAGCCAGAAGAAAGAGAACCAACTCCATACCCTGATGAAAGAAGTTTCAAGTATGCTGACATCTATGAGAAGATAATTGTGTCTGGAGTGGGGCCCTCCCCCTTCACAGCCATGAGTGCACACAGCCCAGGTCACACTGACAAGGTGCCAGTGACAGCACTGAACTCTCAAAAAGGTCAAAATTTTCATGTGTCTGCAAAGGAAGAAGAGTCCTGCCTTTATACCTCTGCTGAGAAGGAGTTGTCATCTCCAGCATCCCCTAAAGATAAAGCAGATTCAGTCTTTGACTATAGAGACATCCATGAAAGATATTTGCCCTTGTCTGAAACAGGGAAGCCTAAGACATCAGAAGGACAGGAAAAACTGAATGTGTCTTCTGCTTTGCCAGGAGAACTGGACTCTGCACTGCACCCGTCATCTGCAAGTGCAGCATTTGCCTCTCCCACAGTCACAACTGACACCTTTTATCAAGGGAAATCATCCACCTATATGGATGCTGGTTGTCCAGATGAGAACATAATTTTGTCTAGCCAGGAGCAGGTATCTTTGTCCCTGAAATCTGAAATCCCAAATCCCAAAGATACATACTATGAGAAAGCAGGTCGAGGGGAAGAAAGTGCAAGTGACTCAGAGCTAGAAAAAGGTGCTAAGGAGAAGTCTGAAAAGGAGTCTAAACTGCACAGCCCTGCTGAAGCTGCAGGCACCATCTATGCACACATCTCAGCCATCAGCAAGTTCCCTGTCTCAGACCCCTTCCTGCAGAGCAAGTGTCAGGAGTCCCTTTCACCCAGCTCTACTGCTTCTTCTCCCTCTGGTCCAGGCTGGCAAGAGGAATATGGAAGTAGGACAACTGCATCAGCTGCTGTTGTGGAGACATATGTTGCTGGTTACAGTGACGTGCCAGACATGGACAGAGATGAGCAAGCTTCAGGAATGTGCCATGTAAGACAAGATTCTTCACAAAAGAGAGAGGTTGATGAAAAATCCACAAAGGAATCCCATTTCTGGGTAGCAGATTATCCAAGTGCAGCAGTGTCCTCTGAGTGCCAAGAGCAAGCCCTATACCTGAAATCTGCTTCCAGCAAACAAACAGAGGAATATGAACAGGGCCCAAGGGTAGAGAGCAGAGGGATGGATAGCTCTTCTGAATTTGAAAGCCCTCTGCTAGGAAAGAGTGAAACAGCCAGCATATTCAGACATAAGCAAACCTCAGCAAGCCATTTAGGGGATATTTCTCTTTCTTTAGAGTCTCCTTGTGCTTTGCTCTCAGACCAGGGAAACAAAGATGAGTACTTGGAGGTTTCTGAGAAAATCAGCAGCCTTGAGTCATCTTTTCCTAAATTCTCACCGCTGAGTCCATATGAAGAAGACAAGGTGTTCTCCAAAGGTGTGGAGAAAGAGTCTGTGCCCCAGCAACAGCTGAAAGATGACTCTTCCAGCCTGTCAGAGGAACCTTCCTCTGAAGCCACCACTCCTGTGATACTGACTACAGCAGAAAGTTTCTATTCCCATATGCTTTCCACACACACAGGTGCAGGAGTGGAAGCAGGTACCAGGAGTGCTTGGGATGTGTCTCCACAGGTTCCAGATAACGCTGTGAAAATACATACAGCTGAAACCAAAGACTTCATCTTTGCTGAAGAACGTGGTTCTCCATTTCCCTGTGGCACAGGTGACCACACCTTGCCACGCAGAAAAGAGTGCCAGGGCTCAGAGCCCACACTATTCTCTGCAGAGCAAGAGCAGCAGCCCTGTGGTAGCAGCCCAGAGCAGAAGGCACCATTTGCAGAAGAGCTGTTGCCACTGACATCTCTCCCTGATGTGTTGACATCATTTTCTCATCGTCAGCATGAAGATGAAACCACAGCCAATGGTCCAACAGAGGTGAGCACCAGTCTGCAAGCTTTCCAAAGCACATACCATGCAGCAGAGGCAAAAGATGAAAAAACATGTCCTGATTCTGACAGCAGTTTTTCTCCATGCGCAGGCAAAGAGGAAACAGAGAGGCAAAGCCGCCCTTCCTCTCTGATGTCCCCTGAAAACAGTTTCCAGCCCTTTTTCCCAGATGTGCAGAGGGGTGAAAAAACAGAGGACTGTGGAGATGCTTCCCATGACATGGAGACCCGTTTAGGAGGCAGTTCTGATTGTGGACAGAAATTTTCCTCATGTGAATACAAGCAGAGAAAGGGAGAACTCTCTCCCTCATTCATCAACCCGAGCCCCCATGAGCTCTCTGAAGACAGTGACCTGTCACAGGAGGAGGGTCACCCTTCAGTGCAGGGGAGACCACCCCACACTGGGAGCAGTCCCATGCAAAGTGCCACACTGGACGAAACCCCTCCAACATCAGTGAGTGATTCTGGAACCTCCCAGTCAGACTCAGATGTCCCACCTGAGACTGAAGAATGTCCATCTATCACAGCAGATGCCAACATGGACTCGGATGAAGATGCTGATTTCCTCCCAGTGGACAAAGCTGTGGGGAATGCTCATCATGCCAGTTCTAGGTCCAGCCATGATCCTCAGCCTGTTCCAATGGTAGATCCCCATCCCCACCCTCCTCACCCTGATGTCTGCATGGTAGACCCTGATATGTTGGTAAATGAGCAAAGCATGAACAGAACTGATAAAATTTCCAAGAAAGACATAAAAGAAAAGAACAAAGGTGTGAGGAAGCCTTTGAGCAAACCCAAATCTTCCTCACCTGCCCGGAAATTAGATGCAAAAGGGAAACGATCACCCACTCCTGTGAAACAGTCATCAGACAAATCTCCAAAATCTGTCACTGCCAAAAAAGAAAGAGATGGAGGAGAAAAGCCCAAGCCACGCAGTGTGCTGATGCCAGAGGATGAGTTATCCCGGAGTAGTCACAGCAACCCTGGCAAGAGCCTTGTTAATGGCATCAAAACAAATCCCGGTAAGAAATCCTTCCTGAAACATGCGTTGTCTCTATAGGTCCACCACAGAGAAAAGCACTGGGTTAAACACAGCAGAACAGAGAACAGGACTTCCCAGTCAGGCATAAAGGGTTATAAGCAGTGATAAGGTTGAGATGTATAAAAGGTTGATAGGAAAGAGCAATAGAGTCCTAGGAGTAACAGTGATTCACAGGGGTGGCAGGAAGCCGGGATGGACCTTCCAGAAAGACTACTGTTAATACCCTAGGATAGCATACAAAGGCCATCAGAATGGGGGGGGGGGGGGGGGGGGGGGAGAGTGGGGTGGTATTTTTAAGCAAATGTAGGTTATTAACAAAAATTAGGACTAAATATTAATTGGGATGACAGCTCTGCAAAAGGTAATAACGGAGATTTTTGATTCCCTTCCCCAGAAAAAGCTTCTGAGCCTAAAGCCTTCCAATCCTTCCCCAAAGAATAGCAGAACTCCCTTTCCCTCCCAAAACCTGTGACAGCACTGGCCCAGAAATGCACCCAGCAGCGGAGCTTGGATAAGTCTCAACTTCATTGCTGCAATGGAAAAGTCTTTCTGGAATCCAAGTCCTTCTGTGTTAATCTGAATGTTTGTCCCTTGCCAGAAGGGTTTTAATAACCTCTCGTTTCCTTTTTTCCAAAGCTTCCAATAGTCCTAAGAGCAGTTTGTCTGTGCCTTTGGGTCCACCCGTCTACGTGGACTTGGCCTACATCCCCAACCACTGCAGTGGGAAGAACACAGATCCAGAGTTCTTCAAGCGGGTTCGAGCATCTTATTATGTTGTGAGTGGGAATGATGCAGCCAACGGAGAGCCAAGCCGTGCAGTGCTGGATGCACTTCTGGAAGGGAAGTCTCAGTGGGGAGAGAACCTGCAGGTAGGTCATGGAAGTGCAAAGGGGTGTGTCATGCTCTTGATGTCACAAAGTGCTCAGAAGAATGTGGGTATCACAAACATACCTGTGGGAGTACACTGAGAGGAAGCAAATGGTACTGGGCATATCCTGTTTTGCAGTCTCAGCAGAGTAATTGCTTGTACTGATGAGGAGGAGGACACCTGCAAAACGGTATGGATGGAAGCAGATACGTCCTCTTTTCCACATCCTCCTGAGGGGAGGAAGCATTGAGAAATCATAGACTCCTCCTTAGCCACTGCAGGATGAGCCTATCCTCAAGCAAAATCAAGCTGAATTTTCATCAGCATCCCACACCCAGTGGCATCTGTTGCTAGCCTGGCTTGCTGAAGATTTTTCTGACAGCAACTTACTAACAGAGCTTTTAAACAACAGTGTTCTATAACACAGTTCTTGCTTGGCTGGGCTTGCAGGACACCCCAGGTGGGCACTCCTGAATGCATGTACACAAAGGTGTATATGTTCTTCCAGAAGAAGCAGCCTCATATTTCCAGGTCTCTGAGTTGCACACTGGGTCAATGGGCACAGTGTCCATTAACAGTGACACTGCCAGCATTGTTCCTTTTCACACTGAAGGATCTTTCTGAGGCTGTTTCTGGAGCTCCAAAGCATGATGTTCTCCCCTGCACTGCAGCCATTCTCATCATTATGGTGTCAGTGCTGCCAGTTTGCAGCCAGTGCAGAGCCCCATTGAGCTGGTACTGTATAAAATAAAGCTCTGCCTCAGAACCTGACATCTGAAAGACATTAAATAGAACAAGCAGTACCAAGGGCACAGTGTTCCAAAATGAACAAGAAATTTTAGCCTCAGCTCCTATGGGCATTGTTTGTCACTGCAGTTGTTCTCAATCATCCCTGCTGCTTTCTTTTCCCAGGTGACATTGATCCCAACACACGATACTGAGGTAACACGAGAATGGTATCAACAGACCCATGAGAAACAGCAGGAGCTAAACATCATGGTACTGGCAAGCAGCAGCACTGTTGTGATGCAGGACGAATCTTTTCCAGCCTGTAAGATTGAATTCTAAATCTCCCACACTTTGTGTTCATCCATTGACTCTTCAATCACCGATGCAACATGAGAGACACCATCTAATCACAGTCCAGTTCTTCTCTGGTTTAGTCCTCTACATGGTTCCCATTTGTCAGGCAATCGGGTATCCATCTTGCTCAGCACTGGATGCCATGAGGAAGAAGTGCAGGGCTCTGTAATTTTCTGGACTGAGCTAAGAGTTTGTGCAAGAGCAGTTGCAGGCCAGGGGCACTTTCACCTTCCCTGCTTTATTCTGCTGCCTGTACAGTTTCTGTAGACTATCTTGGCTGCCTTGCTGCTGTGAGAGCTTGTTCTACTCTCTTCCTGGCTGCCTTGCCATTTAACCTGTAGCACCATGAACCTCACCTTTCTGGTGAGGGCTGAAGTGCTGCTGCTGCATGCAGAGAGTGCATGGGAGGCAGGGGGCAGAGGCGAAATCTAACTTGCAAAGAAGTTGCACCAGGGAGATGAGGGAAGACAAAACCCTCTGTAATGTGACAGTGAAGGTCATTCTTCCATCTCCCCTCCTGCGCATACAGGAGATGTTCTGAGCAAGGGGACCTGTGCTCCAACTAGGCACGACCACCACATGCCAGCCTGGCAGATTTCTGTCCCAAGTGGTTTGCCTGTGGCATCCTGCAGCACCCGTTTGTTGTGCTCAGGGAGCTGGGATGAAGGACATGGCAGTGGGAGGGGAGGGTTCAGCACATTCCTAACCTGCTAACTTGAGCTTCGCACACACAGCAGCCAACTGACTCCTGCACACCAACTGTGTGGCAGGAGGAAGCACAGAGAGGCTGTGGCCTGAACAGTTACACAAAAAGAGCATCCAAACGCACAACTACAGCCCCCTCAACAGCAGAAGGGCTAAACAAACCTTGGCCACTGTTGGCCCAAAATGTACAAGAAACCTCCCTGTCCCTAAACCAAAGGCTCTGGAGGACTGTGGTGAGGCAGCTGAGGAGCACACAGGCCATGCTGGGGGAGGCTGGTGCCCGGCTAGTGTTGCTGCGGTGTGCCAGGTCTGCACGCAGCAGCCATCTCCTTGCTGCCTGTGTGCTGAGGTCCAAGCCTTACAGTTGTGTTCAAGCTTTCTGTTGTCCCCCCAAGTGTCCAGGATGTGGGGAATAGAGCTTGTGGTGTGAGGAAAGAGAAAGCCCTTCCCAAAATACTCGGGAAAAAGTAGTCTAGCAAGTGTAGTCATTCTCAGTTCCTCCACACTGTGGCAGGGATGTGTTGACAGTGCAGGTGAGGTGCTGCTCATCCACGTGGTGCCACCTTGCAGCTTGTTCCCTGGCCTACGCATCGCTGTGGGCATCTGTCCTTGCTCTCTGGACGTCCTGGCAGAAACACAGTTGTGTGCCATGAGTGCATTGTGGCTACTGAACAGCCACCCAGAACCTCCTTGGCACACAGATCTGTTTCAGCGTGGGAGACCCATTCTCCCAGCAGGAGTGTGGGTGTTCAGGTGCACTAAGCCTGCAGCATCCATGAGCCTTTGCCACGCCCAAGAGAATTGGCAGAGGGTCTTACCACAAAGACAGATTTTTGTAAGACAAAGAGAGGCAGCAGGCTGTGCTCTGGGGAAGAAGGAATGAGATGGAAAGCTGTGCTGCAATGGTTGACAGCACGAAGTATTTCCATCTGCTGTGACACCCACTGTGCTTGGCCATGAGCGGAGGGCTGACTCCACCATGAGCATCCTCGGACCCTGTGTTGCACTTGCCTGGGACACTTCAGTCTCAGTGCTGGTTTTCTGGCAGGTGACATGAAGAAAATGCTGCTTAGAAACCTGCTCCTAGCACTAAAATGGAGTTTCTAGGGAAATGGTTTATTTTGCATTTTAATTTATATATTTATTTTTTTTAATGTTAAGCTGCTTTTTGTGTTAATACTTTAATTTATATATGTAACATGATACCATGTGCTTTTAGTGTCAGTTCAGAGGTTTCTCAGTAAAAATATTAACATGCTGCAATTTAAACAATATGAAAAGACCACAGAGAACTTGCGGGCAGCAAAAACGTCTCTGAAGGCTGAGTCTAAAACCCAGCAGCTGTAGGACAAGGCCTGAGGCCAGCAGCCTCCCCAAGGCACAACCAGCCCTTTAGATATGGCCCTTGTTAGGAGCATGTGAGCTTACTCAGGGCTTTAGCAAATCTCTGCCCTGTGCTGTGTTCATTTTAACCATGGAATCACACTGTGTCTGCCAGCATAAAAAATGTCATTCTCTGTACCCCGATGGGGTCAGCATTCATGAATGTTGGTTCTGGCAATTGCAGGCACTAAAACAGCTGCCCCTACCCCTCCCCGGAATGCTGGGGGGCTTTGCCTCCAGTGCTTTGGGGAGACCCTGGCTCACCCACCATGGTGGCAGCTGCAGGATGCCAGACACCAGAGGCACAAGCGTGGCCCTCTCTGGTTCCCGGGATCCCTCTGCGTAGCTAGATGTAAAAGCTAATGCACTAACTTTAGATAGACCCACACATGAATGTTTTCTCAATTTTAAACTTGAAGCAATTCTGACTAAGCAGCAGTAATAGTGAGGCTTTGTGAGGTGCCTGCATCCTCCAGGCAGGAGTGTGGCCACTGGCGGATTCCAGGAGGAACGCTGCCCTCTGCGCTCTGCTCCTGCCCTCTGCAGCTCTGCTGCTTGGCTACCTTTATCCTACACCAATTTGCTTCCCTGTCCTCAAGGCTCCACATTTTTTTTCAGTCTTTTGTCACAGTCTGTTCTGCCTTGAGCTTCTCTCACTCCCTATCTCCCTCTCCCCTCCACCCCCTTCCATCTTAAAAAAACTACGGGGAAAAAGACTTATGAAAAAGCTGATTATTGTAGAGTCTGACCCTGCTCAGGCCACAGGAGCCAGCAGGACCCACCCGGAGCCAGAGGTAATACAACACTATAGAGAGAAACAGTTAAACTCTGCTTTTGCTTGTTTCTGCATGTGGGCAACAACGCGTAATCTTCCTGTATGTAATAGGTAAAAAATACTATTTTAAACCTATAATTAAAAAAGTGAACGTCTTAACTGTATTGAAATGGCATCTTGTGCTCCTAGCTTCTTCTATGCTAAATGTTTTAAGAACAGAGCCCTTATTCTTTTCTTCAGCATCACATTTCTATTTGAATTTAGTTCCTTGAGTTCTGTCCTTTTGCCCATTTCCACGTGAAACACTCTGTAACTAACTGCTGTCAAGAGAGGAGCCCAACACATTAATAATAAAGCCACATTAACTGCGAACGAGAACATCTCCAGTGGTTTCAAACTGTTCTTTCAGTGAGCCCACACTGTAGCCAGGAGCACATGGACATGGCTGCCATGCCACCCTCCCATGCCTCCAAAGCCCCACCTTCACCAGCAGCTGCTAAACTTTCCCTCAGGAAAGGGACGTGCACGTAAGGCCACAGAGCCTGCCTGGGACAGCCAACCCCCACCCCTGGCCCCAGCAGGGTGACTAGTGGGTCCCTCCTGGGGAACAGCTGGGGCTCTTGCACAGCTGGCTAAGGGCTGTAGGGGGGAAACCAGCTCCTGATAACCCAGTGAAGAGCCTGGCGTGGCCTGTCTGTCATGCAACAGCATCACTACTCACAGTCCCCAAATCATGTATTCCATTGCAGCCCTCTGCCTCTCCCTGCACTTCTTGGGAATGGCAACTCTGCCCAGCGCTGCTGGCACTCTGAGCTGGAAGGGTCTCTGGCCCTGTGGCAGGCAGCACACCTGCTGGCTTGGGACCTGGGCCCAAGCACAGCAGGGATTCCATGCCACCTGACCCCATTGCAGCAGTTGGGCTTTTGCACCTCTGCAGAACTCCAACATGACCTCCAACAAGGGAACTCTCTTTCAGCTCTTTCAGCTACTCATCAGAAAACTGGGACAGCTGCTGCTCTGCCTGTGCTGGAACAGAGTCAGGAGAGGCTGATGCCCAGTTAGTTCTGTTCCTGCCTGCCTGTCGTCAGAAGGAAACAGCAGCACAGGTGGATGCCAGGGAAAAGAAAGCAGGTTCTGTGCTACAGTCCTCAGGAGAGAGGCCATCGTTGCCACAGAGCACACCCCAGCTTGTGCAGTGCCCGCTGGAGAGCTCAGGGCAGCTGCCAAGCCTGGTGCTGATGGGAGGAACCACAAACTGTTACCATAAACCAGGAACTATTTCCACACACAGCTACTTTTCAGGTAAATGAGCATTGTCTCTGGCCATACTCCAGCTAACCAAGGTCCCACGACTGCAAGGCATTTCCCAAAGGTGTGCAGAGAAAGCATCAGGCTCTGTGGGGGTCAGCACCTGAGAGCCACTCCCCCACCCCACAGGGCCCTGCTCCATGCCCCTTGGCAATGTGTCTTGGTAATGACACCCTGCAGCAGGTGCTCTTGGGTCCATCATGGCAACCCTGCCCAGGCACTGTCCCCTGACAGAAACACACAGGTCTGGGCAGGAGATGTGGCTGGTGCTCAGCAGGGACTTGGCTACCGGAGCAGTGCTGGTGGCAGCAGGTGCCACAGGCCAGTGCCCACGCGAGGGTTCAGGGCAAGGGCCGTGAGCAGTGCCCGAGGGGAAATCTCATGCTGCTCAGTCACCTGTGGTCCTTCAGTGCTGGGGCCAGGGCTGGCTGCAACCCCACGGCCAAGGTCTCTGTTTGTGCAGATCTGTAATGCAGGGAGAGCAGGGCGCAGGGCAGGTACAGCCTGACTGGAGGGGGGCTGGGGTGCCCCCCACCCAGTGCTGCACTCTGGGCAGCTGCATGACTGCTCCATTTCCAGTGCAAGCAAATGTGACCTTTCTTACATGCTCAAACTGGCAGCTCTGGATAATTGGGCATGAGGAGAAGGACATGACACCCAGGATGTGCTTGACGTGACGGGAAGGTGTGGACCAAGTGAAAGGAGCTGAACACACCATCCCAGGGTCTTCATTCTACCACAAACCACCCTCTCACCTGGGAAGCCAGAAGCTCTTCCCCAGTATGACCATTTCTCCCATGTAGGAAAAAAGAGGGTTTTTCCTGGCCTTGAGCCTGTACACTTACTCCAGGTCTGACTCCAGCCACAGTTGCTCTTGCAGGACAACAAAGTGTGAGCAGGGCTTACTGTTCCAGGCACGTGCAAGCTCTGGCACATACACACTGCTGCCAAGTCAGCATCAGAGACAGAGAGACACTGGACCCACAGCATAGATTTACTGTGAACACACATCATCACAACACAGCATAGAGATCTTTGGGCACAGCTTCACAGAAACACAGATCCTAGCTACAGACGGACACGCAGACTTGTCCATAAATACAAGAGGAGTAGGAAGCACAGCCCTGGCCGGCACTCAGGATGCGGCAGGGACACCCGTATCAATCTTGCCCTCAGGCTTGTGCTCACAAGGCATTTACATAAATATGCATTAAATACTTTTCATTTTATATATAATAAAGATTTCTCCTTATTGGTTTCTAATAGTCCTGAATTGTTAAAATAGCAGTTTCTTTTACTCCCTGTCACCAAGACTTCAGAGCTGTACCCTGCCTGACCCTTGGGGACGAGAAAAAAAAAAAACTGTGTGTTCTCCCTGCACACCTCTCTCAGGCTGGATCCCCAGGCTCCTGCCTGCCCCAGCCCAGCAGGGAAACATCCAAGGCCATGCCAAAGGGATGTTTCCTTGCAAGTGGCAGTCAAACCTGATGCCCTCACTACCCTTCTTTTCCACACTCATTCAGAATACTTTCTGCTTCTGCTAGTCTTCCTGCCATGGACTCTCTGGACCTGATTTTGGTGGCCAGCAGTGGGAATTGAGAGAGGAACAAGGAAGGAACAGAGAGGAGGTTGGTGGTTGTGATGGATCTGATTAATTTGGGCCCAGAATGCCTTTCTCTGAAGGCTGTGGGACAAAAAGTCACAAGGGAGCATCCGTCCCCTTTGAACTTACCACCCTAAAAGCCTTGGCTGTACCACTCCTCTAATGCTGCTGTCCCAGTGAGCACAAAGCCCTTGAGACACCAGTGCAGCACCATGTCCCCGCTCCATGGAGGTGCCATGCCAGTACCAAGACTGCATTGTTGTTCATTTAACGAGGCAAACATTCTTGCTGAATGGCAAAGAGCTGGCTTGTGGAGGAACAAAGCAGTCTCTTCCACGCCACAGAGTCCTGTGGCCCTGGGACGTGGCTTCTTCTTTGCTACAGACTGCCAGCTGTGTGAGGTGCCATGCAGGAAGTTGGGCTGCGTTCAGGCTAGAAGTGCTTGCAGTGTGCTGTCCAGTGAGCCACTAATTTTGCTGATCCTTCTGACACAGAAGCTGCAGTTCCTCCATATTTTTCTCAGGAGGCAGTGGCTGCACCTGGCACATGTGACCAGAGAGAAGCTGGTCTGACAGAGCACTGTCCCCCAGCAGCTCCTTGCCTGTATGCTCTGGGTCCAACACCTCTCCCAGCAGCTCCTCTTCACAGGACACCAGGATCTCTTCGGACAGCCCAGACTGATCCACGCCACTCATTACCCTGATACACCCCTCACCTGGCTTTGATCTCTCCCCAACCAACCTCAGGTCAAACCCTTCACCACACTTTGGGTTTCCTGCGTTACTTGGCTCTAACATTTCCCCAGATGATTGTTCTTCATCCAGCTCCCCCATGCTCTCCTCTTCGGGGTTAGCATCCTCCCCTGCCAGCTCCTTCTTGCACAGCTCCAGGATCCTGCCTGGCTCTGGGCCCTTATTCCAGATCAGGGTCTCTGGGGCACTTGGCTCTCCTACTGACAGCCCAGACATGCCCCCCTCCACGTCAAGCCCTCTGCTTGGAGGCTGACTCTCTTCCGGCTCAGGGGACCGGCTAGTGAGTTGCTCTTCACTTTTTGGGGGGCTGATGGAAAGTTTCTCAGTGAAGCTGAAACGAGCACAGTTGTCCACAGAAGTTGGGGAGGACGGGCCTGCACTGGAGACGGTACTGGAGGGGCCACTGCTGTCTGCAAAGAAGAGGAAAAATCTTAAAGCAGGTAGCTGGTATTTCCCCACCTGAACTGTCACAGTCTACAGTGCAGTTCTACAACCGAGAGGTGAGAGCTGTCTACATGCCATATGACCTGTCAGGGGCTTGCAGCTGGTCTTGGGCATTTTTGGCAGTTCAGCTGATGAAAACCCAAGCACACAGAGCACAATTCCATCCTGTAATCCAGTGCTATGTTGGCATACAGCCAAGAGCGGATTCTGTTGTCACAGTGCAAAATGTGGAGTATGATGTTTGGCTTCAACATGAAAACCAATTTCTTTCATTCCCTTACTATTATGTAACAATCCAAGCTTCAGTTTGCTCCTCCTGGTTCCTGACACACACAGTCCCTGAGTGTTGAGTGAGAGTCAACACTAGAGAAAGAAATACTGATTGTCTACTAACGCTTATTCTTGCCTTATATTGCACAATGAGCAAAACTAGAGGACAGATCTAGATTGTATCTAATCCAATAAAGGAGGAGAATTAAACAACTGTTTTCAGCCAGACTGGTTTCCTGACCTTGCTGACTTCACAAACTTCCCTCCCTCCCCACCACATTCGCCCCCGACTGAGAAGGGAGCACACTCACACCAAGGGGGCTTATCTGAACGCTGGCGCAACGGCAGGGCGGATGATGACAGGATTCGCTGGGACATAAAGGGGTCTCCTGGTATCTGGCTGCCAATCATTGAATCAAACAAAGCTTCAAGAAAAAAAATACACAGATCAGTAATATTCCAACAGACATAAAGGAATAGCTCGTAGCCCAGCAGTCATGAGCAGGCGCTCTGGGAAGAGCTGAAGACCAGTGCCAATTCAGAGCCATGCCTGCCCATCAGCTCCTGGCAACCTGAGGCTAAGATTTCTGAAGCTGGAGTTTGTATCCACATCACTGTACTGATCAGCTACAGTCAGACCTGACTGATTACTTGTCAAGTGAGTGGCCTAGGATGGCTCTGAGCAGGGTCCCATGGCTCAGGGTCCTGGGCTAGAACACTCTGGGACAGGCTTCAGGGACTGTACTTATCTCCAGTCCTGTCAGGCTGATCTGTCCCGAGAATGTAAAAGACCAGGAGTGCTCCTTGCCTCGTCAGAGACAAGCCCACCTGACCGGTACCTGCGGTGGACTGGACGTGTGATTCGCTGCAACTCCTGCACACAGCTGTCAGGAACTCGTTGACCTGCCGCAAAGAGAGGGAGTTGTGCAGGGTCTCCAGGGGATAAATGGTGGGAACCATGGAACAGCCTTCAAAACCTGGAAAGAGACCCAATCAGAAAATGAATAGAGGAAACAGCAGGATAAATCCATGCAGGAGCACTCATGGCTGAAGGAGCTGGGCACTCTGGGAATCAAACAACAGGCACACTCAGGCCTCAGGTCATCTCTTCTAGCCCAAGAAAATCACCACGAAGCAATCCCATGCAAAAACAGATCTGAAAGCAAGCACCTGGGTACACATGGAGGGGAGAGGAGGAAAAGTATCTGGCAGCTGTCGTTTTTGCTGCTGAGCCTGGGACACTTAAAATACATAGCCATGACGGAGAGCTTGGCACAGTGCCCCCACTTACGGAAGCCAAACAGAATCGAAGTGGTGCCAACAGAATTTCCTTCAAAGAGGTCCCACCGCTGGTGACACCCTGCCTGGCACAGCCCCCTCTCCCCACAGCAGGGAGTACACACTGCAGCAGCCACAAGGAGCCACAGAACCTCCCTGTCACAGCAGCCCCCCTGTGCACCCCTGACAGGCTGTGCCCAAAGGAAGGGCTGGGTAATGATTTGAATTATTTGTCCCCTTAACTAGACTTCACTGCCAGCAAACCCAGAATGAGCAGAAATAGGCATCTCAGCACGTAACAGACGCTCAGAGCTAAGCTGCATCACAACCATTCAGAATAAATCCTTTGCTGCTCAAGCCAACAGAGTGTCATAGCAAAGTATCTTTCTCTTCATCCCAGCTTCCTGGAAATGCTTTGTGGAACCAAGCCAACCTGAACTGTCTGAGGAGCAAGGAAGAAACAGATGAGTCCCTGGGTGTATGGAAGGAGGCTGCCTCCTGCTCTGCACCTCTCAAGTTTAAAGGCCTCTCAACTCCTCAAGGTTCAGCTTCCCATTCTGTGACCCCCCAGTCTCCTCCAAAGACCTCAAAAAGACTCCGGAAAGGAACTGGGTTTGTTTCTACAGAGAAGGAAAAATACTCTGAAATGCAAAAAGTAAGAGAGCTCTTGATGCAATCTGTGGTGGGATGCCTGCCCAGCACACTGACAGGATAATACTGACCCCTGCAGCTTGGCAGCACCTCAGGGAAAGCCCTAGAGCACCTGTTTGTGAAGTGCAGACAGTTGTTCCAGTCACCTCCAGGACAGGCTCTGCTCCAATACCCCCACCTAACCCAGTTCTGCAAGAGGCAAGGAGCATGGGCCAGCAAAGGTGTTCACTACAGTAAGTAACAGCTGCTGGGGATAAAGAATCCTCCAGAGAGTTCACAAGGTTACCTGTGCCACAAAGGGCCTACAAACATAATTCAAGACAGGAAGGATAACAAATCCTTGGCTAGGATGAAGAAATGTAAGACACAGGAAAAAGAACACATTCTTCTGTCCGTTGCTGAGAAGTCCTGAGAGTGGAAGTGCTGAGTAAGGAAGAATGTACGTTCTTTATTTTCTCAGAGGCCTCCTGGGAGACAGAGCTAAAGGAAAAGGGTGAGGGCAAAGCTTAAAACAGTCATGGGAGATGGTTGTGGAGCAGCCCAGTATGAGGCTAATGTAATTTCACAACAGAATCTGGTTTGAGAGGGGCCAAAGTTGGCTCAGGTATTGGAGTCTCCAAAGAAAAAAATAAGTTTAAATATAAGATAGGGCAAAGCAATGTTGTTACAAGATACACTGGGGGCACCAATGGGGATCTGAGTGCTTGGGCTCCCCTCTAGTAAGATGAGGAAATCAAAGGTCCAGCATTAAAAGAAACATTAGACACTGACACACAGTCACACTGTTGTGAAATTATATACCTGTATCCCCACAGTGCCAGGTGCCTGCTCATTCAACTCTGCTCAGCACTGTGGCTCTGCACCACTCTCAAGCAAGCAGAGTAAAATGGCCAAAGTTTCCTCTTTCAAGGTGTAGGAGTACTGTGTTCAACGTATCCCTCTCATTTGTGCATGGGACCCCACTTCCCTGCATACCTCCCTAGACCTGCTGAGCTGCTGGGGAGAGGCCAACAGAGGCTTCATTCCACCACAGCACAGCCAAGGCAGCAGCTACCACTACAGATCACAATCCCTACGTGTCTCCAGTGAAGGCTCCAACCACTGCTGCACCACACACAGTTAACATAGAACCAACACCTTTGGGAAGGGGCAAGAAAAATAAAATGTGAGAGCAAGCCACAGGAACCATCCCAGACTGACAGTAACCCTGTGCTGACTGTGCAGCTACTGCTGATGCTCCCCCAAACTCTTTCCTGGGGCCTGAAGGGCAGGAGTCTGTGATGCAGACAATGGCACAAGAAACTGGACAGAATTCCATCCATTTTGTACCAACATCCAACAGTAGCCCACAGAGGAAGGTCTGTGTGCCAGCTCTTCTGGAGTGAAGAAGCACATGTCCAGTCTCAGCACAAACAAAAGCACTCACCAGGCTCCTCTCTGAGATGCATGATCAGTCCACCCCTATTTTTTTGGACAAACTCCAACATGCCACATGTATATTGTATATGAAGAGTTACAAGTCTGGACAGCACATGTGACTGTCTAGTCATGTGCCCCAAACATCAGGGACCCACAGCCCAGAATTGCTCTGGACATCGTGTGTCTCCTCCATATTCTCGTCTCCCCTTGAACTCAGTTAAGCTCCCAGCATCCCCAGGTACTGTGGTACAGAGCTTGGAAAAAAGACCACTTCTGTCCAAAGTGTCTCAGCTCACTCCATTAGAAACCTTCTCACTCCTGGAACTACACAGAACTGTGGATCCCCACCACTCCCCTCAGGCCACTCAGACCACTATTACAAACATCCTTCCCAGATTTCTAATTTTTTTCTACCTTTTCCACATTGTCCCAAGTGGTGATGGTCAGATCAGAGCCCACTATTTTATATGTAAGAGTTTGGGGCTGTTTCCCTTTGTCATTTAAATTTATTTACACTGGACATCACCTACTACTTTCCTGCTCACCATCACAGGGCCGCTCGCACTCTGTTTCTCCACAGCTGACCTTTGGCTTCAGTACCAGTGTGAATCATTACCAACATGAACTTACTTCACACTATTCTTTTTCCCAGCTATGACCACACAGGTTCCCAGACATTCCTTCAGGGCTGCACTGTTGATCTTTCCAACTAAGGATGCCAACTGCATACTTTTGACTCA